>NC_046161.1:28911709-29575459 GCF_011064425.1 Rattus rattus | reverse complement strand
GGATTTGCTGTAAGGTTCACAGGCCAATTCCTTATGGTTTGGATTTGATTCAAATAAACACCTTGACTATGCCTGTGACTATTTTCCCAACACAGGGGTCCTCTTAGTAATGCACCTCTTCCCCTCAAACCTTTTTTGTCCTTCTCAGCATTGTTATGCTTCATCAGGGTAGGTACAGACATTTCAGAATCTTCTTTGATATTTTACACCTCCCAGCCTTTGCCCAGGCACCTTCCTTGCCTGGAGCTCCCATCCACATCTTCTGCCAAGCATTTATCTCTCACGGTCAAGTATCTAATACAAACCTTTCCATTTTCCCCTCCCAAGAAAAATTAATCAATCTCTCCTTTGTATCTTGTGTGTGTTCCAATTGCTTTGACAAATGTTTATTGAATACATTTATTTTTTTTTGCCTGACCACTTTTTCTACCAGACAATGAACTCCTTGAACAATCAAGGACCTAGAACGATGTCTCGTGGATGGTGCTTAATAGAGCCTTGCTGAACTGAAGCGCACTTAACACACCGGCTCTCGCCACAAGTGTGTTGCTTTCAAGCACATTTTCTCTCTTTTGTTTTCACACTCCAAATACAAATTGACCACTCAGAATTTGGCTCCTAATGCCCTTGCTGGAAAGTGTTAATAACCGGTCAGTGACAGGTGTGACAAAGACTTCCCTACCTCCCTTATTTAGTCTGGTGTCATTGCATCAGCTCAGAGAGAGAGGTAAGGCACACTAACCCTGCATCCCCATGACAGGACAAGCCATTCCCTGAAAGCTGATAAGGGCTTTCCTCTGAAAATGCATTTAGGAGTGATAAAACAAACAGGTACCTTCAAGGCCATCATCCTTATTTATTTAAGAACTTGCTTCCATTTCAAAACCTTTTCTCTGATAAATGTAATAAATGCATACACCTTTGAGGGATGGAGTGAGTAGAATTTTCTGATACAGGTGAATACAATCCCCACAAACAAATCCTCCTCCACACTTGAACATATCATTGTTGAGATGTTTATTTTCTCATGTGCTTAGAATCCTGCCTCTTCTACATCTAACAGGAATCAGCAATACAGAGAACTTTCAAAGCCAATTTTAATTCCTTTACCGGATAAAAATGTTTGCACTCGTTAAAATTCAAGTTTCTATCAAGCTGTCTTTATGTGGTTAGTACCAGAAGATGTGATTAGAGAGTGAAACATTTTTTTTTTCCTTTGGTTGCGGAGAAAAAAAACTACAATGCAAACAGTCGATGTCTTCATGCCATGTGAATGAAGCGAGCAGATGTATGTCAGAAAAGTGACTGCAAACCAGTTCAGTTCTTTTTTAGATGTGTACCTCCCGTTCTTTGAATTCTATATGTCAAGAAGGAGTTAAGGAAAAGAATAAAGTAACGCATGTCACTGTAATTGCAATTTACCCATTTTCTCCTTGATTTTAAAATTTGCTATATTTGTCTTATTGAACAAAACTTGAGGGCGAGTATGCCTCCCATCTTTCTCTTCTCCATAAATGCCAGGATTTATGTGTCTGAAGAAAACTAGTCTTACAGACATGGCTTCTTTTTTCTTTTATTCTTTTCTTAAAGCTCTCATCCCTTTGACTCTTTTCGGGCAAATCATTTGACAAATAATTGAATCTGGAAACAATCCTTCATAAAACAAGAAGAAGTACTAAACAAGACAATGGTTTGTCATCTTCTAGGTCCATGACTCGCCACCTCTCAGTGTCCTCCACGGAAGTCACAGAGGGAAAAACCTGTTCAGATAATCAGTCACTTACATGATAACAATGTTCTGTGCCCTATACCAGTGTTTTATGTCTAGAATTCATAAATACTCAGGCTTTTCCAATGCACTCTCTACTATTCCTATGAAATGCTATAGAATTTTTACAGATCCCTGGTAGAAACTTACAGTCCTATACTGAAGAGAAGAACCATTGGAAGCTAGGGAAGGAATTTTGAAACAAATTTTTCTTTTCAGCTTAGACAACTTGAATATCCAAAATATTTTTTTTTGTTTATTTAGTATGCACCTCTCATACCATGATGCTAGCTAGTGAAGAGCATGGATAATGACTTCTTAATCTAGTACCATTGGAAATAAACTGTCATTCATTAATTTTTCCAATGGCCACAGTACCTGATGCTCATACATCTACACCATGTCTCATGTCTCATTTCATCAATGACGACTGGGGTCCCAGGAGATGATAGATGTTGAAACACTTGCCAATGTTAACAGAATCATTTGTCATCAGATAGGATTCAAATCTCAGTGTATTTTGACTACTTATGGTCCAGTGTTGAAAGGAAGCTTTAAGAAAGTATCAAAGAAAAACAAGTGCCTAAATACATTTTCATACTTTTTTACAAACACTTCTTATGTATTTATCCTTTTCCTTACGTACATTAGTAAAGACGAGAGGTCAGGAAAGGCACATCCATATTCATCGCTGTAGTTTGTTACAGTTCATATAGGTCAGGAGCTACTGTTGGCTGTTACTTTTAATCTTTTCATAGTGGGTTGAGAGTTTTTATCTCTCCCAATGTACATTCTTGCTTCAGAGTTCTGTCCTTTCTTTCCCAGTTCAGTTCCTTATGTTATGCGTCGAATGGTCACTAGGCAGAAAGACTGAATTATTAATTGTATTAAGCCGGTTGACAATGGTTCACAGTACAGCAAACAGAGAACGAATCCCCAATGTTGGTGTCTGTGAACAGCACTGGGGGAGTGTATTCAACACCAGTTCACAGGGATAGACTCTGGTATATTTATTTAAGACAACATCCCTGTTTGCCTAAATGCCATTTTTCTCCTTTCATAGCATAACAAATATTGATTTGGGAACAAATGAAATTTAATTCTCTTCCTATTTACTTTAGATTTTAGAATAGGTCATATTGTGGGAAGTTGTGTAGGATTTGAGGTTGGTCACATCTAGATTGAAATCTGTTCCAGTTACTTTCCAATTAACTGGCTTTGGGGAAGTATCTTAACCTTTAAACCTTCAACCTGTCACCACAGAATCATTTGGTTGCTGTATCCGATCAGGCGAGAGACTCCAGTGGAAATATCTCCATATTGACACACGCTTGTACACAGTGGTATAGAATTTTACAGTTTGCTCTCCCTGGTTTATGCTGTAACTCTGAAGTTCAATGATTTTTCCAGTTGAGATAGCCAAACGCTGCTCTACAGAAACCCCTTCCGCCTCAGCAAACTAGATATGCGCTGGAGACCGGTAGATATAGGCTGCCAGTATTTTAGGAGACACTGGGATCCTAATGTGCTCAAGATTCTGGTACCAAGTGTGGAAATGAGGAGCAAGAGCAAGGGAGGGCCTCTCCCAGGAAGTGGGAACTGGAAGGTTTTATTCAGGCAGATTTTTCCTTCAGCTTCAGCACCTGCTCAGTCACCCAGCCCTCCCAATTTGAATAAGTGATTAACAACTCATTAACAGATCATTAGCTAAATCAGCCCAGTGCAGTGGAGAGGACCCAGGTTCAATAATTCCCCCAAATTATCACCAAATGCAGACTGAGGAGGAAATTAACTTTGTCTGATAAAAATGCTAGTGGTTGTGCTATTTTTATAACCAGATGGAGTGAAGTGATTTGTGGGAGATGGCTCTTCCTTCCCCTCACATTTCGGGGAAGTGGGAGCTGGTCTTGCCACTCTGGAAGACTGCTCCGGATGCCTCATCCCCACCCCCACCTCTCTGTCACTGACTTGCCCAGGTGCGCAGGTGGCTGAGGATCCCCAGCTGCTGTTCCTTGGGAGTTTGCAGTTTGTCTCTGCTCCCAGTGAGCCTCAGAGGAGGTTTTGCCTCACTGGCAACTTTTCCCCCCCGTACTTCACATTTTCTTCTTACCTGTCTTCTGGGAACGGATTGACAGAGAGTTCAAACCAAGGCAGATACTCCATTCTTGAACACAGTGTATTGAGCAGATGTTTGGGTGTTTAGGGCTGAACTTTTTCAGGTACTGAGGAACAAACGAAGAGGCCCAGTGAGCTGTTACTAAAGAGAGACCGTAGATAGTGACACGATCTATAGAAAACCTTAAGAAAGGGTGTTGGTCACTTTCATCATAAAGAAATGAAACTTAAGAGATAGGTATGTTTAACCTGATTTAGACATTTCAAGCCTTATGGCCATGGGGCACTCTGACCAGGCGAACAGGTAGGGTAACTGCAGGTCTTCACTCATTCTGTTTCTCCTCCAAATCCAATCATTCTTAACTTTGCAGTGACCCCCCTGCTGCAGCCTTCCCTTCCTCTCTGACCCCTTCTTCAGTGGACCACACAGATATTAACTTCATACTTCATTCTCCCCACTCCTTGCTTTACTCAAGTACTCAAATCAAATAGGCATTCTCTGGAAGCCCACAGGCTACTTTAGACAGAAAGCAGGTGAGCTGACTACAGATCTTCACACCTTCTTTGATTCTTTCAAGTTCAACCCACCATTCTGGTCTCCAGTTGTATAGGAGACTTTCTGCTATGGCCTCTCCACATGCCGTGTCTCCATTCCCAGGGCATGAAGCAGATCCTGGTGGTACTCCCCATTTTCTTGCCTCTTGCAGATACCTTTAGTTGCCCCTTCCTATCCTGTCCCCATTCCTAAATGTCCGGTCCCAATATCTAGAAACACATTTTGCCTGGAATCTGCAAAGGCCATACCTATCAGGATCTCAGAAGAATTTCCTTACAGGCAATACATAGCCTCTAGACTCTCCTATAAACCAAAGAGGACAACAGAAACTAAGGTGCAACAGAAATAATGGTACACTCACCCAACAACGACAAGACCAGATATCTGCACCTAGAAGAACAATCTTTCCAAGCCCAGAGGCCTAGATGCCTGCATAAAAATCAAAACCATCAGGACAATATGTTGAGAGCCAACAACACTAACCCAGCAAGTCCTCAGTATTGCCAGAGATACAAGCCAAAAAGATTTTAAAAGCCTTTGGATTATTTGTTTTTGTTTTATTGAAACAGGGTTTCTTTGCATATCCTGGCTGTCCTGGAACTCACTGAATAAATTAGGTTGGCCTCAAACTTAGATGTCAGCCTAATTCCATCCCTAAGTTACAGGACTAAACACATGTACTACTGCTCCAATTCAAAATAGCCTTTATGGATATGGTAGAGATTCTTAATTAATAAATACATTAAAGAAATGTATAAAAACAGAAACAAACAATGGAAAGAATATTTTAAAAAGATAAAAGACTAAAAGTATAAATAGAATCAATAAAGAAAACATACACTAAGGAAAATATGGAAATGAAAAAATTGTCTCAAACAGGAACTTCTGAGGAAGACTTACCAACAGGATATAAGAGTGGAAGAGAGAATCTCATGCATTAAAGACACCATAGAAGTATTAGAAACCTTGGTCAAAGAAAATAATAGGAATAGAGGGTCAAAAAGAAACTCAGGTCAAAGGCAAAGACAATATTTTCAACAAAATAATAGAAGAAAAATTTCCTAACCTAAAGAAGAAGATGTCTATAAAGGTTCAATATACATATAGAATACCAAATTTTTTTGATCAGTAAATAAGTCCCCTCACCATATAATAATTAAAACAGTAAACATATCGAACAAAGAATCAATATTAAAAGCTGGAAAAAGAAAAAGAGGTCAAGTAACATGTAAAGACAGACCTGTTAGAATTATATCTCAGGGGAGAATCAAAAAGCCAAAAAGATCCAGGCAGATATTTTACAGATTATAAGAGAACATGGGTGTCAGCCCAGACTAATATGCCCAGCATATCATTCAATTTCAATAGATGGAGAAGGTAAGATATCCCATGATAAAATCAAATTTAAGCAATATCTATCTTCAAATACAGCCCTACAGAAGGAGAACTTCAATTTAAATAGGTTAATTACACGCCCCCACCACAAACCCATAGAACAAATACTCTTGGACCAGCAAATAAAAAAGCAGAAACACATGAAACAGGTGCATCACACACACACACACACCACACACACACACACACACACACACACACACACACACACACAGACACACACACTCACACACACACGCCCCACCCCAGCAGCAGCACAATAACCACAGGAATCAAACAATGATCCTTGAACTTTCTTGACATCAATGATCTTAATTCTCTATTAAAAGACACAGACAAACAGAATGGATATGAATCCTTCCAGGACCTACCCTTCTGGTGTATAAGGAACATACTTTAACAGCGAGGAGAGATATCACCTCAGGGTGAGATGGAAAAAGATATTCCAAGTCACTGTGACTAAGAAGCAAGCTGGTGTAACTGTTTTAACAAAATTGACTTCAAAACTAATCAGGTTAGGGAATCAGGAAGGTGACTGCATACTCATTAAAGGAAGATCCAAGAGGACATTTCTATTAACATTTTTGCACCAAACACAAGGGCAGGCGAGTTTTTAATTAACACTACTAGAGCTTAAATCACATATTGACCCTCACACGGTGATAGTGTGTGACTTCAGTACCCCCTTATCATCAATAGACAGGCCATTCAGACAAAAACTAAACAGAAATGCTGGAGCTAACGGATGTTCTGAACCAAATGGACCTAAGAGGTATTTATAGGACATTTTACCAGAACAACAAAGATTATATCTTCTTCTCAGCACCTCATTGAACATTCTTCAAAATTGACCACATACATAGCCATAAAATGCATCTCAATAAGTACAACACACGTGAAATAACACCCTGCATCCTATCTGACCATTAGCGATTAAATCTGGATATCATAAGAACTGAGACAACAGAAGGATTAGAAATTCATGGAAACTGCACAAATCACTTCTGGATGAAAAATGGACCGAAACAGAAATCAAGAAGAAAATTAAAGATTTCTAGAAATGAATGACAAAGAATACACTACATACATAAATGTTTGAGACACAATGAAAGCAGTTCACAGTACTGATATTAGTAAATTTACCTGAAATCTCCAGAACAAAAAGGAGAGAACACAATGAGTAGATCGTAAGAAATAATAAAAATCGGGCCTAAATCAACAAAATATAAAAGATGACAAGCAGAAAATAGTTCAAAGACTGAGTGAAATGAAGGTTTGGTTCTCTGAGAGAATAAGGTTTCCAAACACTTATCCAAATTGGCTAATTGGCAAAGAAGAATATCCAAATTAACAAAATCAAAAATGAAGAGAGGGACGTAAAAATCTGGCACCAAGAAAATCTCAAGAGTCAGAAGACCATACTAAACTCTACCAAGGTGAAAAATCTAAAGAAATGAATATTTTTTTCAATGCATACCAATTACCATGGTCAAATCAAGAGCACATAAGCAATTTATACATACCTTTAACCCCTAATGAAATAGAACTGTCCATTAAAAGTCTCCCAATCAAAAGAAGCTCAGAGCCAAATGGCTTTGTCATAGAATTCTACCAGCCTCTCAAAGAAGAATTATACCCAAACTCTAAAAATCATTTTATAGAATAGAAAAAAAAGTAACTTTGCCCAAATATTTTATGAGGCCACCTTTACCACATAAAGAGCCAACAAAGAAAGAGAACTGTAGACTAATTCCTCTTTTGAACATAGATGAAATATTTTTTGATAAAATACTTGCAAACTGAATATAAGAACACATCAATAAAAGATCATCAAGCATGTTGTAGTAGGTTTTATTCTAAGGATGTAAGCATAGTTCAATGTACAAAAATCTGCAAATGTAATCCACCATGTATATAAATTGAAAGAAAAAAATCATATGATCATCTCATGAGATATAGGAGAGGCCTCTAAAGAAATCTAATGTCTCTTCATGATAAAATTCCTGGAGAGATTGGGGACACAAAGGACATTGCTTAACATAAAAACCTGCAGTACACAACAAGCCTAGCGTAGTGACGAAGTCAGGAAGAAGACAAAGCATATACCTCCATACCTCCTCTATACCTATACCATAGAGTACTTGATGTCTTAGCTACAGCAATAAGACTACTAAAGGAAATTAAGGAGATACAATTAGGAACAAAGTCAGGCTATCTTTATTTGAAAATGATATGAGAGTACACAAAAGTGACCCTAAAAATCCCACTGGGAGAAATCCTACAGCTGATAAGCACTCTCGGCAAAAATTGCTGGATACAAAATCAACACAAAAAGTCAATAGCCTTCCTACATACAGGTGACAGGCCAAGAAAGAAATTGGGGTACACCTTTTACAATAGCCTCAAATAACATACAATATATTGGGGAAACTATAGTTAAATAAGTTTAAAACTTATATAATAAAAGCTTTAAGTCATTGAAGCAAGAAATTAAAAGATATACCAGAAGATGGGAAGCCCTCCCATGCTCATGAATTCTTTGAATTTATATAGTAAAATTGGCCACCCTACCAACAGCAATCTACAGATTCAGTGCAATTCCCATTAAAATTCCAACATAATTTTTCACAGATCTTGAAAGGACATTTTTCAGCTTAATGTGGAAACACAAAAATCTAGGAGACCTAAAGCAGTCCTGAATAATAAAACAACAGGGGAGGTTATCAGTAATTCCAATTTCAAGTTCCTTTTTTGAGAATGATCTGTATTCTTTTTTTTTTTTTAAGATTGGGTTATCTGTTTTCTTGATTTATCACTATTTCCAATTCAAGTTCCTCCTTTGAAATTATCTGTTTAGATCTGCTGTGTACTCCATTTTTTTTAAAATTAGGTTGTTTGTTTTCTTGATATGTAGTTTTTTTAGTTCTTTATATATTTTGGATATTAGACCCTCTATTGGCTATATAGTTGGTAAAATTATTTTTCCATTCTGTAGGCTGGCTATTTGTCTGGATGATAGTGTCATTGGAGTGCAGAACTATAGAAAACACACACACACACAGACACACACACACGTGCATGCACCCATACACGCATGCACATGCACATACACACAAGTCAGTATGGTATTAGCATTAAAATATACATGTTGATCAATGGAATTGAAATTAAGGCACAGACATACATCCTTATACCTATGGACCTATGGACACTTGATTGTGTGTGTGTGTGTGTGTGTGTGTGTGTGTGTGTGTGTGTGTGTGTAAAGAAGACAGACACACACATTGGAAGAAAATACAAATGGTGCTGTTTGTTCAGGAAACCCAATAGATTCATACTTATCACCCTGCACAAAACTCACCTCCAAATGATTCAAAGACCTCAATATAAAAGCAGATACACTGAACCTGACAGATGAATGCTGAACCTGATAGAAGATAAAGGAAAGACCTTGTAATACTTAGCCCTAAATTGGGTTTCTCTAACAAACCTTTCCTCTCATGGTTCAGGGAACACTGAGGAAGAGGAAGCAGAAAGAACGTAAAAGTCGGAGGGGCTGGAGGACACCAAGAGAACAAGGCTCTCTAAAGCAATGTGATCAAAGCTCATAGGAATTTATAGGATGTGAAGCACTATGCATAAGGCTCACTATGTATGAGTCTTCAGTTGCTCCACACTATATAAGTCATGGTTTCCGGGTTAGTGTTTTTATAGAGTTCCTGAGTATGCAAACACATGGGTTTTTGAATCTTATGCCTCGTTGGCTCTTTTCCTTCTGTTTTGTCTGTTTTGTTATGATGTGATAGTTTTCGTTTTATCTTCTTATATTGTATTATTATCTCCTAGAAGCCTGTTTTCTTTATTTTCAATGTCAAAATAGACATTTTAATAACTGGGTTTTAAATACCCCCCCAAAGTCATCTAACATTTTTTTGCTGGACATTTTATTTTATTTATTTACATTTCAAATATTTTCCTCTTTCCTGGTTTCCCCTCTGGAAACCCATCCTCCTCTCATCCCATCCTCCCTCCCCCTGCTTTTGTGAGGGTGCTCCTCCACTCCCCCACCCACTCCTGCCTCCCTGCCCTGGCATTTCCCTACACTGGGGCATTGAGCATTCGCAGGACCAAGGGCCTCTCCTCCCATTGCTGTCCCACAAGGCCATCCTCTGCTACATATGCAGATTGAGCCATGGGTCCTTCCATGTGTACTCTTTGGTTGGTGGTTTAGTCCCTGGGAGCTCTGGGGGTTCTGGTTGGTTGATATTGTTGTTCTTCCTATGGGGTTGCAAACTCCTTCAGCTCCTTCAGTCCTTTCTTTAACTCCTGCACTGGGAACACCATGCTCAGTCCAATGGTTGGCTGCAAGCATCTGCCTCTGTATTTGTCAGACTCTGGCAAAGCCTCTCAGAAGACAGCTATATCAAGCTCCTGTCAGTAAGAACTTTTGGCATCTGCAATATTGTCTGGGTTTGGTGTCTGTATATCCCCAGGTGGGGCAGTCTCTGGATGGCCTTTCCTTCAGTCTCTGCCCCACATTTGTCTCCACATTTGTCTCCTGTGAGTATTTTGTTCTCACTTCTAAGAAGGACTGAAGCATTCATGCTTTGTTCTTCCTTATTCTTCAGCTTCATGTGGTCTGTGAATTGTATCTTGGATATTCTGCGCTTTGGGGCTAATATCCACTTATCTGTGAGTGTATGGCATGTTGTTCCTTTGTGACTGGGTTACCTCACTCAGGATGATATTCCATCCATTTGTCTAAATCATTGTTTATTTGTTTTCTAATGAGAGACAGAAAGGGAATGGAATGGATCCAGATGGGAGGGGAAGTAGGTGAGAACTGGAGAGAGTAGATGGAGGGGAAACTGTAGTAATCAGGATAATATATATGTAAGAAAAAACATTCTTTTCTTTTTTAAAATTTGTGAGTTTGACATTATATTATTATTATTATTATTATTATTATTATTATCATCATCTTTTTTTTATAGTTCAGTCATTAGCCCCCTCCTTGCCCACCCTCCCACTCCCCCTGTCTCCAAGAGGATGTCTCCATCCCGCTAACCCACCCCATCTCGCCCCACCAGGCCTTTCCACTACTTGGAGCCTTAAGTCTCTCCAGGGAGAGGTGTATTTTTTTCTCTCACTGAGGCCAGTCCATGCAGTGTTCTTCTGTATATGTGTTGGGGACCTCAGCTAGTGTATGCTGTCTGGTTGGTGCCTCTGTATCTAAGAGATCTCAGGGTTCTGGGTTAGTTGAGACTGCTGTTCTTCCAATGGGGTTGTCCCTTTCCTCAGCTTCTTCCAGTCTTTGCCTAATTCAGCCACAGGGGTCCCCAGCTTCAATCCATGCTAGGCTCCTGTATGTAAGCACACCAAGGCATCAGTAAGTGTCAAGGCTTGGAGCTTCGCCTTGACTTGGTTTCCTAGTTGGGCTGGTCACTGAACCTCCTTTAAAGAAAAAAAAAAACTACAGAACAACTCTAAGAACACTTATAGGTTTTGTTACCTGTATCTGTTAAAATTTTTACTTTAAAATAAATACATAGATGTATATAAATATGAAACTAAAAATTAGTTTCATATCACTTGTTCTAGAAGTTGGCCCAAGCCATTCATTTGGGAGTCCTGCCTTACAGATCACCAGGTCTCTGTCTCTGAGTTCCCAACAGCTTTCTGAGCCATCCTGAGTCACTTGTTATTTTAAACCAAAGAGTTCTAGTGTCTAGAGGACATTTTAGTTTCTGGTTTTACATTGATGTACGTTATCTTAAAATCGAAAGCTGTCGTCTTATTTTTTCTGCTTGGATGTCTTCCTGTAGGAAACAGTTTTTTTTAGGTATCTTCCCACTACCCACCATGTGGTTCATATTAGAATGTTGGGAGCCATTTTTTGGTTCCTTTAGTCTTGAGCCTCTACTTTTATCTATTATCAGGTCTGATCATTTCAGTTCCAGATTACACACACTCCTGGTTCATCTTTTTCAGTCATCACTGAAATATTTTGAACATAGCAGCCATGCAACTTCCCCTGTTTAACATATGTTGGATTCTCTCATAAGCTATTGCAACAGAGCTAATGGCCTCCTGTTGCACCTAGAAGTAATTGCTGTGCAATCTCACTTTCTATTAAAGTTCTACTCCTGGCCTGGCATATTGTACGACAGTATACGGGTGACTGTGAATCCTGGCTGCCTCTTTTTACAAGATTTCTCCTCTAGATCCTTTAGATGTTAGCTTAATGTCACAATGTTGAGTCCTTTCCTGGTCATCCCATTCAAATAAATTTCATTCCTCTTAAAGGACTCATAAACTTATAATTGCATATATATTTGTCCATTTACTTTTTATAGTTGACTGTATATGCATTTGTTCATTTACTTATTTATTTTCCATTAGTAGCTGGGCATAAATTTCAATTTGTTAGGAAGAGTCTTTGTCTACGTCTGCTGCTTCAGCAGGTTATTAACGATTCTTGCCTTCACTCTTAAAATGCCTGTGTCTGGACAACAAATTAAAGGACCATTCCTCCATTTAGGTCATAGGGATCAGACATTAAGGTACTTTTTTTTTCTTTCTATTCTTACCGATGAATATTACTGTCCAACAGAAAGTTCTCTTGAGGACCTTATCATACAATAAATGATCAACATCAAAATCTTCACCAAGTATCCTCAAATCTCACCATACTTTAGGCTCACTTCTTATTTATCACAGCTCATGATATCAGTGTTCCTTTTTCTGTGAGAACTTACATATCTATCATCAGCCTGTCTACACTTATAAAGTGGGTTAACTAGAACCACATTATAAAAGTAAGACATTATTATTTGCTTTCAATTCACTATTTTCTTTCTTTCTTCCTTTTGCTTAAACTATATTTTAGACCATCCAAGTTTTTCCTCTCAGTTTTTTCCAAATTCATTGACATCTCACTATCCTCTCTTAAAACTTATAGTCTTACTTTTGGGTTTTCTTACTTGCTTCCTTACTGATAGGACTGATCCTACTGAATCCCAGCACCTGTAGATGAGTCAGTGAGCAACACAAAGCACACATTTGTTTCAGAAGAAATCTGATTGCTTTTGTGATTATACCATTGTTTAGCTTGTGGTTCTGTATACGATAGTTTTAAGCTCCTAACTTCAATATCTCAAAATGAAATACTGCCCTAATGTCAGGGGAATGTTGATGCTCACATTGTATTTTTAGATAGTTGTGGAACAATCTAGTAACAATTGGGAAGTGCCATCATGGTCACCATTGCCATCACTGATATAGGAGGTTTGTGGCACATCGCTTAAGACAAGCCTATTGTATTTGCTATCTCACATTCCACACTGTAGCACACTCCCTGCTTACCAAAATGATACCCAAGAACTTGCACAAACCCAGTTCCTGGATGCTCACTTCATCTTTCAGGAGCCATCAGCACTGGTCTTCTACTCTCATCCTCACTCGGCCCAGCTCTCCATCACAAGTTAATCTTGTCCATGGTTCCTGTGCTTTCTCCTTTCTCCCCTTCTCATGTTTATTTTCCTTCCTCGTATCTATTCCTATATATGAATCTACTTCCCAAGATAAATGCTTTTAATTTAGCCTCCAGAGAGTTAATTACTAAAAAAGATTCTAGGCAGAATGTTGTTTGAAAACCAGGATTAGAAAAGGCTTTTAAAGGAATAAACTTAGATACTGCTTAGAATACTCATTAATAAATATCTTCTACAATGCCAACCTAATAGGCAGTCACAGAGAGTCCTCTGTGAGCTCTGCCTCCTGGTATTGTCACCATCTGATCTTTTGCCACAGAGACTCATTGTAGCCAAGAGAATTAAGGAAACTTGTTGGAATCAGTTGTTGGATGACTAAAGGCTATGACTTCTGTTTCACCATGTATTGTTGGCTTATGCGTATTGATGACACTGGTTGTCATACTGCTAGAGAGACTCCATGACAACTAACAGAGCAGGGTCCAGCAAAGACCAGAAGGTCTGTATAACATCTATGAAAAAATGTTTTGCCAAAAAAACCCAAAATAACAAGCAGGTTTATAATCAGAGTGTTCTCTGTCCACGTCTAGAAATGACTGCAAACCAACCCTCCCCTTGATGGTAGACTGTGGGAGACTGAATTAGGAGATCTCATGAAGTTATATCATGAAGTAATGGTGTTTTGAGAAGCTAAATTTGGGGGCAACGTGCTACATAGCAACAGGTAACCAGAGCAAACTACCCAGGAACATTTTATGTTCATTTTATTCTCACTTACAACTCAGGGTATTAAATGCTGATTGTATTTTAAAGCTTGTTGCCTGTGTGTCCTTAAGTTTCTATTATAGCCTTAATTTAATATTCACTATCACCAGTAGAGAATGATGTTTCAAGGCTTTATGTGTCTCCATTACTCTTTAAAATGGTATATCTCACAAGAACACCAAACTACACAACCATAACATATAGGCAAAGGACCTCTCAAAGTCCCATGCGGACCCCACGATTGTTCACTTTAGTCTACGTGCAACTCTGAATAAGGGGAATTAAAAACAGTGTCTATGACTCTGTCCCCTGCCCTTGGGACCCTTTTGCTCTACCTCCTCATCCAGCCTTCATAACTGGGTCTGTGCCTAGCCCTATTGTATCTCATTGTGCTGTGCTTCACTGATATCTCTAGGAGGCCTGTTCTTTTCTGAAGGGAAGCAGAGGTAAAGTGGATCTGGAAGAAGGTGGAGAAGGGGCAGGGGAAAGTGGTCAGGATGTGATTTATGAATGAAAAGAAAAATAAAACAATAAAATGAAATGACATCTCCAGCTGGCATTCCCAGATGAGAACTCAACTTCTCACTGTAGTTTAGCCTTAGTCATTCCATCTCCTAAATCTATTCCCTGTGATTGATGCTGCCTTGTCCCTTTAACTTCCACCCACTTCCCTTCCATATCTGAGGCTGAGTAGGCTTTCCTGTTTTCCTCTATTTCCTGCTATTTACCTCTTCATCGACTTCCATCTACTCTTGCCATCTCCTGACTTCATTATTACTA
Organism: Rattus rattus; assembly: GCF_011064425.1. NCBI lineage: Eukaryota > Metazoa > Chordata > Mammalia > Rodentia > Muridae > Rattus > Rattus rattus. The sequence continues at coordinate 29,560,587 of NC_046161.1, read as the reverse complement.
TGAAAATTTCCTCTGTTTCATTTTTTCTTGTCTCCTTTCCAGTAACTTCACACAAACATATCATCCATAGTCTTCATCACTCCCACATTTTGGGAATGATTTATACTTTCAGCAATGTCTTTCCTGTTTCTGTAACGATTATAAACATTAGCTCACAGTGTTGTATAGTTACTATCATGAGAAGGCATTATCATCTCTATACCTTTATATCAATACTCTGTCACACAGCCTTCATGAAATGTAATAGACTTGTGTCCACTGAGCATTGTGTTCTTGCATGTGGTCCTGTTTCTCCTTCTACTCATTGAAAGAAGAGCCTGGGTGACACACATCCCCATCCATTTCTTTATTTATTCATTGGACCAATGGCTAGTAAGTATCTCCTGTGTATTAGGTATTATGCTCCACACTGTATCTCACCCTCACTTTTGCCCTTTTCCTTATTTTATATTTTTGTTTTTGTTGTTGTCTAGAAATCTTTGCATGAGTCCCTTGCAGTCTATTCAGACTGCCTCCTTGCTCCGAAGTCCTTGTAGCTCATCATTACTACATCAGTGTTCCCTCAAATGTCAAACTTTACCCTTCCCTTCATCCTCCTAGTATTGGATAACTGTGCATTGTGTCACTACTGCTTGCAAGCATCCTTCCATTGTCTTTCGTCGTGAACACCCTAGATTAGGCCTTGCTATTACTTTCTGTGGTAGTTTGAATGAGACATCCCCAAATGTCTCTGGCATTTGAAGTCTTAGTCTCCACTCTGTGGTGCTGCCTGGGTAACCTTAGAAGGTATAGCCTAGTTGGAGGCAGTAGTCACTGGAGGCAGGTTTTGAGAATTTTCAGACCTCTCTCTCTCTCTCTCTCTCTCTCTCTCTCTCTCTCTCTCTCTCTGTCTCTCTGTCTCTGTCTCTCTCTCTCTCTCTCTCTCTCTCTCCCTTCCTGTCTCCTCTTCTCTTCTCTTCTCCCCTCCTCCTCCCCCTTCCTCCCTCCCCTCACCCTTCCTTCTTCCTCCTCATTCTCTCTCTCTCTCTCTCTCTCTCTCTCTCTCTCTCTCTCTCTCCCTCTTTCTCTCCCCCCCCCCTGCCCTGCTTTTCTTCTTGGTGCTGAAGAAGTGAGTTGTTCTCCGCTGCTTCTCCTGTCATGCCCTTTACCTGCTGCCAGGACTCCCTACCATGAGGGACTCTCACCCTTCTAGCACTATAAGCATAAGTAAGCATTTTTATCTTTCACTTACCCTTGTCATAGTGTTTTTATCACAGCAGTAGGAAGATAATCAATACATTTCCTAAAACAAATGCTATCGTGGTCCGACATTTTCTTTCTTTAAGTCTGTCACCTTTGGTTCTGTTTGTTCCAGTTCTTCCACTTCCGTTCCCCTTTTTCCTTTTTTCCCTCCTTACCACCCTCCCCTTCTGCTTCTCTGTTTGCCATTACTTACATTTTATTCCAAGCACACCATCTTTCAAAGGATTTGTTCTTAATCTTGGATTTTCCAAGCCGTGTCTCTCTTTAGAGGTTTTGAGTTATTTGTCCCAGAGGAGGACCTATGCTTTGGTTATTTTAATTTAAATATGCAACCATAGTTTAAAGAGTTGACTTAGCACAGAGGGAAAGCTGTAATATTTTCTCACCTGTCACTGCAGACTTGATTTCTTCATCAAGCAGTTTAGATGCCCTACAGGATGATTCTAAACATCTCTAAAATATTTTAATTCTCAGGATATCCTCTCTTGGAAAGTGATCCAAGAAAACTATCTGCCACACACATATATTACTTGATGTCTTTTATCCACATATCTCTTTCTTGTGATATTTCCATTGTCTAGAGTTGGGAATTGGAGAAAGCCTGGTGTCATAGGCCTATCCTCATTTCTCCACTTGCCAACATTTTTGCTAATACATTAAAAATTCTTGAAATGTGTTAAAGAAACAAACTAAAATCTTGTTTTGAAATATTTGGGTGAAGGGCATGAGCCAATATACATAGAAAATAAATTGCTGACAGCTAGTAAACATGAGAAAAAATGTTATTGAGTCAAATAAAGAATTATAACTTAAGTGATATCTGATGATTCAAATAATATTTTAATTTTTTTAATGGTGTTCTTTTTCAGGGTGGAGGTTGTGGGACTAACAAACACGGTCATTGTTGTAAAGGATGTAAGCAGGCCCCGGTTTTGTTTCATATCCTCAATGTAGAAGGAGAATCTTAAAATCACTTGTGGACAAGTGTGAAGGCCCCTGAGGCCAGGCAGAGGCCCTTTGATCTTTGGAAATGGAATTACAGACAGTGGTAAGTCATCTGATGTGGGTGCTAGTAACTCAATCTGTTCCTCTGAAAGAGCAATATGCAAGCTTAGCTACTAAGCCCCTTTCCCAGACCTGTAAAAATCATGTTTGAAATATTAATTCTACTTGTAGACATTTATCCTAAGAAAGTTATCAGAAAGTCATATGGAAACTTTTAAGTAAACATACTAACCAGAGAGTTATTTGTTATGACACACTGTAGAAACAAATTAAATGTCCAGTGGTAGGTGCGTGGTAAAAAATTCATCCACATGTTTAACTTTTAAAATAAATTAAAATAGTGTTTGTAAAAACCATAAAGATAAAGGAAATGTGGATGATACTGGTGGAAAACCATCAAACATTTATTCTGCGTGCCTGGTTCAAGTGAGCCCTCTTTCTTCCCCCTGGCATGTCCTCTTTATGGTCAAAATATTCTCCCACTAGTGTCCCTTCTTGTCATTCACTTTCCACAGTCATTTCTTAGATGGAATGACTTGGTGGCTGGAGAGATGATTCAGGGCTTTCTCTGTAACCTTAAGACCTGAGTTTGGAGGCCCAGCATCTACACTGAAAGTCAGGTAAAGCTTGGTGTACATGTAACCCAAGATGTGTGAGGCAGAGACAGGGGCATTCAAGGGTTCACGGGCCAGCCAGTCTAGCTATTTCCTGAGTTCCAGATTCCATGAAAGATCGTGTCCAAAAGCAATATGGTGGAGATCAACTGAGGAACCATCTAACTTCTCTATGCTCCACTTATGTATACACACACACACACACACACACACACACACACACACACACACACACACACACAAGTAACTTTACAAATGAGGGTGATGGCACACCCAGTTCTTTCTTCTGACTTTCTAGTTCCTAATCTCTTTTGCAATGTTCTCATACTTAAGTTTCTGTTTTTTTTTTTTTTTCAAAGTTGGCAGCTCTTTAGACTGAAATGTACCTAGCTGTCCAATTTGCTAGGCAAATTTTATGTAGGTAAATTTGAAAAAATTTGTGTTTTAGTGTGCTGCAAGTTTTATGCACATCTTTTCCTTTGATGTTCACAAATTTCAGGATAAGTCACCTTACAGATGCAGTTTGAGAATAAGCACCCCATTTGCTTACCCCAAGCCTCTACTCAGATAACTGGGAACTGGGGAAAGAACTTAAATTGAAATAGCTATGAGACTTGAGCTTGGAAACATCTTTTGCTGCCTCCTTGGCAAAGAGGCATGCGTCTTACCTGGAAACAAGGAAACCCATAAAAGCAAAACAAAACACACATTCGTGTTGCAGGAACATAACGGACTCCCAAGCGCTTTCATTCTCAAGGACCTCCTGGTAAAAGTTGAAGTGTCAAAAATTTTTCACAATAAATGTCCAATTTTCAGATTGCACATGAGAGGGAGAAAGAACTCCGAGGCGAGAGGGTGAGCATGTGAATGATTATTGTTTGTGTCACTCTTCCCACAACCTTGAAGCTAGAGCAAAGGCCCTCCAGGAGGGCCTACAACGACTTCACATTCTGTACAAAGAGGCTCAGTAATAGCATGGACTGCCTTTAGAACTCCAGTAATTGCTTGTAAATCCTGCTAAGCCCTGGAAGCTTTGGGTCCATTTGTTCAGCTCAGATGTGCTATGGACTAATAAACCAGAAAGAGAAGCCAGCACTTGGAATCATCTCTTGGGAATAAAACACACCAGCAAGTGGCTAGATGTTCCTCATCAGATGCAATATTTGAGAGAAACATTGAAGTAGTGGACGGCGTCCATTCACATGTACAAGGTGTCTCATTTCTGGGGGAAAAAAAACCTAGTGCCTGCATGCTTCCTCAGCTGCTGCATCCACGAAAATCTGTGGAGAACAGACCAGAGACTTTCTCCAAAAATAAACCTCTCTTTTCTTCAGTGTCATTCAGTATTTTCAAAGTGTTTGTTTGACTAGAGCCATTGATGAAACACTCATTCTACAGTTATTTGTCAAATCAAGAGGTATATGTATGGACATATATTAAAGTAACTTCACTGGACCAGTACTTAACAAAAAGTTTTATAACTAGGCTAAATAGTTTTGCTGTTTCTTGAATGTTCTAACTCACTTACTCACTCTCTCTCTCTCTCTTTCATTCCTTCTCTCTCTCCCTCTCCCTCTCCCCTTCTCTCTCTTTTTCTCTTTCTCTTTCTCTTCCTCTCTCCTCTCCCCTCCTATACAGTTGTATGTTATACATTATTTGTAAGTCAATTCTCTTTTACAGTATCATGAACTTATACTAAGGTCTATCCTCTTGGTACACCTGTTTAGCATTTTTCTCATTGCCATGACAAAGCCCCCAACAGAATTGACATAAGTGAAATGGGGCTTGTTTGGCTTGCAAGTTTTAGTTCAGTATGTCTGGGAAGCAGGACAGCAAGAACATTCTCAATCTGAGATAGAAGTTTATAGATGTTGGCGCTCACACAGGGACCAACCAGGAACCAAAGAACGTACTAGGAAGTAAAGCCAAGTTATCATCCACAGAGACTACCATTATCTGCTACCTGTGCCTCCTGTTCCACAAACTCTGAAACAGTAGTACTGGTTGGGGACTAAGTGCTCAAACATGGGAGCCTATGGCGGACACATTACATTCAAACCACAACACCAACCAAATTCCATATGCGGGTCACCTCAAACTGCAGTCAGAACTCCCTTATCATCTCATAACACATTCTCTTTTATTTTGTTCCTGGCAGGACAAGGAACTCAGAACCTTATGTATATATTAGTCAAACACTCTATCCAATTCCTTGTCTTGGTTTTAATAGTAGGCATGATGATGTTCCAAAGACAACAATTCACTATGTGGAAGAAGAAAGTCCTATACCAGGACAGGTGAATTAACCCACAGAAATAGCAAAGGTGATATTCTTTAATTTCTCAAAAGGGAGAAAATACTTAAGATAGCTACTTTATTTTCCTTCCAGGAAGATGACTGGAAGTGAGTATCCTAAGACAAGCCTCACATGCTGTCAAGCGGACACATTCCAAATGCACCAAACTTATAGACATAGACATTTTTTGATAGTTATCATGAGATGAAGTGATATAAAAAGGGCAAACCTGATTATATCCCTCTTTAATGATGTGAAGGTGTAGGCTTACAGCAGGTAAAACAGCAGGAATACAAAGTGTTGCTTTTCAGCTGGTTTCCAATTGGAGACGCAAAGTTTGGCAGGGAAAATAAGATACGGATGCGCAACAGCTGGCGGTAGAGATGGTGTCAGCGCAGGATTTGTTTTCCTGGACCACGGCTCTCCAGAACAAAAAGTTTCTGGCAGGAGATGTTGTTCATATCATACGGAATGTGGGAGGAGAGTTGCTGACCCGACCAAAGAGCTTAAAATGAAATTTGTGGAAGAAAGTGAAAAATGCCCAGATAAAACTGCCAAACTGGATGCCCCAGAGAATAACAGTGGCTCAGAAAGAAGCAGCAGAGTACAAACTCTGCTCTGTTATTTTTAGAAGAAAATAAGAGGGCAGTGGATCACGATGCTCTGTCCCTGGATGTCTCTATTCCAGTGGAAGCCAGCGGACACCTTATTCCCTTCTGTTTGCTGTGCAAAGCTCCTGGAGCTCCCCTTGCTGGTGTGCTTTGGCTCAGGCTAACTCTGCTTGGTTTTCTCAATTGTTATCTGAACAGAGGAACAAATAGTAGGCCCATGATATGGCAACCTTGAGTCAGTGGTGTGTTGTACCTGTGGGGATTGCTACCCTTGCCTGGCTTCTAGGTCTCTGCTTCAGGTTTCTCTATGGTTAACAAAACTGAAAGTCTTGGTATTATAGTCTGTAGATCTCAGATGCAGATACAGCCAGGCCTCGTCTCATCTTTGCCTAAGCTTGCTTGCTTGCTTATTTATTTATTTATTTATTTATTTATTTATTTATTTATATTTTCTGAGTCAAGATCTTGCTGTGTATCCCTGGTTGGGCTGGAACTCACTATTCAGACTGGTTTGACTTAGAACTTCTGGTGGTCCTCCTGCCTCCACCTCCCTATATGTGGGGATTATAATAAGCATTTGCCAGTGTATGACCACTATTACTTCTTTGTTTGCTCGCTTGGTTAGAGTTAATTTCTCCTTCAATTTCCTTCTTTTAAATATGCCCGGCTACCCTAGTACTTCATCCTTATCACAGTCACAGACATGATTGGAATTCCAGAAAGTAGTGAAATCAACATGGTACAGATGTTAAGATTAAGAGATTCAAGGGACACAACCAGGGTGAGTCCTAATCTCCGTGTTCCATTTTCTTCTTCATGGAATGTGAATAATCATGGTGCCGTGAGTTTTAAAGAAATAAATGGCACATAAACAGCTTGGGTCTGCTTAACTAATCCCACTAACCCAATATACTTACTTAATTTTCATTTTCATTATCAACCCAAACTCTGCCAAATTTCTGTCTGCAAAAGTTATCAGACACTAGAACTCCAGATCTGTGGTGACAGTGAGGGTGGAGAGCTCTTACCCTTGCCTTTCACAACCCCTCCACTTGGCACACTGCCACTTGGCACGTACCTATCTGGTCTCCTTCTTGTTAGGATCGGTCACTCAATATGGCTGTCTGCCAAGCCCAGTCCAGTTGTAATATTGTGCACAGGATTCAGGCTGGTCAACCAGGGAAGAACATGCCAGATTTTCCCTTTATCCCCAGAAGGTGTTTTCTACCTATACCCAGAATCTTCTACTCTGCTGGCCTGATTATGTCAACACTCAACATGGAAAAATTTAAAAATCAATAGGATATTTTCCCAAAAGACAAAGAATACCATTACATATTCATCCCTGAGGTGTTAATTGTACAGTATTAATGACTAGAATGTAGCATAAACAGGAACTCCTCTATCAGTAATGTATCTTCTAACACTTGAAGACATGTCACGGAGTCTTCCTAGTATGTTTGTTTTCTGCTATTTCAGCCAGTAAGCCTGAGAGCAATGAATACAAATGATAAAGAAGTTAATGCCAACTAATTAAAGGTGAGCTTTCAAATGAATAGAATTGCTGGAGAACAAAATAAGATGCTTAAAATCTTTGCCTTTCTTCAACATTCACACAACAATAACAGCTACAGTAAGTAATTATTGTTCTAACAATTAATCACTTCTGTGAGTTTAGGGTCACTTTTTACATCACAAACTCCACTCTCAGTCTTCTATGAACAACTCTAGGCTTTCCAGATTCTAAAAACAAAGATATTTCTAAATATGAAAGCATTCTGCAATAGAGCTGAAAATGAGAAAACATTCAAAAGAAGACTTAAACAGAACAAAAAGGTATTTTGAATATGTGAAACTGCTAATAGTCTGTGATCTTTTCTAAACATCTAAAAGAATATTTTTAAAATTTATTTTATTCAGCATGGAAAGTGAGTATAAGTCCCTGGGTGTTCATTGTGGGAAGGATGATCACTGATGGGTGGTCACAAAGGAGGGAGGAGGAGCAAGGTGCAAGCATTACATTAGCTGCGTTAGGTCCTTGCCTGTGAAGGAGAAGGTGTGTTGGGTGGGTTCAGCTGAGATCTCAGTACTGCAGAAACACCATGGGGAGGAGGCTAGACTTAAGCAAGTTGCTACCAGCCTCTGTCCCAACAACACATGAAGGATTTGAGGCAACAGGAGGCCAAATTGGTCCCGTAGTGGCAGTAGCAGCAAGACCACAGAGATGATGTTCATCAGCAAGAAAAGCAGGAAGGAGCTGGTGGCCAGCTGCCAGGAGACATTCTCCTGAAGTTGTGTGGCTGGGATTGGTCCTGGCCACACACGAATTGCCCCTTGCCTGACCACATGTTGACTGGAGGAAAAGTTGACCATAAGCTCTAGACTCCATGGCCCTTTTGTCCTCCTAAGCTCTGCCCTCAGATGTCCAACTACCCTGAGCCTGCAAATACCATGGGACTCCCCAGGACCAGGAGCTGCTGAGTCCAGGGGTTCCTGGGTAGGGACTCCGGTACTCCCCTCCTCCCTCAGGACAGGTCCCAGTGCTCATCTCTCCTCCTGATCACGAGTATTCAGGGTGGACTAAAGGAGTGGACCCCAGCAGTTCCCTATCAAATACATTAGAAGAGAACTTTCTGGTTTTAAATTTTATTTTATTGTTGACTGACGAATAATAATTGTATATGTGTGGTATTTGGATACATGTATACCGAATGCACATTTCTCAAATTGAGAGGTTTAAATGGCCAGTGGCTAACGAAAGTGTTTGCTGTCAGTAATTGTGACTGTCAAGTCTGTTGGCTGGAGAAATCCTTACAATGTTTGGCCCACCTTTTGACACTGTGAAGGGATATCATTATCTACAAATATTGTCTACAGGGCTTTTCTTCAAAAATTGTGCAACCAAGTCACACATAGAGATCAACTGCAGAAGTTCTCATAATGGTTTCATCAAATTTGCAATTTTCTTTTGGATCCCCCTTATGGCTATCCTTGGCCCACATGCAGCCAGAAGGCTGTAGGCTGGGTGTTCCTGGTAGGACATCAGTGAGGTATATCTTTGGGTATGTCTGAGAAAGCTTCAGAGAAAGTGAGCTGAGGAGGAAGACATGTCCCTAATTTGGGCAACACTGCCCCATGGGTGGGACTCATATGGAACCAAGTAAGAGTAGCATTGCAAAAAGCTCAAGCACCATTCTCTCTGCTTCTTGCTATGCAGTGATATGAACAAGCCACTTCAGACTCTGCTGCGGCAGATGAGCTGGCCCCATTCATGCCTTCTCTGTCATAGTGGTTTTACATTTTCTTAAACAGAGAGCAAATAGATTCTCCCTCCTTTGATTTGCTTTGAACAGGTTTTTCCTCGTTGCCGTTTTTGTCTTACATTCATTTATTTATTTATTTATTTATTTATTTATTTATTTATTTATGTTACAGAGATAAGAAAATGACTAACATACAAGTCATCAGAGACTGTAGACTGAAACTGTTGCAGCAGTCACCCAGGTCTTAAGTAGATAGGGTTTTAATGAGGACAACAATGATTGCTAAACATTGCGAACTCACCACTGCCTCCCTAAATTCTCATCTTCCCAAGAAGCAAATCATTTCCTCTGTTGGCTTCTCTTCTCTTATCATTTTACTCCATCATCAAAGAAAGCTTCACAGCATAGTTGTATGCTGTCCTCAGATAGATAATAATCTGCTCTGACTTTTAAAAAATGTTCAGGGGAGGTGGTACTAAGAAGTAAATACAATCTTCCGATTCTGCAAATGAAACTCAATTCCCTCCAATCACACTCAGTGTTGGTTAAACCAGGACAGACATATAAATGTATTTACTCTCTTGCTTTGCCCCAGTGCCTATTGTGAGCCAATAAAGGGTACCTTAAGCTCTAAGCGAATCCTAACTAGTTCTTTATCCATGAGATAGTTGGATCATCTTTATGAATTTCCTTTTCTTTCTCCATCAAATTGATTTAATATTGACTGTTTTCTTAGTTTTGTCTATTAAATTACTATCAAGTATATAAATCTAGTAGCAAAGTGCCTGCTTATCAGCAATCTTTATAACTCCTTTTCTATAATAATTATAGAACTAGACATAACAATATGTGTAATTCTTCCAAGGGCTTCTGACTCCAGCTTCCCTGCATTAGATATTAGAGGAAACATCCCGGAGAGGGGTGGATTTGATTGAATAGAGGCAGTGATATTCGGGATGCTCGCTGACTGAGGAGCCTACATTTCCTCTGGGTCTTTAGACATTTTCTGCAACAGAACAGAGCACAATCAGAGAAGGACCACTTCAGTGATCAAGGAGTTGGAAAGATTGACAAAGAGAAGGAACTTGTTATGCATGAAGGGCACAGAAATAGGTATATTGAAATTGTTGGCATGGCTTTTCACTGTAGAAGAACAAGGGAAGTAGGGATCCCTTGAAAGCGATGAAGAGGCAATTCAGTAATACAGATGAAATGTAATGCACAGTAGGAAGTGAATTTGTGGAATTCATTCCTACAACAAGATGAAACATGTTGAAGTGCTAAAGGCTTGGCAATCATGAGTTACATTTACTGATACATTTCAGAAAGTCCAAAGTTACTAGTCAAAATGGGTTAATGGGCCAAGGTGCATCCAGAACCAGTCTTTGAAGGACAACTTTACATGTCTGTTTTTCCTAGGACCATCTTTGTAGACTACCAGCTCCTAAACTGTGGTTTGTGGCCCCTTTGGCCAAACTATGTTTCCAAACATAATTACATTTGGATTCATAACAGTATCAAAATTACAGTTATGAAGGAGCAGCAAAAATAATTTTATGATTGGAGGTCACTGCAACATGAGGAACTGTATTAAAGGGGTGCAGCATTAGAAAGGTTGAGAACCACTGATCTAGATAGAGATAGCACATGACTTCATAAGCTTTTCCTACTGCGACTCTGCTTTGGCCTGAACACCTTTCAGGTGGCATTGGGTATGTAGCTGTAGAAATAGATATGCAAATCCAAGATGCAGTGACAATAAATAATAAAGCAGTTCTTTTGGTGCACATATAATTTTACCATTTACTGAAGGTCAAGGCAAATTTACATAAATTTAATCTGTTATTTTACATAAAGAGTTAAATCTTAGCTAAATATATGACACTGAAGGCCGTAGAGTATCTCCTTTATGCTTTGGGGCTGATCAACATTTTGATTTCAGAATGTCAATGCTGAGGATGCTGCTCCACATAAACATGTATCATAAAATGATAAAAGTACGTTTAATATCATCTCAGAAATTGTTGAAAATTATGTCCAAACTTCAAGCCAAAAACCATATAAAATTTTTTAAGGAAAACTGAAATCATCAATTCAAACTGTAATTTCAAAAGAATCAGACATTCTCACACTAACCTTCTAAAGTCCATGCTGTGAAATGTAAGGAAATATCAAAGGATTTGGTATTCTGTAAATGAAGCATTATTTTTCTATAAATGCATAAAACTTCATACTTGCAGTAAAAACACTGCAGATCATAACACACGGAAGTAATCTTAGGCATGGCTTCTGTGTAATATGATGGTAACTACAACAGTGAGCGCATAGAGTGAAAAAGAGAACTGACTCAGGTACAAATGGACTCTCTTTTGTGACTGTGCATACCACCAGTGTTTCATATGGGTGTAATGCTAGCCGTAATTGAAGTTGGCTTCGGTGCTGGAAGATAGAGCGCAGGGACAGAAAGATACATTTGAAACTACTTACCTCTAAAACAGACTCTGTAATGTCATCTCCTCTTTAATTTACAGCTCAGGTAAATTGTTGGTAGCAGATAGAAAGCCAAATGTGAGAATGCTGGGCTTAAGCAGGCATACCTGACAATCCTGATTACATGGTCCATCTTGTCTAGGAATCAAAATCCTGAATTACACGAGTCATTCATTTCAGGGGATTATCTTTAAATCTACCCAGAGCTTAATGAACATACCCAAAATTGTTTTGTAAAAATGTGTGAATCAATACTGGGATACCCTATAAAGTATAAATTTACCCATAAACCCATAGGATATGACGTAAATTCCAGAGAGGGAGTCGATAAGAATTTTAAAACTTCTTGCTAACTGCACCGTCAGTGTTGACCAAGAAGCTGTCTGTGTCTGGTCTGCTTGAAGGAGGCCTTTCCAGATTGTCCATCCTGTCTTCTTCATTGACTACTCTGGGCATACTCACTATCAATTGATTGGATGAGAAAGTTCTTTATTGTGGGGCTATCTAATGTCATTGTACCAAGTTCAGTAGAAGCCTATAGTCCCTGGCTGCATCTTACTACATGCCAGGAACATGTGCCAACTCTTCCATCCGACTCTGATAATGACAAATGTCTGTTCCTACTCTAGAAAGAGTTATTCCAGATATTCACCCAAAGATCATTCAAATTGACGATTGATAAAGTAAGACGATTATGCTATGTGGCTCAATGATGCCCATGCAGGCTTTTCAGAGTCTCGGTTTTGAATCATCAGTGTGGCATAGTGACTGAATATCATATGCCATAGACCTTGACTCATTAGACATTGAAAACATTATGGCAGTCTCCTCATTTGTAAAATAGATCTGGAAGGGGGAGAAAGACAAAGAATATTATCTACCGCATCCCTGCGTAAGTATTTAAGATTCTTCTGTTCATGAAACTTTATGCCATGTGGAGAATTATCTCTCATCCTACTGATGAGGATATAAAAGTTAACAAATATTATTCCCATAGAAATACATTGCTACATTGATATTCTAATCCAGGATCATCTGATCCCAAATTCAGCATGTGCTTTCACTCCTTTCTACCCATCTCATACTCACTTAACTATTTTAAAGACTTTATTGATTTTCTATGTTCTTTCTAACCATGGCAGAAAAGCAGAAATAGACACCTCTCATGTTATGATACACCAGAAGTCAAGCAGATGCCAGCATCATACTCATGAACTTCCAGAAATATGAGCTGAATTAATCTTTTCTCTTTATTATTTGCCTACCTTCAGGTGTTTTCATGTTGCAGAAAGTTGACTAAGCCAGCAACAACAGAATAGCATAGAAATAGAGAAGTTCATTATGACAATTCAAAATTAGGAGCTGGCAGGTTCAGAGTCTGATCTCCTAAGAGGCTGTTAGAATACCTGTTATTAAAGCTAAATGATCACCTAGTACAGAGGCAACCATATTTATTCTCTGTTCTTGTGAGGCTCTGAGATTTCTAGAGAATTCTCTGAGGTCTCCTCCATTCTAGGGAAACTTTCCATTTGTGAGCACTCTACTTTCATGACCTAAGCTGTCTGACAAACTCTCCACTTCCTAATTATATCGCTTTGACGAAAGACACCTTTAGTTATGGACTTGTAGAGGAAGGATATGGACATCATCATGTAACTTAACTGCCAATGAAATGATTCTAGTAGAAGGAATAGGTGAAGAAGATGATCTCTATAGTGTAGAATTATTAACCTCTACTTTTGGCTATAGGTGTTCATTCTATAACCAATAATCATATTCAGTATAGAGAGATCCAAAAAGCTGCCTATTCCCCCAGAGTTGTGGGCTGAGATATAGTAAATGGCTACAACAAAATTTACTGGTATCTTGCTCCATTTTTGTTACCCTACCAATGTATTGAAGATATGCAAGCTAATAAAGACAATACATGTTATTATTTTTGTTATTTTTTTGTTTTTACTGTTTGAAAGGTTGCATTTGTTGTGGATCTTCTCCCTATATGATGACATGGCAGAAGGATCCACATAGTAAAAGAGGGCAGTCATGTCTTTCTCCTCTAAATCTCTGATTGTATTATTGTAAGTAAACACTTCTGGTTATATCTCACTCTGATTGCTTTCTAGAGATCATATCTCTAAATGCCTTGACTACACAAACTGGGGAATGCACTTTTCAACCCATGGATTTTCAGGACGCATTCTAACCATAGGATATGCAACTATTGCCTTCCAGGTGAATTACTACTTACTGGAAGAAGCCTCAGAAAGTTCTGGGAGCTAACAAAACAATACACCATGCTGTGAATGGTTTCATGTCAACTTGCTACAAGCTGAAGTCATCTGAGAAGAGGACACCTCAATTTAAAAGAAATCTTCCAAAAAGAAAAAAAGGTGCCATCCCTCGGGTAGTAGGTCTGGGTTCTATAAAACCAGACTGAGCAAGCTAGAAAGCAGCACCCCTCCATGCCCCTGCATCAGCTATTGTCTCAAGGTTCCTGCCCTGTTTAAGTTCTTGTCCTGACTTCCTTACATGATGAAGAACAATATGAAAGAATATATAGCCATTCCTCACAAAGTTGCTTTGGTCATGATGTTTCGTCACAGTGATTGTAACCCTAACTAACAGTCACAAATCTCAGAAGACTACAAATACCATGATGCCCCTTGCCAAGTTTATATAATCAGCAAGCCATTATGGAGAAAGGAGGTTTTGTCGGTAGAATAGACTGAAAGCTATATAAATGACTTCAAATGTGTAGCTTTTCTTAGTCATATTCATCCGTGTGGGGGTGAACCTTTCAGTGATGCAGTTGCTTCTAAATCATCCACACTCCAAGTCATCACATTGGTATAACAAGCTAAACTTGTGTGGAATTATTTCTCTGAGCTGCGCTCTGTGCCTTTTCTGAAATGAATACTCATTTAATGACATCTCCCCAGGAAAATTCATGGGACAACTGCTATGCTAAAGTGCAACAGAAAAAGAGAAATGTGCTTTATTTCTGTTGGCCACATTCACTGTGGCGTGTTTTGTTTATTGGTTCCTTGTATATTCCTATCACTTTCCTTTTCTTTTTCTGCCATAGACAGGCAAATTCAACATAATGGTTTTCTGACTCTCTTGCAGGGAAAGTCGGTACTTTAATTTCCCAGTTACATATCTCTGAGTTGGGGCTCAGTCAGACTTCTTGGCATAGCAGAAAAGCTTGGCCTAATGTTCTACTGACGAAAGGGAAAAACACAGCCACAATGTCTCTGCTTCTATCTAAATTCAAATACAACGTTTGATGGTTCAGTGATAGTTTTGTTTCACAAAGGAAAGACAGTGGGATTTACAGCGCTGGTTCTCAAAGCTTCTTAGTCATTAACAACAAATCTTCATTGAGATAATTTCACTAGAAAACCAAGTATCACTGTCTTTCAGACCCTGAAGTAGGTTGCTGTTACGTGTACCTGAATATATTCCTAATATGTAGCTGTAGAGCATATGTGTTCCCAGGGAAGGAGTTAGTGAGATTGCAGATGTGTATAAGATGTGTGTGTGTGTGTGTGTGTGTGTGTGTATACATTGTATGTGTGTGTGTGTACATTGTATGTGTGTGTGTATGTGTGTGTGTGTGTGTGTGTGTGTACAGATGTATACAGATGTAGTTATTGGAGTTTATGCTGTAAATTAAGAGATAGTAGATGAGAAGACCTCCGATGCTTATGAGTTTTGTCAGACATATGGTCATTTTTCCATCATGACCTATTTACTCTTCAACAAGCCTGTTGAGTTTGGTTTGGTTTCTTTCCTTTTCAGATAAGAGAAGAATGTGCTTTACAACTGGACAATTTACAGAGAACCACAAAGCTAGTCTGACAATTATATTCAGAGCCGAGGTGTAATTGATGCACGAAGCTTGCCTCTCCTGTGCACGTGGGATGAATGCCTGGAAGAGAACTGAAGTAAAAGGGCTCAGGAAAGCATAAGAATGGCATACTCTGTGAAGAGTGGAGAAGGGGGTGAAGTCCCACATTCTAGGTGCAAAAGTGCAACCCCACATTTTCCTCAGAAATGCCTATGAACACTGGGGATCTGTGAGCACACCCAAGTTGTTCTCAGTTTGTACCGCTTTTTACAGAACCATGTTTTCCAACCTCCCTCTCTCCAAGTTGTCACTAGTAACCACACTTTCCAGAAACCTGTAGTAGATGTGCCCTTCTCCTATAAACAGAATTCACATACCTGCAGGCTTGCTACCAGATTTCCTAACGGTCTCCAGGAAGATTTTGACAGCTGAGTGATGTCAACCAACTGCGAAATGCAAAATAGAACACAAAGAAAACACCCGAGGGATTCTGTGCCTGAAGCTTCAGGTGGGTTTTATTAAACCTGAGGAAGCCTCTCAGAATGACGGGCATGGAGCTGGCATCCATGTGATGAACACTGTGCTCCCGCATAGCTAATTGTCATTCTCTTCCGGACAATGTATTGATGCTCAAGAGAAGAGAGAGGATCCAGCACCCTATGGTCCCACTTCGGTGGAGGGATGGCTCGTTTTTGAGAGCTCTGCAGGATCACAGGTGGTGCCTGTGGCGAGGCTTGGTGGGGGAGGTGTGAACACCGAAGAGCAAGCAGAAGGTTGTTTCTGCGAAACCTACATCTAAGCAGAGGCTGCCAGAACATAATTGGAAGCTGACAGCTTCCGAATGTCACTTCAAGCCCAGGGTCATCTCTGTAATTGCACTGGAGCACAGCCTTCAGACATATAGCTGGCCACCAGTTCTCTTTTTGTCTGGGTTCTGGCTTCAGCAGGAGGCCTTGGGTCTAGAGGAAAGTAGTACTTCTCTCCTCTCCCATCTGGTAGCATATTACTTCCCAATAAATTGAGTTTGGAGGGGTCCCAGCTTTGCTTTGGGGAATCACTCCTCTTTCTAGTCCCAAGATTAATTTCCAATAAATGACTGTGGGAAATACAGAATGCAGAGTGATTTTAAAAGCTCTAGTATTGTGAAGCACAATGGATCTAAGTACAAGTCTCTGTATTAATATAATATGGCTACGGCAGCAGCCACAAATGTGTGAGTAGATGTCCATGTCACATTCCGGGGTCCTCGTGATACTCTGACTTTTCATATTGGCACAGAGGCAATGCACCTTTGAAATGGAAAGGTTCTCATAAGTTCTCTCTCATCCTGTTTGAACCGTTCTATACAGCTCTGCAAATATGATCGCCTAGAACATGGGTGCCTCTAGTATTCAGAGAGCTCGGGAAATGCTTAGCAGAAGTAACAAAGGCATCATTGGATGACCTTCTAGAAGTATAGAATAGGATATGCTCACCAGAAGATAGCAATGGAGGTGAAGAAGGACAGAGGTTAAATCATGTAAACCAAGCTAAAGTCAGCTAAGTGGAATCCACAGCAGTGACTATACTTTATAAAGAGTTTGCTAAGCATTTATAAAGAACTGGAAGGGGGGATTTTGGTATTTACCAAAACAAATAAATGAGAAATTCTAAGGAAATGAAAATGCTAATTACCCGGAGTTTTCCTTGCACATTGAACACATATATCAAGCTATCAAATTGTCCCTCAACATATGTACAAGAATTGTGAGTTGATTAAACATTTTAAAAAAGAATATTGACAAAGCAAAGAGAAATCAGGAAGACTGAAGAGAAACTATTCCTTGGGTATTAACCTAATACTGCTACACATATTATTTTATGTCACAGGCATTGTAGAAAATATGTAAGAATCGAGAATCCTTTCCCTTCTTAAGCATTTTATGTGAATTTCACATCTTGTACTGCAATCCCATCCATCTTCCCCTTCCCTGACACCTACCCTCCACCCCTGAAACCTCCCCTCAATGAAGAAAGCTCTACTGGGCTGCCCAGGTGAGGTGCAGGGCCTGCTCTCCTGAGTGCTGCAGCAGGTTAGGGACAGGGCCAGCTCTCCTGATCTTATAACCCAAGGGCCAGGTATCCTGTTCCTGCTGCATGTGGTGAAGGGGAAGGAGCATGGAAGGGGAAGGAGCATGTGTCACAGCATGGAAGAGGAGTGGTAGGGCCAGGTCTCCTGCACCTGTTTCCTCAGGGTTGGGGTCGGGGGACTGGCTCACCAGCAACTCCAGAAAGGTACAGCTACTCTCCTGAGTACCACAGCTGGCTAGGGGTTGGGGTCAGCTCTCATGGTCTCATGCTCCCATGGGCAGCTCTCCTGTGTGAGGAGTGGGACCTGTTCTAAACAACATTCAGATATCAACATGTCCCCAAGCAGCAGCCCAGTCTAGGGACATCTACTGGCCTTGGTAGTAAAAGACCCCTGTTGCTGCTGCAGGGCTATAAACCCAGAAGTGGCTCCAATGGCAGCATAAGCCAGGACCCCACCATGATACCAGGTGGCATCACTGACTACTCACCTCAGTCTGTTCCTTACCATCCTCAAGTCTCCAGCTGTGCCTCTCTTCATTGTGCCCACATGTTGCTCTCGCTCTCGCTCTCGCTCTCGCTCTTTCCAGTTCTCTACCACTTACTTGCTCCTGTTAGTGGTACCTGGAGTCTCTGAGTATCTGCGGTTATCTCAGAAGTGGTCTCAGGGGGTTGCTATGCCTTGGTCATGCATTATGGGCCTTCAAAGGAGTCACCTAGGGCATGGTCTGCCCACGCTTCCTCTGAGGACTGTATAGTATCTGACTGGTAGTCTTCTTAGTCTAGATCCCTGTCCAGGCCCCATGGTGTTGGACTGGTGGTCATCTTGCTCTTTGCCTGGGCTGCTTGAGTGACTCCATGCCCTATGAGTGGGTCATTTGTCTCAGGCTCTCTCCTGCCTAGGGCCCTCAATCCCAGGCAGGGTTTGTCTGACCTTCAGCTTGGTCCCGGTATGGTGGTCATCTCAGGCTAGGTCACTGTCCAAGCCTTCTGGTGCCAGACTGGTGATTATCTTAGGCTGGATTTTTTTTTCATGGAATTTTAGGCTACTAATCATTTAGCTGTTTTTAGGTCAGAACACTAAGAGTAGATGTAGCTTCTGTCCTTTCTGCCACCTACTGAAACACATGTGACACAGCAGCCACAAATGCAAAGCTTTCAGGGTTATGGCTAGAATCCTTTCTACTTAAATATTACTGAAGACCCCTCACCCATTTCCTACTATGCTTCTGACTTGTCTGCTGATCCCCAACTCACTTGCCCATGGGCTTTAACCTCAACTCTCTTGGATTCTAGTCGTCGAGTGGAGGTATTAGAAAGCTATGGGCAGCAGGAAAGAAGGCCAAACAGGGAAGAGCTCTTCTTTCTCTGCCCTTCGATCACCATGCACTTCAAGTGAATAGTCCTGTGGAGGGATCTAGGATAGACATTTATTTAAGAGCCCAGTAGAATGAAACATCCCCAGCTATCCTATTGATACTGAACAAAGCCTTTGGATCGAAGATTCCTCCAAGAGTTTGGCAACATTTTACCTTATGCCATTTCTCATTATTTCTGAAGGCAGACATTTCTTCACGCTGCCCCCCACCCCAACCCCGGAGTAATTTTCATTCTTTTCAAACAAAGATGGTGATATTTGCTCTGTCAAGAGGCCCTCTCCTGGTTTATAGTTCTCCCTCCTGCCCCCTTCCTGGAATAATTTAAACTCTCAAACTGTAATTTAGTCTCTGCAGATCAATTCTCTGCGTTGGGTTCACCTAGATACAAAATCCCTTCACCACTCCCATTTTAAGATGCCAAAGACTGAGGCTCGATCCCTGCCTCATGTGGGAAGCAGCCACTAATTCATAGCATCTTTCAGAAAATGATCAAAATGTCTTACAATGCTAGCTAAAGCTGACAGTCTTTACACGATAAAAATATCTCGCAAATAAAGCAGCCTCTTAAAGCCAGAAACAAACGTTAACAGGTGAATATATTTCCAGTGAATATGACGATAACAGTACCAGCACTCGGTGAATGTTGCTGAATGAAAATATTAGCTGAATAAAAATGCTAACTATAGACACACACGCTAACAGCTGAACAGAGCGAGCACTGCGCAGCAAATAATGTTTGCTGAGGGAAAATATATTAACTGCAGGAGAAAAGGAAGGAGGTTGAGTGATTTATAACAAACAAATACCTGGAGTGGAGGATGCTTCCTCTAGTAATAGATTGTTACAGCATCCACAGCCCCATGTCACGACGCCTCAGCCTGACTTGCCAGCTCTTTTAATTCAACGCTTTTCTCAAAAAGGTGCCTCTCCATTCCAGCCACCAGCAGCATGTATTCATTTATAAAAGGGTTGTTGTCCGTGGTACCCTAGATTGTTTGACAAATTGCTCTCCTGTAGCTCATACACACCAGCATTACACACATCACTGACACTGTTTCCAGCCTCATGTGATATGTAGGGTTAGGACTGTCCACCCTGTGGTCCCAGGTGTGGGGTCAGATGAAAGCCTTTTGTACAAAAAGCATCCACACGAGGTTGAAAGGAGGAAACATCAGCAGAGAACTCTTGACACTGTGCTCAAACGAAACTTAGAAATGGGAGGAAGTATATTTCCAATCTATATGAAGTAATTGTTTTGACACGCTAGCTTAATTAACATGAATGAAATGTGCAGTGTGCTGAGATCTTCACAGCAAATAAAAGGAGCCCTTTTGTGAGTGTCTATACAAATTGACTTTGCAGTGCACCGTGGGAAGTGTCAAATGATGTGGGAGAGTTGAAATGTTTTTGTTGTTGCCAGTTCTCATATTTATTTATTTCTGTATGCTTTTGCAGTGAGGCTGAAGTTTTTGCATGTCAACTGTAGACAGAGTCTTTCTTCCAATCATTTCTGTTTGTTTTATCCATCTTATTTCCAGACATTCTCTGGGCTTTACAGTGAATTTAAAGTTCCCAATAGTGGGACAAAGAATTGTAAGCGTAGAGTCTAACAACCCATCTTACTTGGGAGTCAACTCCTTTACCAAACTTTGACAAAAATGTTCCTAACCCATAGTAGGCAGACTATAAATATTTATGAACTAAATGGAAGAAATATGTTTAGAGTTGTGTGTCTTCCATTCCCTTTCATGATTAGCCCCAAACTTTCAAACTGCTGATTTCAGTGAACCAGATTATAGACTGGGGACATGTAGGTGACTTAACAAATGTCTCATACATTTACCACCTTGTTTAGCAACAGGGTCTGAAGGAGTTAATGCTCACAAAATGGAAGCGATGTCTAATGTTGTGTGAATAACAGAGTAAGTAATTATTTCTTTGCCTTTATGAGATGGCTTCTAGATAGAGGAGAAGCAGGGGGCCTCAGCGCAGTCTGCAGGGTTTAAGGAAAGAGACTTTGAACTTATGGCAATAGCTTAGGCACATGTGCTGGGCATACAGCCCACAGGACTGAGAACTTAGATTCTTCAGGGGGAAAGGGTCCTTGTGGAGGTGTTCTGAATGGGAAGAAGCTGGGAGAACTAAATCTTAGCTGTCCACAGAGCCAAAATCTCACGCCCAGTAAAGCAAAAGGCAAGATGCTGGTGGGCTAATTTTGTTTTTTTCTCAACTTTACTGAAGTGTAATTGACAAATTAAGATAATGTATATTCGATATGTGTGGTGTGATGATTTGATATACATTGTGAAATGATTACTGCAATCAAATTAATTAACACATATGTCACCCCAGTTAGGATTGTGTGTGTGTGTGTGTGTGTGTGTGTGTGTGTGTGTGTGTGTGCTTGCATCTGTAGTAAGGGCATTTAAAAATCTATGCTTGTTGCAAATTTCAAGGAAATAATTATCACAAGGGTACAGTGTATTTCTGCAGACCATATTCAGTTTACAGGCTATAGTTGGTATCTTTGACCACCATCTTTCTTACTCTTTCTCCTATTCCCAGCCTCTGGAAACCAATATTCTACTCTTGGCTTTTGTGAGTTTAACTTTTATAGATGAGACACGCTGCACATACTCTACTGCATCTGGCTAATTTATTTAACATCGTGCCTTTGAGATTCAACCATTAAATATGGCAGCTTCTCCCTAGTTTCTAAAGCTAAGTATTAACTAGCCCACTAAGTACATATGCCCTATTTTATTTGTCCATCCATCAGTGGACGGTCAGGTTAATCTTATGTCCTGGATATTCTGAATAATGTTTCAATGAACACAGAAATGCACAGACCAAAACACTGTTTACATTTCCTTCAGACATATGGCCAGAGGTTGGATCGATGGCTTTTATGGTAATTCTATTTTTAATTATTGGAGGTATCTCTTTACTGTTTTCCATAACATCTGTAAAACTGTTGATTTTAATTAGCGGCATACAGGTGCTAACTTTTATTTAGGTATGTATATGAGTACACTACACTGCAGCTGTCTTCAGACCCATCAGAAGAGGGCATCGGATCCCATTACAGATGGTTGTGAGCCACCCTGTGGTTGCTGGGAATTGAACTCAGGACCTCTGGAAGAGTAGTCGGGTGCTCTTAACCTCTGAGCCATCTCTCCAGGCCAGGTGCTAACTTTTAATACACTTTTACCACCATTCATTGTCTTTGTAATTACCATCCAGAAACTTCACAAAATGCTATATCACCATGGTCTTGGTTTGCATCTTTTTGAAGATACAGAGTGTTGATATTTTTATTGTCTATTTTATTTTTGAGATTATAAAATAGTTATCCCTTTTTCCCCTTCCTGTTTCTTCCTCTAAACCTCCCATATCCTCTTCTTTGATTCCTTTCAAATTCCGGACCTCTCTTTTTTATTAATTATTGTTGTGTGTGTGTGTGGGGGGGTGTTCCTAAATATAAACGGCTCAATATTTTTAATAGTACTCGTATTTATGTTTTCAGGGTTGATTACTTGCTACTGGATAAGCAAGTGCAGTGTGATGTTCTTTCCTGGTGAAGAATCTGTCTTCTACACTCAACACTTCTTAGTTGTCTGTACTTCTTTATGTATAGTTGAGGTCAGGTAGGCTTTCCCCATCCATCTTATGTGGCTGTTGTTGTTCTTGTCCAGCTAGTGTGTAGGCAGTCATGTTGGTGAGACTTTATGACATCTCTAAGAGACACAATATCACAGCAAACCCACTGATCTTTTGGCTCTCCCAGTCTTTTCATACCCTCTTTCACAGTGTTCCCTGGGCTTGGGAGTGCTTTAGTAGATGAAGCCATTAGGACTGAGCTCCACAACTCTGCATTTTAACAGGTTCTGGTTTTCTATAATGGTCTCCATATGTTGCTAAGAGAAATTTCCCTGATCAGGGTTGAAGACAACACTTATCTCTGGATATAAAGTGAACTAATTAGACTGTAGATAGAAATTATGCTAGTTTAGTAAAGAGATGGTTGAACTTTCCTTTTTCATGTACGTATTAAGGCAGCATACTTTTGGCTTTTAAAGTAAAAGACAAAGCTGTATTAATAAAAATAGCATGGTACTGGCATGGATACAGATCAATGAAGTAAAGTACAGAGCCATAATGAACTCATACATACACAGCACTAGTTATGTTTCTCTTGCTAATAAAATACCATGACCAAAAACAACTTTAAGGAAGAAAGGTGTTATTTTACTGTTCCCAAGGTATAGGATCTAACTGGAAGGAGGGAATGTTTTGATGGCAGAAAGCTAAAGCTTTTGGGTTACATTTTATTTGCATGCTGAAACCTGAGAGAAAATACAGATGTTGGGGGAGTTTATATACCCTTAAAGCCAGTTATTTACTTTTCCCAGCAAGGGTACACCCTAAAGATTTCATAACCTCCCGCAAATATCACCACCACCCGAATATCAAATCTTCACATAAATAAACCTGCGGGGGATATTTTTCATTTAAACAACCATAGACAATAAATTCATCTAAGACACAAAACATCAGGAAAACACACTGAGAAAAAATAGTTCTCCCAAAAATAATTCGTGAAAATTGAATATCCATATATTAAAAACCAGTGAGAATGGTTCCTTACTGCATACATGCAAAAAACCAAACTCATAATTGATGAATAGTAAAAGTTCTAGAATAAAACTAAAAGTAATCTGGCTAACATTGGTTTTGACGATGATGTTTAGGGAATCCTATTCTCTAAGTACAGACTTTAAAAGTAAAACTGAACAAGAAGGAGCACAGCGCACTACAATGCTTCTCCAGGGCAAATGCAGCCATCAATAGGTGAAAAGCAGCCAATGCAGTATGGAAAAACTCTTCTAAAATATGTATCCCACTAGGGGTTACTGTTCAAATTATGGAATTTTATGTAAATTATGAAACTCTTGGAACCTAACCACAATGAAGTACCACAGTGTAAAACTGTACAAAGACTTAGATATTTTTGCAAAGATGATATTTAAATAGTTTTAGAGACTGTGATTCTCTCTCCCTTCCCACTCCCCACTCCCAGGACAGACAATTGTCTATGGCAAACACCATTGGGGATCAAGGGATTATACCAGCTACAGCTTAGTTCTCCAGGATTCTCTCCCCTTTGTCTTTACCTCCTGACTAGGTGAGGCTGTATTCTACCTCTTGGCCCAAGGAGATTTATAATATGGGTCTTGGGCCAAAGTTGGTTGCCCTCTAGGGGCTTGCCATATTTTCATGAGAGTATTGTTCTCACAGTCAGGCAAACATATGTCATAGTCAACATGAAGCACATGTACCCTCTGTGATTCTGTGATATTGGAACCATGTAAAGGACTAGAGAGGCAGAACAGAAATGATAGGGGGGGGGGTGTCATAGAAATCTTCTTGCCATACAAAAGAGAAGAAAGGATGTCTCCTAGTGGGGATGGGTGTCCCAAAAGCAGAATTTCAGACTGTAACACTAATGTCTGAGGTGTCAGAGAAGACCTGGGAAGAAATCCGGAGTAACAATGTCATGGCTGTGCTGGGGGAGAACCAAATCTGAATCAATGCCTACAAAATGATGACAGAAAATAACATTGGATAAAAGCAACATCCTGTGGATTGATGCCCAAGGCCCAATTTATACCAGTGAGATGTTTCTTAGTGATTTTGTCCAGGTTCACTTATATTTTCCAAGCAATTCTGATGGAGCTATAGGAAAGCACTGTTGTTGTGGTTTACATGAAACCCTTCTGCATTTGAGGGTCCATCAGTGATCCGTTTCGTTATTCACTTATTTCCTCACTGATTCAGAACATTCCCCAGTCTTCTACTAATACTTTCATGCAGGAATCACTAACAGTTAAGGACTTTTTCAGCAGTAGAAAGCTTTGGGTCATAAACAGCAGCAATAGCAGTAGTAGAGAGAAGTGAGAATCCATTACTATATCCCTGTGTGTCAAATACATTGTTGCTCACGAGGTACCTGAAAGGTCAGCTACTCTTGCAGACTCCAGACACTATCCCTCTGACTGCCCGACTCTGCTGAAAGGTTCACAAATTCAGGCTCTCCACAAAGAAATAATAAATAAGTCCACAACAGGCTTGTTCCCTTTTCCTCCATGCAAACACTCCCTGAGGTACCATATAATCAGAGGAAGGCTGTGACAGCTAGCATGTCTCTGCTCTCCCTGAGTCCCAGCCGTGATACAACATTAGAGGCAATTAGAGCTTGTTCTAGGTTGTTTGTAAGATGATTATTATAGCCATTGAAGGGACATTTCAAAACAGTGGAGTTAAGGATTACAACGTGTTCCACATTTCCAAAGCTGCTGACGGGGGTGGTGCTGAAAGGAGCCAAAGATGCAGGGCCAGACAAAGCCTGCATCTCATGCCTGCCAAGAAAGCCCTAGGCGTTGTCATTGTGAAGCACTGGAGGGTAGGGAGGGGCACTTCATCTTTGCAGAGCTGCTGGTCCAAAGAGGAGCCTTGCAGTGGAAGAATGGGCACCTAAGCTCACCCACCCTGTCATTCTGTTTTGCCCCAACATGACAAAAGCCTCTTCATATTAGGTACCCAAGCATCTAAACAATAGGAAGCCGCTCAACATGGCCCTCCCATTCTTTCAAAGCAATGCATGAGTACTTGACCAAACTCCTTCTGGACAGTCTGTAATCCCCAGCTTGCGCAATTGCATTTAAGATTACTTTTGGGGAGGGGTTGGGGAATGTTGGCCCGGAAACCGGGAAAGGGAATAACAATCGAAATGTAAATAAGAAATACCCAAGTTAATAAAGATGGGGGAAAAAAAGATTACTTTTGTCTACAGGGTACAAAACAAACAAACAAACAAACAAACAAACAAACAAGGTGGTCAACTTGCTGTCCTAAGTTGGTGCCCCGCCCCCTCCTCCATAATTCTAAGCATCGTTCTTCTGACTTTGCATGTAGAGACTCGCAGGACTGCCTTATTCTCTTCCTCCTCTCTTAGACCACGGGATATGTCTGTGTCTACACCGTAGAAGCACTGTTCATGAGCTTTGATTAATCAGACAAGGAAGCCGAGCTCCCTGTCCTGAAGCAGCTTACCTTATGAATATGTAAATAGAGGAGTGCAGGGAAAGATGGTGACTATGCAGCAGAGAGGAAAAAGAAGTGCAGAGGAGATAAGATGAGGTTAGGGAAGAATTTGTCACTGAGTTGGAGCACGGCAATGATCTCTTTGTTGAGGTTTCCCTTCTCCACCTCTAGCCCAGCTCTACCATCATCCTTGATGGGAGCAAGAGTTTTGCAGTCTTCTTCTTTATCAGCACACCCAAGTCCCCACCCCTCAGCCTGGTCTGGAGACTTCAGTTCAATATCGGACAGGAGCTCTGCGTGCCTGCTGGGATGAGCTCTGAATTGGTTCTATCCCAATTGTCCTTTCCTGCCACATAGAATTTGGGAAGAGTGAGGGTAATACTGATGGTGCTTTGTCCATAGACCTTTATACCTATGCCTGCTGGAGATTTCACAGTGAGTCCACAATGCATAAGGTTGGAGAACAAAGTGTTCCAAGAATCTATGAAGAAGAATGTGCCAGAGCCAAGCATTAGATATGGTAAACCCAAGTACACCTATATGGTTCTCTCCTCTACATCCCATAGTCTGCTGTGAGTCTGGCCCCAGGTTCACACTGGGACTCAACAGTAGTGCATGGTGTCTGTCACAATTGTGCCCACACTGTGAGTGGCATGAAGTGCCACAGGAACGAGGTGGAAAAAAATGCTATGTGAAGTAAATTTCTTGGAATATAATTGAATTAAGTCAAACATGTTTTTTATAAGGCTATTAACTGGTCTTTCAGCAACCTCCTGTGTAGATTCTAATCTGTTAGTTCTGTTTGTCAGCTCTGTGTGTCTTTCCTGACTCCATAATTATTCTCTGACATTCCCTGTGGCCCCGAAGCTATACTCCATGGTTGGAGGACTTTTCCAAGCTCATACTGGCAGATTTCATTACCTGTCTTTTTATTTTCTTCTCTCCATCATCTCCCTCCCTGCCTCCGGTTTTTGTTAGAGATCTCTTTTAAATAGCTGTCTCACTGGCCAGATTCCATGAACACTGACACATGCAGAACCCATGGAGTAGCCATGAAGGCAGGGCCCTGGGACTTCTGTACTGGCTCTGGTTCTGAATATTCCATTCTGGAAAGAGGGAGAGGTCTTTGGGATCACAACTTCTCTGGGGTTTGTTTTCATTTGGGGAATATATGTGTGAGTTTAAAAAATCTTTCCACATCTTTTATAAATAACATTTTGATCTTATTGAATGCAAATGCACTTCAGAGCTTTTCTATCCAGAATATTTTTTTCCTGAGCAACACCTGGCCAGGCACATGCCTGTGCCCTGTGGGGAAACTTATAACAGGCCTGTAATCATTAGCATACCTCCACCAAGATGGTGGCAGAAAGTGAGCTCTTCATCTTTTAACTGAGGATGTTTGGGGGAAGAAAAGCAAGTGTACAGACAGACACTTGGAGGCATTTAGGCCCTGACTGTGCAGGGTTTATGGCTCCACACTGCTGCAGGTTTTTGGTCATCCTAAAATTAAAGTTCCATGATTTTACCATCTTCAAACATCTGCGTCCCTTAGTGAAATTTGACCACTTCCCATGCTCCCTCTCTCAGGAGCTGCCAAACCACAAAAAGCCACCAGTGGCATGTGGCCCTAGATTCTACATCATCGCAGATGGAACTTTCAGTAAAAGGGGTCGAGTTGCTAAGTAAATAGAATGCATTGTAAGTGTTGATAGATTTTCTGTTCTGTCCTGGCATTGTGCTCAGTGGAGGATTACCGCTGTGTGTGTTTAAATGTGACAGCTGTTTCATTCACTCCCTGGTGTGTTGGAGAAGCCGTGATAAAGCCAGCAATATGCCTTCAGAATCCTTAAAGTGAAATCCTACGGAAATAAAAAAGAGAAAGAGAGACGGGGGGCAGGGGGAGAAAAATTGCCTCCCAACCCTCTTTATGTCCATCTTCCTGTCCATTCCTCCTGTGCAATATCTGATTTTAATGTTCTGGATGAGAAATATCCATCGAAGACCTTCCACCTCTCATTGCCGGGCATCCCCTAAGCAGTCAGCTTCATTTGGTACTCTGGGTGCAGAGGGAATTCAGAGCATTTAGAAACCTTAATTAAGGAACATTTAGGAAGATAGGCTGATGCGGGGCAAGATTAGCAATGGATTTCACTGTTGCCTGCCTACGATTTTCTGTTTAATTATTACAAGGAGAGCTGCCAGCAAGGCAGAAGCTGAAGGTTTGACGGTGAACTGTGCTGACCTGGATTTCTGTTTCATTAGATTTCATTTAATTCAGGCAAAGGAGGCAATTTCTTAGACCCTAGGATTGTTGAATGTTAACCTTCAGGCCAGAAGAATGAGAGAGAAAGAGAATGTTATCTCCTGAGATTACTGATTTGAAAGACATAATCCGCTGGGCTCCAGCACCTCTCACTGTTTGAAGAAATGGAGAGAGTGGGGATCCACTGTGTCCCGTGGAGAACTTAAATAACCTGAATAATCCATTCAAAGTTATTCCACGTGAGAGAGGGCCTGAGAATGTTCTTTCCATGAAATTTACAGGGAATGACTTCTATCTTGATTAGCAGTTCTCAACCTATGGGTTACAACTCCTTTGTGGGTCAAAAGGCCCTTTCACAGCG
This sequence comes from Rattus rattus, assembly GCF_011064425.1. Taxonomy (NCBI): domain Eukaryota; kingdom Metazoa; phylum Chordata; class Mammalia; order Rodentia; family Muridae; genus Rattus; species Rattus rattus. Next base: position 29,532,039 of record NC_046161.1, on the reverse strand, counting down.
GTCACGTACCAGATATCCTGCATATCAGATATTTGCATTATGACTCATAAAATAGCAAAATTATAGTAATAAAATAGCAATGAGAATAATTTTTATGGTTGGGATCACCACAATATGAGGTGTAGTAAAGGGTCAAAGCATTAAGAAGGTTGAGAACCACTAGTCTAGATCCTTCTAGCTTATTCTGAGATGTCTGATTTTGCTTGTTTTAAGTGACCCATATTATCACTTTCCTTTCCTAGCATGTAGCTGGGAATGGCTGTGGTACAGTTACCAGGTAAAATAAGGTCTTGGTGGTTAGGGGACTATGGTAAGATTCAAAGTCAGATGAGAAACTACATCTGGCTAATCACATCTCTCCTGACCAGTGGTTCTCAACCTTAGTAATGCTTCAATCCTTCAATACATTTCCTTATGCAGTGGAGACCCCAACCATAAAATTACTTTTGCTGCTACTTCATAACTGTAATTTTGTTACTATTGTGAATTATAATGGAAATATCTGTCTTCCAGTTGTCTTAGGTGAGCCCCATGAAGAGTCATTTGATTCCCCAAAAGGGATTGTTATCCATGGGATGTGAATTGCTTGTCTATAGGATCCTGATTTTTGTCTTGTCGATTCTCTCTACTAAGCCAATGGGAGAATCACCTTTAGTTGAGAGATTCTGGCCATCCAAGAAGGAATCTGGCTGAGTGTTAGAGAACTTAGGTTTTACCATTAGCCTATACCTTCAGAATCATTTAATCAATGTTCTCTGAAACAATAGGAATACTTTTATTTACATTGCAGAAAGCAGATAGGGCTGGATAGGAAAATGGCTAATGTAATTCAGCACCTGACAGGTTCTTAATAAATGTTAGTTTAACTAAAGCCATGTACTTGCGGGGAATGAAGACATTTCTGGGGAAATTCAAAGAATCTCTTGCTTCTATTTGTGTCTATGTTCAGCTAAAATAATAATAACAAACCCAAACACAAAATGCCTTATTGAAGAATTAGGCATATTTATGATACATCTATAAAATGAAATACTTCTTGATAGTGAAATGCATGCATTATTGATACATATAAGAATATATATATATATATATATACATAGAAAACCATTCTCCCTCAGTAAGTTATAAGCTATTTGATTAACTTGGTGACAAACCTTAGGAACAGACCTCCAAATATCACCTTTCATGTCTGTCTCAGGTGACAAACTCATACAGTAACTCTCACTTTGATTTATCCTTTCACTCGGAAAAAATAAAAATGCATTATACTCTGTAATTTGAACTGAATTAAGCCAGACACAGAAGGCTACCTACTATATGGGTCAATTTATATGACATTCAAAAAGGCAAAACTTCAGAGACAAAATGGATTAATCTGTGTCAGATGTGAGGGTATGGAAGAGAAGACTGACTGAATCATTGCACAGCGAAATTTCCAGGTTTGAGGATGGTCAGCCTATAGCTTACTTATGATGTTGGTTATAGTCAAAGTGTACTTTTAGTGCATCTGAATTATACCTTAATAAATATGCCTTTTCCATATTATGGATTGAACTGAGCTCTTTGAAAGTGATTTCTTCCTGAGCCATTCACCAAGACCACCTTTTTTTTCCTGACAGAGTTGCCAAAGGTGACTTTGAATTCAATTTGTTGCCCAGACTAGCCTTGGAGTTGTGCTACTCTTACCCTAGCCTCCCAAGCAGCTGAGATTACAGGCATACACCAATAGGCTCACCAATGAACACTTGTAATTTCAAGTATTTTTCTTGTTTTCCTTGATTTCTAGAAAGATATGAGATGATGAGGAATCCACAGAGACATCTGTAGAATCTATGGTCCATGGAATACTTAGGACATCCCCAAATGGATATGGGGGAATCTAAGTTCTCTGTGATGTCTCCACATATGCACAACTGACCTTTATTCTGTGGAGGTGCTTTCCTGTTTTTTGTTTTTGTTTTTGTTTTGTTTTTTTTTTTTTTTGGTTCTTTTTTTCGGAGCTGGGGACCGAACCCAGGGCCTTGTGTTTCTTAGGCAAGGGCTCTACCACTGAGCTAAATCCCCAACCCCGGTGCTTTCCTGTTTTAATTGAAGCTCAAAGGATTCTGTTTCTCCCTGCCATTCCTCCTGAGAGAACAGGAAGAAGATAGAAGAACCAAAAGGAAGCAGGAAGATGAGTAATGAAGGGGGAGGGGTAAAAACAGGGAAAGAAGGAAGAAAGGATGGGAGAATTGAAGGGAAGAGAAGGAGGAAAAGAAGGAATTGAAAGAGGAACAAAAACAAGAAGGTAGCAGGGATTAGGAAGAAAGGAAAAGATTCCATGTTCTATTTTTTTTCAGTGAAAAGGGTAAACTGAAGTGGACGTGGAACGGAAAAGTGACAAAGTTCTTGGTTGATATAGAACCTAATTTTCACATTGCCACTCTTAGTTGGGTCTCCTTCTAAGCCTTACATGGAGGCATATATCTGTGGAACCATGGTATCATCCACTCCAACACTTAGGCTCATAGCAAGGAGTGAGGGAGTGAGGCTTACATACATCCTCCCACAATGGACCATTTAACAGTTTCCTTGCACTGTATCTGTCAAGGTGTGAAAGCAGAAGTACAGGAAAGAAACCAACAAAGCAAAGGGGAGACCAGAATGTCAAGTACACTCTAATGGAATCCGCAGTGTTGATCCAAGTGGCAAATGCATAGTACTCTAATTGTCTGGAAACCTTCATGCTGGGCACAAGCTCAGAAAAGGCCACAGCTGCTAATCTGAAAAAAAAAATTAGGGTCTCAGAAATTATTGGGGCCTCTTGGGAGATAAATCACTACAGCCTAGTCCCATGCCCTCATGAGATATTTCTATAAGCCAGAAATTTGGTCCAGAGAGCATATTCCTGCTGTTGATGCCATTTTATCACCAGCTTCCAGCCTGGGACATCACTTTATGCCTCGCACTTTGTGACTAATTAGTCCATTTGAGATGCTGATGGTGATGACAACAGTAATAAGAACGTAGTGATAAGAGGCCAGCTGTGCCCTTCTGCGAGCCTGGAAGAATTGGTGATGTTGGAGAAGGCATTTCCTATGTGGGGATGCTCACCTATGATTCTCAGCCACAGAGGCCCGATTCAGGGTAATGAAATGTTGAAGAATGCCTTCTTGTAGCACAGACATCATTGCAGTAATGAGGATGGGATGCTGCTTCCACGGAAGGATGGAATGCTCAGTATTTAATCACATGCGGCAATTAACAAAAGCACCCTCCCTGTGCTGGCCCACTCTTTGCAGCTCTTGTGCTGTGAATATGGCTAGTCTGGTCTCTCAGACCTCAGGGATCAATTTGATTTGGAAGTAAAAGTTTTTCAATGGAAGACCCAGGTGAAACTGCAAGGGATTCTCTTAAGGAAAGAAGGCTTGGGGTCAGCATTGCTGCTCAGAGTGCTCTTAGAAGAAAAGTAAAACAAGCGATGATCAACACCAGAAGCAGTTGTCCCTTCATGCTAGGGAAACGGAACTGCTTCCTGAGAACTGGACAGTGGCATTTCTCTGGAGACAAAATGTGTGCAAAAGGCCCATTTGCTTTTGTGATAAAAACAAACTTCATGACAAAGCATGATCTAACCTAACATGAGCAAAATCTCACAGATCTCTTAATTTTCAGACTGCTTCCTTTCTTTCAAAACAAAACAAAACAGAATGATCTCTGTGCTTAGCATGTAGCACCTGTTCATTTTAATTGGGAAATAGAACCCACGGAGAGACCTACCTTTGATCACAGGCAGAGCCATTTTAGAGAGGTTATCGGAATCCCAGTAGTCAGAAGTCTTTGAGGTTTCCTGAAGAACAGAGGAATGCTGAGAAATGCAACAAGTGTCATTTTAAAGCTAAGAAAAAAGTACATGAGCAAGTCCACAGAAAATGCTATGTGATCCAACACAATTCATGGAGGAGACAGGTTTCAACAGAATGTCAGAGTCTCAGCCCTTGTAACACTTATCAGTGACTTGATAAATGATCAATGGTTGCTTCATCTTAGAAAGTAGCCTCTGTGTTAAATGAATGGAGTGGTAAGCAAAAGAGATCGAATTAGTGATATTGATGTCAACTCTAATGAGATAAGGTTTAAGAGATGCAAGCTGAAGCTTCCCTAATAAAATCCAAAACACAATCTCACTTTCTCCTGGTGAATACTAGTAGCCTTGGAAGAGAAAAATATATACCAAAATAATAAAAAAATAAAACCCAAAAAACAAAACCAGAAAAAAAGCAAAAACAAAAATTCGTAGAGATATCTGATGTCATAGGACAATATGAATAAAAGTAGATGAATCTTCCAAAAATATCTATCTTAATGGAATTTTAGTTAAAAGAAGATTCTGACCCTATTCTGTGCTGATTGGATCATTCTGAAACACCAAACATTGTTGTAAAAGGTCATCTTTTAAGGGATGTATCAGTAAATAGGACACAGTAAAGAATAAGATACATTTGTATTCTTGCAAATCTCTTTTAATAACAACTTCATAAAAGAAAACAGAATTTTCACGTCTGCCCTTGCATTCCATCTCAAGCTCTGTAGTTGGAAAAGAGGAGTTTTTTAATAGCCTTATAAATAATTATAGATAGTCTTCTTTGATGCCACACAGAACTTTAGAAAGTCTTAGTTTCTTAAAGGTTAATTGCAGTGAGAATCTGAGACCATATATGAATGTTTCATAATCTGTTACACTAAAATCCACTGGTCTTATGCTTGCTCTTTGTGACTTTATACCTCCTGGCAAACCTCTTTCCTGTCTCCTTCACACCCCTCTCTCTCCATTTTCAGACGAAAAGCATACTAGAGGGTCTCTATTTTTCTTCAATTTGAAGCCAACATTTTTATATATTCTGCACAGTTCTCTATAAAGTAACAGATAGTCAGAGAATGAAATTAAAAAAAAAAACTTAATTCCACCATAACAACATCTCAAATTGATTTACATAGGAATAAATTTGAGAAAGGCTCTTTAAACTATTCACGGGAAACTCCTACAGCACACCAAGGAGAACACTGGGGTGGGCTTGGGAGATAAAAAAGAACCATGGACCAAAGGACAGTGTGAATTTCTTTTCTTTCCCTTTCTGTCTGTCCATCTTTCTGTCTGTCCCTCTTTCTTTGTTTCTTTACTTCTCTCTCTCTTCCTTCCTTCCTTCCTTCCTTCTTTCCTTTCTTTCTTTCTTTCTTTCTTTCTTTCTTTCTTTCTTTCTTTCTTTCTTTCTTTCTTTCTTTCTTTCTTCTTTCTTTCTCTCTCTCTTCTCTCTCTCCCTCTCTCTTCTCCCCCTTCCTCCTCTTTCTTTCCTTTTTTAAAGCCTCTTCCTCACCATATAGATCTTGCTGACTTGCAACTTGCTTTACAGACAAGATTGGCCTGAAACTCAAAGGAATCACCTTGCCTCTGACCCCAAAATGAACTTTAAATACTAGAAACAGAAATTGACTTTGAGACATTATATAATAGCACTAGCGCAGAAAGCATGGGACACGAATGAGTGCAGCAGAACAGAGATGATTTTAAAATGAGACCATTAGTATCTAGATGTACCTAGTGATGAAGGAACGATTAATTTCTCACCCTGGTTAATTTTAGTTAACACTGTGTCCTCTAAGCTTATTTTGTGTTACTGTTAGTCACAGGCTTCATAATTTTTGTTACCTATATGACTTTACAAAAGACTATCAACAAGATGAAAACTGTTATGGAAATCCTGTAACCATGTGCAATTTACAAATAGCTACTATCTGTCAATCTTTAGAAGGCTTACATAGTTGAAGATATATATATATATATATATATATATATATATATATATATATATATATATATACTGATATATATCAGTAACTAGCATCATGACACAGAAGAACTATACTATTTCTAAAGCAAAAATAAAAGTCTTTGGTTTAGTAGGATAAACCAGAATGGTAATTTTTGTTTTAATTTTTATTACATTCTTTATCCTCACCCAACTTCTCCCAGATCTTCTTAATCTCCTTACACACCTAGCTTCACTAATGTCCCTTTCTTCCCTTACTCCTCCAAAAATCTGGCCCCTCTATAAAATTCAAGAGGACAAAAGTAACAAAAATATACACAGCAAATCAAAACCATACAAAATAAGATGTTCTATTTCATGGCAGCCAGGTACCACTGGTCATGGGTCCTCTCTGGATTATGGTTGATTTACAGGCAGTGACATTCCATTGAAAAAGACTAATAATACCTTAAGGTACAAAGAAGACAGTATTACAGCACAAACGTAGTGAGTCGTTTTCATGGAGGGTGGGAATATCCCTGAAAGCCCCTTCGTTATCGATTTAAAAGAGTTTACTGTTAGTGTAAGGAACCTTGTGACCAAATAGCATTCTGTAGTACGGTGAATTTTTTTATCCACCCAAGTGACTATAGTTGACAATAATACACTGCACGTTCAATAGACTTACCACAAAGGAATGAGGAATAGTGAGGTGATGGCTAGGATAATCGCTTAAATTTGGTTATTACACTATTACCCATAACTATGCAGCAACTACAGGTCAATGGACATCAGAAGGTATAAAGCTTCCTTGTCTGAGTTGAACTTTAAAGTGTTACACCTGTGCGGAATTTTACACCATGAAATCATTTGGAAAAAAATTGGTAGTCCATTTGATTTTCCAAATTTGGTACATTTTTATCATCACATACCATAAAAGTCCAATCCATCATTATTACAAATATGGCAAGCTCCTGGTGAAACTGCAAAAATTCCATTTTCTTTTGAAAGTTGCAATTGTATCATTGTTGACAAATGTAGTTCTTTTTTTCTGGAAATGACAGGCTTGCTCCATTCATTTTTTCCCCAGGTCAAATACCCAGGTTGAGCAGCCATAGTTTGTCTGTCTATCATTCTTTCAAGAAACAAAATGTTTTATGAAGAAGTGGGTTTTCTTTTACAGTTTGTAGCTCCAACAATCACACAGCATTTCTCCCAGAAAATTCTCCTAGTTGAGGTATGTGACATAATTGCTTTGTTTTTGTTTCCTACATTATCAAGCATAGTATTTTTAAAAGGTTTGTAACTGAGATTTAGTACCAAGATTTAGTAAAATTATTAATATATCCTTTCTTCTTTAGAATCAATATTGTGTGAAGTTGACCTTTAAAAATGCACAGTATTTTGATAATCCTTCTTGAGTTTCATGTGTTCTGTGCATCTAGGGAAATTCGAGCGTTTGGGCTAATATCCACTTATCAATGAGTGCATACCATATGTGTTTTTCTGTGATTGGGTTACCTCACTCGGGATGATATTTTCCACTTCCATCCATTTGTCTATGAATTTCATAAAGTCATTGTTTTTGATAGCTGTGTAGTATTCCATTGTGTAGATGTATCACATTTTTGAATCCATTCCTCTGTTGAAGGGCATCTGGGTTCTTTCCAGCTTCTGACTATTATAAATAAGGCTGCTATGGACATAGTGGAGCAGCTGTCTTTGTTATATGTTGGGGTATCTTTTGGGTATATGCCCAAGAGAGGTATAGCTGGGTCTTCAGGTATTGTAATGTTCAGTTTTCTGAGGAACCTCCAGAGTGATTTCCAGAATGGTTGTACCAGTCTGCAATCCCACCAACAATGGAGGAGTGTTCCTCTTTCTCCACATCCTCGCCAGCATCTGCTGTTGCCGGAGTTTTTGATCTTAGCCATTCTGACTGGTGTGAGGTGGAATCTCAGGGTTGTTTTAATTTGCATTTCCATTATGACTAAAGATGTTGAACATTTCTTTAGGTGCTTCTCAGCCATTCAACATTCCTTAGCTATGAATTCTTTGTTTAGCTCTGAACCCCAATTTTTAATAGGGTTACTTGTCTCCCTGCAGTCTAACATCGTGAGTTCTCTGTATATTTTGGATATAAGCCCTCTATCAGTTGTAGGATTGATAAAGATCTTTTCCCAATTTGTTGGTTGCCATTTTGTCCTAACAACAGTGTCCTTTGCCTTACAGAAGCTTTGCAGTTTTATGAGATCCCATTTGTTGATTCTTGATCTTAGAGCATAAGCCATTGGTATTTTGTTCAGGAAATTTTTTCCAGTGCCCATGTGTTCCAGATGCTTCCCTAGTTTTTCTTCTATTAGTTTGAGTGTATCTGGTTTGATGTGGAGGTCTTTGATCCACTTGGACTTAAGCTTTGTACAGGGTGATAAGCATGGATCGATCTGCATTCTTCTACATGTTGACCTCCAGTTGAACCAGCCCCATTTGCTGAAAATGCTACCTTTTTTCCATTTGATGGTTTTGGCTCCTTTGTCAAAAATCAAGTGACCATAGGTGTGTGGGTTCATTTCTAGAATGGGCAGGGGTTAGGGGGATGTTGGACTGGAAACCGGGAAAGGGAATAACATTTGAAATGTAAATAAGAAACACCCAATTTAATAAAGATTGAAAAAATTTAAAAAATGCACTGCAAAAATATGGCAGTGAGGGCTGCAGAGATGGCTCAGTGGTTAAGAGCACCAACTGCTCTTCCAGAGGTCTTGAGTTCAATTCCCAGCAACCACATGGTGTCTCACAACCATCTGTAAAGAGATCTGATGCCCTCTTCTGGTGTATCTGAAGACAGCTACAGTGTACTTATATATAATAAATGAATAAATCTTTAAAAAAAGAATATGGCAGTGACATGCAGCATCCAACATAATTATCATTGGACCTTTGATTCAATATCACATCCTATATAAATAGATTGGTCATCTTGAGGAAACTCTTCTGATCATATGGACTCTTGAGAAGGTCAAAGTGCTGTTGGGAGCCTATAAATTATACTTTGATAATTAATGATACAGCATAAAATGACTTGAGAACTTGCAATCCAGGACTTTAAGAAGAGAGAACATGAAATAGGGTAGGGAGGGAGGTAGAGGAAGACCTGGGAAGAGCTGGGCTAGGAGAAAAACAGTCAAAATATATTGGATGGAAAGATTAAATGAAAAAGGCCCCCAGTCTCTCTGCTCTGTGGCTTTAGAGCTGGATGCTCTTAACCTCTCCTATGCCTGTCCCTCTAGTCATTTCCAATTCTTCCAGTCTTAAGCCTGTCATCTACATGGTTTAGTAAGAAAAGAAGCAACTGGTTGAAAGAAGAAATTTAAGAGGAAAGATTAGGTTTTGTGTCTTTTCTAGGTATGAGTTGTGTAGCACAGGGCAGAGTCAGATGAGCAGCAAAGCTATGCCAGGGACTTTTGGGATAAGCTTTCCCGAGGCCATGTGTGGTAATGTTGGAATCCTCTTTGGTTTTTGTTTTGTTTTGTTTTGTTTTGGAAACTCCTGATAACTCGTTTCCTTTAAAGATTTTATTCTTATTCTAGTATGTGTAGATGAATATTTGTATGTGTGCATACTGCATGTGCACCAGATAAGTGATGGTACTTGGGGAGGCCGGAAGAAGGTGTCAAATCCTCTGGAGGCAGAGCTACAGATTGCTGTGAGCTGTGTGGATGCTGGGAACTGATCTTAGATCTAAGATTCCCTGGAAGAACCAAGAGTTCTTAATTGCTGAGCCATCCTGCCAGTGCTGGGGAAATACTTTTTGACATGTGTTTTCATAGGCAGTGCACTCATCTTAGTCCATATCTCTTTGGGATGGGAATCAAGGGCTCAGGTATATGTAGTGTATAGAAGGTCACATGGTTTTAACCTGCACACGGCTCAAAAATCAGTGCCTTGAAATATAGGTTATTTATCAATATAATGAGATTACCACAGCTGAGTCTGACTCTACTGTATCCATGGGTTTAGACACAAGGCTAAGGAAAGCTTCATGCTTCAACTTCTCTCTGGTTGGGACAGAGGTTGAAGGGTTTAGAAGCAGCCCCAAGGCTAGTCAAGAGAGAAGCTGTTTTCATCTTACCTGGGCAGTGGAGGAAGAAATTTCCCTAACCCCAGGAGCTCTTTGCTTTGCTGTCAATGTCTCTGTTCAGCACAGTTTCACTCTCCAGTGAGAAACGGGGAAATGATAACCAAGAGTCTGAAAAAAAAATGGCTGTAGAGACCAACAGCTGTCCGCAAGAACTTGTCAGAGTCGTAATTGCTACTTTCCTTTCATCACTTTAACTTTCAGTCACTGGAGTAAGAACACGTCGAGTGGAAAATCTATTAATACCCAGGCTGGTGACTGGCTGGAAGCACACGCTCTTCAGTGGGAGGTATCTCAGCTCCCTGCTTTCTCAGAGTTGCAACTCAATCTGCTGAAGACATTGCAAGGAAACCAGAAAACCTCTTCCCTTGGTTCTTTACGAGTGGCACCACATGCCCTGTTCCTGACAGATACATGGACCTGGTTTATTTTGGAAGAGGCTTTGCTGATGGGCTCCTGCCAGCCCAGACTGATAGACCTAAACAGACAGGGCGATCACCACATTTGATGAGCCTGAGGCTGCTCTCCCCCCACATGATACATCCGGCTCAGCTTCTCCTTTTTTTGTGAAGTTCTGTACTTTGTGCACTGCCCACTCTCACTCATACACACACGTCACCCTATGATTTTGTTTTCTAGTTTTAACCTCAAAGAAAATGAATCTTTTTCCAGCCAGCTGCAATTTAGCCAAGCAGAGATAGTATGTAATGTTAGTGTGACATTAGCTGTCACATGGGGTGTATTCTTTGTGAAACATGATATGTTTCCAACATTTAAAAAGGAAAAAATCTGTCTTATGCTATTTCAATGTCTTATTAAAAGAATTAAAAGAAAACAAATGCCAAAACAGGCAATACTCTGCAAAACATGAACCAACTCTAATTAATGATAAATAACATCTGTTCAAAGTATGTTACAGTGTTTGATGCTTAATGATAGGAGCCCATTCTGAGAACGGCACCAGGCAGTGATCACTTACTGGGAATAGTGTAGTGTGTACTAATAGAAGCCTGGGTAGTAGACTATTGTTGATCAAGGCTATAGGCCATGTGGCAAACATACACATAGAATATTACTCCTCTAATTCAATATAAATAAATGCATACACATATATGTACATTCATTTTTCCTTTGATATGTACATATACACAAACACATAGGTGATAATAACACAGGATTAACTCATGGTTAAGGGAATATGACAGTTAAAGGGCACAGTAAACCAGAGAGTAATGAGGCTTATATCAGTAAAAAAGAACATGCTGTTGTATATGTTACTAAGGAATATAATCTCAAGTGATGATGAACAAGTATAATGTACTAAGCAGATAACACAAACCAGAGTTGTTTGTTGCCATTATCAATTTTCTCTCACTATACATAGTTGTTGGGATTACAAACTTGTCCAACCTCTCTGGAAATCAGTCTGGAGGTTCCTCAGAAAATTGGACATTGCACTACCTAAGGACCCAGCTATACCACTCCTGGGCATATACCCAAAGATGCTCCAACATATAACAAAGACACATGCTCTACTATGTTCATAGCAGCCTTATTTATAATAGCCAGAAGCTGGAAAGAACCCAGATGCCCTTCAACAGAGGAATGGATTCAAAAAATGTGGTACATCTACATAATGGAGTACTACTCAGCTATCAAAAACAACGACTCATGAAATTCATAGGCAAATGGAATGAACTAGAAAATATCATCCTGAGTGTGGTTACTCAATCGCAGAAAAACACACTTGGTATGCACTCATTGATAAGTGGATATTAGCCAAAAAGCTCAAATTACCCAAGATACAATCTACAGACCACAGGAAGTTCAAGAAGAAGGATGACCAAAATGCAGATGCTAATCAATATAGTGCCCAAAGTCCTAGTCAGAGCAATTAGAAAACAAAAAGAGGTTAAAGGGATACAAATTGGAAAGGAAGAAGTCAAAATATCACTATTTGCAGATGATATGATAGTATACTTAAGTGACCCCAAAAGGTTCACCAGAGAATCCTAAACCTGATAAACAAATTCAGTAAAGTGGCTGGATGCAAAATTAACTCAAACAAATCAGTAGCCTTCCTCTACTTAAAGGATATACAGGCCGCAAAAGAAATTAGGGAAATGACACCCTTCACATACCCACAAATAAATATAAAATACCTTGGTGTGACTCAACCTAAGCAAGTAAAAGATCTGTATGACAAGAACTTCAAGTCTCTGAAGAAAAGAAATTGAAGAAGATCTCAGAAGATGGAAAGATCTCCCATGCTCATGGATTGGCAGAATTAATATGGTAAAAATGGCCATCTTGACGAAAGCAATTCCAACTCAATTCTTCACAGATTTAAAAAGAGCAATTTGTAGATTCATTTGGAAAAGCAAAAATCCAGGATGGTGAAAACTATTCTCAACAATAAAAGAAGTTCTGGGAAAATCACCATCCCTGACCTCAAGCTGTATTACAGAGGAATCGTGATGAAAACTGTATGGTATTGGTACATAGACAGGTAGGTAGACCAATGGAACAGAATTGAAGACCCATAAATGAACCCACACCCCTATGGTCACTTGATCTTTGACAAATGAGCTAAAACTATCCATTGGAAAAAAAGACAGCATTTTCAACAAAAGGTGCTGGTTCAACTGGTGTCAGCAAATAGAAGAATGAAAATTGACCAATACAAAGCTTAAGTCCAAGTGGATCAAGGATCTCCACATAAAACCAGATATACTCAAACTAATAGATGAAAAGTGGGGAAGAATCTCGAACACATAGGCACAGGGGAAATTTTCCTGAACAAAACAGTGATGGCTTATGTTCTAAGATCAAGAATTGACAAATGGGACCTCATAAAATTGCAAAATGCCTATAAGGCAAAGGACACTCTCAAAAGGACAAAATGGCAACCAACAGACTGGGAAAATATCTTTACTAATCCTACATCTGATATAGGGCTAATATCTAATAAATACAAAGAACTCAAGAAGTTAGACTCCAGAGAATCAAATAATCCTATTAAAAATGGGGAATGGAGCTAAACAAAGAATTCTCAACTGAGGAATACTAAATGGCTGAGAGGTGCCTAAAGAAATGTTCAACATCCTTAGTCATCAGGGAAATGCAACTCAAAAGAACTCTGAGATACCACCTCACACCAGTGAGAATGGCAAGGATCAAAATCCTAGGTGACAGTAGATGCTGACGAGGATGTGGTGAAATAGGAACACTCCTCCATTGGTGGTGGGCTTGCAAGCTGTTACAACCACTCTGGAAATCATTCTGGTTGTTTCTCAGAAAATTGTACATAGTACTACCTGAAGACCCAGATATACCACTCCTGGGCATACACCCAAAAATGTTTCAACCTATAACAAGGACACATGCTCCATTATGTTCATAGCAGCCTTATTTATAATAGCCAGAAGCTGGAAAGGAGCCAGATGTCCTTCAAAAGAGGAATAGATACAGAAAATGTGGTACATTTACACAATGGAGTACTACTTAGTTATTGAAAACAATGACTATATGAAATTCATAGGCAAATAGATGGAACTAGAAAATATCATCCTGAGTGAGATAACCCAGTCAGGAAAGAACAAAAATGGTATACACCCCCTCATAAATAAAATATTAGCCCAAAAGTTTGGAATACCTAAAAAAAAATTCAAAGATCATATAAAGCCCAAGAAGAAGGAAGAACAAAATGTGGATGCTTCGTTCCTTCTTAGAAGGGAGAACAAAATACACATGAGAGGAAATACAGGGACAAAGATTGGAGCAGGGACTGAAGGAAAAGTCATCCAGAAACTTCCCCACTTGAGGATCCATCCCATATGCTGCCACCAAACCCAGCCACTATTGCTGATGCCTAGAAGTGCTTGCTGACAGGAGTCAGATATGGGTGCCTCCTGAGAGGCTCTGCCAGAGCTGTGCTAATACTGATGAGGATGGTTGCAGCTAATTATTAGACTGAACAAGGGGTCCTCAATGGAGGAGTTAGAGAAAAGACTGAAGGAGCTGAAGGGGTTTGCAACACCATAGGAAGAAGAACAATTTCAACCAATCAAAACCCACCAGAGCTTCCAGGGAGTAAACCACCAAGCAATGAGTACATATGGAGGGACCCATGACTCCAGCCACATATGTAGCAGAGTATGGCATTGTCCAGCTCCACTAGGAGGAAAAACCCTTGGTGTTGTGAAGACTTGTTTCCCAAGGGCGTTGAGGTTGCAGTGGATAGGTTGGAATGGGAGCATCTTTGTAGAAGTTGGGGGCATTGTGTATGAGGAATGCGGGAAGGGGATAACATTTGACATGTAAATACATAAGATATCCAAGAAAAATAAAATTAAAGAAAAGAAGTTACATAGCTAGTGAGGGATAAGTCTATAGAATCCATACTGTTAAAAGAAGCCACCAAGCCACTACTTGACCCACACTCCTACAATGGCTTTTGTTCTATGTTCTAGCTCTTTACTTACACATAATAAATAAACGTAAAGTTTTGTTTACAGGTATATTATTCATAATAATGTTTCCCTTGATATTTCTTCTTAATTAAGATCCCTGGAACATCTGAAATTCAATGTAGTCTATATTGACCACATTGGAGAGGTAGACACTGGAAATTTATGAGTTCATATTCATCCTTGGTTACATAGGGAATCTAAATCAGCTTGGGCTTCATGAGACTCTGTCACAAACAAACAAAAGCCCAAACCAAATCAAAAGAAAAAGAGAACCTCACAACAAAAGCAATTTAAATACTAAAAGACACAAATCAAGTTGTTGAACATAACATTGTTCCTACAACCTGTGTGTGAAAGCTGGCTGGGCTCTTAATCACACCACTCACTCTTTACTCTCAGTAACATGATATTGATGGTACATATAATGTTGGCTTTGGTTTCCCAGCAATCACTGGGGCTTCACAAAATAGATTCAGTCTTACACAGGACCATTGCTGGGTTGTTCTATTCATTTTCCCAGTGAAGCTATTAGCTCCATGCTAGAATTGGCTGTTGTTCTAGCCAGGACTTCAGTCTATCATCTTCTTCCTTGCTGTCTGTGTTGGTCTAGTTCAAAGACTCCTTTCAGGGGCTTCCACAGCAACAAACCTTCTTCCATGTCTCTGGAAGGAAAATAACAAGCAGTATGTTTTCTTCTTCTGTGAGGGTTCCACATTTTCTGAGTTCTGTTTGAAGTCTCTGTTGTTGATTCATCTGTTGATCTTGAGAGCTTCAGGGATCTCTACTACTCAGCCCTCTAGCTCCAGGGGCCTGCATTCCAGAAAGGATGCGGGAGGCAACTCTGAATCTTTCCCTGCATCTTATCTACAAGGCACACTGTCTGTTTGAACTGCTCCATAGTAAAGTTTCATATATCAGACAACTGGCAAGTATTCTTGTAAGTCCAATGGAAATCTCTATGAGTAGACTTTGCCATATATTATATCTAAATAATTTCATCAATGTTGTATCCCATGGATTCTTACCTCCTGGAATTTTTGTCTTTGACACTTTTCTTCTAGTAGCACATAGGGCTAGTCTTTTTTTCCATTTTAAGCACATAAATATGAATATGAAACTTCTAAGATGAGAGTATAGGAAGCAGCATGATCTCTCTTGCTTGATCTTAACTCACTGTGAAGCAAATTGGTTATACTTAACATAGACACTCAAGAAGCCCTCTGGGAGCCAAAGTAGGAAAGAACTGAGACTTCTGGCCAGGACTCTACACTCAAAAGATTGATGAATGAAGGTGTCTCCTTGAGAACAAACACTATAACTGTAGTCTGACTTCTGATGGTGGCTACTTCTCCACTGTGTTGATTCCAAGGGCATGGTTCTCACACATTGACACCTACATCTGGAAGCAATCATTGAGCAACAGATGACCAAGGAACAGTGAGTTTTCAATGATCAGCAAGAGGGAAGGTTTGAGCATCCATGGAACTAATTTTCTGTAATCATGGAAGGCTTTTCTGTAACTCTTCCTTCTAGGAGCGGGTCAAATGCCTTTTTCTTACTCCTCAATCCCTGCCTGAAGCTGCAGCCATTAGACTGATTAGCATAGGAACTTGAGATTTCCTGTCTCATAAGCTTTAGTAAATTCTCTCTCTACTACTGTGACTACTGGCTTACTTTAATACACTATTGTAGAAACAGAAGTTGAGGGGTTTCTGCTCTATTATAAAGCTTATAGATTTGGAGTCATATGCATCTGTTTTGAATCCAGGTTTGCCCACCTACTAAGATAAAAGATTAAACTATATATGTAAGGGATGGAAGGTTGCCTTGTGCAAGCTATGCCCTATCTCGAAGTTTCTTGATTTTCCAATGGGAATACTATTTGTCTTTGCAGAACAGTGTAAAGATTGGGTGATAACGTTTTAAAAAATAAATCTTAGAAAAGACAGTGCTCTCTAAGTAATGGGAATTTAATAAATGATGGCTCTCATGAATAGTAAAGGAAGACCCGGGCCAACAGATAACAATTGAAAAGCTAGCTCATTTTAGAACAAAGATCCATGCTTGAATTGCTTTGATGCAGAGGTCATGGATACCTAATCTCCAGTGGGAGAGTAGCATGAGTATCCTTCCTGTCTAAGGCCTGCAGAGTGGCTGGTAGCTCAGCAGTAGAATTAAGATGGGTGGTAGGAAAGCATCCTAGGTGTGGTGATAAAAGAATGCTGGGAGAAGATCAGACTGACTAGAGCATGAAACAGGAAGAAAAGACTATTGTCAAAATGCCTTAGTGAGTAAAGGCACTTACTCTGAAGCCTCATGACTTAAGTCTGATCTGTGGAAGCTACATAGTGGAAGAGAAGGATAACTCGTAGCAAGCTTTCTCCTGACTTCCACGTAGAAGCTGTAGTGTAAGTATCCCATCCCCACATATATAAATGAGTAAAGAAAGAAAATTCTTAAGAAGAAATAGAGGTAAAACAATAGGCAGTGCTAGGAGACAGGACAGTAAATGCCCTTTGCAGTGACCTTGGTCTTGTTTTCTCAAGCTCAGCACTAAAACATTTTGAGCAAAGTAATCACTTTTTTGGAGAAGACTGCTAATAGCACCATCTGCTCTACCCACTGGATGCTTCTAGCACCTCCCAGTCCCTTCACAGCATCTCAAAATAACACCAGATATGGCTAACAGCCTTACATCAAAGTGGGGAAAATCCTCCCCACCCCAGTTAAGAATCACTCTGACTTAGTCCAACAACCTCATCTTTGCTGAGACTGTCATTGTTGTTGAGAATGGCTGCGGGCCTGGGCCAAAGATACACATTGTAATGCTAAGAAGCCGGGTCTAAACACTTCCAGTGGGCTATCCTCATTTAAACATTCAAAAATAGAACATGTGGTCTCTTCTATAGAAAGATGAAGGGGTAAGAAAAAGACTACTGAAGAGATCAGGGATCAGCTCTTTAGAGTCACAAAGCTACCTTATTTAAGAAGCATTAATGTGAGTGTGAATGAGTTGACATTAGAAACTACCAGCATAATGCAGAGGGCTCATAAATGACCAGAAATGAGTTTCTATCTTCCTCATATGTTGGGCTTAATTCTGTCGGCCGTAGGAGAACTGTAGGACACATTTTATAGTTTGGTGACATGATCATAGTGGGAAAATGACATTCTGCCTGAAGCTTGCCTCTGTTGACTTATTCCGGGAAGGTGTCCTATCTCTTGGGGATATATGCCCCCAGGTATTGGCACAGAGCCTGTTCCCTAAATGTCCTTAATTACCATTTCCACCCACCAAGGAGGCTACTCTCTCCAGAAAATATCAGGATGTAATGAGCCCAACACTGAGTCATTAAAACAAATGTCAGTGTAGTCCAGCAAGGTGGCCGGATAGGGAGGGGGAAGTGAGAGCCTCTGGATCCCCTTAAATACAACCCAATTTTGAACAATACAGCTGCTTACTGGAGAGCTGTCTGAGCACAAACCACCAGCAGCTGGTCACCCTCCACTGCCTCCTGGATGGGGTCACCAAGGGCTGGAACACACTTTCTGAATTGAAGCAGTGGACTGTGAAATAGGAATTACTGACAGCTCTTAAGTATATCAAGAGAACAGCCCCATTCCTTAATACAGAGCCACTAATAGACATCCAGAAACCTATAAAGCAGACAATTCCTCTCTATCATCCTAGTTAAATCAATGTAGTTATATTACCCTCATCATTTTCCCTTTAACGTTTATTACATTTTGCCACAGTAATTTATTTTTCCATATCCATCAGGCGATTAAAGACTTTATTCTAAAGATACACATATCCCTGTGACCTAGCTGCAACTGACCTGAGCTGTCTGTTTCTCTCTCTCTCTCTCTCTCTCTCTCTCTCTCTCTCTCTCTCTCTCTCTCTCTCACACACACACACACACACACAAACACACAGAGGGTGGGATTAGTAGACGATTATTATTCTACTATTACATATCATGAACCCTTAATTTCTTAAGTACTGAGACAACTTTTGAAATTGCCCACATCTCTCTTTTCTTTGTTGTCAATTCCTCTCTTGGAATTGCTTTCCTGCTTTCTCTCTTTTCCAACCTCCCCAGCTCCTCCTCCTCTGAGTAGCACATAGTTTCTCTGAGGAATGATATTGAAGATTTGAGAGGCCTGTGAAGATTTGAGAGCTACAGTCTAGAATATCCAAAGGTCCCTCACTTTGACTATATTCTGACCCAGGTAATAGAAAGATGCTCAAGATTACATTAAAGGACACAGCTATACTAATTTGTTAAAGATGGGTAACATGGCTGCTTTTAATACAGTCAAGGAGAATCAGGAAGTCTGGGTCTCCAAAAAGCTAAAGACAGGAGCATTTGCACTCAAATTGTTGGGTCATTTCTTTATTTGGGAGCAGTCTGCTTGAGCTTCCAATATTCCCTTCACCTCTTTATTATCTTCCATATTATCCTTACAACTAGTAGCATTCCTTTTAATTATAGATATCTATCCCAGACACACAGACACACACACACACACACACACACACACACACACAGAGAGAGAGAGAGAGAGAGAGAGAGAGAGGAGAGAGAGAGAGACTTCCTATAAGAGAGAAAGCATTCAATAGTTGACTTTGTTGATTTGTGAGTATGGCTTATTTCATTTAAGGTGATGATCTACAGTTCTATCTAGTTATCCATTACCTGGCATAATCTCTCTGTTCTGTGTCTCTCTCTCTGTTCTCTGTGTCTGTCTTTGTCTCTCTCTTGCTCTCTCCTCTCCTATTCTCTTTTCCCTTCCAAAAAGAAGGTAGGGACATTCCATTTGCAACAGACTAAAAATATGTAAGCAATACTTAAGCAAAATCTTAACCAAATGTGTGTGCGTGTGTGTGTGTGTGTGTGTGTGTGTGTGTGTGTGTGAGAGAGAGAGAGAGAGAGAGAGAGAGAGAGAGAGAGAGAGAGAGAGTGGAGGGAAGGAAGGGAGAAGTATCTTGTAGTCTCCATTCTTGCATTTGTACGTATCATTTCCGATTTCGTATTTTAGGTCTTGTGAATAGTACCATGAATCTGAGCTTGCAGAAGTCTCTCTAGTTAGCCAGGTTTGATTCTTTACCTGTCCATCTTGGTTGTTTATCTTCATGACATAATTTTGACAAGAGTGAAATGGACTCAATGTTTTTTTGATTTTCATGTCTCTGGCTGCTAAGGATAGTGAGTTACTTTTATGGATCATCAGCTATTATATTTCTTCATTGGAATTGTCTGATCACTTCGCTGCCCATTTATTAGTTGTATTGTTGACCTCATTGTTTTATTTTTGAGTTCTTTATATAGTTGATCATTCATGTTCTCTTGAAGGAATAACAGGCAAACGTCCCCCTTTGGATGCATGAAAGCCTTTTAATCTGATACAATCCCATTTGTCAAAGATTGGCTTTATTTCCTGAGCTGTTGAAACCCATTCAAAAAGACATTGCCTTGTCTAGATGTTGAAGCACCTCCCCTATGTTTCCTTCTTGTAGTTTCAAAGTTCCGTGTGTTACATTGAGCTTTTTGTTCCATTGTGAGTCATTTCTGTGTGTGTAATGAGAGGCCTTAATCTAGTTTCATTCTTCTACCGGTGAGTGTTCAGTGTCGTCAGCATTACTTGCTGAAGATGCTCTGTCTTTCCCATTAATGCTATTGTGCCCTAAATACCTTTGTCAAGAAGCAGAGGGATATAGCTGCTAGCGCCTATTATTTCTGTGTCTATTTCTGCTTCCATTCTATTCCAGTATAGTTTGCATCTGTTCTCATGCCAATACCATGCTGGTTTCGTTAGTGTGGCTCTATTGTATAGTTTGAAATCAGGCATTGTGTTTAGTATCTCCAGGACTGCACTTTTTTTCTCATGATGACTTTGGTTCTTCATGACCTGTGTCCAAATATGAATTTTAGGAATGTCTATTCTAGTTCTGTGAAAAGTATCATTGAAATTGTACTAAAGATTTCATTGACTATATGTATATTGCTTATGGCAGTATGGTCTTTTCAAAAATACTTATTTTGACAATCCATGTGAACAGTTTTCCCCCTTTCCAGCATCTCCTCTGAGGTCTTCCCTTGGGATATTATGCTTTTCATTATAGAAAGCTTTATCATATTTGGTTAAGTATGTGACTATTTATTTTTCATTTTTATTCTGTTGCAAATGTTAATTTTTCTGCTTCTTCTGGGACAATTTCATCTTAGGAGTGTGTGTGTCTGACTTGACTTTGCAAGCTGCTACCTTACTGTCAGAGGTAAGAGCCTTCTGGAAGAGTCTTTGTTGGTGCTATTTTATTTTATTTTGTTTCACTTTTAACATAGGATTATACCATCTGAAAATATGGATAATTTAACATATTCATTTCATAATTGTATTCTTTCTTTTTAAATAAAGCTTTTATAAGGATAACCAGAACACAAAAGCAGACACATTGGAGTCCCTCAAACATGGAAAGTAGAGATGCACAGAGGAGCTCTGAAGAGAGCTTTACTAAAGTAAAATCTTGTAGAAACCTGCACTTGCCCTGTCATCTTGTCCTCTGTTCCACTTGGAACACTTCTCAGAATATTCTGAATTTCTCTCACCAGAGAGAAGAGCCACATACATTTATCAGCACAAGAGGGTAGAACATTAGCCTTTTAGTTTCTGACTTTGTGAGGATAAGAGGCTTACTTTTATTTTTATTTTTTATTCTTTTAGACTTTGAGCTCAGCAAATTGTGGTTCATATTTGATTTCCATTTAAGCATCATTTCTATAAACTTTGCTCTCAGTTCTGTGTCTCACTGTGGCAGGTGAAAGATCACCTTGCTCTTATAGCACCTTGTGCATGATTGTGCCATGATAGTTCTGATATCACACCGGAATCATTATCTTACAGGTTTGTCTCCACTCCTGGATTAGAAACATAGGGCATGATCTTCTTGGCATAGGCGATAATCAATGCCTTGTTGGGCTTTGCATTTGTGACAGAGTGTATTAAGGGGTGGAACACTACTTGTTCTCAATAAAGTTGTCTAAGAAAAATGAATGAATGAACTAATGTTTGACATCTGTCTTCGCTTCCAATGATTTGAAGAGAAACCTTAGCAAGACCTCCTTCCCCAAGCTCCTGGATACCTCGCATCCTTTCTCTTAAGTCAGAATCTTATGTTACCCGTGTGTTATGCCCTCCTCCATCTTCCTGCAGGATACAACTACTCCCTCCCTGGTGAGTAAACACTTTGCTTTGTGATATTTGTCATCAATTTTCTGTGGCATTTACTTACATTCCAACTGGGGCATGTGTGTTCTGTACACATCCAGTTGTCATATACATTTCTGGGTGATAGTCCTTTGCAGCCATTTAAAAACCATAATTAATTCGTCCCAGAGCTTTGCTGAGGTGAGATGGGCATCCTTAATCTTTCCCTTGCACATGAGGAACTGAAGAGGTGAAATGATTTAAAAGTAACTGTGTCTTAGATCAGTTTAGGATTGGTAAAGGGATTTAGTGCTTCTAAGACTTATGCTTTAGCCTCCAGGTATTGCTGCCTGGAAATGAATTATAAATTTGTTCAGGGAAGGCACATTCACTGTATGTTGCTTATGGAGGAATTCCGAACACAGTTGAAGTGTCCCACAGACAATCTAGATCTTATACCAACCCCTTTAATCCCAAATTGCCGTAAGTTTCAGATGGCCAATGGATGGTTGGCTTGGAATTTCACCCCATAGGGGGTTCTTTGCAATTAAGAATACAGTGGAACCATGCCAGCATTTCTCATATGATCCTAATAAGAAAAAAATTAAGTCCCTGGAACACAGACCACATGTGAATGTCTGCTTTCCAGTTTATTATGAAAGTAAATTGTGTTTTAAATCCTAGCCCAAACTGGAACCCAAAGAAGGAAGAATTGTTAAATGCAGTCAGAAACAGTTCAATTAATATCATATGACTTTAAGATCATCCAGTCAGCGGTATTAACAGGTTAACCTTTACCTGGGGTATATCTGCTTTTGGCCAGCACACATGCCTGGCTGTTTTCTCTTCTGTATTTATTTATTTATATTCATGCCAGCTGTTATGGATATGGATACTTGAGAAAAACAATTAAGAACCAGCTGCCTTACATCATTTCCCACATAAAGTAGCAAGAATAAGGATATCTTTCTCAACCATGGATTCCTGACCCTTCATACCATCTCCCTATACGTCAGTATAGACTTATATATATACTATTCCAATATATGGTTGTTACCACTTAGTGCGACACCCCTGTGTTCTGGGCAATGTCTGCTGTACTAGGTTCACTCCTCTTGACAATGAGGAGATATGATGCATGAGAAGATGTGATATCTTGCCCAATATTACATCAATGACATGTGGGGAAAAAAAATCACAGACTTCAACCTAGGTAGTCAATGTATAAAGCCCATATAAAAAAGCATTTTACAATATGTTAATGAATTTTATACTTGCAGATTCAGATATAGTAGACTTGTAGCCTTGCCTCTCAGAATATGAAATATAGAGCAGTCAGCATTGACCAAGAGTTTGGTACGAATGCAACCTTTAGTTCCCTCCCTATATGTCTGAGTCATGATCACCTTTATGACAGGTCCCACATAGGATTGCCATTCATATTATGCTTGGAATATTGCTCCACCTTGACATCTCACTGCCAACCAAAGAAGTCAGAAGGTTCAAAAGTAACTGGAGAAACTGAAAGTTCTTTGTAACCCTCTGATCACAAGTCTCTGATGGCTAACAATTTGGATATTTTAAAGTTTGTTTATTGGTCATTTGCTTTTTTCATTTTGTACTTTATTCTTATTGTTTATTATTTAATTTTTGCCATATTTATATATTTACTAATTTTCCTTCACCCAACTCTTCCCGGATCCTTTTCCACTCCTAAAAACTCAACTTTGTTTTATCCCTGTTTCAGAAATCCTCTCAAAAGCAACAAATCAAAACAAAACGGACAAAAACACTTATGACAAAAAATGTCTAAACAAAATGAATGAAACAAAAGTCCCACAAAAAAAATCATGGAGTTTGTTTTGTGTTGGCCAACTATTCCTGGGCATTGGGCCTACAATAGAATATGGTTGATATACCCAGGGTCACTCTATTGGAGAAAATTGATTTTACCCTTTGCCAGTTAGGATTAATTTCAAGTAGCTTCTTGATTAGAAAACAACTTCAGCAAAGTGGCTGGGTATAAAATTAACTCAAATAAATCAGTAGCCTTCCTCTACACAAAAGAGAAACAAGCCGAGAAAGAAATTAGGGAAACGACACCCTTCATAATAGACCCAAATAATATAAAATACCTCGGTGTGACTTTAACCAAGCAAGTAAAAGATCTGTACAATAAGAACTTCAAGACACCGAAGAAAGAAATTGAAGAAGACCTCAGAAGGTGGAAAGATCTCCCATGCTCATGGATTGGCAGGATTAATATAGTAAAAATGGCCATTTTACCAAAAGCGATGTACAGATTCAATGCAATCCCCATCAAAATACCAATCCAATTCTTCAAAGAGTTAGACAGAACAATTTGCAAATTCATCTGGAATAACAAAAAACCCAGGATAGCTAAAACTATCCTCAACAATAAAAGGAGTTCAGGGGAATCACTATCCTGAACTCAAGCAGTATTACAGAGCAATAGTGATAAAACTGCATGGTATTGGTACAGAGACAGACAGATAGACCAATGGAACAGAATTGAAGACCCAGAAATGAACCCACACACCTATGGTCACTTGATTTTTGACAAAGGAGCCAAATCCATCCAATGGAAAAAGATAGCATTTTCAGCAAATGGTGCTGGTTCAACTGGAGGTCAACATGTAGAAGAATGCAGATCGATCCATGCTTATCACCCTGTACAAAGCTTAAGTCCAAGTGGATCAAGGACCTCCACATCAAACCAGACACACTCAAACTAATAGAAGAAAAACTAGGAAGCATCTGGAACACATGGGCACTGGAAAAAATTTCCTGAACAAAACACCAATGGCTTATGCTCTAAGATCAAGAATCGACAAATGGGATCTCATAAAACTGCAAAGCTTCTGTAAGGCAAAGGACACTGTGGTTAGGACAAACGGCAACCAACAGATTGGGAAAAGATCTTTACCAATCCTACAATGGATAGAGGCCTTATATCCAAAATATACAAAGAACTCAAAAAGTTAGACCGAGGGGAGACAAATAACCCTATTAAAAATGGGGTTCAGAGCTAAACAAAGAATTCACAGCTGAGGAATGCCGAATGGCTGAGAAACACCTAAAGAAATGTTCAACATCTTTAGTCATCAGGAAATGCAAATCAAAACAACCCTGAGATTTCACCTCACACCAGTGAGAATGGCTAAGATCAAAAACTCAGGTGACAGCAAATGCTGGCGAGGATGTGGAGAAAGAGGAACACTCCTCCATTGTTGGTGGGATTGCAGACTGGTACAACCATTCTGGAAATCAGTCTGGAGGTTCCTCAGAAAATTGGACATTAAACTGCCTGAGGATCCAGCTATACCTCTCTTGGGCATATACCCAAAAGATGCCCCAACATATAAAAAAGACACGTGCTCCACTATGTTCATCGCAGCCTTATTTATAATAGCCAGAAGCTGGAAAGAACCCAGATGCCCTTCAACAGAGGAATGGATACAGAAAATGTGGTACATCTACACAATGGAATATTACTCAGCTATCAAAAACAACGACTTTATGAAATTTGTAGGCAAATGGTTGAACTGGAAAATATCATCCTGAGTGAGCTAACCTAATCACAGAAAGACATACATGGTATGCACTCATTGATAAGTGGCTATTAGCCCAAATGCCTGAATTACCCTAGATGCCTAGAACAAATGAAACTCAAGACGGATGATCAAAATGTGAATGCTTCACCCTTCTTTAAAAGGAACAAGAATACCCTTGGCAGGGAAGAGAGGGCAGAGATTAAAACAGAGACTGAAGGAACATCCATTCAGAGCCTGCCCCACATGTGGCCCATATATATACAGCCACCCAATTAGACAAGATGGATGAAGCAAAGAAGTGCAGAAGTGTAGATCGCTCCTGAGAGACACAGCCAGAATACAGCAAATACAGAGGCGAATGTCAGCAGCAAACCACTGAACTGAGAATAGGACCCCCGTTGAAGGAATCAGAGAAAGAACTGGAAGAGCTTGAAGGGGCTCGAGACCCTATATGTACAACAATGCCAAGCCACCAGAGCTTCCAGGGACTAAGCCACTACCTAAAGACTATACATGGACTGACCCTGGACTCTGACCTCATAGGTAGCAATGAATATCCTAGTAAGAGCACCAGTGGAAGGGGAAGCCCTGGGTCCTGCTAAGACTGAACCCCCAGTGAATTAGACTGTTGGGGAGAGGGAAGCAAGGGGGGGAGGGTTGGGAGGGAAACACCCATAAGGAAGGGGAGGGGGATATGTTTGCCCGGAAACCGGAAAGGGAATAACACTCGAAATGTATATAAGAAATATTCAAGTTAATAAAAAAAAAAAAAAGTAGAATCCCATATCAATTTCCCACTCTCAGTGCTATGACCCTGTCTGGCTTGAGCTTCTGCACAGTTCTATTCATGAGTCCTGCTATATCTCAAAGATTCTGCTTCATTGGGGTTATTCACTGCCTCTGGCTCTCGACAAGCTTTTTACCTTCTCCTATGCACAAAATTATGAGCCTTGTGAATAGGGATTTGATAAGGACACATATTCAAGACTATGTGCTTTAAAATCTCTTGCTCTATGCACGCTGCTAACTGGGACTCTGTTAAGTTCCGTGCACTGACCTATGGCTATAGCACTATGTCATTAGAAGTAATTTGATGACTGTGTTGCTTTAGGAGAGTAACAGTAATATGTAGTCCCCTAGGGCCATGATCTATCTAGTCTTATGTTCTTGACCACATTAGCTGCATCTAGTATGGATTTCATATCATGGAGGGGGCCTTAATGATTAATAGTTGGTTACTCCCATAACATTTGTGCCACTATTGCACTAGGATATCTTGCAGGTAGGTCACTTTTATAGTTTTCATGGTCTGTAACTTGATGATACTGATGTCTACTTTTCTCTTCTGGTAGCTTGCAGAGTACTTTCCAACACCATGAATACTAGCTTTCATTGGTAGCATGAACGCTTAATAGTGGGCCTAAAATGAAGGCGGATGGAAGTCTCATGAAACAGCCAACTTTATTCAAAGCATCAGATAATTTATACTTTGAGGGTGAAGAAGCACATAATTTAAGTGTACAATCAAAGGGACAAATTGCACATGGCAAAATCATGCTTTCACATAGAGGCATATGAATAACAGCAGCTCAGGTAAACTCATTCCTTTCTCCTACATCTGGGAGGGGCATAAAAGCACTTTCCAAGAACAACCCACGTTATAGAGGAACATAGATTATTGCAAGACTCTGGTCTTGTATACTTAGAGATTTCTCACAAGGTCTTAGAAATCTCCTCCCACAGCTTCATTCATGGATCGTGTCAAAATAAGCAAGGCTGTCTAAGGGAAGAGAGGACAAATAAAAGGAAGGAGGGAAGGTGAGAGTAGAAAGTATGAATTTTAAAAGACACTGCATTCTAAAGTTCGACAAACTTTTACTTCTATACACATTCAGAAATGCTATGTTTCTTTTGTATAAAATGTCACACTTAGCTGTAAGGTATATCACCAGTCACCTATAGCATGTCCTATTAGCAGATGACCATGGGGAAGACTCGGTTGTGAACTTCTGTATTTATTTCCTGGAGTTTGTTATTTATTAGTAAGAACACAAGTTGCCTAAGGGATGAATGTGGATAATGTCAGTGTCTGTGTTTCAAGAATATTTTTCAAGAATATGTTTATTTAGTAGTGGTCAGGAGGAAAAGGGAGCTGAATCCTGCCTTTATAAGACTAGGGAGCCCAATATCCACTGGGGATGTAATTCTATGTTTCCTAATGGATGCCCTACACTGCAGATAATACTTAGAAACACATATAAATATGATTTTTTGCTATACATAATTTTAAATATGCACCAATGAAATCACTTACTTTATAAATTAATTTGCATTAATTATAAGTAAGATAAAATAATAACTAATAATAAAACAGAATCATGCCAATGTCCTACAATAAAGGTTATTTGATATTTTCTTGAATTCTTACTGCCAGAACTCTTCACGTGTAATTCTATATCATGGCTAATAGTGGCAAAATGAAGTCACAAAGTCTGGAATCACTTCATTGTAGTGCTATAGTTTGTTATTTGGTCTTGGATATTCCAAAAGATGCAGTTTGCTTTCTTTGACTATAGCATATGGTAAATTAAACTGTAACATAGAAGTCTTTGCAAATGGCAGGCAAGCAGTGTAATGTTCTTGGATCTGCCTTTGCGTTACAACACATCTTTCTCTTTGGTTTTGAGCATATTAAATGCGAGTACAAGTAGTAAGGCTCCTTGTACAGTATCCAAGGTCTCAGGGTGTGGTCTTCACGAGGAGGGCTTGTGAGCCTGCAGTATCTGACTCTGAACCTGTGCTCTACCTTCAAGGTCTTTTAGCCAAGTATAATGAAACTCTGTTTTTCTTTCCTCTGTGAAACTACTAGGTATCGTAGTACAGTTATGTCTAGGTCCTGAAAGCTGGGCAAAGACCATCAAAATTCAGCAAGTAATAAAGCAGTTGCGAGTTGTGCTGTGGTAAAGTGAGGGAAGGCAGAATAAAACAAACACATGCACGTCTTCCCCATCCTTAGGTTTAGAAATGAGAGCTGAACTCCTAACGGTTACATCTCTCATTGTAAGTTTACAAATAGAGTTGAATTCTTAATGGTTCACATTTCTCAGTGTGATCATCCAGCTTGTTCGGGGCAGGGGATTGAGAGCTCTGATCATGTGGGACAGGTGAATCATCCCATAGCTCAAATGGAAATCCAGGCATATTATTAGATGACTTGTCAAGACATTCTGAACATAATCAAACCTAGAATTCAGTACTTAAAAAAAACTCCTCATTAATACTCATTGCTAATTCCAGTCTCAAGAAAACCACAAATCATTTCTCTAGAGATTTAGTGCAGTGAAAAGTGGACCATGAGGAGCAGATGTATACAAGAGCCATCTGAGGCATACTCCATGTTTTTCTTGGGCCACTCCATATCCAATGGCCATTGTCATCCCTCCTAGTCTCATTAACAATGTTAGGTTTATTATTGGAAGGCAATTTCGAAATCATCAGTGCAAATACTTTTAAGCTGAGTGTCTTAAGAGATGAGGTTTCAAAAGTAAGGCTTTAGATGATCCATATTTCTGGTGTACTACTAGGTGAATTGCCCAATGTAATTAGAACATAACTACTTTAATTGCTATTATACGCTGTGGTTACATGTCAGGCACTATTTTAAAATGTTTTTTAGAATAATCTTTTATTAAAAGATGAAAGACATAGTAGGAGAGGATGCAGATAAAAGACTGATCATTGGTGAGAAAGAAAATGAGTAGAGTCATTATGTAAAATGATATGTAAATCCTCAAAAAAAAAAAAAAAACCAAACTGCTAAGAATAGAACTACCATATGATTTAGAAAACTTACTTTTGGGAATATAGACAAAGGAGCTAAAATCAATATGTGGAAGAGACACCTGTATTCCCCAGGTTCACTGAAATATAATTTACAAAAGCAAAATACCAAAAGCTTAAATGTTCATCAGAGGGAGAACGGATAATAGATCACATACCATATGCACAATGGAACAATGTCCAGTGACAGAAAGGGAGAAGCCCAGTCACTTTTGAGAATATGGGTCAATTTGGAGGTGGTTATGCTGTGTGAAATAAACTGGGCAAAGAACGGAAAATAACGCAGGAGAACCTAAGGACATGGGTTCTAACAATGTTGAGCACACAGGGATAGGGAGTCAAATGGTGGTTACCAGAAACTGGGAATAAATACTGAAGGGGAAAATGGAGAAATGTTGATTAAAATATACAAAATTTTAGGTAGATAGAGGAATAGGTTTTAAGATCAGAGAATTGTGGCAAAAGTCAATAGTAAGGCATATTTTAAAACATTAAGGATTAATATTAAGGTTCTGTGTATAAAACCTGGTAGGTAAGCTAATAGCTTAATCACGACTCCTTGTTTACATTTATCGTGTCCTATTGAATAGAACTACAGTTTTACACTAAAAACAATATTAGAAATAAAACATTAAGTCTCTCTTTTTTTTTTTTTTCCAGAGCTGGGGACCGAACCCAGGGCCTTGCGCTTCCTAGGCAAGCGCTCTACCACTGAGCTAAATCCCCAACCCCGAAATAAAACATTAAAAACCTAAAAAATGTGCTCTGTTGTGAAGACAAACTAAAACAATAATAGGCTTAGTTGTCTACACTCCTGCCTTTCTTATTTTCAATATAAGACACATTGAAACCCAAGTGGATATTACACTCCATAGAGGTGTACACAACTCAATTTCACCATGGTGATAATAAGAAAAAAATCAGAGTGAAGGTACTTTACAAATTCCCAAATCAAGACACAATTCTGACAAGTTCAGGTACTATTATGGGGACAGCAGGACAGAATATTTGAAATTGAGACTATTCCAGAAAACCCATAATATATAGTTACTCTAAGAATGAGGCGAGAACATTTCCTGACTAGAGACTTCCTTGAGTGACAAGTGAATGAACTATGGTGTAAAGTCACTGAGGGTGACGGCTACGTCTTTCCTGTTTTCTACATTCTTTGATATATGATAGGACCTGACAAATCATATTGATTGTCATGATGCTTTCTGCACTAAGATTTATGCCCTAATGGGTCCTGTGGACTTCTTGGCTGGCCAGAATCTCAGCATCAGGAAAGCATTGGGGAAGCAGAGGCCAGGAGGAAATGATTGAATAACTAACCTGGCTTCCAATAAACGCAGCAGGAGAATGTCTTGTGGTGTGGCAGTCACTAGAGTTTTAATGCCAATAGTCGCAGGCAGCTATAGATAATATATGTGTCCCTTAAATTTTGTAAGAGCTTCCAGCTGCCGTAGCAAGGGGCGCTCAGGAAAAGTATCCTGGCAAATAAATGAGTAAAGACAATAGAGACAAGTGTGCTAGACCCGCACAATCTTCAATCAGCCTGGATGGCTCAGCTCAAAGCACCGCCCCACTGTGCATCAGATGTATTGCTCGCACGATAATGCAGAACAACTTCAATGGCTGTCAGAGGCACGGAGTGTGCGCTCCAAGATTGCCACCTCAGTTGGCTGTGCAGGACACCAGCCAGCTTAGACAGCCAACAGCATTTTGTACAGTTCAGAAGGGCTATTATCCCTCTGCGGAGAAGGCTTTTCTATTTTCATCTTTATGTTTTTCTTCTTTTACAACGTTTTTGCTCCCAAAGGGAAGTTTGTTTACATGACTGTTACACTAAAGGTCATGTAATTGTATTTACTCTAAGAGTCAAACTTTCCCTGTGTCCTAGGTAGGGGTCCAATTTTTTTTTCAGTTTAATATTTAGATGTGCCTTCCTTTCTCCAACTCAAGGATGAAAAGGAAACCACTAAAAATTGAGAATATTTAATTTTCAATGAACTCGGGCCCCATCACCAGGAGTTTTTGCCAGTCTGCCTTCTGTCACTACAACCAATGCCAGAAACAACCAGCTTATAAGGAAGAAATCCGTGATCAGTTTCCCCCATCCCTTTTGGTGCTGAAGTGAGGCAGCGTGCCATGGGGTTAAAGACAAATAATTTGCCTCATAGCTGTGAGCAAAAATCAGAGGAGAGGGAAGATATTGAAGAGCTTTTTCCAGAGCCTGTTCCTTAAGTTCCCACTACTCCCCAGAAGCAGCAAGCTGGAATTGAGACTTTACCATATGGGCCATTCTTTACTCAGTGGGAGGGCCCTGATCTAGACTCTGGAAGGTCTCTCAGTCTTGAGCTTGCCAAATCCATGGGCTAAATCCTGGATGACTAAATCAGAAAACCTCAGCTAGCTTCCTACACAGGAACATTGAAGTCACATAAAGGTTCTCACACTTAGTAGAGACTCCTCTGTCTGATACTGTTACTGCTACTGTGAAATACATTATTCATGAACGAGGCTCTCACATTTTCACTTTTCCCTGGGTGAACGTTCTTGCAACTTAATCAGTCTTGTATGGAATCACGTAGGCCCCTGTCTCAGCACCATGGTGATACCTCTCAGGGGCCACTTACCACCGTGGGGCAGAAGCTTGTAGTCTGTGTATGTGCTCCTTAATCATTTACCTATAGTTGACTTGGGTGAGTTGGTGCTTCTATATGAGCCTCTGTTTCTTGATCTTGAGAAGACATGTGTATGTCATCTATCCTATAGCTCCGGAGAGTGGAGATTTTAGCGTAACAAGGCACCCACACCAATTAGTTTAGCAACTGCTAAAAGCAAACTTGTCTTCAAGAGCTGGTGAATAAATGGACACAGACAGTCATCTCATAGGGTCCCAGGATGTCCATACAACTATTAATGTTGAAAGCTCAGAAGAAAAATCACTTCAGAATCACAAAATACTAAAGATACTCCGAACCTGCTCCCTTCTGAAGACCTCAGTAAATATTTCACAGGTCGGTTTTTAGGCTTTTCTTTTTTTTGAGATTTATTATTACTGTTTACACACATATCTGTGAGTCTCTGGGGTTCGTGCCACACTTGTGCAGGTGCCTCGCAGAGGCCAATAGAGGGATTAAAATCCCCTGGAGTGGGAGTTGTGGATGAATATGAACTCTTCTATGTGCATAATGGTAATCAAACTCAGGTCCCCTGCTAAATTCCAATCCAACTAACATGACTAGAAACTCACCTACACATGCCCGGATGCTTTCCTCCTGTCATTTTGTAGAGATAACAATAAAGAATATACCATTATCCACTGAGCCATCTCTCCATCCCACAAGCTTCGGGCCCAAACTGTCAAAAGCCAACATGGTGGAATGTTGACCAATAAAGAAGGCTTGCAACATGTTGTGACCTCAAAGATACTTCCTTTTAAAGTGTCTATCAGTCACAAATGAGCCCCACTGGAGGGTAGCGTTATCTGTCATTCCTTACTTTGTGGATGCACATGGCCTGGGAAAGCACTCATTTTTAAGACTAAGTGTTGCTTTAGTTTGGTTCTTCTTTAGTAGACTGTGGATTGTATTATGGAATCTGAGAACGTGGTAGATAGACATCATCACTAGATTATGTTAAGGTTCGTAATTTTGTGACCTATAGGTTTTCAGACAAAAGCCCTCCAAAATTTGCTTTTAAAATAACTCCCTTTAGAAGGGAGCACATGGTCAGACTGAGGATACAGAAATAACTCCCAACTTATGTCTTCCTCCTATCAGCTTTCTTTGATTCTGATGGCTACATTTTGATGTCCCCATCTTAGATTAGAGGCTTTTACAATCCTCCCCCTCCACTTTTCTTTCGTTTCCACTAAGAAGATTTGAAGGATGATTGTGACAAGGCATAAGTCTACTCAGAAAACTGAGAAATAGGAAATAAGAGGGTGACACATTTGCTTCTCTTTGCAGTGTGGAATGTCAATGGTATATTAACATTTTACTCTGTTACATAAAATTAAAAGAAAGTGTTATTTAATGCTTTACCTACTATATGTATACTCAAATTGGTTTTGTTATTGTTGTTGTTGTTGTTGTTGCTGCTGTTGTTATTGTTGTTATCGTCACACTCCTTTTATTTATCTTCACAACGGTGCTATACAGGGGGATTGTTAAGATGCAGGTGATTACCCACGGAGATAATAGTCAAACCACACCTTAAGTGTGCTCATTTCAAAGTGCATGATGCAGTCATTAACTTTCAGCAGTTGTTTAAATCCATGACCTATATGGCTAATTTGTGCAGTACTTGAGTGGTTCCTGTGATATTTGGTAAATGTAAGGAAGGCATGAGCCCTGGCTTCCAGGAGCTTAAAATTAAATAGGAAATATGAGGCACAGGCAAAACGTCTGCAATAAAAGAAGATTATACGGAGCTCTACATGAGTGCTGCAAAACACACAGACCCCACTGTCGTGACATATTTATGGGGAAATTTTAGGTTACATCATCATGAATGTCTTTTTTTAAAATTACGCAAGGCAGAATCACATTTTAGAGGGAACTTTCCAAATATATCGGTTGCCAATGAATGAACCATGTTTGTACCACTGCCATCTAATACAAATCTTAATTTTTGTGTGATGTATATCCTTCTGTATTACAAAGTGAAATATTTCATCAAATGCTCTTCTCAAGCGTTCCTCCCTTCGACTTTGTATCATATAAGTCTGCCTCATACACCTAACACCTCTAGAAAAACCTAGGGGATGTGGACAAAAACCAACAGGTTAAGTATTTACTGTTTGCCAATTCCATGTAGGCCAAACTAACGTCATCAGTGGAGTTAATACAGTGGCCAGGTTTGTCTGAAGCTCAGCTAAAGCCCCATGAGCTACATGTTTTCCTTTTACATCATCTCACTATGTAGCATTTGGTAGACAGGACTAGACAGGTTTTGGAAAGAAATTCAACATAAATGGGTCCATTTCGGAGAGAGACAAGGTACTCATAATAAGATGGTTTAAGACAATGACTGGATGGGAGAAAAGTTCCCAATATGTGCACAATGATGGATTCTTAGCAGAATGTGTGCTTAAAAGTTGGGTAGGAACTAGATTAATGGAGAGCGGGCAAGATGGCTCAGTGAGTAAACAGGCCTGCCGCCAAGCCTGAAAACCCTAATTTGATCCCACATGGGAAAGCAAAGAACTGATTGCCACAAGTAGCCTTATGACCTCAAGTGTATTATGGTGTGCTTTTTCCCCACAGAAGAAATTAAAAAATCTAAAAGAAATTTAAGTAATTAGATGGTTTGAAAACACTTCTTTCTTGAAAAGTCAAATAGCAGGATGTGAAAATGTGTGATGCTTTAAAATATTTCAGGCAATGAGGAAACTGTGATGATGGAACTAGCGAGACTCCATCAACCACAGTGCAGAAGGAAGCTGAGACATTCAAGGGGAAAAAGTCAGCCTGGACTAGGTGAGGTTATATAGTGTCCCACAAGGGATTTGCACGCCTAGTTTAGGCTTTAGGTTGCTACATAGCAAGACATGCTAGGGTCTCTGAAATGCAGGATGCTTCCTCGGACTTTAATATGAAAGACATGATATAAAATATAGGTCTGAAAATTGGAAAGAAAATTAACCATTGCAAAGGCATTACTAATAGCTATTATAGGCCACATGCAGTCCCTAACATATTCTCATCAGTGTGCTAAGAATTTTATTTAACTGGGATCTGCAAGGAAGCTTACTGCAGATCCTCTGTGAAGCAATCATCACTATAGGATGGCCTAGGAGACAAAACCTCTAGGCTTGTCTGGGTGAGTGTCCAGATTGGCTTAATTCAGCTGGTAAGACTCCTCCTGAGTGTCGTTGGTGAGGTTTTACAGGCTGAGGACCTGGACTGAATGAAAAAGAATAAAATGAGTTGGGGATGAGCATTAAGGTATGATTCCTGACTGTAAACATGATGTGACCAGCCATCACATTATCCTGTTGCCAGATCTCTTAACCATAGTGGGTTTTACCTCAAACTGAGCAGAAATAAATCTTTTTGTCCTTAAATTGCTTTTTTTGGAGGGGTGGCATTTTGCCAAAGTGCTCAGAAAAGTAAGTAACCAATTAATTGTTAGACTCGTTACTTCTCAATTCACTGCTGCTAGTTGACCCCAGTTTAGGTAACTACAAAGTAGATCAGGGATCTAAGCCCTAAGGGTAACTTCTGGGAGACAGGCAAGAAGGGCCTCCCCTATCTCTGCATGGCATCATCTTCAGTGGTTAAAGCACTGGCATTGTAATTCTCTCATATCAATACATTCTTAAATTCTAGTCCCTTCAATGCTGTCAACTGTGATGCTTCGGAATAATCATTAGATGCCAGCCTCAGTGCTGCCATCTAGAAAGTGGGAGTGAATCACACTTTGTCTAGGTAGCTTGAAAGTGATTATTGATGATCTATGTGCAATGTCTAGCGATATTGGAACTGCTTTGATACTCCAGCTGGTACCTAACACACCTTCACACCTTGACTGTGGTTGCTGGATGCGAGAGAGAGAGAGAGAGAGAGAGAGAGAGAGAGAGAGAAGAGAAGAAGAAGAAAGAAGAAGAAGAAGAAGAAGAAGAAGAAGAAGAAGAAGAAGAAGAAGAAGAAGAAGGAAGAAGAAGAAGAAGAAGAAGAAGAAGAAGAAGAAGAAGAAGAAGAAGAAGAAGAAGAAGAAGAAGAAGAAGAAGAAGAAGAAGAAGAAGAAGGAGGAGAAGGAGGAGGAGAAGAAGGAGAAGAAGGAGAAGAAGGAGAAGAAGGAGAAGAAGGAGAAGAAGGAGAAGAAGGAGAAGAAGGAGAAGAAGGAGAAGAAGGAGAAGAAGGAGAAGAAGAGAAAAGACACCTGGTTGCCCTGGCTTAGGGATGCTGCCATGATACCCATGGAAATAGAGGTATCTTCACATTTGAGCATCTTGTCAGCTATGAGGAAGAGCCAAGACTCAGAATTCAATGGTAACAACCCACTGATGCAGATTCATAGCTACACTCTGGGGCTTGGGGAAAGCTTCATGGAGGAGGGTTTGGTAAGTGGGCAAGAGAGGCCACTCAAGTCCTACCAGGTCTTGTTATTTTGTAATGGATTGGTTGTAGAATCCAGGACCTCTGAAGAGAATGGCTGCCACTTGCCTTATAGGAGGAATTGCTGCAAGTCTGTCAATGAGACAGGCATTCTTGAGGCCTGAAAAAACATTCCAGACAGTTAATTAAGGGAAGATTTAAGAAACTATGGCTTGAGGCAGAAAGTTTAAGTGATTTGAAGGGAAAATGAGAGAGATTTACTAGTGTAGAAACTTGGGGATATGCTATCTCTAGAAGACTGTGCTTTCAGGACCTGGGCAGCTTAGCTACAGGTTTGTTTGTTTGTTTGTTTTGCCAATTTAGTTACAGTTCCCATTTTCAGAAGTGCATTCCTATTAACACAGCCATATACTTGTGTGAACACACACACACACACACACACACACACACACACACACACTATATTTCAGGGAATCAGATCCGGCTCAGATACTTGGTATGGACACTGTAGGAGATAAAAAACAACTAGGGTAAAACATAAAAAAATACATCTTACTGCTTATGTTCCCTTGGTTCAACGCCTGTATCCATTGGCAGTGCCTTCTTACCAGAACCTTTAACTCAGTCTGTGATCATTTACTTCTCTCTTGTCTCTCTATATATCTATTTATGTCTCTCCCAGCAGAATGTGAGTTCCCTGAAAATGGCATCTTTGATCATTTTTATGTTGTATATATAGCATACAAAGCCCCGGTTGAGGTTTTCATAATATCAGGGGCTTGAGAGATGCTTCAGTGTAGGAGTAATGTGGGGTCTCACGTCCACTCTGCCACAGGGCTCAGGCTGTTCGCGCTCGCATAGGCAGACACGGGAAATTTGACTACACTTAACCCATGTCACCGCAGGTATGGGTGTCCGGCTCTCCGGCTGTGAGAAGCCGAGGGACACTTCCCCTGGGATGAGGAAGTGCGGTCTGAGTGTGGGACTCAGCCAGGCTCAGGGGTCCTCAGGACTGCAACGAAGCCGGCCATAGGTTCTCAGGCTCATGGGCATCCAGGCGCTGCTCAGATGCCATGGAAGAGCTGAGAACAGCGTGGGGGGTCCTCTGGGCTGGATTTAGCCTAGGGTGGAAGGGGAAAGGAGGAGGAGCTCCAGCTGGTCTTGCTGGGTGAGTCTTTGGCTGGTGGGCAGTGGGCTTGAGCTTGGTGTCGGCTCTCACTGGGAGTGCAGGAAGGCGTTCTGTGGTTGACTAGGTGGAGGCTCTGTAGGTAAAGGACTTCTCTACGGCTCTCCACGGCAGATCCCATGAAAAGAGGCAGTCCATGGTTTCAAGGCATTTATTGTCACGGAGGAAAGTGGATGAGTAAAACCGTACCCCCTTCTCAGAGTGGGCCTGAGATTAAATACCTTTTGCAGGAAGGAGTGTCTGGGAATCGAAGCTTCAATAGCTAAAAAGGGTTTTAGGTACCTCATTATAATGAAGATAGGTCTTGAGCCTAAGTGACCTGGGTTCAGGTCATCTACTTGTGGAGGGGTTTGGGGCGTTACCCTTTCGTGACTGATGGTGACAAGTCTATGGAAGGCTGCAGGCTAGTGACAGGCCTGGTTTCCTGGGAGTCAGGCAAAGCCCTTACTGAACCTTTCAAGGTCTCTGGGATTCAAACCTTCTTCACTGGGAACCGGGGCATCTTTCACTGCCCCACAGTTCATTACATAGCATACTTGCTTTGCAAGCAAAAGAATGTGAATTCAGTCTTCATCATTCATGTAAAAATCAGTAGTGGCAGTGTGTATCTATAATTCCAACACTAGGTAGGTAGAGATAGAAGGATCCCTGAGCTTTGCAGGCCAGATCTTGCCAATCAGGACACTCTGTCTCAAAACATAAGATAAACATTGATTGAGAAACACAGCTAAGGCTGACTTTTGTTCTCTACACACAAATGCACACATCTACAACCACATATATACATACCTAAGGACACAAATATACAAATAGATACAGAAACACACATGCAGATATATATATAGACACAAAATATCGAATGACTAAAGTCTTTTGTGGCACCCTTAATTCATTATTTCCCTTAACACCAAATAATTAATAATAACTCTCAATGATTTGAAGATATAAACAAAAAGCTGAAATGGATTCTGCCTTTAAAAATTCTCATTTGTAGATTATGTAATGTTTTGCATCACCATGAAGCTTAGAATTTATGCTATAAGAATGAAGTGCATTGGGAGACTTTCTGCTTTGGAAAGACTGCAGCTTTTGAAAGCAACTGATAGAAAAGCCTAGAACCCAGTTAGAATTTCACTGCCATGTATGCCGGTTAGTTTTGGCAACTTGACACAAACTAAAGTCAACTGGGAACATCAACTGACATTAAAAAAAGACACCAAGGAAACCAAGAGAATCATAAAGGCATATTTAAAAAACTTGTATGCTCTCAAATTGGACAAGCTAAAAGAAGTGGACAATTTTCCCATCAGGCACAACTTACTAAATTTAAATCAAGATCAGATAAACAATTTAAATAGACCTATATCCCCCTCATGAAGTAGAAGCAGTCATTAAAATTCTCCCAACCACAAAAGCCTAGGACCAGATGGTTTTAGTGCAGAGTTCTATCAGACTTTCAAAGAATAGTTAATGCCAATATTCCTCAAATTATTCAACATAGAAACAGAAGGAACATTGCCTAATTGTTCTGAAGCAAACATCATCCCGATACCCAAATCATATAAAGCCTCAACATAGAAAGAAATTTTCCTTACAAACATAGTTGCAAAAATGCTCAATAAAATATTTACAAAGTAAATGCAAAAACACATCAAAACATGCATCATGATATGATCAAGTAGGCTACATCCCAAAGCTGCAAAGATGGTTAAATGTACAAAATTCAGTTAATGTAATCTACTATATAAACAGACTGAAAGAGACCACGTGATCATCTTTTTACACTCAGAAAGGACCTTGGAGAAAATCAAACACCCCTTAATAATAAAAGTCTTGGAAAGATAAGGTATAGAAGGGCCATGCTTAAACACAATAATGGTAAATTACTGCAAACCTATAGGCAACCTTTTATTATATGGAAATTCACTAATGCAATTTTACTAAAATCAGGACCAAGACAAGCTTGTCTACTCTCTCCATAGCTATTCAATATAATACTTGAAGTTTTAGCTCCAGCAATAAGACAACTAAAGGATAGCAAGGGAATACTCATTGGAAAAAAAGAAGTTAAAGTATCCTTATGTGCAGATGATGTAAAACACATATGTGACCCTAAAACTTTCACTTTGAAAGTCCTAGAGCCGATATAAAATATCTTGGGGTACCTCTAACCTAGCAAGTGAAAGGATTCTATGATAAAAAAACTTTGAGTCTTTGAAGAACAAGTTAAAGAAGATATCAGATGATAGAAAGATTCCCCATGCTCATGGATGAGTAGGATCAACATGGTAAAAATGGTCATCCTACCAAAAGCAAATGATAGATTCAGAGCAACTCTCATCAAAACCTCAACATAATTCTTTACAGACCTTAAAAGGACAGTCATCAATTTTATATGGAAGAACAAAATATCCAAGAGAGCTTAAAATAATCTTCTACAATAATTGCTGGAAGTATGTCCAGTTCTGATTTCAACTTGTGCTACAGAGATATAGCAATAAAACCTACATGGTATTAGCATAAAAATAGATGCTTTGATCAATGGATCAAATCAAAGACCCAGACATAAATCCAATCACATATAGACACCAGATTTGATAAAGAAGCCAGGAATATACACTGGAAAAAAGACAACAGCTTCAACAAATAGTGCTGGTCAAACTGGATAGATACATATAGAAGAAAGCACCTAGATCTATATTTATCACTCTGTACAAAATTCAAGTCCAAGGGGATCAAGGACCTCAAAATAAATCCAGATACATTGAACCTGATAGAAAAGAAAAGGCCATGATAGATCACATTGGCCTAAGAGACAGCATTCTGAAAATAACACCAATAGTACGAAGGCATATGTTCAACAGTTAATAAATGGGACCTCATGTAACTGAAAAGCTTCTATGACACAAAGGACACAGTCAATAGGACAAATCAGCAGTCTGCAGAATGGGAAAGATGTTTACCAACTCTATATCCAATAAAGACTAATATCAAAGATATATAAAGAACTCAACGAACAAGCTATCGAAAGATCAAATAATTCAATAAAAAATGGGTTACAGATCTAAGCAAAGAATTCTCAGTAGAGGAATTTAGAATAACTAAGAAAGCCTTGAAATGTTTAAAGTCCTTAGTCATCAGGGAAATGCAAATTCAAACTATTTTGAGATTTCATCGTATACCTGTCAGAATGAGTACAGTCAAAAACACAAGTGACAGCCCATGCTGGCTAGGATGTAGAGTAAGGGCAACGCATTTTCTCTTGCTTGTGGGAGTGCAAACTTGAACAACCCCTATAGAAATCACTAGGTGGTTTCTCAGAAAGTCGAGAATCAATCTACATCATGACTCAACTATTCTACTCTTGACCATATACCCAAGGAATATCATTCCACAAGGACACTTGCTCAGTCATGTTCATTGTGTCTTTATTTGTAATAGCCAAAGACTGAAAGCAATTTAGATTTTCCTCAGCCAAAGAATGGATAAAGAAAAATATGGTACATTAACACAACTGAGTCTTACTTTGAGTTGTTAAAAAAAATGAAATCATGAAATTTGAAGGCAAATTGATAGAACTAGAAAAACTCATCCTGAGTGAGGAAACCCAGACCCAGAATATCAAATAGGGTATATATTCAATTGTAAGAACATATTAGCCATTAAGTAAATGATAATTAAACTACAATCCATAGACTCAGAAAGCTTAGATGAAGAGGGGGTTTCCAAGCAGAAATATGCATTGAAGGGGAAATAAAATTTATATATTATGAGTTAACTGGGAGGAAGTGGGGATTACAAGAGGGATCAGGTGGCAGATGAGAAGGAATGGAAGGAGAAAGTTCAGGAAAGACACTGCTGGAAGTATGGAGCACTTGGAGGTGTCTAATGTAGTGAGAAATTCCTGGAACCTGTGAGGGTGTTCCTAATGAGGACTTCTAGTAAGGAGGCACACTGGGTCTCACTGGCCATATTTTGTAACCAGGCAAAGCTTCTATCGGAGGGATTGGGTTGCACTCAATTGACTTGTTGGCTAATGGGAGTTCAATGGAAATCTCTAAACTGACAGTGTGGCTTCCTCTCTGCAAACTGACAGAGTGACAGCATTGTAGAGGACAATATCCACCCAACTCATTGACCATGGAGAAGTTGATCTGGTGTCTACATGGGACCTTCACTACTATCTAGTCTCTTTAGCAAGGAAAGGAACTCTGCAGGTTAAAGGAAGAGAAACATGGATATGGACACTAATCCAGCCACACCACCCTTGGCTCACAATCCATCCTGCCTACAAACTACATTAGGCAATGGTGGCACAAATCTTGTGAGCATAACCAGTGCCTGATTTGACTTAAGGCCCACTGCATGAGCAGGAAGCCATGTCCAAAACGGCTTTCAATATGAAAGTTATTGTTTTATCTTTTATCTTATTTAGTCTAAGAACTGGAGACTAGATAGTCCAGGGACCTATGGTAAAACCAAATATGGCTGGTCAAAAAATAATAAAATGAATCCTAATGATAATTCACTATACCCATACACATATGCCTCATCCAGTCATTATCAGAGAGGCTTCTTCTGGAAGCAGATGGAAACAGGTGCAGCAACCCACAGCAGCCATTATGTGAACAGGGAATCTAAATTGGATGTCTCCATCAACTCTTCCCCTCAAAGCTCAGGGAATCCTGAAGAAAAGGCCAAAAGATTGTAAGGATCAGAGGGAATAGAAGACACCAGGAGAACAAGGTCCTCTTAAATCAACTTAGCGAGGCACAAATGAGCTCACAGAGACTGAAGCTTCAAGCACGGGGCCTACATGGATCTATACCAGGTCTTCTGTGTATATTTTGTAGCTGTTGGCTTAATAATTATATGGGACTCCTGACAATGAGAACGAGTGGATCTCTGACTCTTTTGCCTGCTCTTGGGATTCTTTTCCTCGTGTTGTGTTTCTGTATACAGTTTTAAGGCGTGGGTGGAGGGGTATGGGAACACCCTCATAGAAGAAAGGGGAGAGGAAATGGAATGGGGGGGTTGGACAGGAAACTGGGAAAGGGGATAACATTTGAAATGTATATAAAAATATCCAATAAAATTTGAAAAAAAGGAAAGTATTTTTGTTTTATCTTATATCTTATTTTGTCATGTTTGGTCATTAGGTCTTAGAAGACTATTTTCTCATGAGAGACAGAAATGGAAAAGATCAAGAGGGGAGGGGAGGAACTAGAAGAAGAAGGGGAACCATAATCAGAATATACTATATGATTAAAAAATCTATTTGCAATTAAAATAATGATGGTGATACCAGTAAGTAAAAGAAATAACTAAAATTTTTAAATGTTCATTGTCTGTCAGAGACTCTTCCAAAAGTTTCAGGAACACCAAGTGAGTGATGTAAGCTTGAC
Organism: Rattus rattus; assembly: GCF_011064425.1. Lineage (NCBI taxonomy): Eukaryota > Metazoa > Chordata > Mammalia > Rodentia > Muridae > Rattus > Rattus rattus. The sequence goes on along the minus strand of NC_046161.1, from coordinate 29,489,361 downwards.
AGCTATTAAATAACATGTGACAGAACTGAAATGCAGACTTAGCTCTTCTGATTCTAAATCTAGATCTTTTTTAACTGTATTATGAAATCCTACAGTATAATATCCACACTTTTGCATAAAACACATGACATTACAAAAATGTGCTTGCTGTCGAAGATTTTAAAATTCCAGAAGAAGCAATGTTTGTTTTCCATGTGTTATTCATCTCAGAACATCATATGTATGTGTGTGAACACATATACATTACATAATGCATATAAACATATACATTTATTATATGTATATCTAACATTTACACACACACACACACACACACACACACACACACACGTACTGCCGAGATGTACATTCATTCCAACAGAGATCAATGAGCTCACCTCATGCCAGACTAAAGCCCTCGTGATGCTTGTCCTTAGTGGTGATCGGCACCTTTGTTAATCCTTCACACTGAGGTTGAGGTGTATGCTCAGAGTCCTCTGCAGCTTTGCCTTCTCTCCATTTGCTTGGGGAGGGGAAGGGGCTGAGAAGGGTTGAAAAGGTGATGCTGTGCTTGCTCAGGTCTTTAATGTGTTCTCAAAGCCAGCTGCTCTGAGCTCCCTTCCCTCAGGCTTCCTTGCTTCCTTGACACAGTGGTTGCTTTTATTTTTTTTCTCTTGACACTGCATGAGGCACCAGGAATAAAGGGGCTTAGAAAAGAAAGTGGGATCTGTACATGGCCTTTACAACCGAAGGGGGCCAGTTAGGATGAGAAAACAGTGGCCTTCCTCACCCATCCCTGCAGAGGCTTTGCCTGACTCAGAGAAGCCTTTGTCCCATTTCCCTCCCACTGCACCTCCCTCATGCTGCTGGTTGGGAACAAACTTTCTTCTTGGCTGTTCAGAGACAGACCCAATCAAATCTCATTTGTAGACTTGCGAAGGAAGTCTGGAGACCTCAGGACCTGCTTTATCCATGCGATGGGTGTGAGGCTTGCCTGTATCTGAGAGAAAAGACCATCTGGAGTCTACACATAACTTTGTGTTCACAAGTAAACACTAGGTTTAATTTGAGGTTTAATTTCTCCTTTTTCTTCCTAGGATGTTACACAAGATGATATTTTGATAATACAATGAAATTATACAGCACTTTGCTTTCTGTAGACTCCTCTCTGTCCATTACCTGCCCTCCACTCCATGGAAACATATACCCTCAAGAAGATAATAAATGTAGTCACATCATACCTGGGAGAGGTTTTAACAGGGAACATGCCTGTAAGTTTCAAGGGTTCTGAATGCTCAAACTATGAAGCAGATTATTCTGGTGTTTGGAAAGCATAAGCATTGACTGGACTGAATATTTCTGAAGGAAATGCATGGGTCATTTAAGAGATCAAAGGGGGCTCTTTCTGCATCTTCCTTATGTACCAGGGTTAGTGGGTGAGTAGACTATGTCAAAATGAAAAATGGAAGGGCTCACGAGAGACCAGGAGACAGTGCTGAACAGAATGCCACACGGATGACGAGAAGTTGAGTTACTATGTGAGGACACTTGAGAGACAAGCAAACTCTGTAGAGAGAGATCTGTTCAGCCCTGCTCCCACTGCAGGCCACTGCTGCCCTTTAGCCTTCTTGTGGATAGTGGAAAGCTCCCCTTGCCAGTAACTAGCTTCTCTCTCAGCCACACTCTCCAGTTGTCAGCAATATGAAACTTGGGTCTGTCCCTTGCCATGAGCCCCTGTGGGAAACCACAATGGCACAGTGCTCTGACCTCTGAGAGACTCAAGTAAGGCCAATTACTTGACTTAAGTAAAAGAAAGTAAGTTGGCTAAAAATATTGTAGCATTTATGATTGAGTCTATTGCCTTGAAATATATGATCTAGGGACAGAAAATGAAGAAATTCAGTTGGTTTTTAAGCTATTTAAGGAAAAGTACCTATATTCCATTCCATGCCCCAACTATCTGTACTGAAGTAAACATTGCCTGGACACATCATTGTCTTTCTCACTTTCCATGCATTCCACTAGGATGTGTAGATTTCAGCCAGGGCTCATACTTCTGTGAGTCACAGCCTGTAGTCATATTTCTTCCTGAGTTAGCACCACACACAGTAATAGTCACTGACTATTTTTAAATAAGCAAAAGAAGACATACATTTCTGAGTGTTTAGCTTCTTCTCTGCAATAGAAAAATGTGGCAACAATGAGTCCCATCATCCCATGCTACTTCCTTGGGACTTGACAGCGCTCCTGGGCTCCCCGGCTCCCCTGAGTCCACATTGCACGTTTGACATTGAGGCAAAGCTAGATGCCAACTGCCATCAGAATCATATTCCTTTATGCTCTGCACTCCTGCCCAAATCTTCCCTTTCATGTTTCCTTCATGGTCTTGAGAGCCGTTCCCCCACTGTAGTAAATGGGGCTTTCCTGATTTGGATAGTGAAAAGCCATGGTGTAATGGAGGAAGTCCGTCTCCCGATCAGGGAAATATCTGTAGTCATTTGCTTGTAGAAATAAGACCTTGATATTACAGATCTTTAAAACCTGACTTTGTATATTTTTTTTCTTCACTGAAATCTCTAAATTATTCTCCTTAAGTCACATAAACGGAACTGGGGATGCAAAGGTAAGACTCCATATCCCTGACTTCCCTGGCAGCTCTTAAATTGTCCTGCACCCTTCCCCAGAGTGTTTGACGTTGGACTTCACTGGAGGCTCTACCTATCCCTCTGGAGGAGCCATTTCGAGTCTTTCTTACTAACACTGTTGTCATGTCCTGTGTGGCATGGAACTGTGTGGCTGAGTGCAGATGTAGCCACTCTGAGGAACAGACGTTTGTCTGAGGCTGTCTACCCAAGGAAACCAGCACTGTGTGGCTTGGCATTGTGCCAAACATGTTTGATAATTAATTGTGTGACTTTAGACAAGTAATTTGCTCTGTGAGTGCTTCAGTTTCCTTTTATAAAATAAGACTCGACCCAGCATGACCTCTCCTTACTCATTCAAGTGATTCATTCATGGAATAAGTATCAAATACCTAGCATGTGACAGACGCTGCCCTAGGAGCTGATATAGAAATGACAGAAAAGACAGTGGCACTGCCCCTGGGCATTTTAAAGTCTGAAAGAAGAGCCCTATATGTTAGTATGCATTTATCTGTTTATTATCTATTACCCTTCTTTGCAGTCCTGTGCATATAATGTATTTTGCTCAATGATGAATTGCATATACAACAGTGTTCCTGTAAGGTCACGATGAAGCCAAAACATTTGTGTCTCCTACAGACACTGCTGTAGTCGTCACATCGTATCAGTACCAAATACCATGCATATATATTCCTGGTAACGCTGGAGTAAACAGATCTTCTGAATTGCTAGTACAATGGAGATTCAACAAGTCATTATGCATAGTGCATAGTTCTTATAGTAATAATAAGAGTTATATTTCTGGCTTCTGCGTTTACTCTGCTAAAGCTTTTACCATTAGTGTACATTCCTTCGTATTTTGCATTACTTTAACATACTTTCATTGTTATTTTACTGTGAAACAGAATAGCTTACATTGTCAGCAGCCATGCCCATCTAATATTTTCATCTTCTCATGTTTTCATCAAGAGGTTACAGTACGTGAGTACCCATACTACTTAGGTTTGAATAAATGCACTCTTTGTTGTTAAGACAGTGGCAATTCGCCTTATAGTTCAAAACTTGTACCATGCACTACTGGGGCCGTTCGCTAAGTGTGATGTAAGAATAAAATAGCCATACACATAGGATAACAAAACATGTACGCATTATTTAGAGCTGTGTGATCTGAATATGTGACAAGCACCAGAATATAAGTCATCATTGTACGCGAATACTTCCAAGATTCAAAGAAGGTTTCAGAACAGCACTGTATCTTGTGAGAGTCCAGAACAATGAATAGAGCAGAGGTCCTTAAACTTCCTAACTCTACAACCCTTTAATACTGTTCCTCATATTACAATGTCTCCAAACCATAAAAGTATTTTGTTGCTGCTTCATAACTGTAATTTTGCTGCTGTTATGAATCGCAACATAAATATCTGATATGGGGACACAGGACCCACGGGTTGAGACCCACTGGAACATTGGCTCCTATGAAAAGACTTAGAGACACAGCAGTGAAGGCATCCAGTGATGGAGATGGCCAAAGTGGGTCAGGTAGTGTGAGAAAAGTGGTCCCATCAAAGATATGATTAACAGAGCATTGTACACTCTGATATGTTATAATTTAAATGTTAGAATTTTTAATTGCTTTGTTGTTATTTGTTTCAAGGCAACATCTTTTTATGTAGCCTTTGCTGTCCTGGAACCCAGTATGTAGACTAGGAGGGCAACACACTCACAGAAATCAACATACCTGTTGCTTCCAGGAACTGAGAATGAAATTTTACACAATCCTCCCTTTAATGCCTTTATGATAACAAATACTGATTTATGCACAAAGTATTCCATATGTTGATGTTGCTCTATTAATAACTCAACCCCAGTTTCCATCCTATAGTTCATTTCAAATTCAAAAGTTTCTAGTAGTTGATCTAACAGGTGACATACTGGCAGGAAACAGTGCGTACACAAATTATGGCTAAGCAATGATGCTGTAAGTGATTAAGTTGCGGAAAAAAAAAAAAAAGAGTATTCCTCAAACACAGAGATGGGCCTGCCTGGTCCAATGTAGGAAACAAATGATTTAAAAGCAGGCCTGGTAGTAACAATCTCAGCCCAGTGACATCAACCACTAGCCTCTGTGGTAACTGTAGATTGGTGATTTCCTTATGCCGTGGGAATCACTTTGTGTTATCAGTGGTCTCTTTTCCTGGTTGTAATCACAGCAGGATTCTTAGCATTGAAATCTTTAGATTGAGGAATAGAGACATAAAATACCCCCCCCCACACACACACAGAACCACCATACCATACTACCTGGGATCTTGCAGCTCTCCTGTATTGGTTTTGTCTCTACTAAAGACGCCTGTTGGGCTCCATTTATCTCTCACCATCTACTTAGCCTAAAATCCCGCTCCCGTCCTGCTCCTCTGCTGGCCAAATGTCTCTTCGCCACGACAGGAAGATGCTTTTCCAAGGATTCCTTCATCAGGGCAATCTTAATATTTCCTTTAATTCTTAGCAATGCACGGTTGGGATCTAAACATAATTCATTTAATTTCGATGATTCTTCCTCCAGAAGATAATAATCATTTGAAAATACTGCAGATGAAATTAGGGGCCTCTACTGGATCCCTGGCCTTGGTATTAATTAATAAAGCTCGAAATGAGCTGTGATTAATTGCAAGTCCAGGAGCACAACACAGTGTGATGAATATGTTCAGATTTCAGAGAGAAAAACTTTCCAATGGTTGCTTGAGGCAGGAGCCTCCACGATAATAACCAGTTTGGTTTCACAAATGTGTCTTGACTGTACAAATTGCAGAGTACGTCAGCCCTGGAGTGAAGTCTGCTGATGACAGAGCAGAAGCGGGGGTCTGTAGCCATCTGCACGGCCAGAGCTTTGTATCTCTCATACATCCTGCTCTCTCCTCCTCCCTCTTTCCCTTCCCTCTCTCCCTTATTTCCAACCTAAATATGGGCTCCTTTCTTCTCAGAAGCGTTGTAGACAAAGTTGTTTGGTAGCACACAGGGATGGAGGAGGAGATAGAGTATAAAATGCTCGAGAGCTAGGAGTAGACCTCAGTCCTTATTTGTTCTGCTGTCATGCATTCTAAAAGTGAAGCCAGTATATATACTGATTAAATAGTGCATAACAGCTTAGAAGGAGTTACTGTAATGGAATTCTGACCCACCTAGAGAGGAATAAGAAAGACACTCTTAAAGCTGAGGGGGTTTTCATGGGAGTCCTGGCTCTGCTTGTAGGCAACAGCATCGTCTGCTTGGCAAGTGTCACGAGGCTCCATGTTCGAGACATCGCATTTGTTGTGACGCGCTGCAGTTGCTACCTTGCAATTCTTAGTTTGGTTTTTATTTTGCTCTCGTTTGTTTTTAAAAATAAGGATCCCCAAGTTTTCAACTCTCATGGCATCCCTGGCAATTGTACCTCCACTCCCATCAGCTGGTATGAAATCTCAATCACTCCCACCCCATCTCGTGCAGCGTGTTTTCTTTATCTAAAAGTAAATGGTTATGGCACCTGTATTAGATGAACTAATAATTAAGCCGAAGTAATAGGGAATGAGCTTATGAACAACAACAAAAAACCAAAAAACATTATTAAAGTATAGGGCAAAATAGTAGCCTTCCTGAATCTTAGTAGGTCTTACATCGCAACATCTTCCATGAATTCTCCTTGGAAATTTATGGGGCTGTTTTATAGTTTTGCTAAATGTGCTGTCGACCCAGGTTTAAATCTATGCTGCATTATTCCAAACAGCTCCACGCCCAAATTTGGGTCTTCTTCCTCTTCTAAGAGGCACAGCTCTCAGGGGGCAAGGAGTAAGAGGAGACAGTGATGGTCAGAGGAAACACAAGACACAAGAAATGATTATACTTTGAGGTAAAGGCTCCAGCACAAGGCCACATTTGCAGTGATTTAAGGGCAGCATTTAATAGCAGCTTTTCTGCTAGGTACTCAGCCATGAAGGTCAGCAAAGCAAAACCCCTGCCTATGGCTTTTATTTATCCACTCGCATTTGAAGTTAGAGGGTAGCCTTTGACAGCAAAGGATAGAGGTGAATTTGCCGTCTTGAATACTTTTCATCGTTTCTGTCTTTGTCCTCTTCCGACCTCAGTAGTTTCTCATAGTCCTGAGTGAGGGTGAGCAAATAAGAGTCCTTGGCACGTGGAGCTCCAGAGGGCAAAATGATGCTCGAGAATTTGAGCTTTTCCTCTTGGGTCTTGTGACATGACCAGGTGTCTCATAGCACAGACACAGACCCAGGCATGGGTACAGGAGTGGGTGGGAATACACAGGACTGTTTTGTGTTCCTATTTGTTAAAACTCACAGTATCACCAGGTCAGCGAGTGTAGAGACTTTGCCACAAAGGGTCAATACCTTAATAGATTAACTGTTACCGTTAATACTGGCTATGAACCTTATACTGGTGGGAGAAAATAAGGAGAGAAGTAGTGCAAGATTTGTTGAAAAGAATGTACTGCTTGAAGTCATTTTTGAAACGCACCAGGAATTCAGAATTAGTTACATACATACATTCAGAGGCACCCCTGTGATGCCTTGATTGTGTAGAAAATTAGTTGGCTTCAGTTTCTGACTGTAATCCTTGCATTCCTAACCTCTGGTCATTTATGGAGCCTGGTTGTCTCTTTAGGAGTCTTTTAAAAAGATCAGGAAAGAGTAGCTTAGATACAGCATGGCATGTTCAGGAGCCTGGGTTCAACTTCCAATGTTCCACACCCCCCCAAAAATAAACCACTCACAAATTGTAATGTAGAAATGTGCATCCTAGTGAGTATAGCAGAAGATTAAAAGAGACAGGTAAGAAGAAGCAGGGTTCAGAGGGCGGTGGGTGGGGGGTTTGAAGAGACTAAAGTAATTAGTTATTAATTCAAGATGAAGAAAAGCTGTGTTCAGTCTTATTAACATTATAGAAGTGAGAAGATATCAGACTGGAAGAAGAAGTTTGCAGATACAGGCTACTGCAAATCTGCCATGTGGCCCTGCGTCTCCTGTGAAGTCCCAGGTTGAGATACCTGTCTGTCAGCCGCCCATCATGTTTAGCAAACCTCACGTAGCATGGGAGGGATGAAAGGGATTTGAATCCAAGGGGGACCTGCTCTTCCAAAATGCCAGGTGACAAACAGTCCTAGGAGGATGTCCACGGGGAAATCGGGATGAAGGCTACATTATTCTGATTTATCTCCTCATGTTAATTGGGTCACTCCACAGCCACAGGAGATTTTTAGGGGCAGAAATCCGGTTTATTTCTTTCCTTTCATATTGAGTCTAGTTTTTGAGATCTCATTCTATATTCTTTTAAGCATCCTTAGAAGAATTCTCTGGAGAAAGGATAGGTTTCATGGACGAATTAGGCTGAGAGTCCTCCAGGCACTGGGGAAGAAGGAACCCAATCCTTCTCCCCCAGACTGAGAAAAAAACAACTGTGTTTTCTGTCTTGAAGGAAAAACTCCAGACCTAAGGGTTCATCAGATTCATTTTCTCATTTTGATCCTCTTTCTTAACATCTTTCTATAAGAAGACTCTTGCTTCTCTGAAGCCTCTAAGAATCTCTGGACAGGATCTCTGGCTGCGGGACCTCCTGGGCTCCCCCTACATTTGGGTAGAAACCCAGTGACTAGAGTTAACTCTATTTTGTCTGTTGAAGATTTCATAAGCTCAGAGGCTACTGGGCTAACTGTAACATGTCCTTGGCATACCTCAGTGAGTGCACTGTTTTGGTGAGAGTCTCGACAGAGCAGCCCCCTTCCGCATTTTGCACATATGGCATAACATCTTGGTCATTTTAAAGTCGTGGTGGAGGAAGTACAACACAGCTTCAGTGAATGGCCAAGCTTCTTTCAGGGACACATTTCGCAGCCATTTCATGTTTTCTTTTTTGCTTTTCTCCCTCCTACTATTTTTTCATGTTTCTATATAGGGTTCTCTTGAAGTTTTAATAATTGCAGGTAGAGAAAACAAATACTAACAAGCAAATGACTCCCAGTGTAATGATTCATATAATGGTCTATGAGCAATTTTTATCATTCATGGAAATATTAATTTTATCAAGAAGGTGTCAGGTGAATGGAAATGTCTGTGTCTCCTCTACTCCTTGATACTAAACTGGCCCAATGTGGACAACCTGGTCATCTGAATCTATTGTGATATTTTTGCATCACTACTGTTCCTTTGTCTATAACATTTTTTCTCTTCTCAGGTATTAAAGTATGGACTTAAAAAGAGAATATTCTATAGACACAAACTTCAGACTAGAAAGAACATAAGCACAGAGCCGCTGCAAACATTTTGCTCATTCCTTCCGCTCACAGTCCTGAAATCAGTGAGTGAAAGGGCGCTTATCACAGACCCTTTCAATTCAAGCCAGTGATTTGTAAAGAGTGTCCACTCTGTCCCCTGCCCTGTTCTCATCACAGAATGACTACACAGGACCCAGGATTCTTCAAACCTGTTTACTTACCTAGATCACCTAGAGCAGTGGTTCACAACCTGTGGGTCACAACCCCTTTTGCAAACCTCAATCGCCAAAACGTTTACATTACAATTCAACATTAGCAAACTTACCAGCAGTGAAAATAATTTGATGGTTGGGGGTCACCTGTGAGAAAGGGTCTTAGCATTAGGAAGGTTGATAACCTCTGAGCTACACTGATGACACTAGCCAGGACTACCATAAATGAAGAAAGCAGAATGTCAGGGAAATATTTGGTGGTATTTCCAGCTCTCACTGGTTCCCTGGATAAGATGTGTATATCCCTTGAATTTCAGGTTTCTTATCACTAACAAATCATGATGATACTTCACTAGATCCTTGAGAAATTAAAATGAAATAATACATGCAACCAACACCTTAGTTTCTTCTTTCATATTGTGCATCAGCAAATGTTAATTCTCCTCTTTGATGAGCAGTAAAATCAAGTGGTGAACAAACTATAAAGAAATGCATTTTCCATAGCAATAACTCCTGGAGAATAAATATTATCTCTTTTGTGAATTTTTGATAGTTTTTTTCTTCCGAGTAAAGAAAAGATACTGTCACAAGTGTTTTTTTCAGGCCACTAACCTCAGTCATTAAGGGCACTGAGATTATTTTATTATGAACCTACTGTAGAAATCATCTCTAGGTAGAGATGACATGCCCACCGTCCACCAGATGATTAATAATGACCTGTATTTCCCACAATGCCTCACATTAGGTGTTACTCAGAAGTGTTCAGTGTTATGTTGTATGTTATGTATAATGAGTGACCTATAGCATTTTAATAAACCTTAAAAATCATAGCTCCCCTCCAATACCCACACTCTTCCTTGACCATCATGGGAGTCTCAGGGTTTGATCACACAGCGGTGACACAGCTGGCTGTTCTGCACTGCGGCAGTAAGTACCTTGTCTTTGGACCTACTTCTCTACATTTCTAAGGAAGTGAACTGAGAGCTGGTGCCAAAGGACTGTCCGAGTATCTGGGCATTTTCCCAACTTTTAAACACAACTAGAAAACCATGGGCTCTTCTGGGGAAACAATTGACCAGAGGACATTCACTAAACTGCTTGGATGTGGATGACTAAATGAGCCCTCAAGGATCCAACCCAGGCATTTAAAAAAAGAAGAGAGAGAGAGAGAGAGAGAGAGAGAGAGAGAGAGAGAGAGAGCAAGTTCCCAAAACAGCATAGACATTAACCCAGTTTTTCTTGGGTGTTGTCTGAGTCCCATTTTCAAAATTCTTACCTAGAGGGCTGTTAACGTTTCTGTTAATGTTTCTGGGTCCAGCTCTAGTTTTGCTGCATGCACGTTTCTGAATTTAAATAAAACAATTTCTAAAGGAAATGGTAAGTATTTAAAGCGCCGTGTCATGTATTCAAAAGAATCACGATATATATGGCTAAATCGTACCTTCATTATGGGACAGTTAAAAACAACATAAAACTTGAAAGGTAAGGTAAAACTCTTAACAGCATCAACAGCCATCTTCTCCCTTAGGAGCTTTTATCCTTGCCTTCCAATACCAGAGGAAATCTTATTTCCTACCCACTATTGACTAGAATTGTGCAAGAATGAGAGGATCTCATAAACATCTTTCTTACAGACACAGGGATATTTAAATTAGTTAAAAATCTGTGTGTTATTGTACATCCATGTCCCTGTTTGTAGATGCCTTTCGCCTCTATCTGGTAGACTCATGTTTATTTTCATAGGCCTCTGCTTATCTTTAACCTCTTGAGCGAAGCCCTTTCGAGTTGTCCTGGGGAGAACCAATGACCCAATCCACATTTTCATTTGTATCTCCTTTCCTATTTTTCACATTTCAAAAACATTTACAGTTATTTGTTTGCTCATGTTTGTCCTCACTAAACAGTCATGAGTCAAAGGGAAAGATGACATCATTCAAGGTCCTATAACTTCTCCAGCGTTGAGCTCAGCTGTCAGTATCGAATCTTATTATTTAAGTGGATAGACTGATGAATGAAGAGAAATCCTGGGTGAATGTGTAATTAATTAGGAGAATAATTATTTTTCCCAGGAGGAGAGCGCTCCAAGAAAAGTGTGGAGCTAACATTCATCCTGTGGCTTTCTCGCCACCGTTCTCCATCTTCAGCCACCCACGCACAGACAGAGTGCCACACTGCAGGCAGAAAGAATAGCAGGGTCAAGAGAAGTAACGCCAATCTAAAAAATCAGAAAATTTGCCTTCTCTCTGTGAGCTCTAGCTGGTTACCTGGGGAACCAGATTTATCTCTGTGTCCTCAATATAGTACATCTCAATGAGGGCACTTTTAATAACCAATTGATGTGTAATTGCCTGTATAAATTATGTATCTCTTGTCCAGCTCCTGTGCTCTGAGTGAATTATGGAGAAACCCTCCTCTCAGGACTATTATGTAGCTACTCTGATGCAATCGGAGGGTCCTTCAGAGAGCTTTAAAGGGGGCTCAATTCACTTATTTCAGCTTTTTCAGACACTGTTTGAATGGGGGATGAGAAAGGAAAAGGAGTCACTGGGATCTTGAAACACACATAACATCAGGCAGAAACACACAGTCATTGAATTTTAGCCCCAAAAGCACTCATATCACTGAGTTCAAATTCCTAGCTAATGGTTTAATCACCAGAACAAAACCGTATGATGGTGTATGAGGACCCTGCCTTAGCATCTTCAACTATGTAAGATCATGCTGCGAAGCAGAAGCTGCGTCTCTGTATCTAGAAAAACAGAGACCAATATCTGAGTATAAACAGAGACTTAGATATCCTAGGCTTAAGTCCCAACCCCACCCCACCCGTGTGTGTGTGTGTGTGTGTGTGTGTGTGTGTGTGTGTGTGTGTGTGCGCGCGCGCGCGCGTGTGCTCCTGTGTCTGTTTCACTATATAGCTTAAGCTATCCCTGGTCAGTGATTTACCCCTAGGCCTCTTTCTCCACAGTGTTGGTTTTACAATCTGTTTCTTTGTGAACCAAGAGTAGAGCCTGAGTTGCCATGGTCATCTCATGCAAATTTATATAATAATATTTTTGAAATATTAATTTTTCTCATAATACTCCATCCCTTTTCAGTTATATTCCCAGCTCTTCCTCTGCCACTGGCCTTTGGGAAGTTTGAGGAAAGAGCCACCGATTGATGAAGAAGGCATGGTTTAGGAGAGGCTGTCTCATCAAGGACTGGGGAAAGGACGCCTTTCCAGCATCAAAGGAGGATATGAACAGCAGTGTGGACAGGGTCAGTCATTGAATCGCCTACTGCAGAGGAAGACCTGGAGTGACAGATTTGGGAGGATAAGGAGTAAGATTGAAAGGAAGAGGGGAAAAGAGACAAATTACACAGTGACTAGTGACTAATGTAACCATAGAAATTACAGCATAACTGTCCTCTTCAAATGAAAAATGCCAGACCACCAAAAACTGACTGGGCCCCACAAAACCAAATAACTACTCTTAGTTTTACTGTAATGCTCATGACATTAGAATTTTACAATTGTCTGCTCCCATCAGGTGTCTGATGCCACGTTATTTTCTCAAATCTTATAAATGTTCAGGAGGAAATAGGAGTCAATCTAATTACTGGGCAATCTTGGTCTGTCTCTGAAATCCTCCCTTTACCTTAACTCTTGAATGACCCTCCCCTTTGCTAAAGTTGGCTCACAAGATGCTATCAAAAAATCCTAGAAGAAGTGACTTTCTCACGAAATCCTAATTCATCCTTTGAATATGAACTTTTGCTCTATGATAAACTCCCTCCCAATTACATTCCTTGTTTTCTCCAAGAGTTCTTTCTCTACTGACAAGAGCTGGGGAATGCTAGCTGAGCATCTTAATCTGTCTTCTAATTTCTATGAGTCTCTAGGCTTCTCATGGCCCATAGTTTGGAGAAAGCTACTGTATTAACACACAGAATCCGTTCAACAAGAGTGGCATGGAAATGCAGCCTACAAAGAGACAATTCTTGAATTCCCCTTCCCATGCTTCTCCCAGGCCTACAAAGATCCCTCATGTGCAATCACACACACACACACACACACACACACACACACACACACACACACACACACACACACACACACACACACACACATACACACAAACACACACACACACACACACAAAAACACACACACACACACACACACACTATATATATATATATATATATATATATATATATATATATATATATATATATATATATATATATTAGGGGAAGCAGAGGATTGCAAAACCAGCTCCTTGATGGAGCTGGCCGAGGAACATACCTATCAGTTCTCCATTATGAGGATTTGTCCTTGATTCTAAGCAAAATAAAATATGTGGTCAAAGCTCAAAAATACCTTCAGTACCAAGGTTATAGTGGGACTCAATCAGCTGCAGTGGTCTAACAGCTCTAGACTGAGCCCGAGCCAATTAACAGGGCATACAATCCCCAGTAGAACACAGTTTTCAAAATGAGAACACTGCAGCTGAGTAGACTAGATTATTATATATGTAGCACATGTTGAAACTGTAAGCCAAATCTAAATTGGTCTGTGTTGTTACCTTGGCTGGGTCTAATAGACACAGAGGATCTCCATTCTTCGGTGAGAGCTTATTTCAATGAGTATTTTATCTTCATGACAAAACATCTCCCAAAAATAACATACAGGAGAATGTTTGCTTTTTAAAAGGTTTCAGTTCATGATCATTTGGCTCCTTGCTCCTGCGTCGGTAGTAAGGTAGAGCACCAGGTCAGAAGGGTGTGGGAAAGTAAAGCCGATGCCCTTGCTGTAGTAAACAGACTGCAGACAGTGAGAGACCCAAGAAGAGGCTGATGGCCTACTTCTTCCTGCCAGACTCCAACAATAGCCCATTTAGCTAGGGATTCATTCAGGGATAAAAGAAACTACATATGATCCAATGACCTCTTCCAAACCCATAAGCTACCAACCAATCCTTTAACGCAGCAGTCTTTGGAGGTTATTCATACCTCGAACCTCAACAGAGTGATCCTATTTATATGGGGATCGGGGTGTCCTCAGAAGAGGCAGTTATCATATGTCACTTGGGCAATGTAAAATTTCTCTAGCCTTCGTCTCTTCTTCTTGCAACATGTTGTGTTGAGTTCAATACACCATAGACACCTCCTTCAGGCTAGAACATATTCTGCTTATTTCTCAGTGTGTGATACTATGCTAAACAGTACAGAAGGAAAACTCCTAAAATGCAAGCCATGCTCTCTACGAACTCAGAAGTAAATAGCCTATCTAGCAAACACTATGGGCACAGATCATGCAGAGAAACAAAGAAAGATAGCAGAACCATGAAAATTGAAAGTCTTCAATTCTTCATTCAAAATGCATTTTAAAAAATAAAACCTACCATGTACCAGTAGGAGAAGACTGAATGTGCATGAAGAAAGTAAGAACTCTTCTAACACAAACTGGTAGACAGACCTAGAGCTTGAATTTTTGGAGACAGACTGTTAAAGTTGCTGTCATTTTCTGGTTGTGGGACCTGAGGGCATTTCATTTAGCTGAGCCCCAGTTTCCTTGAAGATGAATGGGAGGAGACCATGTGCTGTTTTACACTTTAAATGAAAACCGTTCTGTGTCCTGGCAGTGGGAAACTCTGGAAACCGCTGAGTGCTGTCCTCATCTTGACTGTCTATCTTTAACGTTTGAGAGCTCTTTCCAGGCTACCAGCTCTACCTTGATCTTTAAATCAGTTAGAAGTTCATGTGGATGTCTGAATTTCTTTCTTGGCTGCTCCAAGGCAAAGAAGATTTAGACATGTTTTCCACAGACTCCATAACTAGACTCAGGCACGGGGGACACAGTAAAACCTTAGTCCTGTAGTCCTGTGGGAAGCACTCAGTCATAGGTATGACAGGGTTGAGACAGCCCTTCCAAAGATGTGAATTCCCCTCCTTCTTCCCCTCTGCCACCACAGAAATGAAGACTTTTAATTTTTCTCTGCATGATGTCCTTCTTTTTTGAAAATAATGTTTAACTAATTTTCTCACTTACCTTTCTATTCTTTTTAAACAGGATTCCTAATGTAGGATACCGAGAATTAGCAACAGGCATAATTCGCTGTGTCATGTTTCAATACATTATTAATCTAATTTTATACCTAGTTAAATTGAAAGCTAACTCAATTCAGTTTTCCCTTAATTGCAGTCATTCTCACTCTCAGAGAGTCATGCTTTGTCCTAATTATCAAGTATTTTCCTATGAATAAACAGTTAATACCAGGAACTTACTCTTTTGGTTCTTTCACACCTTGGCTGAAAACTGTCTTTCTTCTTAAATGGCCCTAATGGGTGAACCCTTGCCGGCGAAAACCCTTGTACCGAGGCCATTTAAGAGTTTTATATTTTCGTGCTAATTTTCCAAGTCCTTGGCTCTTGTGTTCTAGACGCTATGAAATTGTAAAGTGAACTGAGATAGCTAAGTCAGAGGTGTCTCAGTGGTTGGGAGGGTTGCTATAAAACTGAATTCTGAGCAGAGTTGGGACAAGGGGCTGATAAATCATTTAGCAAGATTGAAGAGCTGATAGGGGACTTCCTTAGTCTGTCTTTCTGAATTAATTAATTATGCTTCTACATTATGTCTTCCCTCCTAAGATCTCAGGAACTTAGAGATGAAGTCTAATAATAGTACAGATGCCAGTTGCAATTTGTTCCCTTTGCTCTGATGCCATAGGGATGGATAATTATGAATACTGCTGGGTTATTTTAATGGAATGGTGGCTATTTGCAGAAATTTTGTGTGGAGTACTATTAATTCTCCAAAAGATTCTTCCAAGTAGGTTTTAGTAGTCCCATTTTGTGGACAAAGAATCTATACACATCTCTATCCTGGGATAGCTGATCACTCACAATTCCAAACCTAGACGCTCTGCTCTTCCCTCACAACTCAGTGAAGCCCACATCTTTTAATATGAGCCTTCCCAGCACCAATCAGAGCTTCTGAAACCATTAAGGACATGCCTAGTTCTCTGAAAGCTCTTCTTGCTGTTACAAGGGAAGGTGGCAGATTGATGATCGGTGTGGGGAGTATTTATACTACTGTTTAGAAGGTGAAAGTTCATGGCCCCACACTCGGCAAGCTGACAGAAGTAGACTGGCTTCTCAATACAGAGGGCAGTCCAGGAAGGCAGACTGTTATAGAGCAGGCTCCTGTTTCTTAGAAGAGCAGTAGTGATTCCATTGTGCTCTGTGTCAGGACCATAGTGGTTTGCCAGTTTAGAAGCTGTGTGCAGCGTGTCTTAATTATCAAGAAAAATAAAAGTTATCAAGAAGTAAAAACTCTCATTTTATCCCAATTATCATGGATTTTAATACAAATAAACATATAATGCCATTGATTCTCAGGGTTATTTCACGCCTTGGTTTGAAATTGACGGATGAACCTCTGTTTGTGTCACAATAAAACTTTGTAGGGATCAAAGTTCGAACTCCATGTAGCTTTCATATAACATAACATCCTTTAAATTTAATTAGAAAATTAATTAATTAATTAATTAGTTTAGTTTCTGGGATTTGAACTCTATGTAACTTTCATAAAACATAACATTATATTTAAAACTTAATTAGAAAATAAATTAATTTAATTTCTGGAATTAAAAAGTCTTACTCATTTTGAGCAAGCACTGTACCACTAAGCATCATCCCCAGATCTTGTCCAACTGTGTTAAACTTAAAATCTACTCCTAGCTGTCGACCAGTAGTTTAGCAGGTGGCTGGTCAGAAATGGCCCCCAAGCTGTAATTTGCTGACCCTTTCTTTACAGAGTCAAATCATTTTGAGCTTCCAATTCATTATAACAGTTAAAACTTGCCTACTAACCCTTGTATTCCATGGTGCTTTAGGCTGTACACTTGACTTTTCTAGGTTGGACTCTCTAAAGATTAGTGAAAAGTAATCCCTACAAAGCTACATACTTAAGAAATGAAAGTCATAACATAATATTAAAATGAGAAAATGTGTACCTAATAGCAGATTAAGTTGGGAATAATTTTGTGGTCACTGGTCTCCACACAAAGAAATAAATTTCGTGTCTAAGCACTTTTAGTTTTCTACTACAGGCGAAGAAAAATAAAGCATATGCATAGTTTAACATGTAATTATAAAACCAATATCTATGTTTATTTCTTAGACAGAAAAAGAAAACAATAAAGAGGACATTTCTGGGACCTTTCCCATTGAGATCCTCCAGAAAAACAATTATATTCTAATTTGTGGCACTTTGGTGGCTATGTCCCTGTGGTTTAATGGGTGTTTATTTGGGTTTAATTTGCATCTCCCACCACTAATGGAGTAAGCATTTTTTTTAGTACTTTTGACAAATGTCAGTATACATCTATTTCTTATTTCACATTGTATATTCTGCTTTTCCCTTGTTTGGATGAATGCCTGGCCCACTGTGCAGATTATAGATTATTCTTTTATGTATGTTGCTGGTACTATTTCTCACTATCATATATTTGAAGACTTTATTCACTATCTTCTTTTGTCCCTCCCACATCCTTGTCTCACCTTCTGTTTCTTTCTTCTCTCATTTAAATCCTCCAGTGAGGATATCCATTTCATTAAATAAGATTTATAAGAATCCTTTCCCATTGATATAACAATACCCATTCTTCTGCAAATAGTCATCTTTCTATCCCTGGATCATTTTCTAGCACTCTTTTCTGTTCATTGCCCTATAGTCTACTTCTGTACTAGCACTATCTTAATTAATATTACTTTAAAATAACCCTTGATACTTAAAGGAGCTAAGTATGTTATCTATGTGTTTGTAAACAGTAAATGATTGATGGTCAAAGGCTATGGAACTTGGAATCTTTTAAATATTGATCTGTGTACAAAGACTATTTGCTGGGAGCCAGCCTCAACATTTGATTCTCTCTTGAGGTAAAACAAGAAGGAAGAGCATTGATGGGACATTAGGGTTGCCCTATAATAACAAAATATTTGCCTATTTTAAATGTTAATCACTTTGCCTTAGTAGCTGTTCTGCCTGTCTTATGAAGCCAGAAGATGTAGTCTCAGATGTTTAGCACCTCATGGTAAAACAGGGGGCGATTAAGTAAAGTACTTTGTTCTATCTCTGTAGGAACTGTGTGCTCTTACTTCCAGCCTGCTAGTTGAAATTTCAGGAACAAAAAGGGACATTTTTAAAACTGACTTTAGCCTTTATTTCTAAGTTCTCCTGTTCTCCAAAAAGTTTCTATGAAAGGATTTTTTCCAAAATGTTCTCCAAAAATTCTCAAAGTAAGTTCCTTTGTTCCCTGAACAGTTCTCTCTGCTCTCGCCTAATCTTGCTCTTTCTCTCTGTTCTGATGTAACAATCATAATGCCCTTACTCCCAATGCCCTTACTCCCAATGCCATTACGCCCAATGCTATGCCTTCTAATGTAATCTTTCCTAGTCTTTTTTACCTTTTCTAGAAGAATCGATCACATGATTTATCCAAGCATCCCCCATTTTATACAAAAGTTCCCTAGATGCTCAAACATAAATTCAAATCACAAACCGAATAAGAAGTTTACAGCAGAATGTTTACACGCATATCCATTCCAAGTAATTATCTACCTAAACATTCATTCCAGGTTACCAGCTCTACAAGTTCGTTGAAAGTTAAAAACCATAATTTTTGTGACTAAGTGATTAATGAAGTTTCATATAGATGAACCCAGTCAATATTTTATCTTCAGTCTGTGTACCTATAGTAAATTGTTATTTCCCCTTCTATCACCTTTGGTTAATCATTTTACAACCTGTTGAAATGTGCTTTAAGTTACAGATACCTGCTTGCTATCTCAGAAGCAATTAACTCATGACATTTGTAGATAGGCAGGGTTCTCATTGAAGTTTTGATTGTCAGAGAGGGCTTAATAGCAGTCCTATTACAAAAGAACTTAATAATTAGTAATATAATTTTATGAATTCTTTTGGAATCATTAATAATTAAGAAATCATCTATTTGTCTATAAAGCATCACTACAAGACAGTACATCTTTGTTGTTCTGCAGAATCTGTTCAAAAGGGTATACCTAGTGCATATATATATATATATATATATATATATATATATATAATATAAGAATGTATATTAATAGCAGGAATCATCCCTCTGATGTAATCTCCTTGGCCTTGCCTAGAGAAGCACATCCTTACTAAATTTATAGTCCATGGCACAACCATCTCTGGAAGATCACCTACTAGTTTTTAGCTTCTCCCTGGCAACTACTCATTTACTTAGGTCTCCACCAAAACTTTTTTTTTTTTTTTTTTGGTTCTTTTTTTCGGAGCTGGGGACCGAACCCAGGGCCTTGCGCCTTCCTAGGTAAAGCGCTCTACCGCTGAGCTAAATCCCCAGCCCCAAAACTTTTTTAATAATAATTTAATAAAGATTTTATCCATTGTATTTTTCATATAATTTCATCCACATGAATTCCTAACTATATTATACTACTTGTACTAACTTAGAATGTGTTTAAAGTTTTATATTAAATATCTCCTTAAAGTAGAAATAAAATTAGTTTCTGCTTAGTAATTATTTCATGCACATTTTCTAACAAATAATAAAATTTACTTGTTTTGGGAAATGTATGCGGGAAAATTTTCAACAGATATTTTTTGACTATTATCAATGTTTTTCTGACATATAGAAAATTATTTTGTAGCAAGTAGACTTTGAAGACAGCCAAAGTGTTATTTAACTAAGGCCATTCAGGCTCCAGTGAATCTTGCTGTCCTTCAGTATGGGTGAGATGATCTGACCTACTTCCAACCAATAGAATAAGGAAAATTTGATAGAAAGTAACTTCCATAAGTAGGCTAGAAAGTATTGTTACTTTTTCTTGCACTTTATTGAAGTGTAACTTGTATTCCATTCAGCTCACCAATTTAAAGTATGCAGGTCAATTGCATATTGTCTTAGTTTATTAATGAAATTTAGGCTTGAAATCTAATTACGGTACATTTCCAACCCCTTCAAAGTCTCATGTACCATGTATTTAAAGTATTAAATACACATGTTGCCACCCATCCTCTGTCCCAGGAGCCCAATATCTACTCTAATATGGTTGTGCCACTTTACACCTTGAACAGAAACGCATGAGGACTGTCTTTGTTAGGGCTTTTATTGCTGCAATGAAACACCATGGTCACAGGACAAGTTGAGGAGGAAAGGGTTTATTTGGCTTATATATTCCAATCATAGTCCATAATAGGAGAAAGTCAGGACATGAATTCATGCAAGGCTGGAGACTGGAGGCAGAAGCTAATGTATAGGCCATGGAGTAGTGCTGTCTACTGGTTTGCTTCCCTTGGTTTCCTCAGCCTGCTTTCTTATTTAACCCAGGACCACCATCACAGGGATAACACCACTGACAGTTGGCTGAGCCCTCCCTAATTGATCACTAATTGAGAAAATGCCTTACAGCTGTATCTAATGGAGGCATTTCCTCAACTGTGTCTCTTTCTCTCAGATGACTCTTGCTTGTGTCATGTTGACAAACATAACCAACCAATACAAGGATTGGTTCTTCCATATTCTTCCACATACTTGTTTTGGTCTATCTTCTTAGTTATTGCCATCCTAAATTACATGAAGTGCTATATCACCCAGCATTTGATCTGCATTTTCTCATGACAAAATTTTGTTTTCTATGCTTTGCTTTTTTTAATCATTTATTCATCTTCCTCAGAAAATAACTAAAGGACAGCTTCCTATACCCAGGAAAGTTCTGATGTTTATTTTAAAGGTAGTTCTTTGGGATCTCATACCATGGAATTTTAAAGATATTTTTACATATTCATGTAATAAGTCTTTTATCACACATTTACTTTAATTCTATGGGTTGGGTATCAATTAACTAATGTGATTTGCAAAATATGTTTTTAATTTGTTGTAGCCCAATTCATGTACATTTTTGTTGTTTTGTGATTGGTAGCATATGTAAAAAATCTTACTAGGGCTGTAAAGATAATTTTAAACTTGCCTTCATCTTATAGTTTAAACATTTAAATTAATCCTTTCCTGCAGTTTGAATTAACTTTTGCATAGGCTGTTCATAGAGTTCATATCTATTGTTTGCACATGATTGTCTAGTTTTTCCACCACTGTTAATTGAAGAAATGATTATCTCCCCGTTGACTTCTACTTTTAACATCACAGTTAATTAACCATGTGTGCAATGCTTTAATGTTAGATCCTCTATATTATTTCACTGTTCTGCCTCTCTGTTCTTAAGGACCAGCCACACTGCTGATTGCTGTGATTTATGATGAATTCTGGAGTGACAAAGGTAAGTCTTTCAGCTTTCCTGGTTATCACTCAGTTTTAAGTATTAGTGAGTTCTTATAATTCCAAGTAAAACTTAGGTTCATCTCATCAATCTCTACTTGGTAGAATTCAATGAAGACTACAGACACTTGGTTGATTAGGTTGGGTATTATTGTAATTTCAACAGTATTAAGTCTATGTATATATGTGATCTATGTTCATGAGGTATATTTTTATTTATATCTATCTTCCATAAAATTTCAACCCTCTTTTCTTGGTATTGGTGTTCAAACCTTTTGCTTCTTTTGTTATTCTTAAGTATCTTACATTTTGAAAATATCTAAGTGGGTTGTTTTCTAATATTTACATGAGAGTTCATTTTTTAGTTTATAAGCAATGTCATTGATCTTTTATATTGATTTTGGTCATAAAATCAAGATGAAGAGCATGTTTTCTTTATTTTTATTAGGTTTTTTCAATGGATTTCTATGGAAATTTGTCATTGAAAATGAATATCTTATTTTTACCTTTCCAAAACCGAGGATATTTATTTGCTTTTCTTGTCTAATATTAACCACATAGAACCTACCTCCGACTTCCAGGATATTTCAGAATATAAATGGAAATCACTTTTATCTTGCCTGTGTATAACTGATTTTAATAAATATGCTAGTTTCAAGAAAAATTCTTTCAAAAATAAATTTCATGGTCAGTTTGCATTTACTTTTTCCTTTATTAAAAAGTGTCCTAAAGTAATCTGAAGATATTCTTTTTGTTCTTGTTGGTTGAATATTTCTTTTGTCTTTATTAACTTGAGTATTTCTTATTTACATTTCAATTGTTATTCCCCTTCCCGGTTTCCAGGCCAACATCCCCCTAACCTCTCCCCCTCCCTTTCTATATGTGTTTCCCCTCCCCATCCTCCCCCCATTACCACCCTCCCCCAACAATCACGTTAACTAGGTGTTCAGTCTTGGCAGGACCAAGGACTTCCCCTTCCACTGGTGCTCTTACTAGGCTATTCGTTGCTCCCTGTGAGGTTGGAGCCCAGGGTCAGTCCATGTATAGTCTTTGAATAGTGGCTTAGTCCCTGGAAGCTCTGGTTGGTTGGCATTGTTGTTCATAAGGGGTCTCAAGGCCCTTCAAGCTCTTCCAGTCCTTTCTCTGATTCCTTCGACGGGGGTCCCGTTCTCAGTTCAGTGGTTTGCTGCTGGCATTCGCCTACGTATTTGCTGCATTCTGGGTGTGTCTCTCAGGAGAGATCTACATCCGGTTCCTGTCGGCCTGCACTTCTTTACTTCATCTATCTTATCTAGTTTGGAGGCTGTATATGTATGGGCCACATGTGGGGCAGGGTTTGAATGGGTGTTCCTTCTACCTCTGTTCTAAACTTTGCCTCCCTATTCCCTGCCAAGGGTATTCTTGTTCCCCTTTTAAAGAAGGAGTGAAGCATTGGCATTTTGGTCATCCTTCTTGAGTTTCATGTGTTTTTGTGCATCTAGGGTAATTCAAGCATTTGAGCTAATAGCCACTTATCAATGAGTGCATACCATGTGTGTTTTTCTGTGATTGGGTTACCTCACTGAGGATGATATTTTCCAGTTCCATCCATTTGCCTATGAATTTCATAAAGTCATTGATAGCTGAGTAGTATTCCATTGTGTAGATATACCATATTTTCTGTATCCATTCCTCTGTTGAAGGGCATCTGGGTTCTTTCCAGCTGATGGCTATTATAAATAAGGCTGCTATGAACATAGTGGAGCACGTGTCTTTGTTATATGTTGGGGCATCTTTTGGGTATATGCCCAAGAGAGGTATAGCTGGATCCTCAGGCAGTTCAATGTCCAATTTTCTGAGGAGCCTCCAGACTGATTTCCAGAATTGTTGTACCAGTCTGCAATCCCACCAAAAATGGAGGAGTGTTCCTCTTTCTCCACATCATCGCCAGCATTTGCTGTCACCTGAGTGGCTTAGCCATTCTCACTGGTGTGAGGTGAAATCTCAGGGTTGTTTTGGTTTGCATTTCCCTTATGACTAAAGATGTTGAACATTTCTTTAGGTATTTCTCAGCCATTTGGCATTCCTCAGCAGTGAATTCTTTGTTTAGCTCTGAACCCCATTTTTTTAATAGGGTTATTTGTGTCCCTGCAGTCTAACTTCTTGAATTCTTTGTATACTTTGGATATAAACCCTTTATCTGTTGTAGGATTGGTAAAGATCTTTTCCCAATCTGTTGGTTGTCGTTTTGTCCTAACCACAGTGTCCTTTGCCTTACAGAAGCTTTGCAGTTTTATGAGATCCCATTTGTCAATTCTTGATCTTAGAGCGTAAGTCATTGGTGTTTTGTTCAGGAAATTTGCGCATGTGTTCGAGATGCTTCCCCACTTTTTCTTCTATTAGTTTGAGTGTATCTGGTTTGATGGGGAGATCGTTGATCCACTTGGACTTAAGCTTTGTACAGGTTGATAAGCATGGATCGATCTGCATTCTTCTACATGTTGACCTCCAGTTGAACCAGCACCATTTGCTGAAAATGCTATCTTTTTTCCATTGGATGGTTTTGGCTCCTTTGTCAAAAATCAAGTGACCATAAGTGTGGGGGTTCATTTCTGAGTCTTCAGTTCTATTCCTCCGGTCTACCTGTCTGTCTCTGTACCAATACCATGCAGTTTTTATCACTATTGCTCTGTAATACTGCTTGAGTTCAGGGATAGTGATTCCCCCAGAAGTCCTTTTATTGTTGAGGATAGTTTTAGCTATCCTGGCTTTTTTGTTATTCCAGATGAATTTACAAATTGTTCTGTCTAACACTCTGAAGAATTGGATTGGTATTTTGATGGGGATTGCATTGAATCTGTAGATTGCTTTTGGTAAAATGGCCATTTTTCTATATTAGTCCTGCCAGTCCATGAGCATGGGAGATCTTTCCATCTTCTGAGGTCTTCTTCAATTTCTTTCTTCAGAGGCTTGAAGTTCTTACCATACAGATCTTTTATTTGCTTGGTTAAAGTCACACTGAGGTATTTTCTATTATTTGGGACTATTATGAAGGGTGTCATTTCCCTAATTTCTTTCTCGGCTTGTTTCTCTTTTGTGTAGAGGAAGGCTACTGATTTATTTGAGTAATTTTATACCCAGCCACTTTGTTGAAGGTGTTTATCAGATTTAGTAGTTCTCTGGTGGAACTTTTGCGATCATTTATATATACTGTCATATCATCTGCAAATAGTGATATTTTGCCTTCTTCTTTTCCAATCTATATCCCCTTGATCTGCTTTTGTTGTCTGATTGCTCTAGCTAGAACTTCAAGAACTATATTGAATAAGTAGGGAGAGAGTGGGCAGCCTTGTCTAGTCCCTGATTTTAGTGGGATTGCTTCAAGTTTCTCTCCATTTAGTTTAATGTTAGCCACTGGTTTGCTGTATATGGCTTTTACTATGTTTAGGTATGGACCTTGAATTCCTATTCTTTCCAGGACTTTTATCATGAAGGGGTGTTGAATTTTGTCAAATGCTTTCTCAGCATCTAATGAAATGATCATGTGGTTTTGTTCTTTCAGTTTGTTTATATAATGGATTGTGTTGATGGTTTTCCGTATATTAAACCATCCCTGCATGCCTAGGATGAAGCCTACTTGATCATGGTGGATGCGTGTTTTGATGTGCTCTTGGATTCGGTTTGCCAGAATTTTATTGAGTATTTTTGTGTCGATATTCATAAGGGAAATTAGTCTGAAGTTCTCTTTCTTTGTTGGGTTTTTGTGTGGTTTAGGTATAAGAGTAATTGTGGCTTCATAGAAGGAATTCGGTAGTGCTCCATCTGTTTCAATTTTGTGGAATAGTTTGGATAGTATTGATATGAGGTCTTCTATGAAGGTCTGATAGAATTCTGCACTAAAGCTGTCTGGACCTGGGCTCTTTTTGGTTGAGAGACCTTTAATGACTGCTTCTATTTCGTTAGGAGTTATGGGGTTGTTTAAATGGTTTATCTGTTCCTGATTTAACTTCGGTACCTGGTATCTGTCTAGGAAATTGTCCATTTCCTGCAGATTTTCAAGTTTTGTTGAATATAGGCTTTTGTAGTAGGATCTGATGACTTTTTAATTTCCTCTGATTCTGTAGTTATGTCTCCCTTTTCATTTCTGATTTTGTTAATTTGGACACACTCTCTGTGTCCTCTCGTTAGTCTGGCTAAGGGTTTATCTATCTTGTTGACTTTCTCAAAGAACCAACTTTTGTTTCTGTTGATTCTTTCTATGGTCTTTTTGTTTCTACTTGGTTGATTTCTTCTCTGAGTTTGATTATTTCCTGCCTTCTACTCCTCCTGGGTGTATTTGCTTCTTTTGTTCTAGAGCTTTTAGGTATGCTGTCAAGCTGGTGACATATGCTCTCTCCTGTTTCTTTCTGCAGGCACTCAGCGCTATGAGTTTTCCTGTTTGTACAGCTTTCATTGTGTCCCATAAGTTTGGGTATGTTGTACCTTCATTTTCATTAAATTCTAGGATGTCTTTAATTTCTTTCTTTTTTTTTTTTTTTCGGAGCTGGGAACCGAACCCAGGGCCTTGCGCTTCCTAGGCAAGTGTTCTACCACTGAGCTAAATCCCCAACCCCTTAATTTCTTTCTTTATTTCTTCCTTGACCAGGTTATCATTGAGTAGAGCATTGTTCAACTTCCTTGTATGTGTGCGCGTTCTTTCCTTATTGTTATTGAAGACCAGCTTTAGTCCATGGTGGTCTGATAGGACGCATGGGATTATTTCTATCTTTCTGTATCTATTGAGGCCTGTTTTATGACCTATTATATGGTCAATTTTGGAGAAAGTACCATGAGGTGGTGAGAAGAAGGTATATCCTTTTGTTTTAGGATAGAATGTTCTATAAATATCTGTTAAGTCCATTAGGTTCATGACTTCTCTTATTCTGTCTATGTCTCTGTTTAAATTCTGTTTCCATGATCTGTCCATTGATGAGAGTGGGGTGTTGAATTCTCCTACTATTTTTGTGTGAGGTGCAATGTGTGCTTTGAGCTTTAGTAAGGTTTCTTTTATGTATGTAGGTGCCCTTGTATTTGGAGCATAGATATTTAGGATTGAGAGTTCATCTTGGTGGATTTTTCCTTTGATGAATATGAAGTGTCCTTCCTTATCTTTTATGATGACCTTTAGTTGAAAATCGATTTTATTCTATATTAGAATGGCTACTCCAGCTTGCTTCTTCAGACCACTTGTTTGGCAAATTGTTTTCCAGCCTTTCACTCTGAGGTAGTGTCTGTCTTTGTCTCTGAGGTGTGTTTCCTGTAGGCATGAGAATGCAGGGTCCTCATTGCTTATCCAGTTTGTTAATCTATGTCTTTTTATTGGGAAGTTGAGACCATTGATGTTGAGAGATATTAAGGAATAGTGATTATTGCTTCCTGTTATATTCATATTTGGATGTGAGATTATGTTTGTGTGCTTTTCTTCTCTTTGTTTTGTTGCCAAGACGATTAGTTTCTTGCTTTTTCTAGGGTGTAGCTTGCCTCCTTATGTTGGGCTTTACCATTTATTATCCTTTGTAGGACTGGATTTGTAGAAAGATATTGTGTAAATTTGGTTTTGTCATGGAATATCTTGGTTTCTCCATCTATGTTAAATGAGAGTTTTGCAGGATACAGTAACCTGAGCTGGCATTTTTGTTCTCTTAGTGTCTGTATGACATCTGTCCAGGTTCTTCTGGCTTTCATAGTCTCTGGTGAGAAGTCTGGTGTGATTCTGATAGGTCTGCCTTTATATGTTACTTGACTTTTTTCCCGTATTTGTTAAACACTTTTATTCTTTGTCTAATATGATCACATAGTGTCTTAGTTGAAGTTTTACCACTGTGAACAGATTCCATGACCATGGCAACACCTATAAGGACATTTACTTGGGGTTGGCTTACAGGTTCAGTCCAGTATCATCACGTTGGGAACATGGCAGCATCCATGCAGATAGGGTACAGAAAGAGCTAAGAGTTCTACATTTTCATCTGAAGGCTTCTAGGAGAATATTGGCTTCCAGGCAGCTAAGGTGAGGGTCATAAAGCTGCTGCCCACATTGCCACACCTACTCCAACAGGGCCACACCTCCTACTAGTGACACTTTTTGGGCCAACCATATATAAAGCATCACACATAGCTTTTGTTTATTATTCCATTATTATACATGATTTGTAAATTATTTCTCAAGGTCAAACCAACCTTACCTTCTTGGGACATAGCTTATTTAGGATTTATTGTTTGAAAATTTAATACATACCTATAATGTGTTTTTAGCAAATATAGCCTTTATTTTTATCTCCTCCATTCTTGCCAACCCCCACTATCACATTTCTTTCCCTCTGTTTTGTTTTCAGAATTACTTCATTTTATTATAATCATATGTGTATTTGTGTGCATGAAGGTGTGGGCACTTAAATGCAGATGCATATGGAGTGTATACTTCTTCAGAGTGCCCCTATTGTAACAGGGGGATGTAAGCTGCCAGACATGAGTGGTGAGAATTGAACTAGGAGTCTTTTTAAAAGCAATATTCACTCTTAAACCTTTATCCATCTCTGATCCATCCTTCCAGCCATATGATGTTTTAGTCCCGCTGAGTGCCCATAGTGTTGCCAGTATCTATATAGGTGTAGGACCATACACTGGAGCACAGGTAGTCTTTCAAGCATTGCACCCCTGAAGAAAAGTGATTTTCCTTTTCGCAGCAGTCATCAAATGTCACTATACCTCCTTGGCTAAGAGTGGTTCTTTCTGAGATGCCCTACCACCAGTCCATGCTGGCTTTGTCTCATGGACGTCTTGTGCATGCAGTCATAGCCACTGTGAGTTCATGCTCTTCTTATGCCTGGAAACACTGTTTCAACCAGTAATACATTACCTTTGGTCTTACTTTTTAAAAACAGTTTTTAATTTATTATTTTACTTATTTGCATCCCAAATGCTGCCCCCCTAGTCCACCTTCCCCAAGTTCTCCACACTATCTCCCTGCTTCTTTCCATCTCAAAGAGGGTACTCACCCATCCCTGGGCATTGCCATCACTGGGGCATCAAATCTCTACAGATTTAGGTACATCCTCTCCCACTGATGCCAGGCAAGGAAATCCTCTGCTACAATATGCCATGTGCTGGGGGCCTTGGCATGCCTGTGTATGCCTTTTGGTTAGTGGCTTAGTCTCTGGGAGCTCCCAGGGGTCCAAGTTAGTTGAAATTGTTGGCCTTTCTATAGGGTTGCCATCCCCTTCAGCTCCTGTTCTCTGAGAGGCTCTACCAGCAGCTGATTGAGATGGATGCAGATACTTACAGTCAACCATTGGACTGAGGTCAGGAACCCATATGGAAGAGTTAGGGGAAGGATTGAGGCTTTTGCATTTTTTTAAAAAAAAGTCTATAATACTTTCTAAATATTGCTGTGTGTTTTCTAATTAAAAATACTTTATTGTTCATGCTTGGTTGTATATCATTTGTAAGTTTGGGTGATTTCTTTCTCTTAGTATAGGGTTAGTATAGCCTCCTAAGACAATTTGAAACTATGTGTGGACAGGTTTTCAAGATTTGGTAATTTTTGAATGGTGTTAAAACCACCACTAAACACATGTAAGCCTTTATTTCTTCCCTTCTAGGGAGTACAAAATTAATAACAATATTTTTGCATATTACAGCTTGATTAAGATTTTCTGAGTTTAGGAATTATCAGTTTTAGGAGTTATCTTTTGTATTTGTCAATTTCATCTACTCTGACTGGCAGCTCTATTCACAGCATAATCACTGTGTCTGTCTGTCTATCTATCTATCTATCTATCTATCTATCTATCTATCTATCTATCTATGTATCTATCTATACATCTGTACATTTCGACGAGTGATATTTTCTCTGTAATTCTAGACTTTAATAACTTAGTAAATACTTAATGTGCTTTAAAATAGCTCTAAGAGAAAAAAGAACAACTTCAAATTTATACATTTTTGTATTAACTTTCTTTTTTTTATCCGTTACATATGACTATTTCAACTCTTGAATGCAGCTTTGTTTCCACTGACTTCCTTTGTTCCATATATACTGTTCCTGCTGAATTTCTATGTATTATAGTTATGTAAACAAGGTATTGTTTCTCTTTTCATTCATCATTCTACAGAAAGTTTATCAATTTTCTTTTCAATCCTTTGGAGAATAAGTCTATGAATTTCATTGATTTTTATCTATTGTCTTTATTTCAATCCAAGTGATTTTTTTCCTTGCTTATGTTTTACTTTGGGATTTGGTTGATCCTCTTAATTAGTTTACTGATATTTGGATTCTTAACTCTTTAGACAATATCTTCAAACTAATTTTGCTTCTAAGGATAACCTTTAACTTTTGGGAACTGAACACAGCACCCTGTACATGTCAGGAATGTGTTATACCAACTATCACAGGTCCCAACTTTTCTTAATTGAAGTTTTTATAGCTACAAAATATCTGGTGAGTCTTTGGTTTTCATTTTCTTTTCATATTTTGTTTGATTTCATGTTCTGTTTTGTCTTTTAGCCAAAGTCTGGCCTGGAAATCACAATGTGACCAAGCTGACCTTACACTCACAAAGATCAGCTTGCTTCTGCATTCCTTGTGCTGTCATTAAAAGTGTCCTCCATCACACCTGGCAAGTGAGCACACATTTTCACGTGCATGGTTTGTTGTGCATTTTCTATATCTTAAGCTATTTTTAAATTTTGTTTTCTTTTTTTTAGTTCATTGGTTATTCAGAAAAAAAATGCTGTTTGATTTCCACACAACTACATTATTTCCCAGATATGAATTACTGCTTTCTAATTTAATCCATTAAATTATAATCAGAAAATATGCTTTCTGTGATTGCTTTTTCTTTTTTTAATTAGAAATGCTTGGTTTTTCTTGCCTAGCATATGGTGTAAGCAGATCTTGTTCCATTTGTACTGTAAAAGAAAGGGTGTCTACTGCTATGAAGTGGCATAGGGCACAGGTGTTTGGGTTATTTTTTATAGTGTTCACTTTTTCCATTTCCTCGTTCATGTTATGGCTAGTTTCATGACCCATTATTGAAACAAGGGCATTAATCTTTCAATTAATGCAGTTTCTGGTTCTGTCTTTAATTTTGATATTCTTATCTTCTCTTCACCTTAGGATACTTTTTGTTAAACTTTGTAAACATTAATAACACTGATGAATAGACTCTTTTATCATGAAAATTTCTACTTTATATATAAAAGCTTTTATTTTATAATTTAAGCAAGGTAATGGTAGCCACCCTATCTGCTAGTCTTTTCATTTCTGACTATTGTTTATATCTGGT
The DNA here is from genome assembly GCF_011064425.1 of Rattus rattus. Lineage (NCBI taxonomy): Eukaryota > Metazoa > Chordata > Mammalia > Rodentia > Muridae > Rattus > Rattus rattus. Next base: position 29,458,629 of record NC_046161.1, on the reverse strand, counting down.
TTGCCCATTCTTTTGTTTTCTCTCTCTATCATTGAGTCCCAACATGCTCGATTTTAAAATCCCCACCCTGAAGACTTTCACCTATTGACTCAATCGTTCCATCTTATCATGTTAAATTATGATATTAATTTACAGCTGCCATTGTATTTCTTATTTCCCTTGGGTTTATGTCCTTTATACTTTTTATCTTACACATTGTATCTGGTACTTTTTAGATAGAATACATTAACTCCCTTAGTCATTCTATTGGTATTTCAGAGTTATTTTCCTAAGGATTCCTCCAGTTATCCAGAATGTATCTTAAATTGCTGAAGTTGGTTTTCGTTAATATTTGGTCCCAGTGATATACAATGATTTTACCTTTATATATTGCTCTCTCTTTTTAATTCCACTATTGTTATATGTGCATTGTCTGTATATGAGAGGCAGAAATTCATGATATAATTTGTCCTTTAAGAAACAACTTTAAGCAAAGAGAACAACTATAAATTCATATAGCTTAGAAACCCTTGAATGCTCTGTCTGTCCTCATTTCTTCTTTGAATACTTAACCTTGAGCTCACTTGCTGCCTTGAGAATATTGTTTCTGAGTACCTTACAGAAGACATGCAACACAGAACAGTACAATATACTACTTTATAAATCAGTCAAAGTTTAGTGTTAACAATGAGCTGCTTTGTTATCTTTACTAATTCTCTGCACAGTTACTCTCACTGAGCCTTTCTGTTTTAGCCTATACATTTGAATTATGATCTCACATGATTCATTCTAATGTTAAGAAGTTCATTTCAGAAAATGAGTAAGGTACTCTGTCCTCAGTGACTTATCTTACTTATATCTGAGAGTGTGTTTATTTATAAATTTTCAGCCAATTTATAGCAATCATGTTTATGTGTGGGAGTCCTAAGTGATGCTTAAATTCACATAGACAATGTTTATGTGATGGTAAGGGTAGCTGCCTCTCAAACATTCATCACACCTTTTAGGTGGAAACAGTCAATATTTTCATTTAACTGGCACATATCTAAGAGAGAGACACTGTCCAGGATGCACAAGACTTCAATATAATTTCAATTACACACACACACACACACACACACACACACACACACACACACACACACACACACATCCCTTTTCAGTATTCACAACAGAGTAGGACAGTAGTAATAGCTCTCTTGTGTATAAGGTACCACACACTGGCCGTCCTCTCCCTCTCTGAGCTGTTACTTACCTCGCATAACCATGGTTCAGTCATCACCAACTTGTTTCAGTTCTATGTATAATGATGTATAATGAGATTACATGTTTTGCCTTCCTGTGCTTGACTTAGTTCACAAATTAAAATGATTTCTTGACCCAGTCACACTGTTGCAAATAACAGGATTTCATCGTTTTAAAGGTTGCGCAGTATTTCTTTGTATACAAACACCAGACATTCTTTATCCATTCATCCACTTATGGACATATTGGTTGTTTCCATTTTGTAACTCTTGTGAAGACCACTGCCATAACATAGACAGGCAAATGTATCTTAACTCAGATTGCACTTCCTCTGGGTAGATATCTCATGGCAAGTTTGAACTAAACATACGATAGTTTCATTTTTAATTTTTGAGCCTCCATTCAATGCTAATTGTCTTTTCTTTCCAAGGAAGTTAGTTTTTCCAAATATAAAGTTCTTTGTTGAAGGGCTCATGTGTTCAGTGTTGCGTATGTCAACTCTTTCTTCCTTTTTATCTTTCTCTTTGTTTATGAGAAGTTAGCTGTTACTCCTGTTGGAGTCACTTGTGTATAATGAGTCATTTCTCTCTTACAGCCTACAAGATGTTCTTTTTCTCCTTGGCTCTCATCATTTTGTGTGAGTGGGTGTGAATCTCTTTGCAACTATCCTGTGGGAGAATTTTTAGCTTCTTGGATGTGTAGGATAATGTTTCTCATCAAATGTCCATAGTTTAACTGGTATTTTCACAAATATTTTTCTGACCATCTCTCTCTCTCTCTCTCTCTCTCATCTCCTCATCCCCATCTCTTCTATAATGTGTTTGTTGGAGAGCTTCTGTCTTACACTTAAGCAAGAGTACCTCCTTTGTTTTTATGAAAAATTTCAAAAACAAGTATTTGCTCAGAAAGGCAAATATTGCCACATATTCCTCCCTTATTGTCACTCACTTATTAACGATCATCAGTCTCATGTGCTGTAGTGACCATATTGGTAACAATTAACTAACCCACTCCCTTTGTCCATATTATCAAATTCTGCTTTAGGGAACACTCTTGGTGCTGCACATCTAATAGAATATGGTATGCACCTACCAATCTAATTCTCATAGTTTCACTCATCCAAGAATTCTCTGTGCTTCCTTATCATGCCTCTTAAGAAGCCATCTAATCACCCTTACTAACTCCTGACAGCACCTGTCTTCACCATCCATTTTTACAATGCGGTACAACTGAAAACCTGCAGTAGCAGGTCATAGTCCTTCCAGAAGGGCTTCTTTTGCTTGGTGACAATAACGTTTCCTCCATGTTTTTTCATGGGTGACAGTTCATTTCTTTATAGTACTGGGCAATAGCCCACAGTCTAGATTACCACTTTACTTACCTATTTCTTTATAGACTCTCAACTTGGTTGGATTCTGGTTTTGGCAATTATGAACAAATGACTGTAAGCGTTCAGGTGCAGGATTATGTGTAGACATGCTTTTTATTTGTGTGAATGGATTCTATAGAATACAGTTGCTGGTGCATACTGTAAGAATATTTTTTTTTTCCGGAGCTGGGGACCGAACCCTGGGCCTTGCGCTTACTAGGCAAGTGCTCTACCCCTGAGCTAAATACCCAACCCCCCGTAAGAATATTTTTATTTTGTGAGAAAATTTGGGAAATACCCATGTCTGTTCCAAAGTGGCTATGCCACTTTATGTTCATCTCAGCGGTGAATTTAATTGAATGTATGAATTCCCCATTCTTGGTGTTGTCAGTGTCTGAAATTTGGCTATTTAAAAATGTTTACAGCATTATCTCACTGTGGCCCGACTTTCTTGGGACACGTGAATAAGGACAATAGACCAATTAAACTATTCTCCCAAATCTGTCCTAGTGAACCAGAGTCTATATTGCTCTTGCAGGATCATGATGACTAAGGCAGTCACATCACTTGGAAATCCAGGCTTTCACAAGGAATCCTGAAAGCAGCAACCCTGGTACTCCATGTGCTTCTTACAGACTGCTCAGCTGACTGGAGAATCTTTTCTCCTAAGCAACTGTTGCTGCTTATATAATATTGGAGAGGAGTCTTGGGAGTCTCACAGCATTCTGGCTTTTCTTAGCCTAGTAAATTGTAGGAGCTTCTTTTACCTCTATGGGGGGAATTGTTTCAATTCTAAAGAAATGAGCATAACACACTTTTTGCTCTTTACACTTCCAATTTATTTCTTTATGGCTTGTTAAGTAACTTTTGTGTGTTTATTTGTCCTATGATTGTATTCTTTGATGAAGTGTCTGTTCCTATAAAGGTCTTATGCCCATTTGCAGCTTAGTTATTTGGTTTCTTACTGTTGAGTGTTGAACATTCTCTATATACCCTACAGGACTGTCCTTCATGAGTTGTGTCTTGGGGCAAATGTTCTCATTGGTCTAAAAGTTGTCTTCTATCTTGACACATTTTGTGACGCAGAAATCTTTAGTCAGTCAGAGGAATACAGCATGTTAACTATTTCTTATATGCACAAGGAAGGTGAGCCTATGACTGCCACTACACTAAAGTAGCAAAATTACTAACCACACTCTAAATATTTATCCTTATACTCATAGAGAAGTGTAGTTCTAACCCTAAGACAAATAACTGTGGGCAACTGGGGAATACTGAGATTCAAAGAAGGTCTTCTCCATGGTAGGACCGCCAATGGACTATCTAATACAAAGTGTTCAGCCCTGAGATAATACGCATACAGATAACATTATAAGAACAGAATAGGTTGCATTTATGTATTTAGGAGTGTGTATGTGTGCATTGCGTGTGTGTGTGTGTGTGTGTGTGTGTGCGTTTTGTGTGTGCATTTTGTGTGTATGTGTACAACAAAAAAAAAGGAGTCATGAATTTGAGACAGAGCAAGGGCTGTTGCAGAGACATTAATATCATTGATTTCTTCATTTTCTATATTCTGTGGCTTCTTGAAAAGCTACTTTAATTTTATTGTTCTAGTTCAGATGTCTCAGGTGATCATATGATAGTGACAAATGCTATGTACTGATCCAGCAGTGACAAGTTTAATATACAAATTGTCATGCTATAGACACACAGTCCCTGGAGAACACTGATCATATTGGTATCAGTGACTTTCCCTTCTTAGAAATATCACATATTCTATGTCATCTTACTTATATACTTGAACTATAATTCAAAATACCTAGTTATTTATCATTGAAAATTTATTATATATAATATAATGACTCTTTCATCTATTCTTCTCTCCTTTGCGTGCATTGACGTACAAAAGCAAAACAAAATAAGTATACTATCCTCTTGACTTACAGCAGCAGTGTTAGCTTTAGTTTTGGAATAGGTTTTATGTTTTCATTACGTTTCAATGAACTCCACCATTAATATTCATCTATGCACACCACCATTTGTTGTTATTCTTAAACTATTAAAAAAAAACAAGAGTGGCTTTTCAGATAACTAATAACATCTGGACCACTGAGAAGCCAAATATATTTTATCTCATTTTTTAACTTTTGATTATAAATATCTTTATACCTCAGCTTATTTTTTTGAACCTCAGTGCTAAGGATTACAAACAGAGACTTGTATTTTTGCAAGGCAACTACTCCCCCACTGAGCTGCATACCTAGCCTGGTAATTTCACTTTAATCTCAGCTTTCCTGTTTTTAGTTATTAGTATATTATGTATATTTTGTGTGTGTTTATATGTGGTGGGTGTATGTGTGTGTGTTTTATGTATGTAAGTGTGTGCACGTGCATATGCCAGATGAAGATTTCTGGTGTCTTCCATTGCCATGCCCCACCTTATTGCCTCAAGATGGGATCTGTCATTAAACAGAAAGTCCTCCAAACAGGTCGATTTCAGTTAGACCAACTTGTCTGTGACCTGTTGGAATCTGTCTGTCTCTGCCTACAATGCTGGCCTTGTGGGCACATATAACTGGGTCGAGTTTTTACATTGGTATGCGTGGATTTGAACTCACATTCTCGTGTTTCCAGAGAAAATGACCTTATTCACTGCTGCATCTGCAGTGTCTAAACTTGACTTTTATATTTAAAAAGAACTGTACAGATATCAAATAATTATATTCATGAGGAGTTGTTTTTCTCTCCTACTAAGCAGACAGAATGAAAGTTGAGCCTCTTTAAATTTAATTCAAATTAAAATATAATTACATCATTTCTCCTTTCATTTCTCTTTTTCTGGCCCCTCTCATGTGCCCCTTTCTTGAATAACATCTCTCTCTCTCTCTCTCTCACACACACACACACACACACACACACACACACACACACACACATATATATTATATATGTATATATACATATACATATATATATATAATATCTTAATATGTAGAGGACTGGTAGGTTTAAGTTTTAGCTACTATCAGTCTACTTGTGTTCGGCTATTTCTCATCTCTTTGGAGCTGTCATCTGCAGAGGTGAGAGAGATAGAGGACTGTGCCTACCATTGACAGCCATAAATCATTATGATTTTCTTGTCCATATCTTTTTGCCCTAGGGTTGGAGGATCAAATCCAAGTTTTCAAATCTGAAATATTCCTTCTTCATAGGCCATATAAATTTATTCTTCTTCTCATTAGCTCTTTGAAAAGCCAAAGTGACAGTTTTAATCCCACTAACGCAAGTGGTATGTTTAGCTTCACAGGCAAGAGGACGATGCTTATAACCACCAACACACCCTATTTCAGCTCTTTACAGTTTTATTAGACTGATAATAGGTACTGCGTCTCGTCATTGACATGCAGTCACTGATGCTCTAGCATCTACCAGGCTGCCAGAAAATTTATTCAAAGGTGATTGATGATAAGATCACACATGTACTTGCAGTTTCTGACTTCAGGAACGCTAATATTCTGCTCTCTGACTTAGTTCCAAATTTTCAATAAAGTGAATACTCTCCTTTGGAAGGGTCCTCAATCATAGTAGACATGTCAAACCTGTAACTCTATATTACCTGGTTCTATCTGTGCAAACAGGCAGGAGGGCAGGGGTATATTCTGCTATTGGTCAGCATTCGGGCAAGCGTATAGCTCTTGACTGTTGCTGTAGTTACTTGATAGTTCCAATGATCCCACAATGGGAGGTGAGATTAAAATATCCAAAGACTAGCAAAACATGGAGAAAAACCATCTGTTTCCATTTTAAATGATAAATTCCTAATTATCTTTTAGAGCCACCAACTAGTTCCCCTTTCCTTGGTTTAGTGTATGCCATTTTATGAGTTTCTAATGAGAAGAGGACAAATGTGTGTGTGTGTGTGTGTGTGTGTGTGTGTGTGTGTGTGTGTGTGTATGAAATGTTTGAAACAGGAACTGGCTCAGTAGTTAATAGTACTTGCTGCTCTTACAGAGGGATGGAGTTAGGTTTAAATACCCATGTTGGGTGGCTTCCAGCTCTTGCTCCAGAGAATCTGTCACTCTTCTGGTCTCCATGGACACCCATACACATGTGGGGTGTGTGTGTGTGTGTGTGTGTGTGTGTGTGTGTGTGTGTGTGTGTGTAGAGGCACACATGCTTTTGTGCACACACAGAGACACAGATAAATATTTGACGCAGGTTTTTCAAACCCTTACACTATATATTTGCCAAAACCAAGGGAAATCCTTGTCCTGAAACACATAGGATGGTAAGAAAATAGCTGAAATTATTATTCATTAGAGAAAATTGATTTCTGAGAAAACACGTTGGTAACAGAAGAGCCCAACCTGCTTAATTGAATTTATGAGTTTTATTGACAGCTCCCTTTGCGAATGCATGTGTGGGAGTGTGGGTGAACTCACACACATTTACACATATGTGCATGCATACACAGACACACTTCCTTAATCTCTGATACTTTCCATCTGTCAGTGCGAGTGAATCTTTCCAATCATTTTTGAAACCGTTCTGTTTTTGTGAAGCCGTGAGCTTTTACCCAGTGAAAGCTTGGCAGGAAGCAGACGTTCCTCGCTCAAGTTCCTGAACACGACAGCTGTACTTCTCTCACACAACTTGGGAAAATGTTCCCAGCCTTAATCAACTGGCACAAGGCAGCAGAGGGGCTAAATACAGGCTGTGTCACCGAGCATCCATAAATGTGTCAATTTCTCTCATCTCCTAGATCCTCTACGCTGCCTCTTTTTTTTTTAAAGTCAGTCTCTATTTTTTAAGCTGTGCCACTTTTCAATCTGAAAAGGAGTCTATTCTTATCACACGAATTGTAGCATGTTGTCTTCATGTCCTCGTGAAACTTAGTAAGAATTAGTGTCCACCTTTTCTCCATGTCATCCTCACTAAATCTACACATTAAAAAGATATTTTTTATCTTTCATCCCAGAGTACCTTACTCAGTTTCTTTAGTGTTACTCTGTGGACCATCTTCTACATATATCATCAACAGTAATAGAAATAATCACAGTCAGATGATAGTGGTTATTTGTCAAATGTCAGGCACTATAGTAGGTCGTGTTTATTCCATATCATTGAATAAGTCATTGTTTATAATACTCCCACCATTACTTAAGTATACAGACATTGTGATTTCTGTGGATAATTCTGACTGAGCTTAAGTGACTTGCCTTGATTGTACACACAAACTTGGGAGCATCTCCTAACTCTATCAAGAGGAAAGGCTTAGTTTGGCTTTCAGTTTTAGACAATCACAATTGTCATTTGGTCCAGTGTTTTTGGGAGTTGGTGAGAAGACACCTCTGGGGGTTGAAGGGAGCACATTCCAGAACAAGACATTTCCTGTGGCAGGTGAGAAGGTGATATGAAGGTTTATGAAGAGACCAGTCCCAGAATTCCCTTTGTATTCACCCAGTCTTCCACAAAGACTAAAAGAAAATTTACCTACAAAATTCTGCCTCTTAAAAATTATACCATTTCCAGGGACAAGAGTCAAGATATTAACACACAAGTCTTTAGGAGACACTCACCTTGGTATGGTTTGCTTTACAAAGATAGCCTCACTCGGGCATAAAGATGTTCATCAACTCAGTGTGAATATCATTTCCAACACAACTAATGCTGTGGGGGTGGAACTGATGGTAGCAATATATGCCTTACATTCAAACTATGAAATTTATCTAATCTTCCTTCTTTTCATGGAATAGGACATGTAGGTGTGATTGACAACATTGGAGGCTTTTTCAGTGTTCTTGAAATCAGACAACATTTTGGGGCCTTTCCTTCTTTGTAATTAAAATGATTAAATACCTGTTTTGTATAGGGGCTAAAAATATACATGACATATCTCAATAGATTCATGTGTTCATTTTTATATCTCCCAACTCATTTTATGTATACTCAGATGTAAATATTTTGATGAGAAATAGACTTATAGAAGCATTGTACTGTTTTCATTTATATCAGATATGACTATGAGAATTTCAGTCATAACAAGTAAATCTCCAGGTAACAAAAATCACAAAACTATGGCTTATTTAGGTGTTGGACATAAAAGTAGGTGGCTGTTGCTCTTATAGCTTTTATCTTTGTTATCCTGCCCTTCATCTGGCCATTGATGATGACTTGGCATGGGCCTGGCGTGGCCAGACTCCTTCAGAGGGAGCTGAAAGTAAACAATTCAGGAGGGTCACCACACACAAGTAGCAGTGAGGTCTCTTCTTGCTAGGCTCTTCCTCTCATGAACTCTTGCTATTCTTTCAGAAAGTTTTTTTTTAATTTTTTTTAAATTTTTTTGCATCTATTATCAAGGATTTTTCAACAATTTTTGGTATCTTACTTTCATCTAATTATGAAATCTGTGGTCATTTGCTAGGGTATAATACAGAAATTTTAATTTGAAGATGGTATATAGAATTAAAAATATCTTATTTACCTTATTTAAAAATATTTTCTAAAACTAATTTTAATCAAATTAACAAAAATACAACACAAGCATATGTTCTTAGTTAAAGTCTTTCTTATACATGAATGTTGGACATACACGAGATGTGTTATGTATGGAGTACATTGATTTTGATTATTTAGTGGAGGATCCAACCACACCAGCAGTGAAATGATATTCTAAAGTGGTATATCTGCTCTACGAGCATTGATGCTTCTAAGGTCATAGTAACTATGAGCCAACTGGGGGATGGCAGTTTGGAGAATTGGATTATAAATAAATCTGTGTTTAAGTATAATATTTCACCTGAATTTATTGACCTCACATCATGACATGTGATTATTATGTATCAAAGAATAAAAATTGGGAGAATGTATTGGGACCCTATGATGGGAGAAGATCCTCTATGAATTCAGTTCATGTTTAGATTGATCTTTGGAGGATTAAATGGGAGCTTTTCAGCCTAATTTACAGGGTCTTGCAATATGATGTATTTCTGAAAAGATATAAACAAATATCTACTTACCCTAGATTGAGATCTGGCAACAAACCCAAGTAAAGATAACCACAAAGCTCAGTTTGGTGAACAAATGAGTATACTGGGACTATGTACAAATATATAAGTTAGGGTTTGCTTTATAGGAGCATGGAGGACTTCAAATCAGTAACATTAGTGTACATGAATTTAGGAACACTAAAACTCTCTGCATGGTTGGGAGGAAGCTCCTCAAATTGGAGAATTTCTTCTTTTCAGCAGTACTTACTGCTAATATAACCTGGAAAAGGGAAGGGTCATGTAAATCCTGTAAGTTTCAAGATCTTCCTGAGACTTCTGAGTTCTTTACTTTCCATATATTAATGAAATTCCCTCCTAATGGAATGTTTCAGTTAGGAGAAAATTGTTCCACACAAGATTCCAGGAAGGCAACATAAACAAAAAAGTAAATTTGTTCGTAGAAGACCAATATTTGCTTCAATTAAATTAACCCAAATTTCCCCAAATTCCAAAGGAAGTCTTTTCAAATGAATCTACACAGATGTTTTAGGTACTTACCCCCCAACATGAGGTCTGTCTTCTCAGCTTGTGATCAGCAGGCCAATATTCACTTCCACCAGTCAGGCACATCTCTTTTTTTTTTCTTTTCTATTTTTCGGAGCTGGGGACCGAACCCAGGGCCTTGCGCTTGCTAGGCAAGTGCTCTACCACTGAGCTAAATCCCCAACCCCCAGGCACATCTCTTAATTCTTTTCTATGAATTTATTATTATTGTTGTTACTATTATTCTGATTATCATCATCGTCATCGTCATCATCATGTGTGTGGGTATGCATGAGCATAGTCTTTGTGTGTTTTGTGTGTGTGTGTGTGTGTGTGTGTGTGTGTGTGTGTGTGTGTGTATGTATGTAGGCACCTATATGATACAGGGTATGTGTGGAGGTCAGAGGATATTTTAAGAGTTCTTTCACAATGTGGGTTCCAGGGATTGAACACAGATCATTAAGCTGCTTACTTGCTGAGCCATCCCATCAACCCCATATGCCACATTCTGCCCCACTGCCTCTCTTTTTGGCCACCTGGTTGGGAGATGTGGAGGTGTGACTCCCAGGAAACGTGTGGTGATTACACACACAGTGACATAACCAGTAAAGCAGACTTCCACATCTTGCATGTCTAAACTATTCTTCCTTTGGCCATAAAATCTTCCAAGTGAGATTGAGATTGTGGCTACAGGGCATTTATTAAATATTTATTGATCACCTACTCTGGATCAGACATTTTTCTAGGCAATATAGACTATCAAATTGATAGGTGGAGGTAATAGACAACCTTATATATAACATACACCAACTGCTGACTTTGAGGTAATGGTGGTTAAGAAATAATCCCTTGCCTCTTGAATTGATCAGGAGATGGATGCATAAGATGGAGAGGCCTGAGGTTCTCTAGACAGCAGGCAGTCATCCCAACAGTAAATGCATTCTTTGCTATGACAGGGTGAATTAGAGTAAAATCACATGTTCTTTAACCTATGTTCATATATAGAAGAAAGTGTATGATGTAATGAAATAAAATTCTTAAAAAAATAATTCAGAGATTGGAAGGTGACTCAGTGGTCAAGACCACTTGCTTTTCTACCAGAGGACCTGAGTTTGGTTCTCAGCATTTATATCAGGGTTCTCAAGTCCCTGTAACTATTGCTCCAGGGAATCCTCTACACTCTTCTTGTCTCTGCAGACACAGACACACAGACACACACACACACACACACACACACACACACACACACATCATGCACATGCACACTCATATATGCACACGCACTACATATATAAGCACAGATAAGCATAAATGTACACAAAGAACAAATTTTTAAATGATAGTTCACTATGAAATAAAATTATTACTTTTGCAAATGTCCTTAAATAACTTAAACTCATTCAATTAGCTTACATTATGAAATTTTGTTTGGGTGAGGTTTTATATAAGCTGGTATATTCCCCTTCCACACCCAATCACTTAAAGCTCACTTCTAATGCACTGCGTTCTCCCCAGTCAGTTAATTAAACTCATAGTAAAGAAGAACTGAAAGGAGAGAGGCAAGAGACAAGAAGATCATTAAGTAAAATGTTTAGAGAGGCATTAGCTCTCTTAAATCTTCAGTGTAATTTGAAGTCATAAATGCATACTTGATGGGAATATAGGCCTGTTTGAGGCTTTCCATTTGAGCAGAGTGGTGCATCAATATTAACCTTCAGGTTGCTTTCCTGGGATCATCCCATTTTGGATTGGTAGGAGAAATAGAACATTCCCCCATTTCCTAAATCCTAGAACTTAACAGTGGCAGCTTATACCTCTAACTGCTTGTTCAGCATATAGTCAAATTTTATTTTTAGATTGCCTGTAATATTTAAGACTTTTTTTCTGAACATGAAATTGGTTAGGATTCTAAGAGACTCTAGTAACCTTAGGTGAGTGTCCTGTGACTCTGGAACCAGAAAAGAGGGCTGATCACTACAACTTCAGTGACAACTTCTATCTTCTTTCTGATGACTTCCATATGCACAGCTGAATTCTCTGCGCCATGGTTTCACCTCCTGTGCTCCCTTGTTATAGATTTGGGCATGAGATTCTCTCTCTGACACATTGGCTTAAGCAGCACAGACAGTATTTCTGTATGTGACAATTAGAAGAGCTTTTGATGCTGTGGATGAGGAACACATCTAGGACTCATCTACTTACTAATTTAGTCAGTAGCTGCTTACTAAGGTTGAGTCTGTGTGAAGAGGTGACTTAGTGATTAAAAGTGCTCACTGCTCTTCTAGAGGACCCACCTTTGAGTCACAGCACCCACATGGTGCTTCACGAGCACCTCTAATTCCAGTTTCAGGGGATCTAATGTCCTTTTCTGGCCTCTGTATACCAAACACATATGGTATACATCCAGGCAGAGAAAATACAAATACACAAAAAAAAAATGAAATCAAATCATTTTAAAATGCTTATTGGGTCTTTCATATTCAAATCACTATAGCAGGTTATAAGGATATTGACAATCTATATGTAAAATCTATATAGAAAATATATATGTAAAATCTATATCTAAAAACTTTCCTAACTTCATTGGAAAGTGAGAAAAAATAAAACCACAAGTATAACTGTGCATGAATCATTTTGCACACTTCTAGATTCTAACAATAGTAATTGTTGGTGAGAATTCACCAGAGATTCCTGGATATCTGCCATGTTAACTATACTCTCCTAATCGACCATCAAAGGTCCTTGATATTATTCCAATTAAATACTGTTCAGTTTCCTTGCTGACAGCATCTGAGTCCCTGCAGTGGTGGCTTAGTGCTCAAGTGTGTCTTTTATTTCAAGTCTTGCCTTGTTCTCTCTCCATGCCAATCAAACCTCAAACCGTTGTTCAAACCTACTCAGTGTCTTCATGTCAGTCAAACCTTTTGTGTGTGTGTGTTTCCAAATATGCTATTAATAGTTACAATAATGATGGCAAATAATGCTTCCTGGTATCGTAGGCAACAAGAATGGCACAGCTTTAGTTCATTAAAACCCCAGATAGCTATGACATGGTACCACTTTCTCCTTTTTCTGAGGAAGAAATACAAAGAGTTCAGGGACAAGATCAAGATTAGTGAGACCATAAATGGGAAGAGCAGGCTGCAAACAAAAATACTCAAACTCCATGGACTCTCGCCGACTTCTAACTGCAGTTCAATTTTGCAGAGAAATTGAGGCTCACATATAATATTCTTCTCAGGGTAGTTTTACAATACAAAGGTCTTCTCATGCATAGTGAGTTCTTGTATAGTGTGTGTGGGCATATATGTGCACATGTGTGTGTATGTGCATGTGTGTCTGTGTCAGTAGGTGTCTTTGTGTGTGGGTGTGGTGGTGGGTGTGTGTCTCTGTGTGGGTGTCTGTGCACAGACACATATGTGGAAGTCAAAAGACAACCACATCGTTCAGTCTTTGCTTCTTATGTTTTTAGAGACAAATCTCCTTCCTATTTGCCATAGTATATATGTCACACTGTCTGGCTCACGAGCTTTCAGGAATCCTCCTGTCTCTGACTTTCATATCACTGCGAAAACACTGAGATTATGTCTGAGATCTCCCATGCTGACCTTTACATTAGGTCTTTAATTTACAACACAAGAGTTTTTCTTTACTCATTAATCCATCTCCCACCTCAACCTCATTTCATTATTAAAATTTATTTTTTAAATTATTTTTTGAGAACATTGAACACAAGTACTCTATATCATTTCCATCTTTCCCTCTCTGCTGCAATGATTTTATTAAAAATAAGTTTTACATTTTTGATTACATTATAATGATAACCATTTCATTTTCCCTTTTCTGCATCTAAGCCCTCATGCTCTCTTTCAAATTTATGTCTCCTTTTTAATTTTTGTTACATATGTCCATGCATGTCGGCCAGCGTGTGTGTGTTCATGCACAGATGCTTGTACATGTGTGTATTCCTTAAAATATAAATACCACTTGCTCTATCTGTATAATATTACTTGTATGCATATATGGCATATGCACACTATGAGATGAAATCCATCGCTGACACTGCTTAGATGGCCAAGTCTTGAAACTAAATAGGCTATGAACCTAGGAAAAAATGAAAGACTACCATTCTGCTGAAGAATTGTAGTAACAATATGGTTCCCGATGCCCTTCTTCTATGCTCATAGATGCACACCATCATCAGAGAAGCTTCCTCCTGCATTAAATTGGAACAAACACAGAGACCTATAAATGAACAATGTACAGAGAGTGAGAGACATTGGAATACTTTGTCCTAAATGGGATGTCTACATCGAATCCCCTCCCTTCAGAGATCAGGGAATCCAGCAGAGGATAAGATGGAAAGATTGAAAAACTGAGCATGGATGGGGGATCCCAAGTAAAAAGGCCTTCTAAACTGACCCATGTATGAACTCACTGAGACTGAGGTAGCCTGCACAGGGTTTGCAGAGGTCTGGGCAAGATAAGGTCTCAGTGCTGAGAGGAGAAGTGGACATATTCCTGTATCCCTAACCCAGAAGATATCTCTAACTAATATCCACACACAATTGAAAAATAAGTTTGAGCAGATTTGGGGGGTCAAGTTAGGTTGTCCTTCTGTGTTCCCTTACCCAGTATAATATTTCCCAGTTCTATCATTTCACTCTTTCTTAAAGGTAACATTTAAGTAAAACCATTTAACTCATAGGCTTGTTTAGAATATGCTTGGTAACTATTTGACAAATATGGTGGTATAAGTTAATTAATGACTTCATTCCTCTCTTTTCTCAGTTCAGAAGGAAAACAACTTCCTTACTAACTCAAGGGAATGATGAAAGGTCTGGTGACTTATGGGCACAGACATGTTGTAAAAAGTCCATGGTACCATGAGACTCTTAACACATTGTTACAGAAAAGGCTGCAGTGAAGGCTGGATTTACATTCTCTTTTATGTAATCTTTATCAAATGCACCAACAGGATAAATTTCAAGCTCTCCACATAGGCTTTTATATTTTAGACACTGTAAATCTGTCGAAGTCAGTGGCATTGAAAATGTTGCTGGGGGTTAAATATTAAACTAACCCTTGAGATCTGGTGATGAGCGCCACTCAATTACACATTGCTGAAGGAAAGCTGCATCTAACATCTGTGAGGATTAACGGCTTCTCAGAAACGAATTGTGAGCCTCATTATTTTTAAAATTTCTACACACACACACACACACACACACACACACACACACACACACACACACACACAATGCCAGATGTATGAGAGAGTTAGATTCTCTGTAAGAACTGAAGGATATCACAGGAAAATAACAGGAAGATCAATCAATCAGCCAATTTCCATGAGCACGGAGTTGCTCTAAAGAGACGTTTAAGCATTTGTGATTTACACAAATAGTCTCTTGGCTTGTCTCTCATTTAATACTTACAACAATCAGTCCCTCCAGTTCAAGTCAGCTAGTCAACATAATAATTTTGAACAGTGTGACGACTGCAGTCTGTGTGAAGACCATCCTGAAGAGACACAAGAGGCTACAAGTCTTCTCAGCTCTGGTGTTAGGTCCAGTGTCTGCCTGGATCTTACGGATATGGGTAAGGGTCTCTTCAGAGCACCTTTGTTCTGTGGGCACCAGGAGTCACACCTGGAACCTTGTGTATTTAAAACACACCATGCGTCATGCACCAATCATTTATTCATGGTAGAAACCTCCTTTCTCTTAGAAACATATAACACACCATGAAACAGTCTACTATGCAATCCCACACCAGGCTTCCTATGTAATGGTGACTCTACCCATCCAAGAATTAATGAACCATGCTCCACCCTGTCACTCCTCTTGTCAGGCTCTTTGTATCTTTGTATTTTAGGTGTCCATGAGGGAAGCAAATCACGCTGTGCTTGCCTTTCTGTTGCTAGCCTATTTCAGTGAATTCAATGATCTCCATTTTCATTTACATTGTTATGAATAATGGGTGCCTGTCGTTTTTATGACTAACTAGTATTCTTTCCTGTATGATATTTACCACCCATTTTTATGGTGATGGCTTTACATTCATCTGGTTTGCAGGGTTTTGGGGTGAAGGTGAGAATTCCTCTGTCTGAAGGTCCTTTTCCTTATCCAGATTTGTGGAGCTTTTTTCTATTATTAATTGGAAAAACTGTTTCACCTTTTTTATTGTTTCTTTCTGGAATTCCCATGATGTATGTATTGGTCTACTTGATAACACCCAAGGATACAGAAGTTACCTTTATTCTTTATTGTTCCTTTCTAGCTAAACTGTCAGGATCATCTCAAATGACCAGGCTCTGAGCAAATGGACTGTCTCCTCTCTGACAGAGCATGCTGTTTGGCCTCTTTTTAGCTCTTCCATTTAGTGCATGTACTTGTAATAAGACTTTCCTTAATGCATGTACTTTATTGTGGTAAGACTTAAGTGGCTCCTCTTGAGATTTCCTTCCGAGCGAAGTTCTTACCACAGAAACTCACTGTGTCCCTGTGCTCCTTTCATGTTTTCATACAGGGTATCTAAAAAAAATCTCAACATGTAATTAAAATACCTTCATGTCATATGCATTGATTATTGGATATCCACTCTGGCTTGTTTGAGTCCTGTCTCGCTTCTTTTCCTTGATTCTGTGTTGATATTTATTCATCGGGAAAACAAACCTAAACTGCCTTCCATCTTTCACAGGTTAATATTACATAGGAGACCCTTACTCATCTGCTACCAAAAGGTTGTGTGATTCCTTTTGATAGTCTTTGCTAGCATAATGGCTGTTGTGACTAGAGATCCCTGGCAACCCCAGAGCATCCGGGCCTTCTTTACTCTGAGGTAAAACAAATGTCAAACCTCTGAGTATCCACTAGAAAAATCAGAACATCTATGACTCAACCTTCATCTCCCCTGGCAGCTGGGCTTTTTATTGTTATCTTTAAAGTACCTCCCACCCCTGCTGCTGGTTTTGTGTGAGGTAAAAGAAGAGCTGTCCTGAGTTTCCAAACACTGCTTTGAATTTTCACATGTGTTCTCTGGACCCTCTACAGGTTTACTCTGTGACAGATATCTGCGCTTTAAGACAGGAAAGACAAAAGTCTGTTCTTCAGGGAACACTTGTACAAGTAGTAACCCCCAATACATGTCCAGTCCTTGCACGTCCTTTCTAGAGGGAAGATATGAGCTGGGGCCTTTTGCAGAATCACTGAGCTGATGTAGATCTGGGGTATGTGCACATCCTGACTCAGATTGTCATGTTTGTTCTCTGTCACCACCAGGAGTCTATCAGAGACAATCACACAACAGGACAGTTAACTACATGTCTTAAGCCTGATTAATGTCTAGGAAGCCATTTCAAGTACACTGTATCAAGCTCACTATGTTCCTGAAGTATTTTGTGATCGGTATGGAAAAAAGTATTATTAGTCTCATCCTTATAATTCTGTTTCCATAGTGAAGAGGAGGAGGACAGGGAGGAAGAAAAGGAAAGAGAGAGGGAAGAAGGAGGAACAGGAGGAGGAGGAGCAAGAGGAAGAGGTGGAAGATGTTAGAATATTAGAAAGAGCCTCTACAGGAGATGTTCTACATTTTCATATTTTCCAAAATAATCAGTATTCCTCATTCTGTGGACAGTCTATTTCATATGTATGTGACTAGCTTGAAAAGCGTGATGAGTAACACTAAATGGTGCTGCATAACAGCTGCCTTGCTCACAGGGAAGCAATAGAAGAATGCTGGTTCCTGCTAGGCAATCAGAAGGAACAGTGACTGTAAAATTAGTGTCAGAGTGGGCTCCGGGCACCATTAAAATTGGAAACAAGGCAACAGCAGACTCTGTCATTTTCCCAGTCATGAGCTCTCACTTTGAGCTGATCAATTCCAGGGGGTGAAAGAGGGAAAAAAGTATCAGAGAGGCAAGTCTAAAATTCAGCTCTTACTGCAATTTTCTCCTACTAAATTTAATACTGAATGCATTGTGATGGAGAACACATTTACATTTGCTTTGTCCATTCAGTGGAAAGGTGAAGTCCCCTCTGTGGTCAAAGCTATGAGCATACTATACAATCACGGGCTTTGGTGTTCTCTGCCATGCAGCCCTTGATGTCTTGGACATCTGAGTGCTTCTTACTTAGCTTCTTTATTTCCAGTTTTAAAAGGAAAATTTTGGGGAGTGCTCTTGAACCTTCATGCTGGCTTTCTGGATATTTCAAAAAAGTTTTACTAAGTAAAATATTCGTTATAATTCAAGATAGGACCCATAATGCATTATTTCTTTCCTTCAAACAGTACAGCTGGATTGTGGGAAATTTTATTTTATGCGCATTGGTATTTTGCCTGACTATGTGAGGATGTCAGATCCCATGAAGCAGGAGATGCAGGCAGTTGTGAGATGCCACGTAGGCGCTGGGACTAGGAACCTGAGTCCTCTGTAATAGCAGTCAGTGCTGTTAACCACTAGGCCATCTCCCCAGCCCCTTAGCCAGCTTCTGAAGAATTGCCTTGAGTTGTTTATAGGTTTTCTATCTCAGTTATTGATATCTATTTCCTGTGGTAGTTGAGGTGCTCACCAGCAAATTCTGGTCTAACTCTATGATACCATTTCCACTGCTTGGAGTTTGTTTTATCCTTGTATCTGACCATTTGTTCCCTTTGACAAAGAAAGCCTCTGTCCACTTTGTCTACTTCTGAAGCCAGTTCAAAGGTTTTTGAATCTGACCATCCGGGACTGTGCTTGCATCCTGAACAGGTCCTCTTAGAGTGCTTAATGCAATGTAGATAATTTCTTTGCCACAAGTTAATCTTAGTTAATCTCTGTGTTGCTACAGCGGAATAGACAAGAAACAGCTGACTGTTCAACACTTCTGACTGCTATTTCCATCGCCCTGCCCACACTGCATAATTTTATGCAGCTAACAAAGAGTCGTTTTCAAACGGGCTTCATTGATATATACTTTATAGTATCTATTATTCCCCTTCAATCAAAGACTTCCAAATTGTAATTCTGTAGAAACTTTACCCCACACGTTCTCCTTTCTTATGTCGAGAAATGTGCCCTCAAAGTAAATAGAGGTTATAGTGCAACTTTCAATAACATACACACTGGTTTACACTGCAGGCAGAGATAAAACTCTTCCTAGACGATATGCAAAACTTTCCAGGAATGGCCAAAAAGATATTTTCTTAGATGGACCCAGGACATAGTGTTTACTCTTTACTGAAGTTCACATTCTAAAATGGCTTTTGCTAAGTGACACACAATTAACAAAATATATTTTTATAGAAATTTCCATTTATGAAAGTGCTGTATTAACTAATAGTGATGTATCGGGTGGGGTAAGTCTATGTGCATATGGACTTATGCACATGTGAGAGTGAGTGCATGTACACATATGTGTGTGTATATGGAATACATAGGTTGGGTATCCTCATTGATCTCTCTACAGTTTCTTTTCTGAGACAGTGTCTCTAACAGAACCTGGAGCTGGCTGACTTGGTCAGGCTAGCTGCCCAGTGAGCCCCGGTGGTCCATCAGTTCAGGGTCTCAGACACATGGAGGCAGTATGCACAACTTTTTCTTCTCAGTGCTGAGGATCTGAAATCAGTTCTCTGTGCTTATTATCACGAACTCCCCTGCCTGAGCCATCATCTCAGTCCCCACAACGATCTATTTTAAGAATCTGTGCTCATAGTCTGTGTTTGAAATTCACAGATTGGCATCACTAATGCCTAATACAGTTTTGAAATCTGTAGAAAAACATTCATGGGACTGTATTAAATTATTTTGAGGACAACCACAATAAAATTAAAAGTTAAGACATCGTATGCCAACCCTTGGGGCAATTTTAATTTCCTTTGTTTAGGGTCAGATATCCATGTTCTTGTACTACAACATGCAACTGGAGTGTATGTTGATCTACCATAGCCCAGAGAGAATCTGAGGAAGAGGAGGAGTCAAGCAACTCGTGAATCTTTATGCTGGCAGTGCTGGATGCATGAATTGTGCTGTTGGGCAAATAAACCACCCCACTTCCGCCATAAGATGCATGCGGAGGACAAGATGGGAAGAAAGTCAGTGTAGGCTCTACACGGGGGAGCTCTCTATTGGGTCCTGAGGGTAGAGCTCTCGGCAGCCAATGTAACAAGATGTGGAGTCCGATAAGGGTACACAGTGCATTTGGATCCTGGATTATTTTAGTTATTTCCAGTAAAAGAGTGAAAGAAAGGCCATGCCAAGAATGAGCTCTAAGATGTGGGAACTAAGCAGTCGGCTTTTACATGTGACGTCATAGACGATTACAAGAATCGGATTTTCTGACTTCAGAAGAGATGGTACCAGGAAAGGAACTAATTCCAGATAAAACAGGACAAGTATTAAAACTTATTGATGGATGGTGTCGAGTCTTTCTCCTCTTGTTTTGATGGTGGCTAGATCCTAGCATTGAAGGGCCCTTGCAGGAAAGTAAAGAAATTAATTTCCCTTCCTTCACCTTCCCCTAGTATGGAACAATGCAAAGCATAGTTAGCAACTTTATCTTTCTATAGTGAATAGAGAAAAAGCAAAAAATTTTGGAGGATTTAGTAAAGTATATTATAATGTGAGAAGAAACGAGGCACAGCTCCAAGCACCTAAAAGAAGAAAGGTCTCTGAAGGAAATAATATCAACAAGAAAGATAAGATGGACACCTGAAGTCTATAGAAAAATTCATTTTGACCTTTGTGGGATGTGAAGGGAAGGTAGAGTGGGAGAGTATGCTGAGATGAAATCAGAAGTTCAAAGAAACTGGGTGATGAAATAGAAACCTGAAAAGGAGATGAATCACACAAATGGGTGTACTTAATGCCAAGTGCCAGGCGGTTCAAAGGCAGGCTGGAGATTCCCTGCAAAATGCAGAGAAGGGGAACAAAGACGCACAACAAAGCCAGATTATAAATCTGCAAGAGAGGAGAAGTACCACTTTAAGAGTGAAAGTATTTCTTTAAACCCCCAAATTAGGAACTAAAAGCAATAACCAATGAATGGTAGTTCCCAATATGATGGGGAAAAGTCTTTTCAATTAAAAAGGTACTCACCTAGGTTTATAAAAAGGATCTTAGAATTTTCTTCTCTTTTCCAGTTTTAATAATAAAAATTTAGAATGTTACATGTAACAACATTATAAAGAAGAACAGTAAACATGTCAGGTTTATTCTGCTGCTAATATTCAGATATTTCTCAGTTTCTAAAACAACTTAAAACAGAGTGTCTGTGAAAATTGTATGTCAGAATTGTATGTCAAAAAACTTACACGCAAAGGCAGTAGGCAAATACACTTATATTTTTAAAGAATTAAAAAAATGAATGAGCCCCACAAATAAGGATTACTTATTTAATAAAATTTTCGGTGTGAATAACTCTTAAATACCTTTACTATGTTGAATATGAAGTTAGAGTCTATTTTTTAATAAAAGTATAAAGTAAAAAATGGTTATCAATTCAGCGAACAACTCAGCATCTGACTGATTCATGCTGCAAATTTGAAGGAGGGAACTTCACGAGTATCTGAGAACGTTTCTAAGCATCTGGGGATGTGTCATCAAATGTTATTTCATAAACTCAAATGTGCTTACTTCAAAGATAGAAAGGAAATGTGCAATAAAATGATTTTGTAACAAAAGTCAAAGATTTTCTGTTTAGCAAAAAATACTGAAAACTAGTCATAAAGGCGAGAAGCTATGAGGGGAAATGTTTTCTCACAATCTGTGAAGCACAGGTTACTTTGTAAGAAGGTTGTCTTTTCAAAAAGAAAAATTAGGTAACTACAAAACAGAACAATGAACAAAGCGTGCCTAAGGAGTTCATAAGAAAAGGAGTATTGATAATATCTTGAATCAATGAGGTAAGTGTGTATAAAAGAGATTATTGATCATCGCATGGGCTCCTCTCATCGATATTTCATTATTTTTAAAAGTTAGTGTCATTCTAGTGAAATTCTAATTTGGAATACACACTTGGCCATATACTACCTCAAATACTGAATGAACTATGTAAGTTAGGACTTTATAGGACTAATACACCCTTTGTAGAAAACATCTAATAAAAACGAACACTTTATATGATTATAAAATCTGAAAGTCTACTACACTAAATAAATTATCAAAATAGAGATGATTTTTTCCTGCCTTTCTCTAGTCTGATTCAAATCATTATTCTAATTACATTTCTGTATTTTTATTTATTACTGGATGTTTTATTCTAACCTAGATTTCAATTTAACATTTCAGACCAGCTGAAGGTTGATCGTGGCTAATGTTAATGTTTGAATCCTCAAGGCCAAGCATGTATCTCAGAAGACCTTCCAGGATGAGTCTGCTTATCTGATACTTCAGATGCTGTTCCTCTAGTGTTTTACTCTTGTCTGTTAAAGTTAAAGACTAATGCTATTTCTTTTTTTAACTTTTTTTTTTTTTTCTGAGCTGGGGACCGAACCCAGGGCCTTGCGCTTGCTAGGCAAGTGCTCTACCACTGAGCTAAATCCCCAACCCCCTAATGCTATTTCTTAAGGTACTAAAAAGGAAATTACCCCTTTCAGTGTTATTCTGGAAATTAAATCAATGCAATGAGACTATGAATCAGGAATTATATTTAAGAAAATAGTTGCCTAAGTAGGAAAGTTGTAAAGAATGCTACATATAATTTGCTAGTCATAAGATTAAAATAGAGTCTCATAGCCACTTTGCATTATATATATCATTCCATTCTTTTACATCTTAAATGATATTCTACTTCCAAGTTACCCCTCCACAAACCACACATTTGCCTTTCCTCCCAC
Source organism: Rattus rattus (assembly GCF_011064425.1). NCBI lineage: Eukaryota > Metazoa > Chordata > Mammalia > Rodentia > Muridae > Rattus > Rattus rattus. The sequence goes on along the minus strand of NC_046161.1, from coordinate 29,435,688 downwards.
CCCTTGTCTCTATGAGGGTGGTCACCCACCCACTCTCTCCTGCCCCACCTCTCCAGAATCCTCCTATGCTCAGACATCAAACCTCCACAGAAACAAGGTCCTCCGATCCCATTGATGTCAGACAAAGCCATCCTCTACTACATAGGGATCTGCAGCCATGGATCCCTCCCTGTACACTTCTTTGTTAGTGGTCCAATCCTTGGGAGCATTGGGTGGTCCGGCCAGCTGATGTTGTTCTTCCAATGGGGTTGCCGTCCCTCGCTGTTCATGAACAATTGTGAAAGATGAAGGAATAACATCCCACTAACTGTAGCAATGCAGACAACAGTCCTTTAGATACATGGCTGAAGCAAAGAGGATATATGTTTTTAATGGTGAAAATTTCAAAAAAAAAGTCTTGAACTGCAGAAAAAAGACTTGATACATCATGATCAAGAAACAACGATTACTTGTCAACATCAGAAGCCGATTTTCCAGTAAGACTCGATCAATTTGATTCATAGCCAAGTTCAAACAAATCTTGCTCTGTATTTATTGGTCTTGAAAAGTTAGTTGAAAAGCTTATGTAATAGAGATCAGACTAAAAATAGTCAAGATATTCTACAAATTAGTAAAATTAGGTTCTCCCCTATCATAAACCAAAGCTTTGGGTAATTTTTAATCAAATCAGTGTTTGATTGGAATAGATACCAACAAACAGGAAAAATTCACAGTAGAAACATCTATATTTGTTCAAGAAAACTTGACAGAAAAACATATAGCATGGAGATTATATCATACATGAATATATGTATATTATATAAAATAAAGTATACAATATGTAAAATGTAGGTAGGGCTGTGCTGAAGAATTATAATATATCTGAAACCATCAACTAGATCTCTGTAATGTACTAAGCTGAAAACATATTTGAGATGGATCAGTGGCCTCTGTACTAGAAGAAATTGTACTCAAAGCATCTAGAAGAAATTGTAGTCCAATAACTCTTTTTTTGAAGTAGGGAAGGATTTCTTAAGATGTAGAAACATTTCTTAATAAAACATTAAAAATAGCATATATGAAACTTTAAAAAGCCTATACAGAAAAGATACCATAAACAAATAAATAAATTCCCAGTCACTGTCTACGGTACATTTGAAATGTACATAGGCAATGATGACCTCGTGCTCAGAATGCGTAACGTGCAAAACAGAGGAAAACAAAGAGAACAGTAGGTGCAGGGACAAATCATGACATTTGAAAAACATATTCAAACTTGTGAAATATAAAACATACTTCTTACTTAAACAAGAAAGCTATATAAAAATAAGTACATTGAGTCAAAATTGATTTTAGTTAATTAAACTCAAACAACATGACATCAGATAACAAAATAAGAATTGGCAATATCTAAAAATCAAATGATAGACATTAGATATATATAAAAAAGCAGACACCTACAGTATCCTCTTACTTATGAAAATAAAAAATATGCAGGTAAGTGTACCATTTTAAACACTCACATGCCTTTCAAGGTATGCAAGTAAGTAAGATATTCAGGAAAAGAATCTGTTTGGCTGCCCTCTGTTCCAGTATACCAAAATTGTGACAATGTTTCCATTATGATATTTACAGACCAATAAAATCTGTTTCCACTGCTCTATTCTAAGACAGAAGAAGAAACCCAGCATCTTAATGTCTAGTAAGATACTAACAATGATGAGAGTAATTGAGAAAGCAGAATTGCTAAATAACAAACAGATTCTGTTGACATAATGAATTAGTGCTAAGTACTAATTTACTTTAATATCAAGATAAAATCCACATGTTAAACTGTACATGAGTGTGCTTCTCTCTGTAGCATCTTCTGAATGGGCTTATGAATTTTATCTCATTTGGTCTATGGATTTTATCTATGAGTAAAGAATTTTCTTGTTTTTAGTCATTTTACATTCTAAACCCATCACGATATCACTATATATATATATATATATATATATATATATTCCTAATACAGACAGCCCATGATTCTAAATCTATTCATGTAACCATCTGTATTTGTATCTATTACTTATTCTAAGGCATACAAATGTGTAATTACCTTGTAATATAACATAAGCTTCATATTCTGATTTTTGTGGAAAACCAAGATTGTTTGATGTATGCAAAGATAAAATTGTACTTCAAAATGATAATATACACTATAAATAATTTGAAACGTTCATGAGAAAAAACAAATATTTCTTTAAGAAAATATTCACACTTATAGGAGTTCTTTAAAAATTAAATTTTAGCTGTTAACTAGAACATGAAATAGGTGCATTTATAAAAGTCTAGTCCTCTAAGGAAATCTAAAGGGATTCCTTTGGAGAGAGTGACATTCTGGTTGGTTGTTAAGATGGTTTAATATACGGAAAACCATCAACGTGATCCATTATATAAACAAACTGAAAGAACAAAACCACATGATCATTTCATTAGATGCTGAGAAAGCATTTGACAAAATTCAACACCCCTTCATGATAAAAGTCCTGGAAAGAATAGGAATACAAGGCCCATACCTAAACATAGTAAAAGCTATATACAGCAAAACCAGTTGCTAAATTAAACTAAATGGAGAGAAACTTGAAGCAATCCCACTAAAATCAGGGACTAGACAAGGCTGCCCACTCTCCCCTACTTATTCAATATAGTTCTTGAAGTTCTAGCCAGAGCAATCAGACAACAAAAGGAGGTCAAGGGGATACAGATCGAAAAGAAGAAGTCAAAATATCACTATTTGCAGATGATATGATAGTATATTTAAGTGATCCCAAAAGTTCCACCAGAGAACTACTAAAGCTGATAAACAACTTCAGCAAAGTGGCTGGGTATAAAATTAACTCAAATAAATCAGTAGCCTTCCTCTACACAAAAAGAGAAACAAGCCGAGAAAGAAATTAGGGAAACGACAATCTTCATAATAGACCCAAATAATGTAAAATACCTCGGTGTGACTTTTTAACCAAGCAAGTAAAAGATTTGTACAACAAGAACTTCAAGACTCTGAAGAAAGAAATTGAAGAAGACCTCAGAAGATGGAAAGATCTCCCATGCTCATGGATTGGCAGGATTAATATAGTAAAATGGCCATTCTGCCAAAAAGCGATCTACAGATTCAATGCAATCCCCATCAAAATACCAATCCAATTCTTCAAAGAGTTAGACAGAACAATTTGCAAATTCATCTGAATAACAAAAAACCCAGGATAGCTAAAACTATGCTCAACAATAAAAGGACTTCGGGGGGAATCGCTATCCCTGAACTCAAGCAGTATTACAGAGCAATTGTGATAAAAACTGCATGGTATTGGTACAGAGACAGACAGATAGACCAATGGAATAGAATTGAAGACCCAGAAATGAACCCACACACCCATGGTCACTTGATTTTTGACAAAGGAGCCAAATCCATCCAATGGAAAAAGATAGCATTTTCAGCAAATGGTGCTGGTTCAACTGGAGGTCAACATGTAGAAGAATGCAGATCGATCCATGCTTATCACCCTGTACAAAGCTTAAGTCCAAGTGGATCAAGGACCTCCACATCAAACCAGACACACTCAAACTAATAGAAGAAAAAAACTAGGAAGCATCTGGAACACATGGGCACTGGAAAAATTTCCTAAACAAAACACCAATGGCTTATGCTCTAAGATCAAGAATCGACAAATGGGATCTCATAAAACTACAAAGCTTCTGTAAGGCAAAGGACACTGTGGTCAGGACAAACGGCAACCAACAGATTGGGAAAAGATCTTTACCAATCCTACAACAGATAGAGGCCTTATATCCAAAATATACAAAGAACTCAAAAAAGTTAGACCGCAGGGAGACAAAAACCTATTAAAAATGGGGTTCAGAGCTAAACAAAGAATTCACAGCTGAGGAATGCCGAATGGCTGAGAAACACCTAAAGAAATGTTCAACATCTTTAGTCATCAGGGAAATGCAAATCAAAACAACCCTGAGATTTCACCTCACACCAGTGAGAATGGCTAAGATCAAAAACTCAGGTGACAGCAAATGCTGGCGAGGATGCGGAGAAAGAGGAACACTCCTCCATTGTTGGTGGGATTGCAGACTGGTACAACCATTCTGGAAATCAGTCTGAGGTTTCTCAGAAAATTGGACATTGAACTGCCTGAGGATCCAGCTATACCTCTCTTGGGCATATACCCAAAAGATGCCCCAACATATAAAAAAAAGACACGGGCTCCACTATGTTCATCGCAGCCTTATTTATAATAGCCAGAAGCTGGAAAGAACCCAGATGCCCTTCAACAGAGGAATGGATACAGAAAATGTGGTACATCTACACAATGGAATATTACTCAGCTATCAAAAACAACGACTTTATGAAATTCGTAGGCAAATGGTTGGAACTGGAAAATATCATTCTGAGTGAGCTAACCCAATCACAGAAAGACATACATGGTATGCACTCACTGATAAGTGGCTATTAGCCCAAATGCTTGAATTACCCTAGTGGCCTAGAACAAATGAAACTCAAGACGGATGATCAAAATGTGAAGGCTTCACTCCTTCTTTAAAAGGGGAACAAGAATACCCTTGGCAGGGAAGAGAGAGGCAAAGATTAAAACAGAGACTGAAGGAACACGCATTCAGAGCCTGCCCCACATGTGGCCCATACATATACAGCCACCCAATTAGACAAGATGGATGAAGCAAAGAAGTGCAGACCGACAGGAGCCGGATGTAGATCGAACCTGAGAGACACAGCCAGAATACAGCAAATACAGAGGCGAATGCCAGCAGCAAACCACTGAACTGAGAACGGGACCCCCGTTGAAGGAATCAGAGAATGAACTGGAAGAGCTTGAAGGGGCTTGAGACTCCATATGTACAACAATGCCAAGCAACCAGAGCTTCCAGGGACTAAGCCACTACCTAAAGACTATACATGGACTGACCCTGGACTCTGACCTCATAGGTAGCAATGAATATACTAGTAAGAGCACCAGTGGAAGGAGAAGCCCTGGGTCCTGCTAAGACTGAACCCCCCAATGAACTAGACTGTCGGGGGAGGGCGGCAATGGGGGGAGGGGTGGGGAGGGGAACACCCATAAGGAAGGGGGGAGGGTAGGGGATGTTTGCCAAATGTACATAAGAAATACTCAAGTTAATAAAAAAAAAAATACAAAAAAAAAAAGAATATTTCACATTCAAATCACAATACAGTTAAAATAAAAATAAGGCATGATTCCAGAATTATGTATCAAAAATAATCAAAATCTTAGCAAAAACAATGATGTGTGTTTAAATAGAACATCAGTCATGAATGAGGAAAAATTCTAGATGCGCTTCACGATCATGTACATATAAATCAACAATACTATAATAGATACTTAAAGATTTGTAAGAGGATTGACTTATGTCATACATTTTATGCCATTAAATAAAACATTGATGGTGCTTCAGTGCTGTAAATGGTTGACTGACAGGCGATTGGATTTTGGACAGGAACTGAGGGGCTCAGTAGTATAATGAGCAGGTTGATGTAGAGAGTGGGTCCCAGAACCACATACATGCAGAATCATGACCTGGACTTTGACCTCATGAGTTCTTATCCAGTACTTTTATAAACTGAGTTGTGTTTTTACTTTATTGAGTACACAAATGAAACAGCAAAATTTTGTGACGGATTTCATGTTTAATATTGTCACTTGAGTAGGATATAGTAAAGAATCATTTAATTAAAAGATTTATAAATTCTAAAAAAAAAAAAAAAAAAAAAAAAAAAAAGAGAGCTGCAGTGCATGTCTCCTGGTTGGGAAAATGCCACGAGTTCCACTCTACTTACTTTTGTATTTATGTATATTCACTACAGTAAAAACTATTCTAGGGAATTCCAGGGACAGGAGGTGGGAGGGAGTGAGTGGGTGAGTGGAGAGCACCCTCATAGAAGCAGGGGGAGGGGAGATGGGATAGGGTGTTTTCAGAAGGGAAACCAGGAAAGGGGATAACATTTGAAATGTAAATAAAGATAATATCCAATACAAGAAAAAAAAAAGAAAACTATTCTATATGGACAATATTTCCATTGTCTGTACACCTATGTATAAACACAATCCTCTATTCATGCCAAAATAAAACTCAGGGGCTGAAATACATGGTTGTTGGGAATTAATGGATTGAAGGGGTGGGAACACTGCCTACTGGTTGTAAAATTAGAAGTACGTGAGGGCATTGGTGGGTGTGATGGTCAATCTTGCCTGTCACTTTGATGAGATTTGGAATCGCCGTGTAAACTAATCTCTTGAAATGCTTGGGAAGGATTACCTAGACTAAATTAATTGAGATAGGAAGTGCTACATTAAATGTGGGTGGGGCCACTCCACAGACTGTGGGGGGGAATGGAATAAAAGGGGGAGCGTGAACTGAACACAAATGCTCCTTGCTGGCGGCTTCTTGACTGTGGATGTACTGTGACCAGCTGCTCACGATTCTACCCCTCCGGTTCCCCACCATAGCTGTGAGCCAAAGGACACATTTCCTCAGGTTGCTTTGATGGGGTATTGTGTCCCAGCAATGTGAAAATATCTAGTAAAGTTGTCGTGAGTGACAAAGGACTGTGACAACTTCCAGTAACAGCCATAAATCTCCAATGACGTGGACAGCTCCCAACAACAGGATTGGAATGTCTGAATATGTACACAGTTTGCAGTCAGATATTGCGTTACTGGTTTGTCCTTTCTTGGGTGTATCAAAAATTGTTCAAGCCATTTGTCATTTGATTTCTGTGTTACAATAGTATATGCATGTGTGCATATGTGTGAGTGTGTGTATTTATGTGTATATATGTGCATATGTAGATATGTATGTATATATGTATGCTCATGTATATATTTGTTTGTGTACATTGTATATATGTGTACTTGTACACATTTATATATATTTGTGTGCCTGGTGCATATGTGTGCACATATCTATGCCTGGGAGTACCTTATCTGTGGGTAGTTTGTTTCTTTTCTCTCATTCCTCTTTCTCTTTACATTTCCCATTTTTCTCCTTTTATGATTGTTCCTTAAATCCTGTGAACACTAATGGAAAGGGAAAATAGGGCCCGCCCTTGAAGGGTATATAAGGAAAGGAAAACATGGATAGGGCACTTTTGTTTGCACTTCACATCATTAAAATAATCTACACATCCATATTACAAAGAGCTTAATATGTACACACTGAAAATAGCTTATTTGTTCTCAGTTAACTTTTGACATGGATGGTGATTTGGGTAAAATGGGGATCTTAGTGCTCTTGGGAATTTATGGGCCCTTGTTATGCTATAACAAGTGCACACACTTGTCACTCTAACACATATGCACATGTACACACACACCACACACTCACACAAAAGGGGTGGGTTGAGAAAATAAAGTACAGACAACATAAATCTCAAAGACAAGGCCAACAACCCCACCAGATGGACAAGATGAAACGTTGCAATGGTTGGCTGCCTTTGGCTGCCTCTGTTCAGATTTCCTTTAAAAAATGATAACTGTGGATAGGACAGGGGTATAGGAGCTTTCATGATATTAATTCTCTGCCTCAGAAACTGCTTGCTCTTTGAATATAATGCCACTTAAATATTCAGCTACAGTTTTTGCTCAATGATGATGTAAAAATGTGTGGCATGGATAACCATTCCCTTTACATATCCAGTGTCCACCTCAACTGGGGCAAATCTTAGTTCACACAGGGCTCTGGCAATCTTGCTATGATGTGGGCTAAACAGAAAACAAATACAATACGACTCTAATTTTGGAAGAAATGTAAAGCCATACGTTTCCAAATGTGGAATTGAGCTGCTAACTCTATGGTTAAAATAACTAACAAAGTATTCATAATTAGTTAAGCAATTAATAAGTCATAGAAATGTAACACTCTTCACCCTTCTGCTCCTCCTCCTCTTCTGCCAGCTCCTTTTCCTCTTCTTTCTCTTTCTCCTCCTCCAAGTGGGCACTAAATTTCTCCACCCTCTGTTTCTGAAAGGAACGTCTGCGGTGCTGATGGGGCTAAATGATTTCCAGGACCACCAAAGTTACCACACAGACTGCAACGTAACATGAGTTAAACCTAAACAGTAATTAATTCATTAAGTGTTTTACTGAAAACACCAAATATCTAAGTATAAAGGAAGCAGAAACATGGAGAACTTTCTTGTTTGCCCTTAAGATAAAGAAACTAATGAAAAATAAAGCAATGTGTAATTGTGATGGGCATAAATATCATTCTACATAGTAATTAGGCAAATTATAAATAGTAGGTATCAATGACAGTAATTAGCATTGCTCTTACACAAACATGTAGTTTACAGCTTAGAAAACAAATCTTTCCTAATATGACTGCCATCAGTATTAACTTTTCTAATACTATGAACTTATGGAAAGATCCCCTCATACTCACATGCATCTCCACACAGAAGCATCATTCCAAAGACAAAGGTCCTGGGTCTGAAGGATATAACCAATAAGGACTTCACAAGTCCTTTGAGAATGCTCAAAGAGGGCTTTAGCAAAGCAAGCACCCCTGGGTCCCTTTCATGCACTTCTGCTTAGTTGGGGTGGTGCAGGAGAACACCCTGGGCTTCCTGATTATCATGCCTATGGTACCTTAGCACTTATAGCATTGCAGTCACCAAGCTGATGTCATTTTGCTGAAGAGGACCATGGCATGTACCTCCATGGGTCAAAAGAAGTTATAAGGTAATAGGAAGGCCTTTGGTGACAATCTTTAAATTTCTGGCACACTAAACCAGAGAATAAGCTATGCCCAACTGAAGGATGGAAAGACGCAGTCAAGAAAAATATTCATAGGAAAAGCTTAGAAACTGGAATAAAGTAGTGTGACTAAATTTAATGTGCTTAATGATGATCCAAGGAATGAATTGAAAGTCATTCATCTTTCTGTGGGAGATGTCGCCACCCACTAGGCCCCAGCTTCTGCAGTACCAAGGAAGGGAGCAATGTTCTCAGGAATATGGCTTAACAGGAAGAGATGACCTTGCCTCTGTCCCAGGTACAGCTCCCAGAACTGCATGATGAAGCAGTTGTCAACTAGATTTGTCAATCTTTCCCCTTTGTAACTCATAAGAGCAGTTAGTCTCTGATTGCTTACAGCCAGTTTAGGTAGATTGGCCTTGAACGTGATAACATGGGTGCTTACAGAGGGATGGAAAGGCCATGTTTTTAAAGAATTCCCTTTCTATTACTTCACACTCACTGCACAAAAGAATGATAGAAATTTATGTCTAGAGTGGATTTCCATACATAAAATATTGATTTGTGGTTTTAAAACCAATTCCTTTCCATTTTGCGTAATGTATGGAAATTCATCATGAAGGGGGGTTTGAAATTATTTTTTCCTTCTCAGTAATCAGGTTTAAGAAGCTCAATACACAGAAAAGATCCTTGCCCTCAGATGTTTAATTGTTTAACATTCATGTGATTTATAATGGAATCTGTCTTCTTCATGGGAGCTAATAATACAGATAGTGCTGTCTCTAAGGATTGGTCAGATCAGAGAGAGGGCGACAGAGAGAGGGAGGTGGGGAGGGGAGCGGGAGATGGAGGGAGAGGGAGAGGAAAATGAGGATGGATGGGGAGAGAGAGAGAGAGAGAGAGAGAGAGAGAGAGAGAGAGAGACAGAGACATAGACAGAGACAGAGAGACAGAGAGACAGAGGGAGAGAATGCAGATGTTAAAGACAGGAATGCTTAGTAAGTTTTCCATAAGGCAGGGTAAGAAAGCTGCTCCTACACAGAGGAGAAATTGATGCTTTCGGGCTTAACCATGAAAGGAAACAGGAAACAGGGCTGTTTTTCTCTTCAGAGCACAATGTGAAACCTCAGGTGGATTTGTGAGCACAAAGGCACAACATACTGGAGCAGATATGAGCATGGTGAAGGTCAGATAAACAACAAAATGGAATGAAACCAACCTTGAAGTGTAGGACCAAGCCAGACAGAAACCTCCCTGCAGTGGCTATTCTGGAAATTAGAGTAGAAAAACAGACACATGGGGTAGGGGATTGGGGATTTATAAGGCACTTCAGAATAATTTCAAAAGTCACGTGAATATCCATTTTAATGTTTTGGCTTAGCAAATCAGTTTGCACTGATGCTTTTTGATATAATCTTCTTTACATTGCATTTGTTTTGCTATTCCTGTCATAAAATTTTGATCCTTAAATGTAGCATAATAAATTTCTCAGATTTTAAGACATAATTAATTCCAAAAAGCAACACTGATTTCACAGTGGTTTCTGAGTTCCGTGGAACAAAGGGAACTCAATATATAAAACGTACCCAGAGATTCCGGCGTGCACAAAAATACTAAGCACATTTAAGAGAAAGTGTCATGTTTCTCCAGATCAGCTTGGAATTTTGCACACCTCCCTCTCTGTCATCAGTGCTCAGCTGCATAGTTACACAATGCCCCGGGGACCACATGACAACGCAATGGCACCTGCTAGGAAGACAAGCAATAGGCTGGAGGGCATTTGCTAGGCACTTTTGGGTCAGCCTTACATTTACAAACCTATTAAACAATGACAGCCTTCTCTGCTGTTTAGCAAAGGCCATTACAAAACTCAGATGGGAGGCGTTCTGCTGCAGATTCTCCTTTGAACAATGGTGGTCTTTAAAAGCAGCATTCTAGGAACATTTTCCTTATCAATTCAGAGACAGGGGTAGAAACTCAGATGTATAGAAATGCAGTCTACGGTTTGTCCAAGGGAGAAAGATCTGTAGTTGATTTGTCCGTGGCAAGAAGAGCCTGTCTCTGCCAACAGAAGAATATCTCTCTGTTCCTGAACCAATGAAATATCACTCAGCTAGAAGACATTAAGGATTGCCATGTGGGATGTGGTACTTATGTTCTCAGATGAACAGGAATCTAAAACACTTTGTTAAAGCTTTACTATTAATCCTTAAGAAGTGTAGGGATTTTTGCTGCCGTAGTTCAGTAGTGGTGCTATCTTTTTTTCTCTACCTCACATCTAAATTCTGTGATGATGAAAATGGTGGAAGTCCCTAGGGCTAGGGCCAGAGGACTCCCTTCATCTAATGCTCTGGAGCTCAGTCCAGGTTTGGACTTCCTTTTCCAAGGACTAAAATTTCCATGGGGACTAGTTAGCTGACTCTCCTGCTCAGGGTCATTTCATCCTGTATATTGGAGCCTCTGTTTCAGTCGAGAGTTTTCACCTTCATTTTCCAAGCACAAGTGAGAGCCCAATGGCTTCTCTTGGCACCTGCTTTCAATGGTGAGTGTGCAGCACTGAAACACCAAAGGTTTCACCACATGTGTGAAAAAAATTTTAAAAAAGTCACTGGGAAATGTCCATCCACTCTTTTAACTTACTACATTTAGCTATTGGGTCTAGAGACTTTACGTATGAATTTCATCTGTAACTGTGACTATGACAGCCAACATTGCTTTGAAGTTGCAAAATGTCATGAATTTACATAATAAAATTAAGTCATAAGATATTCTATGTAGTATACCCTGTGATAGTCATGGTTGTGAAGGTATGTGGCTGGCTGCTCTTAAACATTTCTAAGTTATGAGGACTCTGTTTGAGAGTACAGTGGAGACAGGGTTCGTGTCTCTTTGTCTTTAAGATCTGTCACTCTGACTTTTGTTGAGATTTAGAAAGTGCTCCAGTCACCAGAAGAGAGTCCCCACCCCAGTAAGAGTATATGTGGCCTAGCACAAATGCCAGCTATGAGACTCCCCAACTTCTCTCCTGTGTGTGGCATACAGGGCAGAGGGCACCCTGGCTTAATTATCTAGGAGGGTAATAACATCAGGTATGGCTGCTAATCATGGTGGAGACTGAGCAGTACTCCATTAATAAATAAAGTAACGTACTGAGCTATAGCCAGGAACAGAGGAGATATCTTTTCAGACCAGATTCCAATGTATCAGGAAGCAAAGATGTTCTCTAGAAACCATCTGCATCATTTCCTTCTTAGATTCAGAATGAAGAAGGAAAGTTGCTGGGTGAAAGACTCCAATTTTGTCATGATATGATGTATAGACGCACATACTCCTGAAGAGAACAAGAAACCATCAAAGTGCATGTGAATTCTTAGCTTCTTGAACATCATATCTGGGAGTGGGTGAGTGGGTGGAGAAGCATCCTTATAGAAGCATGGGGAGGGAGGATGGGATAGGGTATTTCATGAGGAGGGGAACCAGGAAAGGGGATAACCCTTGAAATGTAAATAAATAAAACATCCAATAAAAAAACTGCTCCATAGTTAATGCAAACTCAGGCTTCTGTCCTTTGTTCCCATCTTGCCCCAACTTTAATTTTACATTCTGTTTTTAATTGATTCAGATATTCCCTAAGCAATGATGCATCAAGCATCAAATATTGTTTAGACTAGCTGCTGGTTCATATGCATCCCTCCATGCTACTTTTAAGGAGAAAAATGTAGAAGTGAGCCTGCCAGCACCATCTCTACCCTCCCACGCCTAGCTCCAGGCAAATAGAGGCTTATTTGCTTGATGACGTCCACAGAACCTTATTTTTATGCTTCAAGCCTAGCCCCAGTAGTTCCCGTATCCACTTTCCCTGGTGAGCCCCTCAAGAACCAAGTCTACCAGTGTTATCTCTACATTCCCAGGCCTAGCTCAAGTTATGAAGCTCCCACATTGGCCCAGCTTGAGGCAGAGTAAGTCTGACACCGAAAACAAATGAAAGAAAGGTACACACTCAGGTCACACAGCAAAAACATGAACAACATGCAATGTGTAGGTAATATGTCTGCTTCCCAAACCCATTAGTCTTGGAGAAATGTTCTCCAGTGAGAATTATCTAATGATTCCCAGGACACAAACTTAACAGAAGAACCCATAATCTTCATCCAAGATTTCAAGGAATTAAAAAAACAAAACAAAACAAAACAAAACGGGAAATGTAACAACTCTAGCAAAGAGAATGCAAACATTTTGAAAACTCATGAAAGGAACATGCAAGAACTATCGAATACCATTAAAAAAAATTGAACTGTAGGATAAGAATCTGAGATCAGTGGTGCAGACCAGATATTCAACAAAGTCACAGGAGCAAAAATGTCTCCGCCTTAGCATTTCCATCGTTGTGATAAAAGAACATTATCAAAACAACTTGGGGAGGAAAGGGATTTTCAGTTCACAACTCAGAGGTCACACTCTGTCACTGAGGAAATCAGGGCAGGAACTCAAGCTAGGCAGGATCCTGAAGGTGAGACCTGAAGCAGAGACCATGGAAGAGTGCAACTTAGTATTTTGCACACCATGGTTTGCTCATGCTCCTTTTTCCTAGTGCCCAAGACAACCAGTCCAGGACTGGTACTTCCAACAATGAACTAGGTTAGCCTACAGCATTCATCAGTGAACAATGTACCATAGGCTTGCCCACATGGTAATCTGGTGCAGGCATTTTCTCAAAATATCCTTTATAAAATGAATCAAGCCTAGGTCAAGTTGACATAAAAATTAGTAATCACAACTGACTCCTTGTCAACTGGACAAACACCTGACTTTTAAACTATAAACCTTTCTTTCTTCTTTATGTCTGATCCCATATTAATATTTATGTCATAATACAAATATTCCAACTTTTAAAAGTTTCACAGGCTTTTAAAAATTTTAAACACTTTAAAAATTTAATCTTTAAAATAGTGGTTCCCATCCTAGGTCATGACCTCTTTGTGGGGTTGAATAAAGGGGTCACATATCAGATATCCTGCATATCAGCTTTGTTTTTACATTATTATTTATACCAGTATAAAATTACAGTTATGAAGTAACAAAAAATAATTTTATGGTGAGGGACCACCACAACTTGAGGAATTGTATTAAAGTGTTAAAATATTATGAAGGTTGAGAACCACAGCTTTAAAACAGCTCATCCACAGGAATACTAATTAGTTGTCCAGTAACAAATTGTCAACCATACATTCAGGTAGCATTATGCAGACTAAGCATTACATTTTTATGAATAATTATATACATATATAACAATGATCATTGAAAAAAGAGGCAATGGATTCAAAGGAGAGAGTTTTTGAAAGTTTAGGAGAAAATGAAATGACTTAATTATATTATAATTTTAAGAAATAAAATTAACATTTAAAAAAAAGTAATGTCTCTAAAATTCCAAAGTCTCTTAACCTAAGGATCCTATAAAATTAGAGAAAGAGAGAGAGAGAGAGAGAGAGAGAGAGAGAGAGAGAGAGAGAGACTTTCTTATTCCCTGTAGGAAGTACAGGGACACAGTCACAACCAGGTTAAAACAAACCCAAAATTCAACACAGAAAAAGTTTAGTGCTTGACATCTGTAACTCATGGTCTTCTAGGCTCCAAAGGTCTCCATTTCTCTAGCTCCGCCATCTACAGCACATTTTGTCTCCTAGACTCAGACTATTTCTCTCCACAACTGCTGTTTCCTTTGTTGTCCCTCGTACTAGCAGCTCCAAAATGCTGGAGTCTCTACTGAATCTAAGGGTACATCTTCACTAATGACTTCTTATGGCTTCTCTTCAGAGACTCCAGTCCTGTCACACAGTGCCAAGCTTGAGCTTCTCTCTACAATCCTTTTTTGCCTTCAAAACCAGTGCCACTAGTGATGTTTACACATTCCAAACTAAGTTGCCAGCATAAAGTACAGCCTTTGCTTTCTCTGTACCACAGCTTCTGTTTGCTGCCCCTGAGGTCATAGGCCCCAATTTAACTTTAATGATGTAGTGTCTTAATCATTGCTAATTTTTCAGTTCCAGCTGGCTAGCATCAATAGTTTCAGCAAAGAAAGGTTTTACTTTAGTGGATCTGGTATTGTGTTAAACACAGGCCATGCTTCATCTCTAGATGACCATAATCTTGAATTTTTAGTTCAAAACATTACATAAATGGTTCTAATAGAGTCATTGCTTCCTTACAAAGCTTCACAGGCCAGGCCTGCAGCATCTGTACTTTCACAAGCCACTACAGAAAAGCTCCTTAAATTTTGAACACTGAATAGCTTTTCTAGCCCAAAGTTTCAAAATCCTTCCACAATTCTCCCCCAAACCTGGTCAGTTCTGTCAAAATGATATCCCAAAAGCATATTGTCAATATTTATCTTTTTTAGAATATTTATTTTTGTGCAAAGACAATGTTCATGAGACACTTGGGAGGGGAATATGTCCTTAGACTTCTGCGTCCCAGTCAATTACTGAAGGAGGTCAGAGCAGAAACTCAAAAGAGAACCCTAGAGGTTGAACTCCTGTAGTGAGTCATTGAGGAATGCTGCTTACTTGTTAGATCCCCATGCTTTGATCAATTTTCTTTTTTATTATAACAACCAATACCCTCAGCACAGGGCTAGAACTGCTCACAGTACGCTGAGCCCTACCACATCAAATTTCAGTAAAGAAAATTAACTACAGGCTTGTCCATATGCCAATCTGGTGGGGGCATTATCTCAGTTGAACTATCCTTTCCAAAATTACTGTCTTGTGTTAAGTGGACACTAAACCCAGGAAAATTATTCTCCAAACAATGGAAAGTCATACCCTGACAGACTCAAGAAGCGTATAAGACATAGACAAGACCAGAAAAGAACTAAAACACTAAATATATAGAAAGATGAGAGGGTATTAAAAGCTGCAAAAGGAAAATCATGAATCATGAATCATATATAAAATAAACCCCATCAAAATTAAATCTGATTCATCAGTGGAAACTGAAAGTTAGAAGAGCCTGAAACATTCTAAGTATAAAAGACCCTGATGACTAACCTAGACTATTATACCCAGCAAAACTATCTGCCATAGTTGAAAGAGGTCAAAACATGATTTAAACTGGCTAAAAGAACTTATGTCTATCAAACTAGCACTACAGCGCATTCTGAAAACAATATTATGGAATGAAAAAAGAAATAAAAATAGGAAATGGACTATAAAAACAAAATAATGGAAGCTTGTACTCATTATGGTTTCTATTGATTTGATGAAACACTACAACTAAGGCAATAGGAAGTTT
Source organism: Rattus rattus (assembly GCF_011064425.1). Lineage (NCBI taxonomy): Eukaryota > Metazoa > Chordata > Mammalia > Rodentia > Muridae > Rattus > Rattus rattus. Next base: position 29,419,639 of record NC_046161.1, on the reverse strand, counting down.
TTAATTGGGGTTACAGTTTCAGAGGGCTGGAGTCTGATATGATATAGTAAAGGCATGATGGCAGAAATGGGTGAGAGTTCATATCCTATAACACAATTAGGATACAAAGAGAACAGGGAATGGTGGGAGTCTTTTGAAACCTCAAATACCACTCCAAGTGACACATCTTCTCAAACCATGTCACACCTTCTAACTCCTAATCTCTCCCAAATAGCTCCAACACTGTGATTCAAGCATTTAAATATATTGTATCAAGTGGGGGTAGAGGGGAGGATTATTATCCAAAACACTACAATGTTGAACTTACAATAATATAAAGAGGGACTGAGAACAAAAATGGAAAAAAATACATACTTTTCAATAATAATTTTAAATATTCATAGCCTCACCTCTCCAATAAAAAGACACTGATTTTTTTTAAATAGTTTAACTTCCAAGCAAATAGGACCAGAGAACATACATGTTTTGCTATACTAATATCCTATGTTACAATCCTAAACATATATGCATCAAACTAGGGTGTATCCAACTTTATAAAAAAAAGCGTACATACTACTGGAATTATGGATATAGATTAGCTCCAACTCAGTAACAGCAGGTGATTTCCATATCCCACCTTCTTCCATAGTCAGGCCATCTGGGCAAAAAAAAAATCACAGAAACATCAGATTGAATGATATCATGCATCAAACTGACCCAAAAGATACCTACATAATCTTCTATACAAAGAATATACATTCTACCCAACAGTCACTGGAAGAGTATCAAAAATCAGACCACACCCTGGAACTTGATCAAGTCTAACAAATCCATCAGAATTGAAATCACCATGAATTCTATTTTTTCCAGAATCCAATGAGATTTAAAATCAAAAGAAAACTGAATCTCTACTAATTATACAAACTCAATGATATTGAACAACACAGCACTAAGTGATGGAAGGGTCAAAGAAACATAAACCATAATCATGAAAGGAATTTTTAAAAGACCTTCCTGAAATTAAATGAAACTGAGAGCATCAACAAAACCTCTGGGATGCATTCAAGCCAATACTAAAGGGGAAGTTATGGCAGAAGATGCATTGACGTCAATCCTGAAAGGGGGAATTCCATCCCTAAGCACCTACATTCAAAAATCAGGAAAAATCAACAAACAACAAAAACACAAATCAAATTACTTACTGCTATAGCTCAAGAATTTGTAAAAATCAGTAAGAAACCAAACCTCAAATCTATTCAACGGCAAAATATAAGATCAAATAAAAAATCAAAGAAGTTAATGAAATGGAAACAAAGCAATAAAAAGATTTAAAAAAAAATCTAAGAGCTGGTTTGTTGGAAAAATTAACAAGATCAATAGACCAATAAAAGAAACCAAGAGAATGAATGAAAGAAAAAAAGGAAAGAAAGGATCCATAGTAGGCAAATGAAAGATGAACAGGGATAAAGGAAAATAGATGACAAAGAAATACAAATGCAAACTTGTATAAAGCGATCCTTTTTTTTAATAGAAGGAAGCTTTTATTGGGTATTACAGTTCCAGAGGGATCCGAGTTGACCACCACCATGGCATGGGAGCATGGCAGCAGGCACACATACAAGCAGAGCAATAAGGTTAAAGCGATACTTTTACAAAGTATTCCTAACTTAACTCCATGAAGTTAGAAAATCTAAAAGTAACAGATGAATGCCTAGGTTTACCAAATTTAAACTAAAACAAGATAAACAATTTAAACAGATTCGTAACAACAAGGAATCCAACCAGTAACAAAAAAGTCTTCAGACTACAATTAAGCCCTGGCCCAGATGGATTCACAGTAGAATTTAATCAGACTTTCGAACAAGATCTACAACTAAAACTTCTTAAATCATTCAATGAATTGTAAACAGTAGGAGTACTTCAAAGCCAGAATTACCAAAATACCAAACCCAGGTAATGACACAATTGAAGTAAACAAACAGCCAAAACCAAAACCACCCTTAGATAAACCTACAGGCAGTTAGTGACTGCTGACAGGGAGAATCAGTCTTTTTAAGAACAAGCCTACAGAGAGATTGCCCAGTCCCAAGGGGTCAGTCCTATCAGGTGTACGTAAGAGTAACACTAAGTGGATTCAGTAAATTATATTTATTTATATGTTCATATATATATGTTACAAGATTAATTTTAAAAAGATTATGAGTTTGAGAGACTTTTTGGGACATGAGAGGAGTTGAGGTGGGGAAGATGGAGATGAGCTCTTATGAATATAGAGCCAATGTCTGAACTTTTCAAAACATTAAATTATGGAGAACAATGAATATGATTTATGGATGTAAAATCTTATGTGGAAAACATTATGAAAATGTGTCCTTCTGAAGATACTATGTAATTCACAAGAAGGAGAGTGATGCTTTGTACAAACTCTGAGAGTGTGGAAGAACAGTCCCTGCTTTGGATGTAATATTAGGACAATGAATGGGGAGGAGAGAAATTATCAAAGTCTCAAAAAGAATTCAAGAGTGGTACCTGCAAACCACAGTTGGAGCAGATGACTGTTCATAGGAAATTTGTGTCACGGAGAGAAGAAAAATACCTACAGTCAGAAAAACTAAATGTATTTGGAAATGGATTTGGACTGTCATGCTGAATACTATGGACAAAACCCCATGAAATAAAAATTATTAAAAAATGTTGCAATTTGGAAGAAATATAACATAGATGGACGTACAAAGATGGTGTTTATTAACCTACTTGGTTCATGCTTTTAGGAAGAGATTATTGACGGATCACATTCTATAAACTATCACAACAACAATTTTCCTAGCCTTAACAATAATCTGATTGACAAGTTCCTCAACCTGTGTGCTTCACAATAAATAAACTGTCACGTGGCTCACAGTAAGTAGCTTAAATTCATTCATTTATTCATCTTTATTCCGATGGGTTCTTAGTGAGGAACTGTTATATGCTAAGTAGCATTTTGACCTCTGGGAATTTGGTGGTAATAAAGAGACAGAGAGTGCCTTTCCTAAAGTAATGTTTCCCATTAAAAATTAATAAACAATAAACTACTGATATAAATACATTAAAATACAATTTAAGAAAGCACACATTTAAAGAAAAATATTGCATTAAAATGTGCATAAGAGGACTGTTTTGAATAGGGATCTGTTGAAGTCCCCTGTGAATAATTACAGTCTAGTAAGAGCACTGAATGAAGGGCAAGTCTTAGGAGGACTTGCAGGAGGAGTCCTCACAGCACATAGAGGACTGCGTAAAAGAAAAGGAGGTCACATGAAACTAATTTTAGAGGACTTGTTTATAGTCTAGATGTGGCAAAAGGATGAAGGGTTTGTTGCTGCTTTATGGTATAAGAGGACCACTCTGCTTGCTCTGTGGAGGAGAAAAGCTAGAAAAGTTAGGAAACCTGTATCATAACCCAGGTGAGGGAAATGGCAGCCTACCATAGTGGGACATCCTTATAAGAGAAACATATTGCAGTTTTATTTCAGGAGCTTGAAGTGGGACCAACAAGACTTTCTCAGAGATTGAGATAAAACGCTGTGTATTTTCAACCTAACTACTTGGTGAGTGGTACCAATATTTACTGAAGTATAGGAAAGCTAGAGATGGGACGTGACTATGAGGATTGTTCGGAAGTTGGTGCGATGGTGTATTTAGTAGAGACATCCACCGCTGAGCCTGAGGATCCAAGTCTGGTCCCAGAAACTACGTGGTGGAGAGGGAGAACAGACTTTTACAAAGTGTCCTCTGACTGTCACATGCATGCTGTGACATGTGCATGCCAGCATGTTTAAAAACATATTCACAAACACACACACACACACACACACACACACACACACGTGTGTGTGTATAAATAAATAAATAGTAATAAAGAAAGAGAGGATTGTGTTGGAAGATTAAACTCCAAGGGAGGAGGTAGCTGTCTGTCAGGAGCCCTGGAGAGAAACTAGCAATAGAGGTTCTCATCTGGGAGTGACTGAAAATGCAAACCCCTATGATATTATTTAGAAAGCTAACTGGAAGAAAAAGGATTTAGAGAAAAATGAGAAAAGTCAACAATGTTAGAAATCAGCTTTAGAAGGAGCCATCTAAAAGGAAGACACAGAAGGACTGACTAATATTGTAAGGCAATCTCTTTCCTACTGGTCCAGAAACTGGGGCCTGGGATGAGTGAGGAATGCCACCATCGGCTCATGCCTTCAAATATTGGGTCCCCGGTGGCTGTGTAGGAAGGTTATCGAACCATTAGGAGGTACTGCCTCACTGAAAAAAAGTGTATCACCAGAGATGGAATTTCAGGGTTTATAGCTTAGCCTTCCTTCCAGTTCTACTACTCTCTGCTTCCTGTTCATGGTTGGCATGTGATCTCCAGCTTCCTTCCCACTACTCTGTTGTTATACCTCCCTCCCCTTATAGAGTCTCCTCTTGGCACTGTGAGCAAATATGTTTCTTCTGCTGTTGGTCATATTCTATCATGGAAAACTAAAACAAATTAATCAACAATATAATGTGAAAGTTGTATTTTAAGAAGGAAGATCTGTAGTATCCAGAGTCTCTGAGATGCCATAGACTGCCAGCGTATCACTGGGCTTGGTCACTCAGACATAGGTGGTCATTTTAACAAATTAACCTTGAATGATATTAACAAAACGTTGAGAAACAAAAGTATTATTGGTTAAGAAATACACCTGAGATAGGGAAATAGAAACATTATATGAACCACTTTTAGAGCTTGTTCTTAGGGAACTGAGATCTCCAGGTGGTAAGCTGGCCTGTAGAGGTTGCTTTATCTCTGAAATATATAACCATGCGAAGTACATGCTATTGGGAGGGCAACCAGCACCCAGGAAAATGATAAACTTGGTGATGGAAAAGAGCGTGGATGGATGGATGCAGAATTCAGTCCAGAAGAACTGTGAAGGTGCAGTATCTTCCTGGGATTGGCTTTTCTTGGCAGTATAGAAAGTAAAGTCATTGTAAAAGAAGGGAAATGGAGAATTGGGGCAGATGAAAGTTAGGTTCATGGACTAGAAAATAGGTGCATTATTCTCTCTCTCTCCTCTCTCTCTCTCTCTTTCTCCTTTCTTATTCAATCCTTAAGCAAAGGAGAGCCTGCAATGTTTGCTCTGGAGAGAGCCAAGGAAGTGAGCAGAAGTGATGTAGGCAGAAGAAATCCTTCCAGGCACATGGCAGCCGGTGTGAAACCCAGATAGAGTTCCTGGAAAACTGCAGCAGATTGGACTAGCCTGACAGGCATCCTCCAGAGAGCACGATGGAGAGGCACCAGGGAACTCTTTTTAAGTAAAGGCTGATGCTGAGCCCGAGGCTCATTTGCCATCTGCCAACGGCCTCTGCTGTGACAACCAAAGAGCGGTTTTTCTAGGTTTGCAGAAGGCATCATGCTGTCCCCAGAAAACATGTATGGCTGTATAAACTTGACCCTATGATCTCTGTGTGAACATGTCACAGCAGCATAATGTAAATAAAAAAGCAGGGTAGAGACATGGCAGCTTCAGGTTCTAGCTTCTTCCTTTGCAAAACTTATGTGTGACTTGGTACAGAACAAAAGAGTCTTATACTTTTGTTTGCCGTTCAAAAATATAGCTGGCTAGATAGTTGGGTAGGTGATGGATGGATAGATGGATGGATGGACAGACGGACGGACGGACGGACGGATGGATGGATGGATGGATGGATGGATGGATGGACGGGAGGGTGGTTAGGTGGATGGATGAATAGACAGACAGACAGACAATAGAGATAGGCAGTATATGGCTTACTGCTCCATAACATATTCAATGAGAGTTCTGCTCCTTAGCCAGGAGTCCCAATTTTCAGTACCACCAATGCTTGCTTTGCTCTTAAATTTAGTTCACTTAAATTGATATATTTATGGGATACAATGTAATATTTCAACACATGTATATACCTTGGAAGTTTAAGATCAGGGTAGTTGACATAACATCATTACTTTGCGATAGAACACTGGAAACCTTCCCTATTGGCTATTTTGAAGTACACAGAGAATTGTTGACCTATTCCCATCCAACTAAACCCTTAGACCCACTAACCGCTCACCATCTGTCTCCCCACAACCCTGCCCAACCTCCAGTGAGCATTTTTCTAGCCTCTACTTCTGTCAGATCAACATTTTTAGTTTTTGTATGGATGGGAGAACAAGTGTGTCTACCACTATTCTTACCAGTTCCAAAGGCAATGTATTTCAAAGGTTGCTGAGCTTGCTGTAAAAATGGCAATATAGACCATTCAAATGGCCTTGAAAAGAAGAATCATGGGGTTGGGGATTTAGCTCAGTGGTAGAGCCCTTGCCTAGCAAGCGCAAGGCCCTGGGTTCGGTCCTCAGCTCCGGGAATAAAAAAAGAAGAAGACTCATTGTGGAAACAATTGTGTTAAAATAGAGGGAAGAGGCACAACAAAATAAAAGTGGTTATGGCAGTTTCGTGGGCTGAGTATATCATAGCTTCTGGAAGAGTCATGGAGTAGCTTCTGCAAAGGGGAAACAAAAAGCTGTTGCAGTCCTCCAGAAGAAAGCATGGAATGTTTCCCATGTTCTTTGGTCATGGCACCCAGAACAGATTCTTAAGGGGAATAAAAAGGTAATCCCACACAAGTAGAGAAAGTTTCCGCGTTTCCCTGGGAGCCACACTGATACTAACTGGTACATTTTATGCTGACATAATACTCTCCTTCTGTTGCAAATTGCTTTAATTAAGAGAGTGAGGAGCAAAGATCAAGCATGCAGAAAAGTAGCCCTTGAAGGTTGTTTGCGTCCAGGAAATAATTTGCTTAAGACTTTATCACACACATAGCATTATTGTGCTTATGCTCTGGCTAGAGCCAGGATGAATCTTTGTTACAGTGGAAACAGGTAGTTCAGAGGGTCAAGGCTCAAATTTCAGAGGTACAAAGGGCGCCATGAACTGTGTTTAAGTTCTTTGAGTCAAGCTCAGTAAACCAAGGGAATAGAAAGCAGAAACTTCTCTAGCTAAAATACGAGGGATTTCTATTAACCAAAACAAAACAGCAACAGAAAACTTAATTTAATGCTCCATGTGTATTTAGAATTTCTTCTCCTCTTGTTCTATGTTATTATTTTATTTTTTAACTCTCTGTCATAAATTTCTTTTGAAGACAAATGAAGAGTTGGAGAGGGATCAATAATTTTGTGCTTACAGCATTTTATTGATCTTTCTTCTTCTTTTTTTAATTTTTATTTGTCCAAAAGAGGAGAAAACCATAGGAAATAGGTTAAAAGGGAGAAGTCATGATTTTTCTTTACTGTGCTTTTTTCCTTTCTAAAGTGGAGTTCAAACAAAAAAATCTCCTGCCAAAGCAGTTAGCAGTGGTGCGAATCAAAGTCTCTTCTTGCCTTGGTGGTGAAAGCTGGCACCTGACTGTCTGGTCCAAAGAACAAGCTTTTGTTACAGAGGAGGCCAGTGCTTCGTTAGCTTCAGAACACTGTGAGAAAGAAATAGGAGTGCCAACTTGGAATCTTCCCTAGTTTCTTTCCCATTTAACACTCCAACATACACCAGAGCTTCTTAAAGAGAGGGAGGCGTCGAATTAATGCCTTATTAAGAAGGCATTTATAAATATCCTTGAAGATGTTTGAGAACAGAATTTATGGAAGTTGTTAGTAATGGACTTCCTGCTTACTGAACTCTGTGCAAACCCACCCACCCAAACTGCCTTACACAACTTATCTTTCATGATCATAGAAAAAACCCAGGGTTGCGACCACCATGCTCATTAGATGAAGAAGATAGTTGTTCTACCTCTTTTTTGCCATAGAAAAATTTCAACAATTCTTAAATTGACGGTCTGCTGTATCAGTATCCAAAACACTGTTGTGAATTCTTTGTGTACATCAGCACATCCTTGAAGAAAGCATGGATTTCCTGCGGAGTTTACAATCTACAAAGGAAGGCAGACAACAGTCGAGCAGTCTAGCTAAATGACGGACACCAGACTTAAGCACTGGGAATATATTGCACCTGCATAATGTATCCATAAGCTTTTTTCAGAATATTTAAAGTTTCTTCATAACATTAAACTTTTAGTTGAAAAAGTTAGGAAATGAAAGTAGAGGATATATGGTTCAATCCTTTTCATGTTTCTAGATGTCAGTGTGCTACTTCAGACGTACTCATTAGACTTGCTTCAGCCATAGGCAGAGCAAAGGCACTGCTTGGAACCCCTGGTCCCATATTTTCCTAGTGGGAAGCAAAGCCAGCAGACCTATCCCATGGGTGGAGAGTTCCAGCCTTCTACTCTGATGTTTTCCTTAGCCAGATCCAGTTGTTTGCTACAGCCAGAGTGGCTCCTTTACCCACTAGAGAGCCGCTTGGACTAATTTGTTCTATTTCAATAGGGACAGTAGGTATTTCAGAATTATAGTGCCACGTTTGAAAGAAATTAAGAGAAACTCATAACAGACCTGGCACCACAGCTACTCATGGGGCTAAAGAAGACAGGAAGCTCACATGTCCATACCTTTTCTGAGCTACAGACTGTGTTCAAAGCAAGCCCTCGACACTTAGCAAGACTCTATTTCAAAACAAAAGTTTTTTAAAACATAAAATAAAATATAGGGAGGGGGGATGTTTTCATATCAAGGGTACAGGTTCTAGAAAAGCAAGAGTTAGAGCTGGCCTGGGAATTCAATACCGTTAGTTAATCTACGGCTTGTTAATGACCTAAGCTGCCACTGGTGCTGGTATGAGGGGTGGTGGAAAATTTAATGTGCCTCTTTGCCCTGTTTCCATGATGGCCATCTCCACCATGTTTTTTTCACCTTGGAATCAGGAAGAACCTTTCTTCAATATCTTTGACATTTTGGGGGTTCCAGGTCATCCTGTAACCACCTGTTGCCTTCTTCATCCCCAGTATAGTCTAGAATATCCAGTAGTATCCTGTCACTCCCAGCCCACCTGTCTCTTTTTCTGAGTTCATAAGAGTATGTGGTTGGCCATCATTCATTCAAGTTACCTCTTCCCTAATTCAAAGCTCTGGTTTTTGTTGTGGTTTGCCTTGGAGTTTTCTCTGAATTTGTGGAATAAAGGCAAGAGCACTAGATTTGGGCAGAGGAAGGAGTCAGGAGCAGGAGGGGGATTGGATTCAGAGGTTAGGATGAGAGAGGACAGTTGTTGACAGTTGGGCGAGTGGAACCTGAGCAGGTGGGGGGAGGATGGTACAGTTTAAAAGAGTGAGCAGAAGAGAAGGAAGTGAGGAGAAAGAAGGGAACGGTTTAGAGACAAGATGGGGAACTGAGAAGGGTTAGAAGAGACAAGAGATGGAGAGAGAGGAGAAGCTAGGAGTCGTTGTAAGAGAAAGAGAAACTAAAGCATAAAAGAGTTGATATATTTGGGAGAGTGAGTAAAGAAAATAGGTTGAGAAACGATGGGGAACTGAGAAGGGTTAGAAGAGACAGGAGATAGAGAGAGAGGAGAAGCTAGGAGTCCTTGTAAGAGAAGGAGAAACTAAAGCTTAAAAGAGTTGATATATTTGGGAGAGTGAGTAAAGAAAAGAGAGAGAGAGAGGAGAAGCAAGGAGTCGTTGTGGGAGAAGGAGAAGCTGGAGACCTGGCAAATAAAAGGTGCAAGGGATGGATGGTACCGGGCTTTGTATGTTTAAGTGAGCAATTATATCCTACCAATTGGACCAAAGATTATTGTGTGGTGTGTTCCTTTGTGTAGGAGTCTCAGTATAAGAAAGTGTGTGGCTGGGCTATGTTTCTGCCCAAGATATCCAGCAGATATCTGGGGCAGTGAGGTGTGGAACCCTAGCAGGGTAAAAACACCAGTTGTATGCTCTTTTGTGTAAGAGTCTCAGTATAAGAAAGTGTGTGGCTGGGCTGAGTTTATGCCAAGATATCCAGCAGATATCTGGGGCAGTGAGGTGTGGAACCCTAGCAGGGAAAAACACCCTGAGGGAAAACATTCCCCGTTTTTGTTTTTACTTTTACTTATATTTTTATTTTTTTATTTTTTTTTATTTATTTACAACAACATATGGCGCCCAACTAATCCATTAGAACTCAACTAACCTGAGATAATAGTTAGACAAGCTACTTCTTAATTACAGGTATTCATGATGGGTGTGACTTTGAGTTTTATAATTATATTATTACTCTGGGAGAGAGTGCAAGATACAAGCTTTTCTGGTTTCAGACTAAGGAACACAGTATTTTGGGAGAAAGATTTTGTCTTTGTGCTTTTAAAAGATGTGATTAGGCTTTGGAAACCTCAGAGAGTCATAATGATCAGATTTGACAGAGGTAGACCGCCTGAAAAATTTATTCAGGAGAATCAAACAAAAAGATATCTCGATTCTAAACTTTTTTCTTGAGAGTTGTATTTTACAGAGCGTGCCGACCTACTTGGAATCCTGGTCTCAAGGACTTTCAGCTGATCCAGTCAGGACACATCAGCTACAGCATTTGCTTCATTCTTCCAACCCCCTACCCCCAAGGATATCTCAACGCCCATGTACAGCTTGAAGAAGCTAAGGAGGAGTCATCGCCCCAATTCCCTGGACTTTGGGGGGGCTGAAAATGGTTATTCTAAAGCTGTTTTTATGAGGAATTGAAAATTGGTTGTAATTTAACAGGGAGGAATTAGCTAAATTGAATTGTAAAGTCATAATCTCATTTGGTAACTAAGCTGAAATCATATCTTTGCTTTGGTATAGAATTTATTTGTCAAAAGAGTTTAAAAGTACAAGGTTTAGAGCCAGTCCTTCTATTGTTGTCGTTACAAACTTCTGAGTTGATTACACCTGTGAGTTAAGATCCGAATAGCAAAGTAATGGCTCTGATTTTTTGAAAGAACTTTCAAGATTTTATTAAGATATAAAGACAACAGAACAGATTGTCTTATATAGATAGGTGGTTTTCAAAAATGTCAGAAATCCACAAAATTTGAGATCTAAAGTTATTTATCTTTTGTTGAGACATATCTGCTCCTAACAGTTACCCTTTGGTGGATTTAATGAAGAATGTGAACATCTCTACCTCCAGGTGAGGCAATACTTCGTGGCTAGGAAGCCACTGGAGAAAACTACCTGTTTCATCTGCAGACTAATACTGTCCAGAAAAGGACAAATTTTCTGGAAGACAGGTGATCACCAAGACAGGTGATCAGCCCTTCAAAATCTGCATTTCAAGAGTCTGTCAGTTGATTTTGGGCCAGAAGGCTGAAGACTTGTGCTCACATGTTGCTAACAGGGGACTGTGCTAGTGGAGGTTTGTCTCTACAACCTCTCAGTTCTGGAAGCCGTGTTAGGCTTCCTATGTGTATAGATATTTGGTCATTCCCAGATTTCTGACGGGGTTGAAGACTGATTATAGTCTCATGACCTATCAGGCTGTATAAATCTGAATATACATATTTTATTGGATAGTTATCAGATAGTATACAAGCTAGCCAAGATATAATATAGATAACATGGTTAATGAACAGAATTGATGGACTGGGTGATCAGCGTATTGTTGGTTTTGTAAATTGCAGAATGGTAATAATGATGCTTAGTTCACCTATGTATAGGGAAAAGGTTTTTTAACTGGACAAAAAAGGGGAAATGTTGTGGTTTGCCTTGCCAAGATGTGGTGTGGATAACATGGTTGGTGAACAGAGTTGGTGGACTGGGTGATCAGCATGTTGTTGGTTTAATAAATTGCAGAATGGTAATAATACTTAGTTCACCTATGTATAGGGAAAAGGTTTTTTAACTGGACAAAAAGGGGGAAATGTTGTGGTTTGCCTTGGAGTTTTCTCTGAATTTGTGGAATAAAGGCAAGAGCACTAGATTTGGGCAGAGGAAGGAGTCAGGAGCAGGAGGATGAGAGAGGACAGTTGTTGACAGTTGGGCGAGTGGAACCTGAGCAGGTGGGGGGAGGATGGTACAGTTTAAAAGAGTGAGCAGAAGAGAAGGAAGTAGGAGAAAGAAGGGAACGGTTTAGAGACAAGATGGGGAACTGAGAAGGGTTAGAAGAGACAAGAGATGGAGAGAGAGGAGAAGCTAGGAGTCGTTGTAAGAGAAAGAGAAACTAAAGCATAAAAGAGTTGATATATTTGGGAGAGTGAGTAAAGAAAATAGGTTGAGAAACGATGGGGAACTGAGAAGGGTTAGAAGAGACAGGAGATAGAGAGAGAGGAGAAGCTAGGAGTCCTTGTAAGAGAAGGAGAAACTAAAGCTTAAAAGAGTTGATATATTTGGGAGAGTGAGTAAAGAAAAGAGAGAGAGAGAGGAGAAGCAAGGAGTCATTGTGGGAGAAGGAGAAGCTGGAGACCTGGCAAATAAAAGGTGCAAGGGATGGATGGTACCGGGCTTTGTATGTTTAAGTGAGCAATTATATCCTACCAATTGGATCAAAGATTATTGTGTGGTGTGTTCCTTTGTGTAGGAGTCTCAGTATAAGAAAGTGTGTGGCTGGGCTATGTTTCTGCCCAAGATATCCAGCAGATATCTGGGGAACTGAGGTGTGGAACCCTAGCAGGGTAAAAACACCAGTTGTATGCTCTTTTGTGTAAGAGTCTCAGTATAAGAAAGTGTGTGGCTGGGCTGAGTTTATGCCAAGATATCCAGCAGATATCTGGGGCAGTGAGGTGTGGAACCCTAGCAGGGAAAAACACCCTGAGGGAAAACATTCCCCGGTTTTTGTTTTTACTTTTACTTATATTTTTATTTTTATTTTTTATTTTTTTTTATTTATTTACAACAACAGGTTTTCTCCAATATTTCTACCTAAGCTGGTACCTGAAACTCCGTTTGCCCATGGAGGCATCTTTTGGGTGCTGGCCATTATTTCTAACTGGACATTTCACTCACAGTCATCACCAGGGACAGCTTTTCCTCCTACTGCAGTCATGATGTGAGAACATGCATTATACAACAGACCTTGGTTTCAACCTTTGTTCTACTTATGAAGAGAAGGAACAGTTGTCACAATATTTTCATTTGTAGTGTTGTGGGACTAGTGGTGATAACAGGCTATTAATTGGAAAACAGTTTTAATGACAAGCTCTTAGGTATTTTATGGTTGCAGTCCAAGAAGTGACAATGGAAGGTTTTGTATAAGTATTTATGTAAATATTTTAAAACTCAAAGAATATTCCTAGCTCACATGCAACTGCAAAGCACCTAGATTCATGGAACATAGCTTGGTGACCTCCTAGATGATTCATTTTATCAGACTGTCAAATAGATAAAATGTGTTAATGGAAGTAAAACCGTGAGATGATTCCAGATATGTAGAAAGTGTTCAACAGGAACACCACTTTCTTCTCTTGCTAAGAAAACAATTAGTTTATCAAAAGGAAGAAAATATGTGATTTTCTTTGGTCCATCCTTTAAACTCCTATTTTTGAATTCATGATGCACTTCCTGTCCAGCTTCAATAGTTTTATCACAGATTTTTAGCTTGTAAATTTCTCCTTCTCTCTATAGACACCAAGTTCTCATATTTCTTCCTTTATAAAAATAGTGCTTAAGTCTCCTGATGAATTTGATGTATGTATCAGACTATTGGTTACGTAGTCAATCCTTATAAATACCTGAAACATGGTCCCATATACTCAACAGACTCAACATCATCTCACTTAAATGGAGGCACATATATACCCTGCCTGACCTCTGCCACTGTGAAGTAGTTATCATAATCTTAGGAGTGACTGCTATTCTAGTTAGGGAGTTATCACACAAATAGAATATATACACACACACAGATAGATGATATATAGATATAGTAGAGATATCAGGATGAATTCGTTTCACGTCTTGTTTGCTCCTGTAGTCTTAGATATCTATTTCCACATCCCTCCATGGTAGTGATTAATCTTAAAATTACAGTGGTCAACCTCATAATTTTCTTCCAAAGACTATCTTTACCAAGCATTGCTAGGTTAAAAAATACATTCAATTTCTGCACTGATCAATGAGCTATTGGCAAAAGGTACTCTTTGCCTAAAATACTGGATTCTTCAGAAAAAATGAGTGGGAAGGGACTATCAGCCTCCCAGTTTCTGTCCTTCACTAGAAGAACGGTTTGTGAACTTACAAGGTCATGTGCCTTCCTCCAGGTTCACTTCTGTTTTCACTACCAAGAAAACAAAGGATGGAAGCAAAGAGAGAAGGGAAACAGACAGCTCATGGAATCTCTGACACCAGTACATTTTCAGAGAGTGATCATTGCTGGGGTTGGCCTCCAGGCTGCCTACATTCTGCCTATGCTCTGAGATAGGACTTGCATGAGCCATGGGGTTGTTCATGTTTGGGGCAAATTTCCTTCAGTAGTTTCTTCTGCATTCTTCTCGATCTGTGTCAAACAACTGAAAGGCTGGATTCCATCCCAGTGTTTCCTTTGCCAAGTCATTGTCTTGAATGGAAAGGAGCACCTTGGTAGAAAAAAAGAAAAAAGAAAACCCCCAAAACAAGGAGATTCTCCCAAAATTAGATTTAGAGAGAAAAAAAAAACTAAGAAAGCATTCCTGCAACAGGAAGACAGTCCTCAGGAAAGGCTGCACACTTTCAACCATCAAGAAGAGGTTTTTCCTTTTAGGGTCCTCTCCTGCCTGCCTATTAAAATATCCAGATGCTGCTGAGTTACACATTATTTTGCATCCATGTTTTGGTTGGTATCCTAATAGTCTGCATTTGCTTCTGAGTCACCCCACAATGCTTTGAAGTTTTGAAAGAGCTTTGAGATTTATCCGTTTTAACTTAATTTTTATTTTTAGAATTGCTTAAGGAGAGATTATTATTTTCTCTGACCCTGGATTTGCACTCCCACCAGTCATAATCAGGAACAAAGAGGTTTCTTCATTAAATAGTAATTTATTTATATATACCAGACATAGTTCTCAGAGCTGAGAAGACAGGTGAAAAAGTCAAGCACAGACCTAGCCCTCTGAGATCCTGCTTTCCAGGAGAGCCTGTTTATGAGTATAAAGACTCAGTCCTTATGAATCTCTCTAAGCAGCCTAATGGAGAGACATAGGGATATCTTCAATTTCCATTGAAACACATTCATTCCACATTAAAAGCTCCAATACATCACAATATCACAAAATAATAATACTTCTCTGAGTCCTTTACCACAGGGCAATTAAGTAACACAACAATTCAACAATATAGTCCTTAACAATAAGTAATTCGTATTGGTCAGAATAAACAGAGATAAACAGCACCTTCTTCAATTAACAATTTGAATAATGCTAAGAGAAGTAATTCTGGAGGTAGACTGTTTTGAAAGCTCCTTACTTAGACACTTATGAATTTGCAGAATGAATAAGGAGCCAAACAGATAATTTTTCCCTTCTTTTATCTAATCTCTCTCTCTCTTTTTTTTTGTTTACACTAACGTTTTATTCACCTCCCAGTCCACCCTCTGACTGTTCCACATCCCATACCTGCTTCTCACACCCCTGTCTCCATGAGGATGTCCCTATTCCCCCATACCCTCCACCCCACCAGACATCTAAACTTCCTGGCTTCCTGGTTGGTGGTCAAATGTTTGAGAGATCTCAGGGGTCCAGGTTCATTGAGACTGCTGGTCCTGCTACAGGGTTGCCCTCCTCATAAGCTTCTTCCCACTTTTCCCTAATTCAACCAGAGGGGTGAGCAGCATTTGTTCATTGGCTGGGTGTAAACATCTGCATCTTTCTCTTTCAACTCTTGGGTCTTTCAGAGGCAATCATGATAGAACCCCTTTGGTGAGCGCTCCATAGCCTCAGTAATAGTCGGGCCTTGGGGCCTCCCCTTGAGTGGAATCCCACTCAGGGTCTGTCACTGGATCTTCTTTTCCTCAGGCTCCTCTCCAGTTCCATCCCTGCAGTTCTTTCAGACAGGAACAATTATGGGTTAGTTTTGGCTGTGGAAAATTCTTGATTTTGCTTCTTTTATTTTTTTTCTAACAACATTAAGAAAATAAGAGGTGGAGGAAAATAAGCCATCTCTCCTTTTCCTTTGTAAAAACCTGTGTGACCTCTTTTCCAATCACAGAAGTGTTTCCCTTGGCAACCATATCAGTCATCCTCCTTCCCAACAAAGCTCTGAAAATAACAGTTGAGACCGGTTAATAATTACTCTTTAGCAGATAGTCTGCTTTGTCTCACTCCAAATGAGAGGTTGACGTGGACCCTCACTTAAAAGAAGTATATTTCTTACAGATCACAAACATTTAGAGAAGTAATTTGAATAATTTAAACATTTATTTACATGAGAATTACTGGTATCCTTGGAGCCCCGAAGGATGTCTCTTTTATGTTCTCATCCTTTGGGTTAGATTCATCAAATATAACCTTACACTACTTTAGATATAATGAAGGATAAACAATGTAATCAAGTGGAATAGCATGTCCTTGTAAATCATAGTTAAGCATGTATAACTAAAGTAAATATAAACAGAGCACAATTTGAAAGGATCCAATAACCTTTGTTTGCAGAAACCTGGAAAAACAGTGCTGACATCATCGTGTGGCCAACATTACCATAGCGATGGTCATCCTGCCTTTAAAACAACAGCGCATAGTGATGTAGAATTTTAGCACACGGTCTACTGCTTTGAGCATCATATACTACTCAATCCATAGCAAAAGGCATCAGAATTATATTTAATAACACTACCGTTGGCTAGTATAAAGAGCTTCTCTGTGGGGAAAGAGTAAGTACCCAGCTTTTTCTACTCTTCCTCTGGAAGAACCCTGTCAAATGAGGTGCTTCTCCAGCCACCTGAAGCACTGCTGAATTGGCTTTTATCTGAGCTGGTGGAGGAAGTGATCCCCACAAGTATTTTTAGAATGCATGAACAATTTCATTTCTGTGGTTCCCCTTCCTTCCTGCCCATCCAGAATTGCACCATGACAAGGAAGCCTCTGACTTTTCATAAAGCTTAACACACAACAGTTTGTTTCTTTTATTTTCTTTATAAAGAATATATGAAATGTTATCTGGAAAAATACTTATTTTCCACACTGACTTGTTGCACAAGGGGTGGTGGCACATCCATGCGCTGTGCTTTCGACTGAAACAAAGCTGAGGTATCATGTGTGCCCTGGCCCAGGAATACCTTCCTCTGTGGAGAGACCTGATGTTGGAGAAAAAACACCCAGAGGTTTCCTCCAGAGTCTGTATTTCCTTGTTAGTCCATGCCCAAGCATTAGGCAACTGCCAGCTCTAATCCCTTCAACTACAGTCTTAAATGTTTCTGGCTGAGCTACAGTGTCCTTATTCAATTCACACCTTTCTCCACTGATGATAATGTGAGATTGCCTTTATGATCCCCACACCTGGAGGAAAATTAAAGTGGTAGCCTGGAAAACTGATAAACTTAGGCAAATTAGCAACTGTCACCACTCTGAGATGTGGGGACAGAACTTTTGTGGAGCTCTAGTCCCAAAAGGCATACCTGGAAGAGTCGAGAATATTCTAGAAAGTCGGTGTCCTTTTGCTGACATCAATTGTTTGGCAAATTCCATTGGACCTCTCTTTGCCAAATTTATTTCGTCACAGAAACAGGTGGGTTCTAGCCATGGTCTGACTCCAGTGTCTCTTTCCGCAATCCTATTTTCTATGCTCTCCTGAAAAATATTCGTTTGTTCATTTAATCAGCAAATATTGAGTTCCGGCCATGTGTAAGATACAACACAGAGAATAGGGAAGATTGCGGTCCCCAGAGTGAGTAGACCTGAGCACTGCAATTTTCTACTTTAGAAAGGTAAAATATAAATACATATTACATTACGTCAAAAAAACTGTAACAGCGATTCATGGTTATAAAAGAGGTTTACAAAGGCAATTTAAAGATGTCGTTGTTAATAGACAAATACATCAATAGAAATCATAGAAACTGACCCACATAAATAGAGGCCACTGCTGTTTGGTAAAGCTGCAAAGACAATTCAATGGAGAAAAAAAAAAAAACAATTTTGAAACAAACAAAAAACCAGCCATGTGAAAAACAAACCTAGCTGGCCCCAGAGAGCATGTGTGCCGGAGAGCTGGCCTGCCCTGCCAGCCATGCAGTGGTGTGGGCTCAGGAGAGATTGCTTTCCCTCCTGCCCTTCTCTGCCGGCAGTGGGTAGAGCTGGACCGGACCCATTTCCTGGGTGTGTGGAAAAGCTGACCTTGGTGACTTGGGTGCAGGAAAGCTGACCCTGAGGACAAGAGCACAGGAGAGGCAGTCCTGTCTCTTGTCACCTGCTACAATCAGGAGAGCTGGCCCCAGCCCTTGCCTGGCCAAAACAGGAACGTTAGTTATCCCTGGTGGGGAGGGTGCAGGAGAGCTGGTGGGCTGAGCGGCACAGCCACTACCCTGGCGGAGATCCAAAATTTTGAGTTGGTCCTCCCCAACATCTAACCTATCTGTGAACTTTTGGAGTGAATGAAGGGGCCTTGTCCTACAGAACTAAAGCTATAGGATCTCCATGACACAGGGCAACATCAGGATATCTGAGAGAAGCCTTGGTGAGGATCCAGTACTGATAGTATGATAGAAGCCAGAGGCTTCAAACCAGACCAATGAACCATTGCAATGAAAGTAAAGCTGCTTGGGCAAAAGGACACATACTGTAGTATGTGACATACCGTGAAAAACTACAGCTTTCTCAGAGAGATCATATTTTGTTTGTTTATGTTTTTATGTTGTTTTTTTCTCCTTTTTGTTGTTTTTGTCATTAGTTTTGTTTTCTTTTGGAGGTAGATTGCAAGGGTAGAGGGTGGATATGGAGGGAGAAGGAGATGAGTAGGATTGGGTGTGATGTGAAATTCACAAAGAATCAATAAAGCATGAAAAACAAAGAAAGACAAATGTAGCCCGAGAACATGTTCCTTTCGTAAACATTAATGATGTCAAGGTCTGTGTGGCCCTAACTGAGCTAAGGGACGCTTAACAATGCCAAAGCATGGTTTGCCGATGTAACTATTGAGAAGCCTTCCAGAACACATTAACCTTGGAAGAACAGCCAGAGTAAGCATTACTCACCCATGTGTAATAGAGCCTCCAAGCCTGAGAGAGAAGAGGAACCTGTGCTCATGCTCTCTGTTTGAGCAGGACTGTCTGTCTCCTGCCCCCTGCTCCTGGCATTCCCAGTACTCAGGTGTTCAAACTTGGACTGGAAGTTTCATAGTTTCATACCATGCACCAATCAAGGGCCCCTGAGCTCTTAAATAGGCCACTGGCTTCCCTGCTCAGCACTTTGCAGATAGCAGACTGTAAGGCAACTCTGCCTCAATGATTTGAGGAAGTCAGCTCTTGTGATAAGACTTCACGTGTACTCTCACCTGTGCCATTTGTATTTGTAGCCATCTATTCTGCTATCTGTTTTGTTTCTGATCAAATGTTTAGTATAAACTACAATATAAATGTCCATAGAAACTAGATGCACAGCTATAAAATTCCTAGAGGATAACATAGGGAAGAATTTGGGTGACCTTGGGTATGGCAGTGTCTTTTCATATATAACATCAAAGGTGGGATCCAGAAAAGAAATAATTGATAAGATGAACTTCATTAAAACTAAACACTTATGCTCTTTTAAGACATCACCAGGAGACTCAAAAGGCACAAACTAAAAAAAAATGTTTGCAAGAGACAGGTTTGAGAAAGACATAGTTAACAAAGAACTCTCATGCAAAATATACAAAGAAGTTTTAAATTTTGATATTAACCATGTGGACAACTTGTTAAGAACAGGCAAAACCCAAGTGTAATGATACCTGGCTTTGTTCCTTTTGCTTTTGTCTCCATATGAATTTTAAGATTCCTCTAATTCTGTGAGTTATTGGGACTTTTGATGGGTACTGCATGGAGTCTGTGAATTGCTTTGGGTACTACGGGCATTTACAATGCCAATTTTTCCAACACATGGAGTTAGGAGATTCATTCATTCATTCTTGTCCGTCTTTTGAATCTTTTTCCATTTCTCTGCCATGAGTGTGATGGCATGTACATCATAGAGGTCCTTCATTGCTGGGTTGAATTTATTCCTAGTGTTATTTTTTGTAGCTACTTTGAAGTAGAATGTTTTCATAATAACTTATTTATTATCGCATTAATTTATTTATGTGTAAAATGCTATTGAGGTTTTGCCTGTTTGTTTTGGGGTCCTTTAACTTTGCTTGGTTGTAGCACAGAGCTGTTGGAAATTACACTAAGTAGAAGGAGCTGGGTGTAGGAAGATAACAGCCGCGTGTTCTCACTCTCAGGAGAAAGTTAGATGCTAGAGGCTTGGAAGGCAAAGGAGAAGGAGTATAAGATAAGATCCAATTCTTGTAGCAAGATAACTATCAAGAACTTAGTGGGATTCTCATAACATAGTAAAATAAGAAGAGTTTGCAATAACCTGTTATATATTTACAAATATTTGGAGGCAATAAGTCTGAAGAATCCCTTATAATAATGATAGAAAATGATAATTATCCTAATTCAACCAGTATCTGTTTTACACATGAGCTAGCATATCGCACTGCATCTTATTGAAATAGGTAGCAGTGATAAACTGTTCAAAAATATAAAATAAAAGGGCTGGGTCTTTTGCTCAAAGGTAGGTCACTTATCTAATAAACACTTCAGTAGATAATTTATTAATAGTTAAAATAATTCATCATTAGGAAAATTAATGTTAAGACAATGAGTTACTATAAAACACATTTTGAATGGTCGAAATCCAAGATGCCAACATCAAATACTGGTGAAACTCTAGTGTGTTATTCATAGTTAAAAAGAAATGCATATAAAGATATGAAAAATATCAGAAAGCCTCTATCTTATTACCAATTTGAAAAGATCATCAGCAATAACAAGATAAAAATTAGAAAAACCAAAATAATGTATTAAAATTGGACAAAAACCTGCATAAACAATTCATTAGATAATTTATTTAAAATTATTAAAATAATACATCAATAAGAAAATTAAAAAAACAATGAGTTACTATAAAACACTTTTGAATGATTGAAACCCAAGGTACCAACATCAAATACCACTGAAGATGTGTAAGGACAGCACAGCTACATAGAGTCCTGTGAGTGGGTGTCTACCTCAGCTGACTTTATAATTCCTGAACTCTAGAGAGACTGTGGCATTCTTCCGTAGATCCATTATAAAACTCATGCGTTATTCATAGTTGAAAAGAAATGCATATAAGGACGTGAAAGATATCAAAGAGCCTCCATCATGTTACCAATTGGAAAAGATCATCTGAAAAGACTAGCTATTCCGTAGGCATCTGGCTACATAGCATGCTCGATGACAAAAACAAGGATGCAGCAATGGACTGCTCGTTTGGAAGTTTAAGGGAAGAACTAATGAGTACCTGGAGCCCAGCCTACATGATGAGATGGTAATGAGAGCTCATCTCCGTGCTATATAAATATATGTTTATATACACACGTTATTAGACTATATAAAAAGAACACTATTAGACTATATAAAAGGAAAGATGGAGCACTGGTGTAGAAATGATGGGCTTTAAGTTACATCAGTGCTTCAATATTGGTTTATCAGTTGTGACAAACGCAACACTTTGGCGCAGGATAATGGAAGTAGGGGAGGCTCTAGAAAGCAGAGAAGGAGCCTCTGGCAGGACTTGTTCACGTCTTGGTGGCAGCAGAGAGCAGTGACACTCAAAGCTTGATTAAACCCCAGGGGCCAATTTTTGTCATAATCTAGACATTTTAAAAATGCGAGAAACTTGACGTGGATGTTCTTCCTTCAAATAAGAACCCAAAGCTTATTCCAAGTATGTATAAGAAGACACACCTCAAGCCACATTAAACATCTACTAATTTTCAAGAGACTAAAGAACGCATGGTTTATGTATTTAATGGAATAGGGCTTGGTAATTAAAGGTTCATGGAGTTGATCATTGTCATGACATAAATGTAGCTTCAGGTTATCGGGTTAAAAGAAAAAGAAACATCATTATATGACTGCATCATTCATAACGTTTTTAAATAAGAAACTTTGTAGGAAAAAAAGTAAATTTGGGGTTCCCTGGAACAATGGGAAGGTTCACAAGGACTGACAGTTAATGAGCGTTTCATTGGAGAGCATGAGTAATACCTGACATTAGCTTCTTGTCAGTTAATCAGCTCTGCCTTAACTAAACACTGACTTGGACATTTTAAGAAGATGTTTGTGTGCACATACATGTTCATATGGGGATGAACACATGTGTCTGGATGCATGCACATGTCTGTGTGTATGCATATAGGGAACAGGGACAACCTTAGGTTTCATGCCTTAGTCAGTGTCCCTCCCTTTGAATAGGATGGCATCTCACTAGCCGGATGTTTTCCAAATGAGCTAAGGTGCTCACCTATTGAGCTCTAGGGAACTGCCAACCCGGCTCTCCCAGCACTGGCACTGTGAACATGCATAACTTTTCACTTTATTCAAGCTTATGAATTGTTTATTTCTGTATATTTCTATGCAAAGCCTTCCTTTTGTCTAAAATCTTTTTCGAGGGCATCATACATGAGCATTATATCTACATCCTTCTCCTCCTCCCTATGACCCCATGTATCCCCCCCCAAATTCTTAGTCTCTAACAAATTTGATCATACTTCTGGAAAAGAAGACAGTGCTTAAGAGTACTGTCTACTTTTCTAAAAGACCTAGGTTCAATTCTAGCACCCACATGGCAGCTTAAGACTGTCTATAAATTCAGTTCCAAGGGATCTGACACATGCCAATGTGCATAAATAAAATTATATAAAATAAAAGTATATGATATATATATATATATATATATATATATATGTTTTAAGTTGGCATTGGGCACTTCTGGGATTTTCCTTGTCTACATTGGCATGTTGACTGGTGGTATGGTTTAAATATGCTTGGCCCAGGGAGGGGCACTATTAGCAGGTGTTGCCTTGTTGGATGAAGTGTGTCACTGTTGGGGTGGATTTTGAGACCCCCCTTCTAGCTGCCTATGAGACAAGTCTTCTTCTGTCCCTTCCAATCAAGATTCAGAACTTTTAGCTCTTTCTCTAGCACCATGTCTGCCTGGATACTCCCATGCTTCCTGCCATGGTGTTAATGGAATAAACCCGTGAAATTGTAAGCCAACTCCAATTAAATGTTTGCCTTTATAAGAGTTCCTTGTGTCATGGTGTCTCTTCACAGCAGTAAAACTCTAACTAAGATAACTGGTTTCATTATGCTGGACTTGTTCTGGCTACCATATTGTTTTGAGTTTATGAGTATGGCTTCCCTGCCAAATATAGAAGATACAACATCACAGCAGATGTCCTGGTATTCTGGGGCTTGCAAACTCTGTGCTCCTCTTCTATGATTCTCCCTAAAATGTAGTTGTCCGGGTTGCATTGGAGATCTCTCAGTAGGTCTGGTTCCTCCATAATCACCTAGTCTTATTGTTTTGACTAGCTGTGAATCTCTGTAATGGTGTCCATTTTTTGCAAAAAGAAGCTTCGGTAATGAGAAGTAAAAGCAACACTTACCTGTAGATATAAGTATTTAGACCTCATTGCTGAGGACAGTACTATAGACTTTGGATACAGGACTTTAAGGAATAAATCTGGAATTGCCCTGAATACCTCCTCCACGAGGGCTAGCTCTTATGGCATTAGAGGGTTGTAGTGAGAATTTTGGGATCTTTAAAAGCATAGAAAATTTATAGGAATATCTTTTTGTTTTAATCCCAGGTGTGGAATATGGGGCTGCTTTAGATTTCCCACAGCAGCTAACTATGACTTGACTCATGCTTTGGCTGGGGCATGGTTTTGTCAGCTGCAGATAGTTTCTGTAAGTGTGTACCATTTAGACTTCTGGGGACTATTGAAAGGGTATATAAATGTTAGGGCCTTGAGAGGGTCTGCAGCTCCTCCTTTTCCTCCCTTTCCTTCTGCCCCTCCTTCTATTGCTGCTGATGCTGGTGGTGGTGGTTGGTGTTTGGATGCTGTTGGTGGGTGTTCATTGTGCTTTGCCAAGTCACAAAGAGAAGAAAAAAAGAAATTCGATATTCTGAAGGCAAAAGTCAAACTTGCCTCAAGGAATTTGACACCCCTAATCAATAGGAAGTAGTCTAAGGATTTCTCCAATAGTGGTGGAGAAGGGTGGTAGAAAACGGGGCCCATAAAGTAGCCCAAAGTCCAGGTACAGAAACTACTGTCCAAACTGACAAGGGAGAAAAGCGTTCAGTAGTCCTGCCAGACTGTAAAACACTATGAAGCACGAAAATGACTGGACTGCCAAGACATCCACAGTAACACATTAGTGTTTCTTTTATGTAGAATGTAGCCAATAGCTATCTAATTAGACTTAAAGCCCAGGCATCAGGAGGGGATTCATGTGTGATGCTGAAAATCTTACCCTGTACCATGGCAGAGTTTGTCATAGACCCAAGAGAAGAACTTTAAATTGTCATTATTCTAAACCAATAGATATGACTTTGGGGTTTTCACTTTGGTTCTGAGGATAGAACTCGCGCCCTCATGGTCACAAGGCAAGCACTTCACTGACTAAACTAGTAGCCTAAACTCTAAAGATGCGTTCTATGGTTTGTTAACTAAAGCATAATAAAGTTGTGCTCTGGGAGTTGAAGAAATAAACTGGCTGTTAAGAGCTCCTGCTGCTCTTCCAAATGGATCAGTGTTTGGTTCCCAGAATGCAGCTCACAACCATCTCTAATTTCATTTCCAAGGAACCCAATGGCTTCTTCTGGCTTCCACAAACACCCATAGTGTATAACACACACACACACACACACACACACACACACACACACACACACACACACACACACACACACACACACACACACACATGCACACACACACACACATGCACACACACTTACACACGTGCACACACACATACAGGCTTGCATGTACATGTGCTTACAAACACATAAGCAGGCACATGTACATACATACAGGCACACATGAGCCTGCACACGTGAGTAAATAAAAGTGAATGTAAAGGGAGCTGTAGCAATACCTCAGTGATAAAGAGCACTGGGTTCAGCCACCATCCTGACTTATCTGGAACAGATACATTTCTCTAGGCTCATGGACGTCCTGTGTGAATACTAGGAAGAGCCTGAGAAAACAGGGATGTGTTGGAAGATGTGCAGAGGAAGAAAGTTGGATTTAAGGAACTGGAAGGGGATGAAGTGAAGAGCAAACAGCAGAAACACAGGCTTGAGGGACAGTAAATAAATTAATGACTGAATATCCGTTGAGTTAGGCTTGAGCCAGACTGGGGAGTGGAATATGGCTAGTACTGTGTGCTTTCGTAGGCAAGGGTGTTTGTGTATCTACCTCCTCAAATACTGCTAAGGATCAGGAGGACACAGACCGAATCTTACTGCTTCATTGAAAGGGTCAGTGTTTGAGTACCACTGGGTCATTGCTGGGAGGCCAGGTATGGAGTTCATATCTTGGCTTCTGGCTTGTTGTTCCATAACGATATGTAAATACTTCTTTTCCTGTTTCCAGCTTCCTGCTTCTTCTTTCATTTCTTCCCCCTCTTTTGTCTGTTACCTGTCAGCTGGAGAGACTAGACTCAACTTCACTGAGCTCAAAGAAGCCCAGACAGGTGCTGCTTAGGAGTGGGGACAGCAAAGGCACAGCTGTGCTCTTATAGTAGGGAAGTGACAACCACAGCTAAGAGACTCTGGCTTTTAATTAGATAACTTATGCCTGAAACTGGCAAGCTCTGGCTCCCTCACTCCTCTGTCTCCCCTCCATTAACATGTGCCCGCCTTGCCTGCCTTTCGCTGCCTGTCAGGATGGTGGCACCTTGTGTTGTCAGAAGGCCAAAAGCAGCTCCCTTGTAGCAAGTGGAGCAGATCCATATGTCAGTGTAAACCCAAGAGAGAAACAGATAGGAAACAGGAATGGAGGAACAGAGCAGGAAGGGAGCGGAGACTGAGGAAGGAGGCAGTCTGAAAGTGAGAGTAAAATTAAAGAAGGACCATCTCCGGGAAACAGACCAATGAGAAAAGTTCAGGAGTGGAAAGGGCTACAGAAACACCCAGGAAGGATGCTTCTTACCAAAAGAATAACTCGATTTTTTTTTTTAAGTCAGAAGAGCAATTCCAATCTTTGCCCCTGCTGAGATTCAAACACAGGCAGAACACTCACTAAAATGGTGCTCATGGATTCATCAGGCTCTCTTGGAAAATGCTGATGAGCCCTTCACTGAGAATAGCCAAGGGAAATTCACCCTCTTCTTCCCTTAAAACAGTACGTTCAATGCCGCTTTCTTCTTCTCAGTCTAATTATCCCATTTGCACTCAAAAAGGAGAGCCGTATTTGAAGGCATGTTAGGAAATATTTATTTAGAATGCTATTTACCACGCCTTGCCAAGGTGACAAGGCAAAGTAATAAGTAGGGGGCCCTTTCTTTGGAAAGAAGAGACGAGAAGAAAATTTAACAGTAGCATCAAAGGCAGTATTTCTGTTTCGAAAACACAAGGAAATAACCTTATAATGAGGAGTCACAGGGAGAACTGACGATGTGCTGTGGCTGTTTCTACACATCCATCTTTAAACTCCATTGTTCCAGTTGAAAGAGAGAGTGCCCGAGATGGAAGGAGTCGGCAAATTAGAAGAAGAGAGAGAAGTATAAATAAGTTATGCTCCCTTAAAGGCACATAGGCGAGATGAAATTCATATTTTAAAAAGGGCTGCTGCTCGTGTTATTAAAACTTAAAGAACTTTGCAAAGCGGCTAAATGACTCGGTAGCATTTATTGTTAGCTCAGGCTCCCCATTTCAATTTGTAGCAGGAGAACAGGCTAGAGGAGAGGGTCGTTTTCTTCTGATTTTTTGTTATTTGGCTCAGCCGGTTTCTTTTATTTGTTGTCTACTCTTGTGTGTTTGTCTTTGCCCCTGCGTTGCACCTTCTCTTCGGGGAGAAATCACATTTTCTTATTATTCTTTTTATTACAAAATCTAAATAAAACGTAACAAAACCTCTTTGTGAAAGGGCCCACAGCAGCTGGCTGCTTTTTCTGTCTTGTTTATGGAGAGAGAGAGAGAGAGAGAGGAGAGAGAGAGAGAGAGAGAGAGAGAGGGAGGGAGGAGGGGGGAGAGAGAGAGAGAGGGGGGGGGAGGGAGGCAGGAGGAGAGAGAGAGAGAGAGAGAGAGAGAGAGAGAGAGAGAGAGAGAGAGAGAGAGAGAGAGAGAGACATGCATCTCGCACCACACACTGGTAAGGTTAACACTATCTCAAGAAAAAATTTATTAACCACAGGTGGTAGGGGGAGGGGGCTCTTCTGCCACCCACTTAGCTCTTTGTTTTCTTGTCAGGGATGTTTACTAAAAATGAATCATCTGTCAGCCTTGCCCCATGCTTGCCCTCTCCTTACCTAGTCTCAAACGAGACTCTCTTCTGAACAATTGTGATTTTTCAGTTTGGACCTCAGAATAGCAACGTCAATAGCTCCTAGGACTCGTGAGAAGCATGGAGTTACAGTCCTTATTTACCTTGGCCTACTGAGTCTGAACTCATGTAGGTGGACAAGCGACTCGTGATTCTTCTGCTTTCTGCTCTCTGAAGCTATAGCTGGACAGAGTAAATGGCAGCCACCAGCCAAATTCTTTGCCATGTTTCTTCCCCTCAAATAGAATTGACCTTATTGAAATAAGAAAAGGGCTTCATTTGAATTTCCTTCTATTTAGAAATTTTAATTGATGTCCCACTTAAGAAGCGGAGGAAATCAAATAAGTTACTATTATTCTTAGAAACATCTTCACTTATTTTTCAATAGTGCACTCTCCCAGAAAGGTAGAATTTGGGACAGATATACAGACTTCTTGTTTGTAAAACCCTATGGCTTTTATTTGCTGAATATTAATTAGCTCTATCTTCTCTCTTTCCCAAAGATTTTCAGGATGGATAAACCCCTTTCTGCTTTAATATGCACAACTTCTGTCATTCCGGCTTCAGTCTTTCATAGGAGCCCAGTGGCTACTATGGTGTAATTATTGAATTTTAGCTAAGCTGAAACCCTCTGGTCTATTTGCAGAAAATAACAAGGGTTTTATTCCAGGTAAGCAACAAGAGCAGAGACTAGAGGTTTTGGAAATGGACCAGTATTAATCAGGGATTAATTAGAAAGGGATTTTATTAGAACGGCTTTGAGGCTGGTGTCCAGCTAATCCAACAATGGATATCCACCAATGGAAGGCCCAAGCATCCAGGAGCTGTTCAGCCCACCGGTCTGAATGTCTTAACTGGTCTTTAGTATACACCAACATCCTTAAGAAGTAGCCTCTATCAACAGACAGTCTCCAACAACTTCTTTTGTCTACTCCCCATGAAGAAATAGACTAGCCAGGGAGAGTGAGAGCGAGCAGGCAAAGACAGCAAGTTTCCTTCTTCCATGCCCTTGCTATAGGCTGCCATAGGGAAAATGTGGTCCAGATTAAAGGTGGATCGTCTCACTTCAGAGATACGGATTAGAAGTGGGTCTGTCTACTTCAAATGATTTAGTAAAACAAAACTCCCTCACAGGTGGACCCCCTGCTTGGGTTTTAATTAATTGCAGATGTAGTAGAGTTAACAACCAATATAATCCATCACAAGTCTACCCCACGTCAACTTGCCATACAATTATATCTCCTTTTTTTTGCTTAATTTCTGAATGAAAACAATAACAGGGCCTAATTATGCCTAACAGGATACAACTATCCTTCATACAATTATAAAAACATCGTGAATTTAAAAAAATAAGTGACAAAGTCCCTTGCGGAAGATTCTGCTAGTATCTCAAACTAAAAATGATAACCCCTGATATCCTCTTAATTGATGTTGCATTGCATTCCATAATAAAAAAAATCAAAGAAATAAAGCACAAATATATACACAAACACATTTTTAGTAAACTGTGACAGAAATTCTCATGCCAATTATAATCCTTCTGTCAGTAACTTGGCACGTGGCCTTAGCAGGTGTTTATTACTACCTTTCTCTACTACCCACTCTGTATTTCCTCCACTGCCAGCAAGCACTCTACCAGGTCTTTGTTCTTTGCCTGGAGGAGTGACCCACACCTTCATCCCTGAATGGTCTGTGCCCTTTGTTGTCCTGCCTGGTTTAAGGTTTTACAGTTTCCTCTGACTTTAATCACTGCAAGTGGTAGCACTGAGAGATGCTCTAAATGATCTTCAGTACTGCAGACACAATCTTCCTTACTTCCATAGTGAAGAAGTAATCCAGTTCCTCCTTGGTAACCAGGAATATTCACCCCTCCTGACACTGTTATTTATTCCTTTCTTAGTCTGTCGTCTTAAGGACATCAGAAGGCCAAGTGTCAAGGGAGAGTCCTATACTTCCAGTTCAATTGAATATATGTTGTGTCCTCTAGAAGAAATGTTCCCTTCTCTGGAACCAAAACTTCTAGTCCACCAGAACTTAAGGTCATGGAAACAGGAAGCAAAATTTGCTATCAGGCCATTTTGGGTGACAGTAGTGAAACTTTTCTCTTTATCCCTTGATTTCTGGACATGTGGACCCTAGCTATGGGAGAAATTGTACCACATGTTGGACTCTGATTCAAAGCATATTCTGCTTTCTGGAGAACACTGCTCCAGATCTCCAAGATGCTTCTATCTAATTGGTGCTCTACACGAGTCTTTAAAAGGCCATGTCATTTTTCTGTCAGGCCAGATGCTTCAAGATAGTGAGGAAAAAAGTTAGATCAGTGGATCCCATGATTGAGAATTGTGCTATGAAAAGAAGGATGATGCATTCCATCTACCTGCTTAGAATGACAGCTATCAAGACTGCTTGTTGCTTGGCTCCTGAGTAGGAACAAAGCAAATGTTAAGAAAGACAAGAATCCAGAATGCTTGGCTGGACCCAAAGTGATACCTCACTTTCCAGTCAGTCTGTTGTTAGCTGACTACCTCTGGAGACCAAGAATCAGGTTGAGACTTAGGGTAGATTTGGGGAATTGAAGGATGAGGAGGCTTTGGTCACTCAGCATGACGTGTAAGTGTTATTTAACCAGTCTCCTCTGCTCCCACAAGCAGTGACTTTAGTTAGTTATGTGTTTCATTTGGTATGGCTCAATATTTGTCAGGTGCAATTTAAATATAAGTTAAAATTTTTTGGTGGTGTATTTGAGGTTACACATTATTCTGTTCTGTTCTATTCTATTCTAGTGTGTAAATGTTTGCTGGTATGTATGTCTATGTGCCACATGTATGCAATGTTCTCTGAGGTAAGAATCTGTAGCCAATGGATGAGCAGTCAATTAGTTCTAACCATTGAGCAATCTCTTCAGACCACTTAGATTTTTTTTTTATAATGGAAATACCCATGGCATATAATGACACTGTTACCTAGCTAAATGATAGGCTGTCTGTATATGCTCCTAGTATTTCCTGTACCTTCCTCACAAATTCTCATACTCTATTGGCATGAAAATATGAGAGAACAAAAATGATTGAAGAAATTCTGTTGTACCGTTTTGACAGGTTGAGTGTTCTTGGAAATAGAGGCCGATACTCTTTTGTGGAATACAGGCAAAAAAGTAGAGTAGAATACAGAGAAAAGTTATACAGTGATGCAGCCTCATGAAGCCACTGTCACCCCTATTCATAGCTCTGGGATTTGAAACGGTCCTTCAGAGTTGTGTCTTCATGAGGCAGAGAGAAACAGAAGTGGCTGCTAATCTGACAGCCAGTAAGTTTGGGTTTACCTGGAAGGAAGGGTGATTTGGGGCTAGAAGTTTTCTTTACTTAAGCAGATATAATGCTATTAGAGTGCTCTTAGACAGGGCTCTTCTTGCAGTGTTCTTTGCTAGCAAAAGGAAAGAATAATTCCCAATGAATGACTGTTCTGGGCAGCTCAGCATAGCATCTGTCACAAGAATCAGGAATAAATCCTTTCAAAGAGCAAATGTGGAGAGTCACCATTCTCAAGACCACGTGATCTTGAACAAGATTCCTAAAGGAAGACCACACCGTGTAAGGAGGTAGTTTCCTGAGTTTAGCCATCCCAGGAATGAGTTCTACCTTGCTGGCAGGATCAAGACTGAGTTCATGTTTCTAGGCCCCCGAACCAAACTCCTTCCCTGGTTCTTCAGATGTTTCCTGTTGGTCTGTTAACCAGTAAAAGATGTAAAGAGGGAAGATGCTGTTGTCCCGTTAGCCAAACCAAGGCACACAAATCTTAAATGTGCAGCCTGTCTTGACTTAATTGATTATGTGCAGCTTACTCACTCCTTTGATCTTTGTTCAATTGACTGTATGCTGCTTCCCTGATCTTTTATTCCTTGATCACTCTAAATTCCAAATCAGAGAGTCCAGGAGGGGGCCTGACTGTAAAAGCTGACTCCAGGACCCTGAAGTCAGGTGACCCAGATAAGGCCCCATCACCAATGCTAACTTCCTTGTTTAACTTCTTGTGTCAAAAATTTGATTCGTGAATGCAACAGCACCCCCTGCTCCCCGTCACTTTGTGTTCCCATTCTTTTAAAGCATGGCAGAATCTGGCTACCTCGCTCAGCACTCAAAAAACAAAGCTTTCTTTATTAAGCTTTCATATCTGAAGCGAGTCTTTTTTTGACTTCTACTCCAAACCCAATAACTGAAACCTGGCTTATTTATAGTTCAAGATCTTGAAGCCATCACCCAAAAGAATCTAGGCCTGGTCATAAGTGGTATCTATATATTCCCTTAAGCAAAACTGAACAAGTTAGCGAACTGTCAAGTTAGCGAAATATCTAAAGTATACTAAGCTAGCAAAACTTTGTGGATCATCTTAGAATCTGCCATTCCTCTGTCAGAGGTTAGATTTCTTGCAGGGAAATGCCTCCACATCAGACATTACTCAGGGCTTTTCACTGGGCTGTTGATGATAGCAATTAAAGTTCTGATTCTCCTTATATCTTAGAATCAGTTGAATAAATCAACTGTTTGCGGAGTGCTGAAGACATGAGGTTTTTATACCAACAAGGAAAGTCAACCCTTGGTGCTCTTGTTTCAGTAAAATAAGGGTTAAATTCCTTCCTAGAAGAAATTGATTATATGGTAACTTTGGGATTCTAGTGAAGGAAAGAACATTTTAAATCAATTGATCAAACATCCCTGTACAAAAATAACAATGTAATTGGGTAAAGGCTTCACTATCCCCAAATCATGATGGATAACAACTTTAGTAGATTGGTGGCCTGTGACTTGTGGCAGCACCAGCAGCAATAAGAACACGGCTGTACATCAGGCAGGTATTCCTGTGGAGTCTCAGCCCCACTGCTCATTCCAAGGATCTTAGATAATGATGAGGCTCAACTCCTACAAAGCAGAGGCTAACCTCACAGAACTACCGTGAAATTTAAATGTCATGATATAACCAGCTTACAACCTAAAATCTGGTGATCATCAATAGTGATTCTAATACATGTTAACTGACCTTGCTGCCCTTATGCTTTAGATACATGGGAACAAATGCCTTCTTCCTACACACGAGCCCGACTAAAAGCAAAGAGAGGAAACACAGAGATCCTCCAATCTCTGGGTCTTGCATTTAGGAAAAAAAAAGGTGGCTTTTTTTTTTAAATTTTTTTTTGGAGATGCGACCTGTGTTTCAAGCAACCCATTTTGTTCAATTGCTTGTTTCTTGCTATTCATGTTATGATCACAGTCCATAGGATAAATTGACTGAATCTTCATTACCAATCAAAACTACATCAGTGGCAACCAACTGCAGTCCCTATGCCTACTGACTTTTTTTTCCACTTCTACACTTCCTCTTTCTCCTTTCTTGCCACACAAAACAGTAATGAGATTTCACACTTGGATCTCTCTTTTTTTTTTTTTTTTTTTTAAAAATCTATGATTGGTAAAGTGGTCAGGGGTATGCTTTCTGGACCATTTTCAAGATAATGATATGTCAAGAGAGACTGTATAAAGATTGTGTTTTGATGGCCAACCAAATACTAATTCAGGCAAGGAGAAATTCCAAGCCTGCACCTCAGTGCTGTTGCTTAAGAAGGTGTCAGTAGAGACTTGATAAAGAATTTGGATGAAGAACCAAAGCTGAATAAGACACATTACTAAAACCTCATTCCAATTTCTTGAATCATAATATTTGATATATTTATAAAGCACATGCAAATCATCAGAATCTTTCAATATTCAAGATTTCATTTCATAGATTATTTATGAATATCTTATTGCAGAATCTCATTTATATCGCCAATGGATGTCTAGCTAGGCAACTGTACAACTCACATCACATTATGTCTTACAAAATTTCACTATGTATAAGTAATTTTATCCCTTTTTCCCATATGTCTATTGGAGACATTTTTTGCTTTAGAATTGCCTCTCAACAAAGGCACCAACAAGGGCAGATAGGGACAGAAAGAAGCAGAAAGGAAGTGTTCCAAGAAGTCACAAATTTTGAACAGAAAGCAATACCCAGGAATAATAACATTCAAATGATCACAAACAATTACTGTCTATGAATGAGACTCTAAAACTAAAACAAACTAAAATAGAACAAAACCAGTGCACACTTAATGCTAGTCCCTGTGTTTTGGGAAGCACCTGTTCTAAAGGCTTAGCCATTACTTTATTATGTGTCAGAGACTGAGGGAAATTGTTGATTGCACTTATGCATTCAATATTAGCATGTGATTTTTTCCACATATGGCTCATGTTTATGTTTATGAGAATCATACAGGTGGATCTTATCTGCTTCACTTAACATAAGACTTCTGACCCACATGATACAATTAGGATATGGATTCTGTTGAGATTTCGTAACATAACAGTAATGAGTCTGGAAGTATATTTGTTGTTCCTTGGTTTGCTATGATCTTTTTACCTGAATTTTGACTTCTTTCAATTAAGGGCATAGTAGATATGATAATTACTTGAGCAATAAAAATGTATAACCCTAACCGTGGGTGACTTTAGGCAAAAACATATACCTGAGTGCACAATTTCCAAAGTACATGTCTATAGCCTTGTCATGTGAGTGGTTCGTTGTAGCTTAGGAATTGTGACTGATTTTTAAGGCTGTTCCATTGCTGTTCAAAGAGGTAACCTGCAGAACAGACCCCATATACCATGTACAGACTCCATATGCATAATATGAGCCTAGTGGAAATACATGTAAGTGCAAATGATTTTATCATACATATAATTTATATAAAAATATTTCATCTGTGGGATGATGTCACAGGTGAGGCAGGCACAAAATAAAAGGAGATCTGTCATTGGACAAGAAGGAAGGATGGGCGGGAGAGAAGTTTGAAGGAAGAAGAGGAGACCATTAAGAATCCGCTCTGTGTATTTACAAGTTGTTATTAATGTTCTTAAGGGATGGATGTGTGTTGGGCTTTGTATTTTAGATGGGTAATTATATCTTATCAATTGGGCCAAAGGTTATTGTGTTGTGTGTTCTTTTATGTGATGGTTTGAATGTTAGAAAGTCTGTGGTGACTGGAGACACTGGGCCGCTGTTGCGGAGTTGGGATGTGCTTCTGCCAAGATATCTAGCAGATATCTTGGGGCACCACAGTGCCTGACCTAGTGGGGGATAAAAGACAGCAGTTTTATTTTTTATATTTTTACAACAACGTTCATCCACTGATAGACGGTCACTAGCTGTTGAGATAGGTTAATTTACATTATATTTTTATGAGAATTGCCATCTGTATGTCTCTCTGGCAAGCTCAGAAACTCAACCTGTCCAGCTTCAATGCCTTGTCCCTTAGGAGAAACAGCTTGCAGCCTTATTTCAATTTAGGGATCCATTCTCTATGAATCCCTAGTGAGGTCTCACTCATTCCTATCTAATGATGGTGCTAGGCAGTGACCTAATTCTGAAACTTTGAACATCTTTCCCCCTGAGAACTTGGCTCCAATATAATGTGCAGCTGGGGAGATGAGACCAAGGTGGAGAGCTAACTTAAAGTCAGCAGACACATTGTCTCTATCAGCAAAGATAATTACCAGAAAAGTTAAAAGTTGGGTCTTGGTTCTCAACTGATTCTGGGGCATCTGACAGACATGGGTGTAGTGTGTATTCCCTGTGGCCACTGACATTAAACCATTATGTGAGGTCTACAACTATCTCCTGGGCCATGCAGAGATTTCTAAAACCTTTTAACACAGGGATACTTTCAATCGCAGCTCTTTTTAATAAGTTGCACTGAGGTTGTAAGGAAACAGAAGTATGAACACAACTGGTTGTTATGCTTAGGGTTGTATGATGTAGAACCAGACATGAAAAATACATACTCAGATAGTCACAATGAAAGTTAAAACATGGTAGTGGTGTGGATACATTTCTGACACTAATCTCTGTCTCTATTACCATCCTTCTAGATCATAGATACACTTTTCCTCCACTCTCTGGACCATCAATAGCCTCAAAAATGTATCCGCAGTTCAGATCTCCTTTTCTCCCCACCTCCAGGCTCACAGATGATCACCCCAGCACCCCACGTCTGTACTTGTTACTTTGTGAATATTATGAAGAGGTGAGGATGCTAAGATCTTCAGAGGAAAAGCCCTACCTTTGTAGGACTTTGTAAGCACATCTCTGTGCCAGATGCATAGTGTGTACTTATAGTCACTTTCATAACAAAAAGATGCAGACAGGGAAGTAGGAGGAATGTTTAATTCTGAGGAACATTTCCAGAGAGGGATTTGGAGAACCTACTTTGGGGTGGTTGTTATGGTTTGACTAGAAATTGCCTCCAAGGTTTTAAGGGTCGGTCCACGCAAGTGCCACTACTGTGAAATGACTGGGTAATGATGATGGTAAGTTTATCCATGGATCAATCTCTTAACTTTTCCATTGCTGAATGGGCTACAGAATCTAGGGCCTAGTTAGAGGAAGTAAAACCTGAGGCATATTTTAAAAAGCATATCTTGTTCCTGCAATCACCCCATCTCTTATACCATCTACTAGGTCACTCACTTTGATCTACTCAATGATTATGACTGTGATGTTCTACCTCCGTGTGGATACAGAAGCAATGGGGCCAAATAATCATGGACTGATGCCTCTGAAACCACAGTGCCTTCTTCTTGTAAATTGATCTGCACAAGAGCTTCATCAGAATGGATAAATACAGCTAACATGTTGATCCATGCAAAGCAACAAGGCCTCTACAGCAGAAGTTTCACTCCTGGCAGGGCTTCTGTCTGCACCAAATGTCCTTCATTAGATATTTCAC
The DNA here is from genome assembly GCF_011064425.1 of Rattus rattus. Lineage (NCBI taxonomy): Eukaryota > Metazoa > Chordata > Mammalia > Rodentia > Muridae > Rattus > Rattus rattus. The sequence continues at coordinate 29,383,437 of NC_046161.1, read as the reverse complement.
CATCTTTGAAGACATCATTTGGGACTAATGTGAATTTGACTCATGAAAAGCTTCTTCTTGTGGACCAAATCCATTCTGATGCTTCAGGCTGCTCTCACAAAGAAAAAAAAATCAGTTGTGCCTCAGGAAAGCTCAGCAAAGGGCTAATAGCCTGGGTACTTCAAATGCTATTAGGAAAGCTGCATGTGTTGCCCTGGAAGCTTGACAGACTCCTTCTGGTGAGGTACAGCCAGAGTCCTTATTGTAGCTTCTGCTTCCCTTCCCAGACTCTCTAGCTGACAGATAAATCTCTTTATCGCCAAACTATTTTTGCCAGTTGCATCTATAAATTATTAGATGAGTAAAAATAGCTTTGTAAACCAACTGTTGGCTACAGAATTAGATTTGATCCTACAAGAGGAACTTCCATTATTAACTTCCTTTGAGAACAAAAACAAGGCATACATCAAGCCTATTGACTTGATTCTCTCTGTCTTTAGAGACTTGCTTCTTTTAAAATCTGGCTTCTGAAGAGAGGTTTTGAAGGTTTTTGTTTATAGAAGTTAGACTGTGGTTACACTAACTGGGTAATGACTGCTTTTGATAATCTCAGATAATGATGTGAGTAGGGTCTATACAGATAGGAATATACGGCGGGGGGAGCAGCAATATTACCACCACAATTCACCTCACATTAAATGGACTCTCAGCCACTTTACTACCCAATCTTTAGCCCCCCCCCCTCAGGTCGATTTTCAGGATTATTTCCAGAATGGTCTAGAAATTGCTTCCACAACAGCTAAAGTCCTGGGAGATATGTTACTAACAGTATGTTTTAAGACCATAGATTTATGAGTCTAAAAGTTTAACTTTTCTTCCGTCAAAATATTGTCATCCTCACAGTAAGGTATTTTAAAGACTATTGTCTATGTTTCTCAGAAATTAGCTGGCCAGTGCATAAGGAGAAGAAATAAAACTTTAATTCAAATGAGGACAATTTATCTTCCTTTCTGCTTAGAGCCTTCTTCTCCATTCATTTCTAGGGAACACCTTTTTACTACTACATATTCATTTAAACTCATTCAGGTGCCAAAGTAGACAAAATGCCCATATTAGATATGGAAGACAGAGTCATTTATCTCTCATTCTACAAATTGTTATTGTTTACTGTTAGTTCAGGGTATGATTCCTGATAATAAGAAAATTATAGTACATATGAAAGACAAAAAAATAAGGGGGAAGAAGATTGGATGGTAGAGTGGCTGACAGCCCATCTGATGTGAGGCGAATCATGGTGCTAATATTGCTGGCCCCCTGAATAGTCCTATCTGTATAGACCCTCCTCACATCATTATCTTGAATTATCAAAAGCAGTTATTACCCAGTTACTGTAACCACAGTCTGACTCCTATAAGTGAGACCACTTGACAAGTTTAGTGTTATTCATGTTATGAGTCCTGTAAGATTCAGGAAGCAGAGCATGGTCTCACCTAACTGGGTTGGCAAGGTGAGGTGTTGCTTGAGAAGTCGTATATGAAAGCACCAACATTGCCCACTTGTATATTATTTGGAATAGATCAGCTTGTCCTTGTCTTAGTCCTATGTGACAGCTAATAGAATAAACGTACAAACGTTGTGAGGTCCTTAATTCTTTGTTGTTGTTGTCGTTGTTATATAGCATGATTGAGATTGAAGATGACACAGAAGTGGAGTCTTCAATTGCTTTTGATTTTCTACTTTTGAAATTGCATAAAGATAACCACATGCCAGGCTCCAAATAATTCTATACTTATTTACAGCACTTGATTTAATAAGGCTTATTTTAAATAAATAGTGGCACATATGTACTTCACTAACTTTCATCTAGGTTTTTGGAAAAATTGTCTCCATTTGCCTTTTCCCTGTGGAAAGGCAGTTGCAGGTGACCTGAATAAAGATTGACAGCTATTTTCTGGTAACCAGCCTTTCTGCCTCTAGGAATAGATTTTCCCCTGAAGATTGGAAAGAGCATAGTGACATTATCTAGTTCACTGATGCTGATCCTCTCCCCATAGGGAGAATGAAATATATTATGCACCTAAACAAAATTGTTGATGCTTTCCAGGCAGTAAGAGATTCATATTCCCCATCTTCCTGTTCCTGTGTCTTATGAGTATTTCTAACAATACAGATAGTCAAGATTGAGAGTCAAGAGCTGCAAGCTCTTCTCAACTTTGCCTTTAACAAGTTCATGGCCTTTAGGTGTCACAGGATATCTCCGCAACCAGGGCCCCCTTTCTGTGTTAGTTTAGTTGGTGATTGGCTGTTGACTTGCTAGTGGATCGAATTCAGATGAAGTGTGAGATGACACTTTGAGAAATAAAAATATCAGACCATGTATGTTTTATTATGAGACATGATGATATTAATATGAAGAATGATTTATAATGTTACCGAAAGCACTCGGCTTAAAAAGAGAGCAGTCTGGTTGGAAGTATTCCCAGGAAAGCCACAGAAAATATGTTGGGGTCAGAAAAAAGACTGACCCCAATTTCAATTAATAAAACCACTGAGCGTTTACAAAATCTGAGACGAACTTGGACTGCAATTCCTTTTAACCATTACTTCATCTTGAATGTGGGTGATCATCATGTGTTGTGAGAGGATTTGTATTCCAAGGATTCCAAGAGCTCACATTCTTTGCATTATCAAAAAGAACAAAAAAAAAAAAAAACAACCAACCAAACAACAACAACAACAAAAACAGCCTAGGTCTTTCCCAAGCTTCGACACATCTACTCTGAAATGTTCTAACAGAGATGCTGCCAAAGAAAGAATTTACCACATCCCTTTATAGTTATTTTTTTCTTTCTAATTTTTAACATCAAAAGAGCTACTGAAGATTGACAGATCTAGGATCTTTGTGGATATCTCTTATCTCCCTGGAGTGCTTGACAATCACCCAGTAGCTGATCCATCCCAGAGAGACTGGTAAGTAGTCTGCTCTTTGAGTACAGCAGCCTGTGGAACTAAAGCATTCAGAATGTTCTTTTAAAAGTCACAGTGATTTTCATGTGTAACCTCTAAATTAAAGCATTCTCTCGTTATTTGTAACATGTGTAAAATATCTAAAGCAGATACAGTGGACCTGAGCATTTTATTCTCTTGCCTGTCTTATCTTCCTTCTAGACTTACTTGTCCTGTTTGTGATGGTTAATATAGGTTTTCAACTTGATCCATCTGGGAAAAGGCAGAATCAATTGACAGAGTGCCCCCATATATTGGTCTGTGGGATTGTTTATGAGGCATTCTCATGGTTAGTGACTGAATTATTGTAAACCCACCCACTGTATCACCTCTGATTGTACAAGGAAGTCAGTGGAAAGCAAGCAAACAGGCAGCATTCCTTGGTGATCTGCTTCAGTTTCTGCATCCAGTTCCAGCTTGAGTTCATTCTCAGACTCCACTCAATGGAGAATTGTTACCTGAAAGAGTAAGGCGAAGTTAGTTCTTCCTTCCTTATATTGGTTGCTGTCCGTGCCTTATCACAGCAACAGAAAACCAACTATGATACTATGGAAGCTTGATTTGAATCTGTGACAAATTTCCCTGGTCATATCCCTGATTTCATTTTGAAAGCGTCACTCATACTGACTAAAAATGCAAGTTGCCCAGTGACATTTCTGGGCATCAGAGACCTGACTCTATATTGTTTTCCACATTCGGTGTCAGCATCATGGCCTGAAAACAACACAAGCTCCATGGGCAGGTAAAGTAAATGGAAAGACAAACGGCATAAGTAAGATAGACATGCAATAAATAACCCTGCTAATGTGAAGCTCTCTACAAACAGCTGCTCATGTGGATTGCTCAACAGGAATTTAGTTTACAGGGAAGAGTATAGTAGGTAAAGGGATTGGCTTAGCCATTTATCCCATGTGTTCTTCCCATTGGCATTTTTTTTTAGAACAAATGCCCAGAGGCCCATCACCAGTCTGCATGCTCCATCTATTCACCTGTAATGAGGTCTATGAATCATGTTGCTCTTGAAAGACAGTTTGATTTGTCACTGCATCTGACAGCTGTCGATCATAGCATCTGTGGAGAGCCCATTTGGCATGGTTTCTCTGCTATTTATCAGATCCAGTTCAACAACAGACTCTCAGGCAAGTGCATGTGCACATTCCACACCCTCAGTTGAATTGGAGCTTCACAGAGTTTTCCTTATTGTGCCAGTGAAAAGAAATCAAGCCGGACTGTTTTTGACAAGGAGAATTGAACATTGACACTGATTACTAAGAGGTAATGAGCTTGGCTCAAGTTATGGTCTTCTCCCAATAACCAAGAATGATGTGAATCCTCATTCTACATGGGAGGCAGGACCTGCTTAGTTCCTTCTTTCGGGAGATAATCTGTCTTCTACAATGTGTAACAGGAAAAAAATAAAGCCTTGGGGTATTAAGAAAGCTGAGGAATTGAAAATACTGCTATACTGACAATATTTTAAGATTATAAGTGAAGTAATAGTATATATTTGAAATACTTTTTTCTAGAAATTTCTGACATGTGTATAAGGTATAGGAAAATCTTTTGCCAAGGCTAACAATATAGGCATATCTAGAAGGCTGTAAGGGGAGTAAACAGGCAGTCCAGGCTATAAGGGGAGTAAACAGGCAGTCCAGTGAAGGGATTCAATGATTCCAAAGCAAGGTGTGGTGGGGAGGTGTTCCCAGCATAGCCATTGGCTCCAGGTTCTGTTTTCATTTTCCATATTCTGGACACAATAATCCTTAAAATAAAATAAAATAGTCAATTCTTATGCTTGTGGAGTATGATGTTTTTCCCCAAGGATTACTGTTTTCCCCAACTTCACTTCATTCTTTAGCATCCTTCTTTTTTATGGTTTCTCCATGATGAGACAGGCCAGACACAATAGAAAATTTTACAAAATTCAGTTAAATGAAAAGTCTTTCTTTTTACAGGCAATTGTAGCTATCCTATGAAGTAGAGAAGGCATGCTCATCCTGTTCATTTGACATTCTGGAAACCTTAACAATGGCAGTGTCAGTCTTTTTATTAGGTGATGTAACCAGTCAAGAACTAGATTGCCTATACTTAAATCTCCATCTGCTTCAAACTTAGTTCTTGCTTTATCAAACTTGCAGAATCTGTCATAGCTACAGGCCACTTTGAAATCCCAGAATCAGGGCAGTTCCCCTTGGTGAAACCTGACTCTCTATGTCCTACTATGGGTGGGACTCAGCAGAGCTCCTCAATAATTATGGTAGGACCAGTGACTACATATCTCTCTACTCTACCCAGCACACACAACAATGTCCCACATACATGTGCTGGGATTCTTCTTGTTTCTCAATATATCTGCTTTCTCATGAACTGAGTTCCACTTTCAGCTCTTTGTCCTGTTCTTCACCAGCTTTATCTATTGCTTTACTTTTTACATTCCTAATTAGAATCAATTCCAAAATATCTAGTTATCCCGACTGGGAAAAATGTGATATCCTGTTTATGGCTATAGGTTATTCAAGAGTCTGTATGAAGAAGACAGTGCCACCGAGTTTATGCCTGGTTCCTGATTCATACTTTGCTACAAGAATACTAAAACAGAATATAAGAGAAAATGGTGGAAATCATAGGTCTTTTGAAAACATGGAGAAGGTCTATTTTTTACTTTATGTAAGTTATCACAACGCATTTACAAGGGAGGGGCTGGGCAGACATGCTAATGCTTTGTACCTCCCAAATTGCCTGCTGCTTCTGAGAAGCACTTTTCCCCACTGTAATGAGGATGTTTAAATGGAAACTGCCATTTGTTTACCTGCTGTCTGGCTCATGGGTCCTTTTAGATTGATGTAATTGGCTCGGGGATAGATGCGTGATTTCTGAGATGCACATGGCCAATCTTAGCCATTCTCTATGGTTTTGAACATATAAACAGTTAAAATATGTCTATGTGTCCCCCGCTCTGTGTGTGTGTGTGTGTGTGTGTGTGTGTGTGTGTGTGTGTGTGTGTGTGTTGATTGCAATGACTGGTGACCATTAGAATATAAGGTTTATAGAGAAGAGAAGAAGGGGGTAAGAATGAAAAAAGACATAAAGGATGGAGGGGAGGATGGAGAGAGGAAGGGGGAAGATAGAAAGGCTGAAGGGCCAGAGGGTGAGAGAGAGAGACTGCAGCAGTCAAGTGTGACTGTGTGATCATTTTAGCTTAATTGCTGCAATACTGTATGTTAGAAATTATTTAGCTTAAAAACTCTCCCAAATACATCACCTCTTAGGCAATTACTGATTCATTATGCTGAGCTTATAATGATCCATTTACAATCATAGAAGGAATCTGCTCCCATTGTAGGAGCTGATTCTCTGGCAGCTCTTCCTGACAGCAGCCTTACAGAGACATTCCTGTAGCCCAGAGCTTACACAAAGGATCTATAGAGAAAAGACCAAGTGCAAGTGTGAATGGAAGCAGAGAAATTATATGACCAGGTGAATTAGGTTGGCTCTATCAATTCTAAAGCAATCACTTTCTTTCCTTTGAGTCTTCAGGTCTCTCTATCTCCCTCCTTCCTTCCTTTCCTCCCTCTCCATCTCCCTCCCTTCCTCACTCTGTCTCTCTTCCTCTCTTGTATATGGTGTCTGACTATGTCCTTCCCCATGTGGAGGCGAGAGATTTACATCAGGATATCTTCTTCAATCATTTCTCCACCCTAACTTGTTTCTTGAGACAAAGTCTTTTCATGGATGTACAGCATGCCCTGTTTGTTGGGCCAGCTGGCCAGCAAGCTCCCAGGAATCTACTGTGTTCCTCTGCCCAGTACTGGGAGACAGAAATGAAATGCCATTCCTCAGTTTTTCATAAACTTCAGAGACCTGAACTCAAACTCTCGTGTTAGCACAGTAAGTGCTTAACCCAGTGAGTCAATACTCCTGCACTGTAACCTTACTGAAAGGTTCCCTGCAGCCCAGACCACAGTGCATTATGTTCTTAAACTGGCCTTGAACTCACGAGTTGGCACACTTGTTTCAGGATTTATAGCAAGGCTAAAAACCAGTTTGTGGTACCAGCCATTGTCAAAGAGACTTTACACTAAGGAAGGCCCTGCTCATTACTGAATTCACAACACACTGTAGGTGGAAAGCATTGCCAATGGAATTCTTTGCCCGTCTCATGGGTAAAGGGGCAGCTATCAATGAGGAGAAGCAGGAAATAGAATTGAGCTGTGATGAAGAGAGGAAGCAAATGTTAAACCACATAGAACACATAGACCCCTGAATATCTGTTGAGCAATGAAGTCAAAACTCACATGACAGCGCCTTTCCCAGTGTCAGAGAACCTCTCATGGAATTTGAAGTTTGGTACAGACACAAAGGTGGTGGACCTCTCGATATGCTGATGCAACTGTTGTGACTGTAAGAACAAAGCCCTTGCTTCTGCTCACCCTGTGCTCAATGGTCACCCATGGTGGTCCTAAGTCAGTGTACTTGACAAGATTTACAGTGACTCAGAGAATGACGTGAGGTGAAATAAGGGCTGAGTAGAGGCTGACCAGACATATGAATCTCGATGAATAATGAATCCGGTGTACTTTTTAGAAATTACAGCTGTATTTATATAAAATAATTATCCCTGACTTCCTAACTTCCTGACTCAGCACTTCAGCTAGAGTAGCAGAAAAAAAAAAGAAAAGAAAAAGTAAAAGTAAAAAGAAAGAAAGAAAGGAAGGAAGGAAGGAAGGAAGGAAGGAAGAAAGGAAGAAAGGAAGAAAGAAAGAAAGAAAGAAAGAAAGAAAGAAAGAAAGAAAGAAAGAAAGAAAGAAAGAAAGAAAGAAAGGAAAGCAAAGAAAAAGTCTTGTTTGGAACAAGACAAAGTTTCCATACGTGCCTCTCCATGACTTAAGGGTTGTTAACACTTGGGAGTGTCCTCTGATGACAGTACTATGATCCCCTAACAGGAGAAACTCGTATCGAAACATAGCTACGTGCTACATAGATGTTTCTTTGCATGCATGCTAAGAGGGGATATTTGGTTATTGAATAAAACCAATTTTATGGTTCCTTCCTTCTACCAGTAGCTGTGAGGATCAAGCTCAGCTTGTCAGGCTTGCTTGGTAAGTGCCTCTATCCGCTGGAGCCATCTCAGCAGGTGGACCTTGAACTTCTGAGCCTCCTGCCTCCATCCTCAAGTGCAGGGAGTTAGAGGCATGACCCACCATGCCTAGTTTATACAGTGCTGATGGTCCTAGGCCAGCACCCGACCAGCTGGGCCACGTCCTCAGGGGCTCAGGAAGGCCTTGCAGTCTTCCATGTTCCTTATAATCCCAACAGTCTGTATCTTCGAAGGGCTTCAGTAACATTTAACTTCAAGTGCCAGGCATGAATCTTGGTCACAGGTCACAATGTTCAAAGTCCTCTTTTATTTCAGTCAAAGTGTAAGTGCCCTTTAAATGAGGAGTGGATACAGATTAATAAACATACCATGGTGCTTAAAGCACAACAGAGTATCGGAGCATCCCGAATTGCACAGCATTTTTTCACTAAGAAGGGATGTGTGTTTGAAACATCTGTTAGGGCATGTTTGACACATAGGTGTCTGGGAAAATTTAAATGCTGTGTATTTAGGAACCTTGATATAAACTACTACTTCAGAAACATAGTCATTTATCAAGGACTAAGTTGTTCTTAATAACCTTCCTCTGGGGAACTGCAGGCAAATCGTTATGTACTTGGTGATATTGGGCCTTCAGTCAGCCATGCGCTAGGAAACTTAATCTTCCATTTCAGAAGAATAATAGGATTTTGTGTGGTAGAACAACAAGGCCCGTATAATATACGACATTCCCCTCCTAGAATATCAGACTGAGGTGGATTTGGGGTTCACCAGAATTATAATTTAAAGGAGCTCAAGCTTGGAGAAACAAGGTTTCTAAGAATGAACTAAGAACTCTTTCATGGAAAGGGACTGCTTGGTTTAAAAGATGGCCAAACTGAAGTCTTCTGATCTAATCCTAGATTTGAACAATTAAGATCTTTTATGTTGTAGGGAGAAGGAAATGAACCCTGGAAGCTGATGAGGAGTTGAGTGGGGAAATCCTGTCCTGCCTTGAATTAGAATTTGGGAGAAACTAGAGGGAAGAACAAGACTCAATTCTGCACTGAGTGGTCAGTCTGTAGAGGGGAAGGGAGAGATGTGAAGCTATGGAGAAACACATTGTTCAGGATGAAGTGACTTGCTCAGTAGCCACAGGCAAGAATTTCAGATATCCTTGGGCACAGAGACAACAATGTCTGATGGATGTGGGGGTTGGAAGTGACTTAGCCAGAGAATGGCAATTAAATTGTCAATGATTAAGCCCTGAGGCATAACAGATAGGAAACTTGGGATCAAGATATCAGTCCTGATCTAGTATAACTTAAAATACAGTAAGTTTTGCCCTGGACAGATATGGAGAGAAGAGGTGAGGAGATCAGCGAGATTCACCATGGTATCCACAGCAGTGTCTCAAAGGAGAGGGAAAAAAGCCCCTGCCCTTTGGAGACTCTGGATTCTTTCATGGAGGTCACATATCAGATATCCTGCATAACATATAGTTACACTGTGTTTCATAACAGTAGCAAAATTACAGTTACAAAGTAGCATCAAAAATAACATTATGGTTGGGAGATAACCAAAACATGAAAAACTGTATTAAAGGGTCACTGAATTAGGAAGGTTGAGGACCATTGCTCTAGAAGATAATGGAATTTGCAACTATAGTAATTATAGAACATTCTAGGGTAGAGCTTTCAAATTATATTTTTTGGCAGGGTATTTGGGGAAGGGTAAGTGAAATGTCACCTTGTCTGTGACTCCCTTTTTCAAAATTTCCTATGCCTAATTAGTTTTGTACTAAGTGTGGCTTACACAGTCTCTAAGCATCTTTTGCATACATTTTCCCTAATATACTTTGGCTTTAGAGCCAGTACCCTGCCATAATCACATTTACAACTGAGATATTTAATGACAGATCTCAAGAAATAATTATCAAGTTATATTAAAGGAATGTGTAAAGGAAAATCTGTGAATATTACATGTCCCATGCTCTCTAGTTATCTCCATCCTTACATGTTGATCATCTCTTGTTATTGTAATTCCCACAAGGATCTTGGGACACAGCTCAAATTGTTATTCATGTCTTAAAGATGATGAAGCTTGCCTACAGAGGTCAATTGTCCAAGGTCATGCAGCTGCAAGTGGCAATCATTTGGAGTCTTAAAAATGTCCATGTCTTGTGTTTTTTCAGAGCACCATGCACTGGGAGAACGGGGTGAGAAAAATCTAGAAACCCCTTTAGAATTTAAATTTCTTTCTCCCCAAGCTGTCACACCAGAATGCAACTAATAAACTAATGTGAAATGACACCTATTCAGCTGCCTAAGCTAGAACCATCAGTCATGTTTAAACCTATATCCTACTGGGAACAACGATTCCAGTAAGTGGGATAATTGATTTATGAATGAAAGACCTTGAGATCAGAGAAGAGGAAACTGTCAGTTCCTCCTGAGGAACCCTGTAAATTGCCGCTGAAATCCTAGGGTGTTTAGTAAAAATGTTGGAAGATCCATAGGATTCTGGACTACTAATTGGGAATGAGGACTTTCTTGATTCCACAGACTGATTTACCTCTAAAACAATGCAATGTGAATTCATAAACTTGTCTCAGGATTCCCTAGGTTTTTGGGTGTTGGAAAGGAAGAGAAGGATAAATATGCAATGGCACTGTAATGTTAAGAACACAAACTCCATGAGCTTTGGACTTAACACAGTAAACCTGGAGCTGTGGTACCATCTCAAGCTGGGAAACAAAGCCAAGCATGTACAGCAGAGAGGGCACTGGGCAACCACACAGAGAGTGTGAAGAATGCCTGATAGGAAGATCTTGGAGAGTGGCAAGAACTCTCTGGTGATGTTTTTCAAAATGTATTGCGGGTGTAAACAGCCCAAGGATGTTTTAAATGCAAATTATCATTGAGAAGACATGGGTGGGGCTCAATATCTTAAAGTCCCCTACATTCTAGAAATTTTGAAGAGCAAGTGTGTAAGCGACAGAAAATCCACACAAGAATTAATAGTGAAGAGGAGGAGGTGCCCCAGAGACATTATTGACATTCCAGAAACACCAGTCTTGACCTGTTTTACTATCTAGCTGGTTTATTTTAGTGCTCCTTACTCTTATACTTCCAAAGAGAGCACTGCGTCTGAGGTATTTAAACATTCAAGGAGATTTTTTTAAGTGTGAGTGTATTTCCTTACTGCAGTATGACATTAAAATTCCCTAAAGGTCACAGATTATATCATAATCTTCTTGTTATACTCCAGTGAGCAGATAGCAGGTGGTACTAACAAATTCTTATTAAACTTAATATGTTTCCAGAATATTGGTGATTTTGTAGGGTTTTGGGTTTCTTTGGGGGAGGGTGGCACATTATATTTTTAAGAGAAAATGAGAAAGGAGTGGCGATGTGCCCACCTTCTGTAGCCAGGTGGGATTTCTAGTGGAGGAAGGGGCCATAAACTCACCCACCAAATTTTTGACTCAAAATTTGTCCTACCTATAAAATGAAAGGGACAATAAAGATGGAGCAAAAGATTGAAGGAATAGCCAACCAATGCCTGGTCACACTTTTGACAATATTAATGACACTTTGCTATACTTACAAACAGGAGCCGAACATAACCGTCTCTGGAGAGGCTCTGTTCAGCAGCAGATGGAAACACATTTAGAGACCCATAAGCAAGCAATAGGTGGACCTCAGAAGCCTTTGTTGAAGAGTGGGGGATAGAACTGAGTAAGCAGGTTTCCATCGGCCCCCAGAGCTGACCCTGTGGGACAGCTCTCGGTACCCGAATCCTGCCAGGAGAGAGCTGGTCTCCCAGGAGTGCTGACCCAGGCTTAAAAGAAGGTCAAGCCACTTTCAAAGACAGCAAGATCAGCTAACACCAGAGATAGCGAGAGGCAAGTGCAAGAATCTAAGCAAAAGAAACCAAGGCCACTTGGCATCTTCAGAACCCAGTTCTCCCACCACAGCAAGTCCTGGATACCTCAACACACTGGAAAAGTAAGATTATGATTTAAAATCACAGCTCATGATGATGTTATAGGACTTTAAGGACATAAATAACTCCCTTAAAGAAATACAGGACAACACAGGTAAACAGGTAGAAGCCCTTAAAAAGGAAACACAAAAATCCCTTAAAGAATTACAGGAAAACACAACTAAACAGGAGAAGGAATTGAACAAAACCATCCAGGATCTAAAAATTGATAGAAACAATAAAGAAATCACAAAGGGAGACAACCCTGGAGATAAAAAACCTAGAAAAGAGATCAGGAGTCGTAGATCATCAATGGAATACAAGAGATAGAAGAGAGAATATCAGGGGCAGAAGATTCCATAGAAAACACTGTTACAACAATCAAAGAAAATGCAAAATGCAAAAAGAACCTAACCTAAAACATCCAGGAAATCCAGGACAAAATGAGAAGATCAAACCTAAGGGTAATAGGTATAGAAGAGAGTGAAGACTCCCAGCTCAAAGGACCAGTAAATATCTTCAACAAAATCATAGAAGAAAACTTCCCTAACCTAAAGAAAGAGATGCCCCTAAACATACAAGAAGCCTACAGAACTCCAAATAGATTCAATCAGAAAATAAATTCCTCCAGTCACATAATAGTCAAAACACCAAATGCACAATTCAAAGAAAGAATGTTAAAAGCAGTAAGGGGAAAGGTCAAGTAACATATAAAGACAGACTTATCAGAATTACACCAGACTTCTCACCAGAGACTATGAAGGTCAGAAGATCCTGGACAGATGTCATACAGACCCTAAGAGAACACAAATGCCAGCCCAGACTGCTATATCCAGCAAAACTCTCAATTAACATAGATGGAGAAAACAAGATATTCCATGACAAAACCAAACTTGCACAATATCTTTCTACAAATCAAGCCCTACAAAGGATAATAGATGGAGAACTCCAACACAAGGAGGGAAACTATACCCTAGGAAAAGCAAGAAAGTAATCTCCTTGTAACTAAACCAGAAGAAGCGAGCCATATTTCCACCTCTAATAAGAAAAATAATGGGAAAAAACAATCATTGGTCTCTAACATCTCTCAACATCAATGGAATCAATTCCCTAATAAAAAGACATAGACTAACAGACTGGATACATAAACAACACCCAGCATTTTGCTGCATACATTTCACCTCAGTGATAAAGACAGACACCTCCTCAGAGTAAAAAGTTGGGGGAAAAATTTCCAAACAAATGGTTCCAAGAAACAAACTGGAGTAGCCATTCTATTATTGAATAAAATCAACTTTCAACCAAAAGTTATCAAAAAAAAAAAAAAAGATAAGGAAGGACACTTCATACTCGTCAAAGGAAAAATCGAGCAAGATGAACTCTCAATCCTGAATATCTGTGCTCCAAATGCAAGGGCATCCACATTCATAAAAGAAACTTTACTAAAGCTTAAAGCATACATTGTACCGTACCTCATCGTATGCATTCAGTGAAAAATGGATATTAGCCCATAAGCTCAGAATATCCAAGATACAATTCATAAACCACATGAAGCTCAAGAAGAAGGAAGACCAAAGTTTGACTGCTTCAGTACTTCTTAGAAGGGGGAACAAAAATACTCACAGGAGGAAATATGTAGACAAAGTGTTGAGCAGAGACTGAAGGAAAGGCCATTACAGAGACTGCCCCGCCTGGACATCCATACCATATACAGTCACCTAACCCAGATCATATTGCCAATGCCAAGAATTGCATGTTGACAGGAGCCTGATATAGCTGTATCCTGAGAGGCTCTGCCAGAGCCTGCCAAATACAGAGGTGGACACTTGCAGCCAACCATTGAACTGAGAACATGGTTCCCAATGGAGAAGTTAGAGAAAGGACTGAAGGAGCTGAAGGAGTTTGCAACCCCCTAAGAAGAACAACAATATCAACCAACCAAAACCCTCTGAGCTCCAAAGTTCTAAACCATCATTCCAATAATATACTGGGATGGACCTATGGCTCCAGTCACATATGTGGCTTTGTCAGACATAAATAGCAGGAGAGGCCCTTGGTCCTGTGAAGGCTCAATGCCCCAATGCAGGAGAATGTCAGGGCAGGGAGGTGAGAAGGAATGGGTGAGTGAGTGGGGGAACACCCTTATAGAAGCAGGGGGAGGCGAAATTGGATAGCAGGTTTCTGGAGAGAAAAGAGGGAAAGGGGATAATTAACATTTTAAATGTAAATTTAAAAAATAATCCAATAAGAATACCAAGAAAAAAAAAAAAAAAGAACTGAGCGAGCTGGAGGAGCCAAGGATACTACAAGAAGATCTACAGAGTCAACTAATCTGGACCCATGGGGACTCATGGAGACCAAGAACATCCAGGGACTGGACCTAGGCCATGTACACATTTGTTGCAGAAGCACAGCTTGGTTTTCATGTGGGTCCCCTAATGTTAGAGAGTGGGCTGTCTTTGGCTCTGTTGCCTGCTATTGGATCCTCTTCTCATAGCTGGATCACCTTGCTGAGTCTCAGTGGAAGAGGATGTGCATAATTCTGCTAGGACTTGATGTTCCATCGCGGGATGGTACCCAATCTCTGAGGAAGATGGGAGGAGTAATAGGAGGAGGGGCTTTGTGAGGATGGGACTGGGAAGAAAAGAGGGAGGGGGCTTCGATCTGGATATAAAGTGAATAAATAAACTAATGAAAAAGTGAAATATTAATTAATATAATCAATAGTAATCTCAACTCTAAATTATTATGCCAAATTTAAGTGTCTCTTACATAAAGTTTATATTCTCATTTTTGTGTTAGCACTTCAAAGTTTTAGCCTCCAAACCTTGGAGTTAGAATGAAAAAATGAATGAGGATTCAGGACCAGATTGAGGATAGAGCAAGTTGTAGTCCTTTGAAAGTGTTAAGGTCTGAGGGTAAGGATGGTAATAGCTGACACCTTTCTTCCTCAAGAGAACGGAAACAAATTGGTTCTAAATTTGATTGAGTTAACTTGGATTCCCAGAAATTGCTTCAGATACCTAGCCGGTAGAGCCTAGACATGAACTTGGATAAAACTCTAGCAATGAAATGTCCTTTTACTCCAGTAAGTGTGGAAATGAAAGGACTGAATGGTCCAAGGTAAAGGTCACTGATTTCAGAGATAGACAGAGGCTAGAGTTCTCCAGTCCCCATCAAACACCGGAATTACTAAGACAATATGGGTACGTTACATACTTGCTAGGCTCTGGCATCTTCATCCATGAAAATAGTGGAAATACACTACAGGCACCCACGGGCAAAAATGCCTTTATGCATCTGGTCTTCTTATATCATGATCCCCATGATTCTCTGGGTAATAATCACTACAAGAAAAGAACTTGCTTTTTATTAAGCAAAATCCTGACTTTGGTTTCAAAAATCCTCTCCCAATGTATGAAGTATTTTACGTTGTCGAAGAAAACATCATTAGTACAATGTGAATGCTGCCTTCTTTATTTTTATTTTTCTAAATTGCAAGATACGTGTAGCGTTATGCTGTGTTGTCTGCCACCTTTTGGTTAGTTACATAAAATGAAATAAACCTCTTCTTAGGGGCAAGGCTGAAATAACACGAATCTATATGGATATAGTGGGAATAAAAAAGAAATCTTTTCACTTAACCTTGAACTCTTTTCTCTGGTGAAATATGGGCCATTTTCTTTATAGCTTAATACTGTATTTATCACTGGCTCAGTGAGTGATCTGATGGAATTCACCCATCTTTTGGGGACATGAATAAACTAAGCACAACATGTCTTATTCTCAGTATGACTCGTAAAAATTTTACCAGGGTACTTACAGATGCAATAAAGAGATTCCTTCTTACAAACACTTTTGGTATTTTTATTAATTTTCCAAGACTGTCCCTTAAAAGGAAAGTGTTCAGTTCATTTTATTATCTATAGCATTGTACTTTCCTTATACTTGTTTCCCACTATATATATATATATATATATATATATATATATATATATATATATATATACCTGTCGCCCCACTGCTGCTCTCCTGACAGCTCATGTTCTCATGGGATATATGGTATCATATCAATCACGCTGAGGTGGGACTTTAAAGTGACAGAGCTGTTTGATTTCTTCCCTTTGCTCTTTCACAAATATATGTCTGTATTGTGTAATATACACATGTGCCTTCCTAAATTCAATCTAATCTGTCTGTATAATGTTACTTGTATGCGTATGATTTCAAGGTTCTTCTCTGGGAAGATTGTTTCTCTCCAACTCTGCCCTCCTTAGTTTCCTGTAGTTCTCAGGTTGAAGCCTCCTGAACACTTCCCATCCATATCAGTGTGTCTACTGGTATCATTCTTTTCCAAGTCACGTTTAGGCAGCCACAATGTTGAGAAGTCCTGGGTTGTAGCTTCTAACACTTCTGGGAGACAGTCTAATAGCAAACTCTTGTTCCTCTGAGTTTTACAATGTCTTCCCTTTCTGGAATGTTCCCTGAGCCTTAGGTGCAGGGGTTGAGTTGCGCTGTTGATGTACCAGTTGGGATTGGGTGTTCCAACTCTGCATTTTGATCAGATGTGAACTTCAGAAATGGTCTGCCTCTGATGCCAAGAGGAATTTCCTTAATACAAAATGAGGTTGACACTTACATTTGAGTATTAGCACAGATAATTTGAAAGTACTTAGGGATTATGCTGGTTTACTAAACTATCAGTTGGAGGTTTACTTTTAAGATCTATGACTTCATTGGCTGTGAGTAATTGACAAGTTTTCCAGTATCAAACATAATTTCCTTCTCATTCAGTGGACCATAAGTCGAACTAGAGAGCTATTTACCACCAAGGGGTATCAGCCACTATTGGTAATACCTGAGAGTCATTACTGTGGTTCACAAGTACCATAGCAGGGTAGGACTCTGGTTTCTTCCATCCTTTGTATGATCTCTTCTAGTACCATAACAGGTAAGCCTTGAGGAGGAGGCTTTCTGCTCAGTTTAAACTCAGGTTCTGTGACCCTCGTGTTCAGACTCTATGGTTCTTCAGCAATAAGGGCTTACTTTCTACTTCTAGGAGGCAAACAAGGGTGCTAGCAATAGCTTATAATGGTTTGGGAATCTCCTGGACAACCTTGATTAGTGACTCAAAATGGACTTCTCATACATAGTGTTCAGGATTTTTTTAGATAGTTTACGGTCCTTGAGGGAGGCTTTGTCATCCTAGATGGAAATTTTTTCATTGATATTATGTACTTGTATATACTTATTTAAGTGTGTTCTAGGTGTTTTAAAGTAGATAGTTAATAGCATGATTTCTTATTACTGTTTTGAGATTTTTTACTGTTACTTTACTCTCATCTGTCATTCTATATTTATCCTCTACTTATCAGAGCCCACTCTCATTTTTCCCTTTCCCCTTCAGATCACTTGTACCTGGATTTTAGGGTGTCTCTCCCAAGTCTTCCTCTATGAGTTCAGACTCTCAGATCTTCCATTCAGGTCTTTGACCTACTTTGAATTGATTTTTATGCAGCACTGGTGATGTGGATCTAGTTTGAACCTTCTGTGCACACGGATACCCAGTTCTCTCAGCCCCATTTGCTGAGCGCATCATCTTTTCTCCTATGTATTTGAGAAACTTCACAAAAGTTAATCTTTGCTGGTGCAGCCAGCCAATTGATTTACTTTTAAAAAGTTTCTCAAAGTATTTTTAAATTTATTTTTGAGATTATGATATGAATGCAATATTTCTCCCTTCCCCTTTCTCCTTTAAATGTATGATTTTTTTTGATAATTGTTATTGAATGCACACATGGGAACCCCTACTGTCTTCTGTTCAGTTTTGCCTATTTTGTGTCATTAATGTGGATCTGTAATACAATCAGGGATAGCGATCACTTCAGCACTGTCTATTTCTGCCTAGAATTGTGTCTTAGAGTTTTATAGTTGTGATTAGATACCATGACCAAGGCAAACCTTACAAAGGATAGCATTTAATTAGTGTGGCTTATAGTTTCAAAGGCTTAGTCCATGATCGTCATGATGTGAATCATGGCAGCATTCAGTCAGACATGATTCTGGAGGAGCCTAGAATTGTACACCTTGACCCGAAGGCAGCCAGGAGGAGGCTTCTTCCACAGGCAGCCAGGAGGAAACTGGGATGCCACACTAAAACTTAGCCTAGGAGTCCTCAAAGCCCATTCCCACAGTGACATGCTTCCTTCAACAAACCACACCTACTCCGACAAGGCCACACCTCCTAATAGTGTCACTCCCCATGGGCCAAGCATTCAAACACATGAATCTATAATCAAACCCATCTTTAGTTTTTGAGCTTCCAAGTAACTTTTGATGGGGATTTTATTGAATCAGTGTTGTGGTGCTTTGAGTAGGTATGACCCACATAGACTCTTTTGTTTGAGTTCTTGGCCCACGGAGAGTGGCACTATTAGGAAGTATGGCTCTTTTTGAGGAAATATGTCACAGTGGGGCAGACTTTGAGGTTTCATAAGCTCACATTAGGGTCAGAATGATACAGTCTCCTTCATGCTGCTTGTAGATAAAGATGTAGAACTCTCAGTTCCTTCAGCACCACATCTGCCTGAATGCTATCATGTTTCTCTCCATGATGATAAAGGACTAAACCACTAAAACTGTAAGCCAGCCCTAGTTAGATGTTTTCCTTTCTAAGAGTTGCCCAGGGTCATGGTATCTATTCACAGCAATAGAAAGCCTACCTGAGAGAAGCACTGTGCTATTTTCACATTTCAGGAGCACAGAAACTCCACCATTTAATGTTGTTTTCCATTCCTTCTATCCTTTTACTCTATGTATCCATTTTTTAGAGTTTGGGGTGGAGGAAAGGTTCTTTTAAAGCTATTGTGAGTAGGATATTCCCCTGATTTTTCCTCAAATTCATTACAGATATATAGAAGCTACTCTCTCTGTGTGTGTGTGTGTGTGTGTGTGTGTGTGTGTGTGTGTGTGTGTGTGTACTGGTATGTTGCTGGATGTACTTATTGGGTCTAAGAGTTCTTCTGATGAAATCTTTACTGTCTTTAAAGTATAGGATCATATCACCTCAAAATAAGGATAATTTAATTTCTTCCTTTTCTATTGGTAACCCTTTTCTTTCTCTTTCACTTCCTTATTGCTTTAGCTGATATGAAGCTTGATATTGAATGAGCACAGAGAGGAGCCACCCTTGTATCATTTCAGATCTTGACACAATTTTGGCTGTAGCTTTGTCATATTTAACCTTCATTATATTGAGGTCCTTTGACTCCTAATCTTCAGAGCTTTGACCCTCATAAAACAAAAGGAGAAAAACACCATCAGACTTATTCTATTAAGCTAGGATCACTCCGATAAGGAAATCAGATAAAGACATTTGAAAAAGGAAACTATAAGTTTCTCCAATGAAAATAGAGAAAAAATTCAATAAAATATTTGCAAACTGAATTTTTTAGCACGTTAAAAAGATTATGTACCATGATCATGTTGAATTCTCTCCAGGGAAGCAAATATAATTCAACATGTGCTGTTGGTTGTATATAATAAGGCGCATAAATGGACATCAGGACTGAAATCACTTAATGATGGCAGTAGAAGCAGAAAAGGCTTTTGACAAAGTCCAGCATTGCTGTATGATAAAAACCGTGACTTCTTCGACGGGTTATACAAGAATGTGTTAATCAATCTGCACGTAATTCTGTAACTTCTGTGGTTTCTGTTGCTATGATTTCTAGTTTTATTTTACTATGATATGACAAAGTATCAGAAATTAATACTTTTAAAAGTTTTCTTTAGGCTTTGCAAATTTCATGTACACAAGGAGATCCGTTCATATCTATGCCACATCTCAGTCTCTAACTTCCCCCATATTTTTTCTAACATCTTCCCTCTCAACTTCATGTCCTTTCTGTATTAACCCACTAAGGTTTACTGGTGTTGTATATGTATGGATATGTATAGGACGACCCATTAGACCATGGGAAAACTTCCAAAGTCCGAATGTTCAGTAATGGATGTATCTCTCTTCTCTAGCAATTATCCACTCTGCATAGCTATTTGGTGAGGGACGGGGACAGGACCTGATATCATCTACTTCCACTATGCTGGAAATTTGGTGCTGTCTTACTGATTCTAGGTTTTGTGATAATCACCACAGGTGCTGTGAGTTATTAAGTGTGATAACCATGCCATGTCTACAAGACATTTCACAGCCCTTCCTCCTTATCTTCTGCCTTATACATTTTTTTTGGCTTCCTGATCTACAATGTTCCCTTAACTTTGATGTTTAATGAGAAAGGTGGTGGGCTGAGCTAATAATATACATGTTCTACTCTTATTCTCAGCAGTTTGACATGTTATGCATCTTTTCATTAAATGTTGACCACTGTAAAGAGATACTTCTCTGGCCAAGGTTGAGAATAGCCCAGAGATCGCAGAAACATAAATATCTAGAAGGCAAATTGATAGCATGACTATTTAACAGAAATAACAATAGCAGATTCTATCCTAAGGCCTGACTTTGTCAGCCATGGGGAATATGGGCTAGGATATAACACCAGACATGAAACCCTTCTTGTGGAAAAACCTCAAATACAATCAGAAAATAGACAGTTACTTATAACATTTATTCAACTATTGGAGCAGTGGGCACATCTGCCCTAGCAGGTAAATATTGTATTGTGGTATACAGGGAGTAGTGCTATGTAAAATCCTTGGTCCAATTCTCATCAAGACTACATAGATAGCACCTTCTGACAGTGTAAAGTTAGGGAGCAGGATAGAGGTTTTCTGGTCAGTTTAAGATCGGTTTCTCTGTTATCTTCAACAATAAGTTCTTACCATGCAGTTATGATGGCTCACAAAAGGCAATGTCAATCAATAACTTGTGTTGTTATAGCAACCTCTGACATGTCCCTGACCAATAACTCATAAGAAAGGACCTTATGCCTCAAACTATCTTATTCCTCATACTGAAAAGTTTATTTGATAATGTGTCTTTTAGGAGTAAGTTTCTTTTTACCCAATAGAGTATTTTCTTTGTGCATAGTTTGAAATAAGCTTTACTAACTACTGAGTTTCCACAAGGCTTTTCCATGCATCTTTAGTTTTGGTTAACAAGCCACCATTCCCTACATATAAATATGGGGTTGGTTTATGCTATGTCTGTTTGTAATGAATAGCATTAGATTTTTAATAGAAGTTTCAGAAAATCTGCAGATTGCTTTTGGTGGGATGGTCATTTTTATAATATTGGTCATTTCAATCAATCAGCATCTTTTTATCTTCTAGTGATTTCATCAATTTCTATCTTCTGTGTCTTAACAACTTCATTGTAGCGGTTCTTTGTTTCCCTGGTTACATTAATTCCTGGACATTTCCACCCTTGCAGCTAATGTGGAGAGGACTATTTCCCTTATTTCTTTTTAAGTATATTTATCATTGATGTATAGGAAAAGTAGTGATTATTGTGTCTTGATATTTGTACCTCAACTCCACAATAAAAATACACACACTCTAGATTTTTCTATTAGAAAACAGGATCTATCTTTCTGATACTTCTAAGAAACTTACTTTACCATGAAAATAGATGGTGCTTTAGGTTAAAAGGATGAAAAAAGGTAATGTTTTGCAAATAGAGTCAGGAAATAAGCTAAATACACACACACACACACACACACACACACACACACACAGAGAGAGAGAGAGAGAGAGACAGAGAGAGACAGAGAGAGACAGAGACACAGAGAGAGATAGAGACAGAGACAGAGATGATATAAATACACATATTAATCCAAATACATTGACATGAATAGTCAACTATAGCCAATATAATGATAATCTAGGCAAAGAATGAATAGAGCCAAACACCATAAACCAAATGGCATTAACAAACATCTGCAAAGTATTCCACCCAAGTACTAAAGAATAATTATTTTCCCAATAGCCCATGGAACTTTCTCCAAAATTAGTTGAATATTAGAAAAAAAATCAAGTCTCAACAAATACAGAATTTTAAAGTAATATTATTTTGCCTGACACAATGAAATACAGCTAGATATAAACAACAGTAGAAACCACAGAAAGTAAATAAACTCATGAAAATCAGATAACACACTATTGACTGATAAATAGGTCAGTGAAATCGGAAAGAAAATAACAATTCCTACAATTAAATTAAAAAAAAAAACACAGCATACCAAAAATGGATGAATGAAAATGATCAGGAACTTTATGGCACTAAGATCCTACACCAAGACATTTATGTCATCTCAAACTAATTACTTAAGGATGCACCTAAGAGATTTGAAAACCACACAACAAACCAAACACAAAAATGTAGATGGAAAAGAATACAAAAATCAAGGATGAAATTAATGAAAGAAAACAAATGTAACACAAAAATCAATGAAATGAGAAATTGTTTCTTTTGAAAAAATAAGCAAAATTGACAAATATTTGGCCATATTAACCAAAAGAGAGAAGACTCAAATTCATAAAAGTGAGAATGAAAATTTAACCTTCACAACTGATACCAATGAAATTCAAAAAATAAGTAAGGGTATAGTTTGAAAACATACACACTATTTATTTGGAAAACTATTTTTAAATGGATAAAGTTTAGATGAACTAAACATATAAAAATTAAAGCAAAGAAAAACAAGTAATTTTAAGAGGTCCATAACCAATATCATAATTGAAGCAGCAATTATATTTGTTTTCAAAATCTTCCAGCTAATGTGACAAGACCCACATAGATTTACTATAGAATCCTATTAGGATGCAAAAGAGGAATTAACATTAGTATTACTCAAATTACTCTATGAAACTGAAAAGGGGAGAAAAGTTCCCAAACTCTTCTTATGATGCTGGTATCATTACCATCATGCCAAAAACAGATGAAGGCAAGCAAAGTCGATCAAACAACAAAAGAGACAAAAAATTACAGATAGATCTTGTTGGTGTGTATAGATGCAAAACTTTAAATAAAAAAATGACAAATCAATTTGACACTCATATAGAAGAGGTCATCCATTATGACTAAAACAGTTCTATTACAGAGATTCAGAGATGGCTAAATATGCATAAATCAATAAATTGTTTCTTTCAAGCCATAAAGTTCCTTTAACAAAATCCATCATCCCTTCCTGATAAAAGTCCAAGTGACTGCACATGGAGGAAATGTACCTAAATGTAATAAAGCCTGTATATGACAACCACCATGCTAAATAAAAAAAAAACACTCAGAGTTTCCACTAAGATCAAAACCAAAGCAGGTATCCATTCTCTCCACTCATTTACAATATAGTGTTTGAAGTCTTAGCTAGAGCAATACAACAAGAGAAGAAAACAAAAGGGGAATCATAGAAAAATAAGTCAAGGTATTCCTGTTTGCAAATGTTAGTTTTTTTTTATAGAATAATCTAAATACATCACTTTGATTATTTTGTCTTTGCTATAATTATATGATCTATAATCATCCTTCCTAATTTTAATATTTCTCTAAAAGTACAAAAATATAATGTTTTAATCTCATATCATAAATGAAGGATCATGAATAATAGCTTAGACCTCTACCCTGTGTCCTGCTCTCATGTGATGAGACGAAAGTTAGTGACTTTCATTGAACAACATGCCTCAGAATTTATACATCTCTGCTTATGTTGTGTAAAGGGTGCTATTCTCATACTCACTGATTGAACCCTGCCTCTGCATTCTTTACCTGTATGCTTTGTATTTATTCCTAAGTCTGAATTCTTTATCTATGTGCTTTATTTTTATTGTTCAATGATTACTTCCCTAACATACAATATCAGACAATTTATTAAATTACAGGCTTTGATAATTCCCCAAATTAGGTTTTACAAGACACAGTCCAATAGTGGAGGAAGGCAGACAAATAAATACACAGGTGATATCAAGCGTCAAGAAGAAAATAAGGCAGGGTAAGGAGGAGCACGGGTGGACGGGAACAGAATTGTGGGTCAAGGAAGGTTTCCTAATGTGTGATTAATTTTCATTAAGAATATAAAGAAAGTCAGAAGGCTATCTTGGTAAAAGACTTTCCTGGCACAATAGCAACTGAAAAGGTCCCAGTTGACACCATGGTTACCGTGGAGACCCCCATTCAGTTGGAGTAGAGGATGCAGTAGGATATGGAGTGCATCCAGATCATCGCTATAAAAGGCAGTCAAAATACTTCAGCCTTGGAGGCTGCAAGGAAAATATTTTTATATTCTTTTTGCCATATAGGAATCTCTCATGGATTTTGAGGCACATATACTACATAGAGAGCCTACTCTTATAAGATAAAGGGTGACCCTGTATCTTATAACATAGATTCCAAAACATAGATAACTGACCTAAAGTAGAGTCCATACACATTTTATTAACTAAACCAGGAGGCTTTTTTTAAAATATGGAAATGGATAGTAGGCTTAAGCATGGAGGAAAACTCTATAGATAATGTCTTAGGAAAATTAAGCTACATATTAACCCTAATGCAGGGAAACCAACTGGAAGCTACTTCTGGGGTGGAGGCAGTGAGGCCGCAGTTTGCTTGTGCCAGATGCATTCCATATGCCGTGCACCTGTCCTCACCTTGGTCTCTGCCCCAGGACACTGACCTAGAAGGAAAGCTTTAATAAGTTCATGTGTCCTACGGGTTTAAGGTGAGTTCAGCCAAAGAAGGCTCCAACTGGAGATGGAAGGAGGAAGGATTCACTCCTCTGGTGCCTTTCATTAAAGTCACCTCCGAAGAAGGTGACCCTGTTTGCAGCCATCCCGCTGCCATGCCCCTTTCTCCTCTGGCTTCTCATAACCTCGCTCTTCCCGAGTCACATTAGAACTGGAGTTAACAGCATGTTCTCAGACCAGCTCAGGGTTCCTGTACTAACCCCTCGGGGCTTTCCCGAACTCCCTACCTGCAACTTTGTAGTTAGTCCTTTTTTGTAAATAAGCTCTTCTGGTATTATCCTAATTTGACTGTGCCATCTGTTCCTATGAGGAGAGTACCTGGCACACGGTCCATCCCTGGAGGTAATTCTAGGAATGAATCACTGCAAGATGTGCCTAGCAAACCTGATCTTAGACACAAGTCCCTTGGAATGCCCTCCATTAATCATAACGGCTATTAATTTCTTAAGGGAACAAAGGAAAGCAAAAAAAAAAAAAAAAAGAGCCATTTTTCCTGACTCCCTTTAAACTTAGGAATTCATTAATTCACCTTGAAGGTAAGTGTTCACAACAAATCTTAAAATATTATGTTTTCAGCCACAGCTTGAAAGGACTTTTATATTTCAAAATTGGTTATCAAATGCCTTTATAGTGAAGAATCTTCAGCAAAGGCGGCTCCAGCTTGTGTCTTTTTGCCTGTCACGAAGGTCCCCTTATTTGCACACCAGTGAACGATTTCAACCTCAAGACAGTGGCAGAGAAAAGACACAGCCAGTAGCTCTGTGATGTTGAAAAAACAGGGGATCAGAATGAGAATGATTTAAATCAAAAATGGTTCCTTAAAATGTCAGAGAGAACAAGAAACAAAACTTGGTGCTGAATGAAATCTAAAATGTTTTATGAACATGCTTCAGATAATAAGAATGTTGTGCTTTGTTTCAGTGACCTTGGAAAAACCAAACTATCTTAGAAACTGCCTGTGTAGCACTTCACAGTGTCCTGGGGAGAGAGGGACCAGGAAAGGGTAGCAGGTGTTTATAATATCAAGGAACTATACAGTAGCAAGAGACATGCCCTGAAAATTTAGTCTTTAAATTGCCATGCCCCAAGCTCTTAGCAGGGTACCTAGCAATGCTGCGAAATTCATAAATGTTTACCAGGGTAAATAAGCAACAGATGAAGTAAACAATAACAAATGGGTCTCTGGATACAAAGGATACCGCACCACCCACAGGCTGCCACTTCTAAATGGAATTAAATTGGTAGAGGGAATTAGAATAGTTAGATTGCCTGCCATTGTGTAACCTAAACAAATGGTTGCTTCTCTGCTATTTTTCATATTCAACTTGTTGTTTCAAATGAATAGTTTCAGTAACAAGTTATCATCGTACCACATTCTTAGGTGATAATTTGCTTCCAATTGAAAATGCTAAATGAAGGCATTTTTTAAGCTAATGAGGATAAAACTCCTTTTTTTGCCAGATTTAGGGAGAAGCATATAACATCATTTCAAAGGACAAATGGTTATACCATAAAGAATAGACAAATCAAAACTATGAATGAGTGGATAGATAGATAGATAGATAGATAGATAGATAGATAGATAGATAGATGATAGATAGATAGATAGATAGATAGATAGATAGATAGATAGATAGATAGATAGATAGATAGATAACAAAAGATGTCTAGCATTCTTTAAGGGCAAATGGTGCCCAGCCTTAGCCTTGGTACTAGAGGCAATTCTCAGGCAGAGAAGTGACAAGGAGGGTCATTGAAAGAAGAGCTGGCTCTTCTCCTTTGTTTCTTATAAATTCAGTCAATGTCTCTGGATCTCAGATTATACAGATCCCCCTCCCCAATTCACTTGTCTCCATTCACATTCACTGTAGGATGAATAGCAGTAAGTGAACCACTTCTCTTCATAGCATCCATATAGACCAATCTCCTATATCAGAAAAGAGTTAGCATGGACAAACATGTGTGTTGTCCCTTGTTACTTAGTTTTAAACCACTACAGGATCCATTCTAACATGATTCTAACATGAAACGAATCCTAGAATATTGTCAATGTGCTCTATAAAGTAAGAAAAAACATCAACTCATACATAATTTATTACATATGTAGGTCTATCAGATTATTTGTGTATATTATTATTATTATTAACTAGTTGACTTTGCTTAATTTGACTTTTAAAATAATAATCAGTCATATAATTTAAAATTGGGAACAACTAATAAATTTTATTTTCCCACAAATAAAATGGTCCTAAATTATAAACCAGTAATTACAAGATTCTACAGCACAAAAATTATCTTATCTACTGCCTTCACATCCTTTTAAAAATCCAACTTTTGTATATTTGTCTCTTTGGAAGCCCAGAATTTCTTTAATTACCTTCTTTTTGGTATCTCCATAGGTATTGGGTACATTGATATATTCAGAATATCTATGTATATAAGACCCCAAGTACATTTTCAGCAGCTAATTCAACTCCAGCCAGCGAAACAGTTTCTTTGCTCCAATTATCTGAGTAATTTAAGTACATAGAATCAATCTGAGTTTATACCCAGTGCTAATGCTCAAACCATTTTCTTCCTCCTGTCTGAATGATAAAACTTTTAAAGGAGCAGAAAAAGCATTAAATGAATATATTTTTGTGGTCGTTTGAAGGTCTGTAATGAGAGCAAGAAATACATAATTGAACATAGAGTAGTACAAGGTAAGTCATCAGTGTAATAGATTGAAACACACATTCGTGCAAAGCAATAAACTGGAACACTCTCCTATGAGGTCAGGTGTGCTGCTTTGAAGTCGGACTGCAATTTGCCTTCCTTAGGACAGAACCTTCTTATGATTGCACATGCTCATTGATCTGGAGCTGTTTAATGAGGCAAAGAGTGACCAGTAGGTCATGCCAGGAAATTTGCTCTAGTACCCAGAGGGCTAGAGATAAGCCAATGCCTTGGCCGTGAAAAGGGAGATTTCTTCTCTTGAGTTGATTATCAAACTGAGCTCAGACTACGCTGTGACATTTCACAGGTGCCTGAAAAGGTCCCTCGAATTGCATTGCCTAAAAGTAGGAACAATGACAGCAAACAAAATTTCCTTCAGAACAGGTCCAGGTTCTAGTCTCAGTTGCTGGGGATTTATTAGGAGAAGAAAAACCTTTTCAGAAGGTCCAAATTCAAAATGATCCTAATTGCAAATTTCTTACATAAGAGAGAATAACTCAGTTATTTTTCAGTTAGACAATAACTATTGCCTCTGTCTTACCCCCCAGGAAGTGCATACTAGATTCCTTTTGGACCACACAATTCACAGTAGACCTTTCTTAGCACCGAGTGTTGGGCATACTAACATATGTGGAAAGTCCTCTCAGTCTCCAACCTACCATATTTCATGTAGGTGTTAAGAAATAAAGTCTGACACAGGGCATGTTTTCCAGAATGTATGGAAAGAAAAAGAAGCACTCCCACCCCAGAAATGACAATGTAGTTCAGGACATGGGGTGGGAAAGCACTCCTTCTGGCAGGTGTCTTACGTCTAATTTAGCGAGAAAAGTCTTCCTGAAGATGTTTGATGAACTTGGCTTCCAGCTGGGTTGGTAAGGCTGCTTACTTCATTCCTTAATGACTTTCAGGAAGATTTCAAAATGTTTTATCAACATTAATGAAGCCCCAGAACCTGTCTTTGAAGAAGATTTGAATGAGCAACATTTATTTAGCATTCCATATGCAGAAGCTGGCAATTGTTACAAACAACTTAGGAATATTGCCTTTGTCTGAGTTCTGTTCAGTTCTGAGCGTGCCGCTGCACCTGTGTCTTAACCCATGGCATACTTTTTCATGTTAACAAACCTCCCCAGGGAGGATCATAATTCTGACTGGCTTTCAGACTTCCCATCCACAGCTAATTGAATTGTTCAACAAATTTCTTAGAAGCACCTAATCTATAACCAGCCAGCATTAGAACATTTGAGTCCTTGTAATCAGGAGCTAACACCGAGAGGTATACGATGGCAAAAGGTGGAGAATGAATTGAGAAAGGGACGCACGTTGAACCATAATAGAAAGGGACAGATACTCAAGGATAAAGAAGACATAGATGTCAAAGATCTGTTTCATGTAAGAAGGTTCTCATTTTCCTGTTTAATTATTTTACCTAGAAGCTGGAGAGCATGCCAACAGAACACGGTACCAATAAGCCACATATTGGATTGCCAGTTACGTTTGGAAAACACATGCTTTTTCCAGCCTCAACCTGTTTCTTAAAATTAAAGGTAAAAGCTTCCAGATAATTCGTATGCACAAACTTCTTACTGAAGCAAAAAAAAAAAAAAAAAAATTCACCTGGCTTAAGAACACAAATTTGTAAATTTGGTGTTCAGTAGCAACAAACCTGGAGACTTCCAGGGCTATCCATTCTGTTGCTGTTTGGCTATGAACATTCTTTTTAGAAGAAGCCAGTGCTGCTTGGTGAATGGCAGTGAGTGCCCTCATTACAGGCCACTTACCATCTTAAGAAGCTGCATATGGGCAACTTGACCTTACAGTGACCTTTATAAAAAAAAAAAAAACAACACAGAAGTTAAGACCAAAAGAAACAAGAAAGATCAAAAATAGAGGCTGAACTTGGACCTAACGCACTTGGTTCCATCTAGTTACGTTTACTTCTAATGAGGTCAAGGTGGTAGGTGAAGTCCCATTGCAAGTATCGCAGTTCACCTACAACCTTAATTCTAGAATCTTCCACCGCACTAGCTAGACCATTTTTTTAAGTTGACACAGCCAGAAAACAAAGAGATTCCCTCTCAAGAAGAAAAGCGAGTCTCTATGTGCCTGGTTAGGATGGGAGAAAGAGTCGTCTGCTTCTGAAGCAACGGTAGCCACAGTTCCTCCCAGTAGCACATTTTGGGAAGTGACACGCTCCCTCATCATCGTTCCTATCCTGGAATAGCAGTGGTTTCATTTCAGTTCTATCAAGTTGCTTGTCTCCCACTCTTTCCCTCTGCTTTCAACCTGAACAGAGTTAACTTTTTTGATCTCCAGTAATGAGGTGTCAGGAACAGAAAATAAAAGCTGCGCTGATACGATTCTATTCTGAAACATCTGGAATAAAGGGGGGGAAAAGTTGGTTGTGTCAATCAGACTGCCCTGTCTAGACCTTCTCATTATTTAACGCCATATTTCTTATTTTATATTGAATACCATAGTTTTTCCATGATCCTTCTTAAGAGTCTCGGACCTCTCATTAGTCTATGCACTCGACCGTTCAATTAATACTTATTGAAAGCCAGACACCGTGCTAGACAAGGGGATAAAATAAAGTGCAAAAGTGCAAATACGAGTCCTCGGCTCCTAGAACTTTCGGCCTGTTGATAGAGACGGACTTAATTAAATGATCGCAAAACTAAATCTGAATCTTCCTGTGTGAGGTACATCAAAGAGAAAACACACTGAGCCTTAATCTAGGTGTGAGTGACTTCCCTCTGACTGGGAGGTTCAGAATGCTTCATTTTAAAAAGTAAGCCTTGTTGCTATTCTTGCTACTCAAACCTGTTTGGTTCTAGGGTCTGTGGAAGTTTGCATGCTGGCTACATGCTATTTTTTCCCCCCTGTTATCCTGATATTGCTGCAGTAGTCTCCAGGGCAAGAAAGACTTTTCAAAATCCTATAATCATGGTGGAGAATTGCCACAGCAGACCATCTCCTAAAACAGGAGATCTGCCATCTGTCTTGATCAAGTGTTTACTCATCCTCCATCCTTACACAAGTCTCTACTTGGCCGTCCATAATTTCTGTACCTGTAAGATGAGCAAAATGATTCCCATCTTAGTTTTCGTGTGGCTAGAGCAAAGTGCTCTTGAGAGAGGCATTTAAAGTAGAGTTTACTTGCCCCATAGTGTTAAAGGGGTCATCCTGAAAGACCACTGAGGTGAGGAAGACCCCCACTCAAATCTCGAGACAACGCAACCCCCAAGAACTCATGAGAAATCAGTCTTGATGTAATGAACAAGAGGTATATTTGAGGAACCAGAGCTCTGGGGACGACACGTACGTATCTCACACAGGAGACAGAGGAGTCGACCCTGAGCCCAATTAGGGGAAGGTATTTATAGGGAAAATTACACAGGTAGTTGGCAACAGTCACACAAAGCAATTTCATTGGTTTGTAACTTGGACTCAGTTCAACTCTAGGCCACCCTGCTTCTGGGGCAAGCTGACCCTAATTCTCATTTTTCTCAGGACTGTTGAGTCAGGCCTTGTCAAGGCCAGATAGTTTGAGGTGTCTATAGCCAGGCTACATCCCCAAAACATGTCATGTTATTCTTTGCTGTGAGGTGAACTTGTCCTCACAGCAGGGTCAGTGGAGGATAGTTTAAAATCTTTACTCTTTCAATCCGATTATGGCCGAGAAAGAATGATAGCTTTCTGGGTTCTCTGGTGAAGCAGGAAGCAGTGAGACAGGAAATAGCCATGTGTAATTTGCTCTGCCTGGACTACATCCTTCAATGAAGCACCAAGTTCTAAAATTTTCCTACACTCCCAAAGTAACAACAGCACCTGGAGACCAAGTATTTAAATCATGGGACAATGAGAGACAGTCCATATTGCAGCCATGCTGTCATCCTCCAGGTCTGTGTGTCACCCTAATGTGCACAGAAGCACTTTATAAATCATGGTGTGAGAGATCAAAACAGAAGAACATGGTTATAGTCATTTTTGTCATGCATGTAGCAGTGAGAACTAGATGTGATGAAACAGAGCAAACCATTGGCATCCTTTTATCCTGATTTTGCTACCAGAAAAGAGCTAGGCCTTAAACAGAAATTCTTCATTTTCACTCAGACAGATCTTGTCAGAGCCTTAGCTTGCCGGCTACGGGGACTATAAATTTCCTATTCTAGAAACTAGAACACATGATCTGACAATTATTTCTTTCCCTACTGATTTATGATCTCATAAAAGCTAGAATAATTGTGATATTTTAATCTATAAGTGTGATATTTCAACTTAATAAGAAAAATTTAAGAGAAAATATAGTAGTGTTCTGTGAGAAATAGCATGTGCCTACCATTACCACACCTTAGGAAATAACATTTGTATGTCAGGGTTGCTTCTGTTATCTTTGGCTTCAATGCAGGGTGAATAAATCTGTCCCTATAGGCCACCTTCTGAGGGGATGATCATCTAGAGTCTAAAGCTATTTATTTGCCTCTTCCATGATTTAACTTCAGAATTCTTCCTAGGTCCTTCTTGCCTTTTGCTGCCACCCTCCCTCTGGATTTACGCTGCAGCCCAGAGTGGAATTTGTAAATGCTGATCATGTCCCTGGCACTAACATGAGTGGGACGTATCCTCACATCTGTTCACATTCTTGTTTGCATCACATTTTTAAACTACCTACTGCTAAAGCTTTTAAGTAGAGGATGCTAGACAGAGCCTTGCTGTATCTAGTATCCTCAGAGATTCTGCATTTATAATCAGGACAGCCGAATTTAAGGACACCTTACTACCACCCAGATCGACGTTTCCAGCCCGAACTCTAATGCTGTGGTACTTGGCACCAAAAAGGGATATCTCAAGGTCATTCAAACTGGTCTTATCAAAAGCTGAAAATAATATTGACCCTAGTGAAGCAGCTGCAAAAGAATCTTCTAGAAAGAATTCTGCAAGCTTGTATTAGGTATGTGGATCTTTTATGGATCTCAGAATTATAATAGTATAACCAGTTACAGGTCAAATAACTTGAGCTTGTAAATGAGATAGAACGGATGAAAGGCAGAGCGGAACTTCAAAAACATCAAGGCAGTGAAATCCAGGCCACAGGGTTCTGGGAAACAAGATAGAGTTGAAGAGACGGCATACCAAGCTGCCTCCAATCTAGTGGTGCTTGAGCAAATTCTGTGATTCTAAAGGTGACACTCTGCCACTCTTCACCCAATGAAGTGCTATTGAGGGAAACAAAACTGAAGCCCTGGTTACTGAGACCGCCATTTGCAAAACAAAGATTTTCTCGTGCCTGGTATAAAAGCTGAAAAGGGAATGTGAGTTCCTAGGTCCTAAAGGATTTTCTTCTTATCTTGTGTGTGTGTGTGTGTGTGTGTGTGTGTGTGTGTGTGTGTGTGTGTGTGTGTGTGTGTGTGTGTGTGTATGTGTGTGTGTCTGTGTAGAAACAGTACAACTAGAAGTAGACTTGACTTAGTTTCAGGTATCAGTAACATCTTAAGTGCCTTCCGGAGTGATGAAGAGCCAATCCTCTCACTCTGTTGTTATATGACCACATGTCCATACTCTATCTTTCCATGGGCTTTGCAGCTGCCCCTCCAATGAAACCACAGTCATACTCGGAGGGTTTTCAGCACCTGTGGCCCTAGCTTCTGAACTCAGAGCAGTGAATCTCACGCCCCTGTGAAGTCTCCTCCCACACACATGATAGTTCAGCATTAAAGTTTTCCCACACCTTGTCTCAAGATCTAGATGATAAATTGTAGAACAGCATTCAATGGTGTCTATTAAAAGGTACCAGTAAAATAGGAAACGAGGTAACAAAGGCTATCACCCTGAATTCCATCCAGGGCCTGCATGTGATATCAGAGGAAGAACTCTTGAAAGCATCGACTGGCCTCCCCTATGACACCCATAGGCACACATCAAATATATTTTAAAATTTTTTAAAAAGACATAATTTTGGAACAAATTTTGAAAAAACATTTACCTGGCAGATTCATTTGCACAACTTTTTTCAAAATGCCAAAGACCCAATTGTATGACTTTCAGAAGTTCCATGCCAGGTGAGCACTTTAGAAAGACCAGATGCACAAAATTGTGGGATCTGTTTTTATTTTCTGGCCTCCATAGTTAGGGGTGAGGTGGGTCCACAGGGCCCATATTAAGGCAAGGACTCCTGGAGAGGGAAGCCATGCCAAGGAGGGTGACTCTGGAGGTGTGATTAATACCTAGTGAGCATACCTGAGAGGAGATAAAGAGAAGAATAGGCCCAGGAGTGGTTATATGAGGCTGATGCAGTGTGAGAAGTGTCTCACAGGAAGGCTAGTGGCTGAGAGGTTCCGGCAGGGGTGGTTGAGGCATGCAAGTGAACAGTAGAGTTAATGTGACAGGGGTAGAGAGCCATTGATGCAAAGTGCTTAGAATGCAAAGCCTCTGGCCAGGTGGTGGATGTGTCTTCAATGGCACTTACAATAACAACCAGAACAATAGCTAATGATAGAAATTGCCTTAAAATTCCTTACTCCCCAACACTCTGGTTACTTTTCTCTTGCTTGCTAATTTGCATAGGACTTCTAGGTTATCACACTGATAAGCCCACACCTGTTATGAGCTCTTCCTCCTTCTGGAGCTTTCTAGAAGAGACTGCTGGAGAGGATACTAGCTGGGGCCTTGCTGGGCTCACTTACCCCCCCCAACACACACACACACACACACACACACACACACACACACACACACACACACACACACACGCCAGCCTGCTGGGAAACACTAAACTAATTACCAATTCAGATTCATAAACGAGGCAAGCATGCACTGTGCCTTTGATGGAACAGAGGCAACTCTATTTCTACACCATCAAAAACAATGCGGTGATCCCTGGGAACCAGTTTATCCAACCTGAAAAGCTGCATTTTGGAACGCCTGCATTTTGGAGGACTGCTTTTGAAAGGAGGGAAAGAAGAACTGGGGGTGGGGGGCGGGGTGGGACTCAACATTATCCTTTGTCACCTTTGTTGGGGAATGTGCATGCACACTTCTTCCCCTGCAAGTCTAATTATTATTGCCTTCCTATGTCCTGCAATGGGGAGTTAAGACTGATGTTGCTTCTACTCCTGTCCTCCTGCTTCCTGAAAACTCAGGATTTGAGTTTGCTGACAAAGTTTATCTTTGGCCATGTGCTCTGGGCCTTTACATTATCAGTTTTCTCCCTTCTTTCTCCTGTCCTCCACTTGTCTCCCCTGGCTCTCTCCTTTCCTGGTTTCGGTCCTCTACCGCCCCCCCGCCCACGTTATATTAAAGTAAGTGCAATATAGTACCCACTCGCTGCCTTGCTCTCTGCTTTCATTACTCGATCAGAACTTGTGTGAGATTCTCTGGCTGTTTAATGTGTTGGCATATAGATGTAGCTGTTCTTTTGCTGTGCCTTGTTTGTAAGCCCCAAAAGATCACCAAGGAGACTACTCTGATGCAATCACCCTAGGGTCTTTTTATTCAAGTTTGAACTTGGGCTCACTCACTGCTGGCCCTGGTGAAGTGCTCAGTCCTCAGTGCGACAAGGTTTTATAGGGGACGGCTAGCAAGTGGAGGGGGGGTGTCCCAGCTGGGAAAGCATCTTATTGAATGACTATTGTGAGCAGACAGGTGGGTGCTCAGAAGCAAAACCATGAAAGATCACAAACTGTCTGAATGTACATTTGAAACAATTAGACCAATCTTGATTAGCTGTTGCTAGGAAGAAGCTAGGCAGTAACTGGCATACAGGCCAAGGACAAGTCATGGGGTCCTTCCTGGTACGTAGGGCAGTGTGGGCTCAGCTGCAGGCCAAGTTCTCAGACTCTTTTTCTTTTAAAAAGTAGACCTGACCCAAGATGGAGTAGGCTTGGCCTCTCAGTTTCTACGGGAACCTGAACACAGACTGTTTCCATCCTTCACTTCTGGTTGACATCAGATGCTTGTCACTGGCTCTCTGGTGCAGTTCCCCTAGAGGGTATACATAGAAAATACAGACTGAGCTCAGGTGATCAAGTGATCCCTTATATGTGGACAGGAATACCAGCTACCCCAATCACTCTACTGGGTAGGACTAGGAGCAGAGCTGCTAATAATGAATTAATATGCCAAATATGTCATCTCTTCCCCAGCAGAGATGGACAGAACTCTGCTTCAGGAGTGTGTGATCAGCTACCAATGACTTTTACACTAATTGCATCACTTTCTTACAAAAATTTAGCTGACAACATCTATTATAAATCTCATTGTTACATAAGTAATTTAACTGGATCATCCAGAGATCCTTAATCTCTTCCCCAAAATCAGCTCAAGAGCTCCTTGACCCAGCCAGATGCTCCGGGCAGCTCATGCGTACTCAAGCCAGGCCTTAATATTATATTGTGCAATGTATGTGGATGCCAGAGGATCTGCTAAGAAGAAGGATGGGGCAGCAAAAAATAGAAAAAAATTAAAAACAGGCACACTACACAGAAGTGATATGATGAACCTTTAAATACATATTTTCCCCCTTTGGTCAAGGTGACAAAATAGTATCTTGTGTGAGCATTCCTTTATACATACTACGCTGAGAGCTTTTATAGAAGGGTTATGGCTATGTGGAAAAAGTCAGGGGGGAAGCCATGTTGTCCAATATCAGTACTATGCAATTGTGTGTGTATGTGTGCCTGTCTGTCTGTCTGTCTGCCTGTCTGCCTGCCTGTCTGATAATCCAGTGATTCCAGTGGTGGCTACATTAATGGGAAGCCCAAACATCTGGTTCAGTGCAAGGACTAGTTGTCTCCACGGTGCAAACCTTGTACTAGAGTGTTAGAGGATGTGGGGGAGCCGCTGGTCGTCAGACTGTGCTGGAATGTAGAAGTAGGTTCTCATACAGTTAAAGGGATCTCTCAGCATCAGGATAGATGAACTTGCCAGTAAAGATGGGGCAGGCGGGCAAAGGTGAAAGCTTCCTTCTTCCATGTCTTTTAAATGGTTCCCACTCGAAGCTGTGGCCCAGATTTAGAATGAGTCTTTCTACCACAAATCATCTCATCAAGAAAAGTCCACACAGAGTGCCCGGGTACTTTGGAATTTAGATGAATCCTGATGTAGTCAAGTTGACAACCGGCATTAGCCTCAGAACAATTTTCTGTATATCTCGGTAAGTCCTTTTACTTTGCTGGTCCTCAATTTTCTTATCTATAAAATAGATTTAGGACATCTTCCTGAAAATTATAGAACAAACACGATGAGCTGATACATGTAATTATTTACATTGGTGCCCAGAGCTTATCGTGTATTGTTTTATAGCCATAACACTAGAAGGAATTGAGATTCCTAATTGTAAATATTTGTCCGAGATTGCACATCTGCTACTGACTATAGAACAAACTAGATCCTAACCTAAGCTTCAGAAGAACTGGAGAGGCATTTGTGAAATAGTCTTGTGTAATTACTTAGAGAAGCCTGAAATTCAAACTTGCCAAGCAGATAGGAAATGCTGCCATGTGGGAGGGGAGTACAGTGACTGGGGCTAAAGAAAGGATCCACCCTGCCACACAGAAGCAAATATGGACAGAAGCCAAATGGAATTAGAAAGCAGTGCTATGGGGCCTCATAACCGAAAGAGAAGGGCTCTGCTCTGAAATCCACAGAAGCCCAAATAACAAGCACCCAGGGGATATTAGCCTTTCACTTAGGGGGTTTCGTCTTTTTTTGTTTTTTTCAGGTTATCAGTTTTTACATAAAGAATTCCTATACATAGTGCTTCTTTTTACTCTGGTTGTCCCCCATAATCCTCAGTGATTCTTGTTTCCTAGAGATTAATGGAAAAATTGCCACTCAAATCCACCACACTAGCCTCATGGCTACTGTGTCATTTCAGATAGCATTAATCACCTCTCTTTTCTATTTTAAATTAAACTCCGAGTTTGGAGTTTATGCACTAGATCAAAATGCACTAGCATAGTACTACAGGGTCAAGGTTCTTGCAGTTTTTGTCCTCAGGAAAGAGCACCGGGGCCACTGGTTAGTTCAAGGCTTCTGTGAGGAGGATGAAAATAAGGGAGCAGCTGCTTTGGCCAGCTCCAGCGGGAGGTGCCTGGACCTCATTAGACTCCAGCACTCGGTCCTGTCCCTCAGCTGGATCTGAAGTTTAACACAGAGAAGGAATGCACTCATTACCCAAGCCTTCCTCATGCCTTTCTAAAATAAACAGACACACAAACAAGCAGCTCTCTTTGGGCAGGAAGTCTCTATGTATTTCCAAAAGAAAATCTGTGGTGGGAAGAAAAGAGACTGTGTCCGGTGTCATATTAGAGATAGGCTTTTAAAAAGACTAATGCTTTGAAAAGCGAATATATTGGGGCTATCCATAACCCTGGCATTTTGACAAATACCTCGGTGCCTTGCCTGTGTGATCAAATTGATTATCTCTACGAGTTTCCCTCAAAGCCAGACACCTCTGTGGTACCTTCTTCATAGCCCTTGAAAACCTGAGCCTAATACCTGAACGCCATTTGTGTCCAAGAATGTATTGCCATCTCCTTCTGTCATTATAACCCCCCAAAGACAAGCAGTTCAAGGGTACCGTGGTAGCTCTTGAGAGTAACAAGATAAATATGATTAACTTTCTAGTTTTGCTAGGGGAGTTCTTTGGATAACGGAAGCTTTGTTGGTGGGAGCACAGGACAATTCATTTCCTTCTCTCTCGGAACTGTCACAGAAGTCTGTTGCCCTACCTGGGTTTAATCTGTCAGATGAGAAAAGGCTGCATAAGTGGAGGTGACCAGACTGCATTGGGACACACGCTGAATGTGTTATCACACCACAAGGATTCAAGTCTAAAGTCTAGTTAATGTTAGTTGTAGTTGTTTCTGAGGAGATAGAAGTAGGGACAGGTCGTTTCAGTCCTGACAGAGTCTGCTGAAGAAGACAGAGTAGCTGTGAGTAACATAACATTCGCATGAAGTTCATTCACTAGTCAGATGTACACTGGAACATGGCTAGGCCTCAGGCCTGATGCACACCTTGGAGATAGTGGTCTCAAAGGGGACACTGCCAATGGAGTTCCCTTTCAAGTCTTCATTGGGATGAGCTTACCTAGAAGTAGGAAGCTTGCTTTCACTTTTCCTTTGAAAGATAAAGAAAAATTTGTGAGACATGTAGGGGTAGAGATGAGGTACACAGACTGATGTGGAGAAACTATGAAAGTCTCCTAACCCATGCCTCAGTCAGAATCCTGTCCAGAGCATCAGCGTCCTTGTAAGTCGGAAATGGTCCTGCTTACAAAACTACACATCTGCATTCTCTCATCCTTACTATCACTCACAGAGTCCAGAGGCCAGCTTTGATCTACAGCCTGGAGTGTTACAGCCACCGTTTATCCCTTCTCGACTCGCTCCAACACATTTTCTGCTCAGTCAGTAGTAGCATGATCTCCGTGGTACCAGTAACTTCCCAGTTCTAACCTCTCCCTCTCCATCCAAATCCATGACATGCAAAGCCACCGACCAGGCTCCCCATGGTGTGTGTCACATACCTACTCACAAAACCTCATGCTAGGGACTTTGTGAAGATGGTGTCAACATTGACCATTTCATTTATTCTCATAGACTGTTGGGATTGCCCCTGATTCCCTGCAGGCCTCACTCCTACCAGCTGCCCTATTTGCCAGCTAAACTGAACTCTGCTGGGTCTCTGACGTCTCGCTGGGATTTCATATCACTGAGTTGCTTTGAATCTGTGAAACAGTTTTGAAAACTCCATTCTCCCATACCTCTGCTAACATTTGAAACTGTGTCGCACTTAGCTTTGTTCTTTGTGTATGTTTTAATTCTGTGTCTATTAGCTTCCTGCTCTTAGAATAAAAATCCCTGGGCTGCAAATGCTCGAATTATCCTAGATGCACAGAACATATGAAACTCAAGAAGGATGACCAAAATGCAGATGTTTCACTCCTTCTTTAAAAGGGGAATAAGAATAGCCTTGGGAGGGAATAGGGAGGCAAAGTTTAGAACAGAGGCAGAAGGACACCCATTCAGAGCCTACCCCACATGTGGTCCATACATATACAGTCACCCAATTAGATAAGATGGGTGAAGCAAAGAAGTGCAGGCTGACAGGAACCGGATGTAGATCGCTCCTGAGAGACACAGCCAGAATACCGCAAATACATAGGCGAATACCAGCAGCAAACCACTGAGCTGAGTACGGGATCCCTGTTGAAAGAATCAGAGAAAGAACTGAAAGAGCTAAAGGGGCTTGAGACCCCATATGAACAATGCCAACCAATCAAAGTTTCCAGGGACTAAGTCACTATCCAAAGACTATACATGGACTGACCCTGGGCTCCAACTGCATACGTGGCAATGAATAGCCTAGTAAGAGCACCAGTGGAAGGGGAAGCCCTTGGTCCTGCCAAGGCTGGACCCCCAGTGAACAGGATTCTTGGAGGGAGGGCAGTAATGGGGGAGGATGGGGAGGGAACACCCATAGAGAAGGGAGGGGAGGGGTTAGGGGAGATGTTGGCCTGGAAACCAGGAAAGGGAATAACATTTGAAATGTAAATAGGAAATACTCAATTTAATAAAGATGGAAAAAAATCCTTAGGTTGAACTAGTGTTGTAGCATGTAATCCCACCTAATCAGGAAGCTGAGGCAGGAGGCTTCCTAATTCAAGACCAACCTGGAGTAAAGAGTGAGTTCAAGGCCAGCCAGAGCAATTTAGCAAGTCCCTGTTGCAAAGTTTAAGAGAGAAATAAAGGCCAGCAATCCCACTCAATGGTACTGGTTTGCCTAGTGCTTGAGAGGACACATTCAATCATGATTATCACAGAAACAGAACCAAACTCACTGAGGGAAAATCATCTCAGATGAGGAAAGGAGCTTATTTTAGCTTACAGTTACAAAGAATCCCTTCCATGGTCACTTGGCCCCATTGTTGATGGTTTTGTAAGGAAGAACACCATAGCAGAGAGGACAGGCATGAAAGAGAGAAAGAACCAGAATCCCACAATGTCCTTTAAGCACACGCCTCCCACTATCCCTTACCACTCTGCTATAGCACCAAACTGAGGACCAAGATTTGGACCTTAGGGGACATCCCAGATCTGTTCTCTGTATTTGGCAAATATATTACGGGTGTGATCATATATGCACATGTTGTTCTTTATCCCTTTGGACCACTCTGAGGGCACAGAGATCATTGCTCCTTCAAACTTCATACCCGACAGACTCAGATATGTGGAGTGAGTGTGTGTGTGTGTGTGTGTGTGTGTGTGTGTGAGAGAGAGAGAGAGAGAGAGAGAGAGAGAGAGAGAGAGAGAGAGACATTTGTTTGTACATGGATTTGTTTATACATGTGTGAGAGGGGTGTAAAGATATCTTCTTTTCTATGCACAGTGCCTGAAACTATATGCTTATGCTTTTTGGAGAAAATTTTAAGAGATGAAGCAAAACAAGTATATAAACCTGAAAAGAGGGAAAGTTTAATTAATTCTGGAGGAAATGTAGGGACAAAAATAGAGCAGAGACAGAAGGCAAGGGCATCCAGTGGCTGTCCAGTGCGGAATCCATCCCATGCTCAGGCACCAAACCCTGACATTATTACTGATGCCATACTGTGCTTGCAGACAGGAGCCTAGCGTGTTCTCTGAAAGACTCAACCAGCAGCTGAGTGTGACAGATATAGACTGAGACAGGTATAGATACAGATATAGCCAACCATTTGTTGGGGACACCAGAGACTAAGCAACCAATCAAAGGGCATACGTGGACTGGCCTATGGCCCCTGGCACATATGTAACAGAGGACTGCCTTATTTGGCCTCAGTAGGAGAGGATGCACCTAACCCTATAAATCTTGATGCCCCAGGAAGAGGGATGCTGGCAGGGCTGATGCAGAGGTGGGTAAATGGGGGGTGGTGCACTCAGAATCAAAGGGGAAGAATGATGGGGTGAAGAACTTGGGGAGGGAGAACTGTGAAGGGGACAACATTTGGAATGTAAATAAATTAAATAATTTAATTAAAAAGTAATTGTATTTATTAAAACCTTAATTTTATCAACAGTTACTGGCTTATAAAATTGTCATGAATGATGCCCAAGTGACGATTTTCTTTTCAAGACTTTTCTTCTCCTGGGCATTGCCCCCTTCCTTGCAGGTCAGCTTTTGTATCCTAGCTCTCATGCTTTCAAATCGCTTCCCAAAGTTCAGAATCTCTTGATGTAGTTTATCCATTATACTCTGTGCATTATTGTTATTTGCTCTTTTGTCAAAATAATGATGTATGTTTATTGTGCATGTACAAGTGCTTGCTTACATGTATGCATGTGCATCACATGTGTGTAGGACCCACGGAAGCCAGATGAAGGTGTTGGATCCTCTAGAATGGGACAGTTGTAAGCCAGCACGTGGGTGCTGGGAACTGAACTTAGGCATGATGAAAAGAGCAGCAAGAGCTTTGAACTGCTCAGCCTTCTCTCCGGGGCCCTGTTCATCTGGTCTTAGGTCAATTGAAGGAATCTGTGACTGGCAGAAAGGTCTTTGCTTATGGCATAACCCTACACAACGGTCAGCTGAAACACTGCTTTCCTATTTCTTGTTGTCTCGATATATTCCGTGTTTCTCTAACAGAAACCTGCAGAGTAGGCACAATATAAGGGAAATTAATTTCTGTCCCACCATTCTAGACATAGAGAGGAGCATGGAGACTAAAAGGTTCACACCTAGGAAGGCTTCCATGCTTCATCATGGCAGATGGCATGGGGGTAAGACAGAGAGACTACCAGGGAAGACCTAACCCATTTTCACAAGACTATTCTCATAATAATTGACACACTGACACTATAACAATCATTTATCATTAGGGATCTCCTCCCAGTACTCTTTCACTGAGTATTAAGTTTCTGATAAGTAAGCTCTCA
This sequence comes from Rattus rattus, assembly GCF_011064425.1. Classification (NCBI taxonomy): domain Eukaryota; kingdom Metazoa; phylum Chordata; class Mammalia; order Rodentia; family Muridae; genus Rattus; species Rattus rattus. Next base: position 29,341,062 of record NC_046161.1, on the reverse strand, counting down.
GGGCCCACTTGGACCACACTAGTAGCATCCCTCAAATATTCAAATATAATTGCCCTGGAAACAGGCCTTCTTGGGTTAGGCTCAGCAGTGTTGGGGCATATGCTAAATACAGTTCACGTTGACAGTGAAGTAGGTAAGGGTCACTTGCCCAGATGATGCCATTCATGATATTGAAATTAAACATTGATGCCTAGATTATTCCAGCATCTCTGGAGGTAGTGGCTAGAGCTACCACACAAGAAAAAAAAGAAGCCAAAAGAAAGCTCAGATGCACCCTGACAGGTTGTTTTTTGGTTTGTTTTGTTTTCTGTTTGGTAAGACATGTAAGGAGTCAAGTTTCCATCTGCTACAGAGACCAAGTTAAGCAACTTCAGTAACTGAAGAAGTGCCACACAAGTGTTTCAAATCTTACCTAAGCTCTTCCTCTCTGCACTTACTGACATTTAGAAGCCAAATCTTATTACCTTAAAATTGGCTAAATAAGGTCTCTCCAGTTAATTCTGCCTATAAAACAATTTTTTTCTATTCAAGAATACTGAACACTGGACTCCATCTCTCATAATAAAGAGGCCATTAATTCTCTGCTACAGCTCATTATTCGTATTAACTATTCGCAGACTTTTTGCTAGAGGCAAAATGTATCTATTAGCGCCAGCAAATAAGGATTGCTAGGATGCTGAGACCAGCGTCCTCACCCAGGAACTCAGCACAGCCAGTGACACTGGACTTCACCGGCTGAAATCTGATCGAAGCATCTGTGTTGTTGCAAGCGCAAGAGGGAAGGTGAAAAGGCATGTTGTTAAAAAGATGGGGTCCTTTTTTCATTTTTGTTGATTCAGAGCCTGTGTCTTAAATCTACAAGCAAAACTAGATTTTTTTTTTTAAAAACGTAATACTTTGTATTAATTATTTGGGACTTTCACACAATGCACCTGATTACACTCTCTTCCCAGTCCTTCCAGGTCCAACCTCCTCATGCCTGTGCCTTTCCCTCCCCCTCACTCCCTCAAAAATAGAAGAAGTAATAAAGAAAACCACACCAAGTCCAGTTTGTGTTGCCCATGTACTCACTGAAGCATAGTCAAACTCCTAGTGGCCAGCCCCTTAAGGATGATAACTGGGTCCTCCCCTTTATCCCCCTGCCAAAAGCCATCAACTGAAAGGCTACATTTCAGCAGCCCTATCATGTTTTTAAAGACCTCTCTTCAATAGCTTCCTATCTGGACTGTTTCTTTTCCACGTGCCAGGGGGGAAGTTGTCATAGAAGCCTTCCATGTCTCTAAATCTCAACTGCGACCCTGCACTCATCCTGGAGACCACTGCCAAAGAAGTCAGTGGCAGCCTATATCATGGACTTACAAATGGTTTCTGGTAACAGCATGGCCTATAGACCTCATCATGGCTTGTACATCCACATGGCCTTTGGCAGTAACACAGACTACATACATCAACATGGCCTCCCACTGGGAGCATGGACCATAGATATCAACACAGACCCTGAAGGTAGCACAGACCACAGACATGAACATGGCTCAGAGCCGGGGAGATCTTACAGTTGGGTAGCATGTTTACAAGCAGAACCTGTGCAAGCCCCGAGCTGCTGCACCTCAATATCTCTTATTCTGCCTCTCTCTGGCAAGTTGCACTTGTAGTTCTGTTCTGCTATCTATCCCACCACTCCACTCAGTCTTTGTTCATTTAAAGTGACATTGCAAACTGCATTGTGTAACAGTGTATGTTTTGTTTTGTGCAAATAGTTTTACATGCAAATATTTATTGGAACTGGTTATTGGTCTGGTTCAAGGTCTCTGGCTTCTGAAACAGCATGAATGCTAGACGATTGCTGAGAATTTTCTTGGATATCTGGCTGTTGCTCCGAGTCATGGTGCTTATCAGCCGCCTATAATTCCAGCCCTAGGGGATCTAATGCCCTCTTGTGACCTCCCTAGTTATCCACACATGCATGCACATACAAACATGCAGATACACATACCTACACATGAATAATTTTTTTAAAATCTTCAATATAGAAATATAGTAACTTTTACCAGGCTTCCCAAGTGATGAAGCACGGTTACTCTGTCAAGAAAGTCCAACTATCTAATCCACACTTCATGCCACCTACTCCAAGCAAACACTACCTAACCTCTTCACACTTACCTCACACTTACCAGGCAATAGGTGTTGTCTTGCTCCTTTTTTCATTTACTACAAGGATTGAGGTTCATCATTGCCATAGAATATACCATCAGGTCCTTCCTTTCTATTAATGAATCAAATGAATATAGCAGGATAAATATGAATACTTACCTATTTACCAGTTGTTAAAGCATTTACTTCATTTCAAGTTTCACTTAACATCAATAACTCTATCTTAAACATCTATGAACATCTACATGCAGGCCACATTCTGTTGACATGTTCCCTCTGTGTAAGATATATCCACACAAGTAGAATTGTTAGATTGTGATAAATCATATTTTCCACTGTTAAAGAAATTTACAGACTACTTATTCAAAATGGTTATAGTGTATTGCATCCCCACTCAACATATAAGGGTTCCTATTTTTCTATCTTTGTAAACATCTTTCTGCCTTATAATAGCCAGTCTAGTAGATATGAAGTGATATTTTGTTGTGGTTTTAATTTACATTTCTCTGATTAATAATATTTTGAGCATCTTCCTATGTGCTTCTTTACCATTTGGGGCCTCTTAGGAGCAATATTTGTCACAAACTCTGCCTCCTTCTAAAAATTAAATTGTTTCTTTTTCAGTAACTAAGCTGTAAGTATTCTTTGTAAATTCTTGAAGCAGTCCTTTATCAGATTTGTGCTTTACAAATACTTATCTCCCAACCTATTGCTTATCTTTTGATTGACTCGATAGATTTGTTTTACACTGAAGAAGTTTCAAGTTTTGATTTATCCCAATTTGTCATTGTTTATACTTCTTCCAATGTCCAATCTAGAAAAAAAATTAACACAAACCTTGATGATTTTCTTGGGTTATAAATTGAAGACAGATTCTTTTCTTATACAATATATCCTGGATTATAGCTTGGTAATTATTTACTTAATAACTAAAATCCCATTTAAGTGAATATATACCATATTTATATTTCTGAATCTGGGTTACCTTACTCTGGATGATTTTTCTAGTTCCATCCATTTGCTTGCAAGTTTCATGATGTCAGGTTTTTATAACAGCAGAGAAATACTCAAATGTGTGAATGTACTATTTATTTTTTTATTCATTTTCTGTTGAGTAACATCTTGGTTATTTCCAGTCTCTGAATGTTATAAATACAGCCTCAACGAATATAGTTAAGCAAGTGTCCTTGTGATATGATGAAGTGTTCTTTAAGTATATATTGAAAAATGGCATAACTGGGTCTTGAGGTAGATTCACTTCTAAATTTCAAGGAATCACCATATTGATTTCCATAGTTGCTGTACAACATTACAATCCAACCAGCATTAGAAGAGTATTTGCTTTTCTCTACACTCTCACCATCATGAACTGTCACTTGTGGTTTTGATCTTAGTCATTCTGACAGGTGTAAAGTTGAATCTCAAAGTAGGTTTGTTTGGCATTTCCCTGATGGCTAAGGATGTGAACATTAAGTGTTTCTCAGCCATTTGAGATTTTTCTATTGAGAATTCTCTTTTTAGATATGTTTCTGGTTGTTACAGAATATTTTAGTCACATTATAATCCCTGAAATTATACTATTTAGTGAAAAAAAACTATTTCTAGTTGTGGTGAGGATGAGCGCTTGTCACATACCTATAACCCCATTGGCTAGAGTACAGACATGCCCTTAGAACACATTTAAACCCAAACAATGAAGGCAAAGTTGGTTTGTAGAAGAAAGCACCATGTTTGAAAATGATGTCTAATTGAATGGAAGACAAAGTGATGAATCAGAGAAAGATTTGACAGAATAGGATGTACCTAATCCTCACAAAAAGAGAGAGGAAGGGGAAGCTACTTGAGTGACAACACCAAGAGAAGGGGAAACAATTTTACCAGAAAAGTTTTACAGAGACAGGTTGGCGAGAACAAGCTAGACACACGAAAAGACAGAATGAGCCAGGGACCAAGAGAGAAGCCAGGACTAGGCTTAGGGTAGCAGAGACAGACAGTGAGTCTCTGAGACAATTACTATAGGAGAATAAAAGACACTTTAGCACCCAATTTTTACATTGGATTCTTTGGGTTTATTTTTTCTGTCCAGTTTCTTTAGTAATTCATATATTTTGGGTATTGGGCTAGCATTAGATATGGAGTTGGTAAAAATCTCTTCCTAGTTTTCAGGTTGCCATTTTGTCTGATTGATGGTGTCCTTTGTCTAAGAGAAGGCTTTTAGTTCTATGAGGTTCCTCTTATTAACTGTTGATCCTTGTGTCTGCATTATCGATGTTCTGTTCAGAAAGCTGTCTCTTATGCAAATGCCTTCAAGGTTTTACCTCACTTTCTCTTCTATCAGTTTCAGTGTATATACTGAGGTCTTTGATCCACTTGAACCTGAGTTTTGTCCATGGTTGTTAAGTATGGATCCATTTGCTTTCTTCTACATGCAGACATCCAGTTTTACCATCACCATTTATTAAAGATGCTTTATTTCCCCACTATGTAATTCTGGCTTCTTTATAAAAAATCAGGTATCGATAAGTATGTTGACTTAATATATGGATCTTCAATACTACCACATTGATCAACATGCCAAATCAGGATATAGTAGGCTTCCAGCAGTTCCTTTATTGTTCAGGATTGTTTTAGCTACCCTAATTTGTTTGTTTGTTTGTTTGTTTCTTTGTTTTTCCATATGAAGCTGAGAACTGCCCATTCAAGTTCTGTAAAGAATTTTGTTGGAGTTTTGATCAGGATTGCATTGAATCTGTAGATTGCTTTTGATAGGATGAGCATTTTTACTGTGTTAATACTATCAACCCATGAGCATGAGAAATCTGTCTACCTTATGACTTCATATTTAATTTCTTTCTTCAAAGACTTGAAGTTTATGTCATAAAATCTTTCCCTTGCTTGATTAGAGTTACCCTAAAATATGTAATATTATTTGAGACTATTGTAAAAAGTACTGTTTCCCTGATTGATTGATTGATTGATTGATTGATTGATTGTTTTTATTTTCTTTCATAAGAAAGGATCTATTTCACCATATAACCTGTAATACATTATCCAGGGAAGTAAAAACAGGAACAAAGGCAGAAATGCAGAGGCCATGGAGGAGTACAACTTATTCGTTTGGTCCTCATGGTTTGCTCAACCTTTCTTTTTATTATTTTTTTAATTTGTCATTTGTATATAAGAGGGCTACTAAGTTTTTTGTATTATTCTTGTATCAAGTCACTTGTCTGAAAGTGTTTATTAGATGTAAAAATTCCTTGGTGAAGCTTTTATGATCACTATGTCCACTGATGTATCATCTATAAATGAGGTTACTTTAACTTCATCCTTTTCCTATTTATATTCCTCTCATTTCTTTCAGTTGTTTTATTTATCTAGCAAAAACTTCAAGTACTATATTTAATAACTATGGAGACAGTGGACATCCTTGTCTCTTTGCTGACCTTAGTGAATTTGCTTTGAGTTCCTTTCTATATTGTCTATAAGCTTGCTGTAAATTGCCTTTATTATGTCTGGTATGTTGCTTATATCACTTATCTCTCCAGGACTTTTATCATGAAGGGGTGTTGGATATTGTCAAAGGCTTTGTCAGCATCTAATGACATAGTTATATTTTTATTTTCTTTCAGTTTATGTATATGGTAGATTACATTGGCAGATTTTCATATGCTGAATCATCTCTGCATCTCTGGGATGAAGCCTACTTGACTAAAGTGGGTGGTATTTTTGATGTGTTTATTTTTGGATTCAGTATGTGAGTACTTTATTGAGTCTTTTTACATTAATGTTCACAAGGGATATTGGTCTGTAATTTTATTTCTTTATTGAATCTTTGTATTGTGAGTCTTTATGACGTGAGGGCTTCATAAAATGACCATCACAGGGTGCTGTGAACTCATAAAGTGAGTTATGTCAGTACTCCTTCTGTTTCTATTTTGTGGAATAATTTGAGGAGTATTGGTATTAACTCTTCTTCGGGAAACCTGGTAGAAATCAGTATTAAAACCATCTGGCCTGGAATTATTTCTTATGCATCCTCCTCCACCTCCTCCTCCTCCTCCTCCTCTTCCTCCTCCTCCTCCTCCTCCTCTTCCTCCCCCTCCTCCTCCTCCTTTTTAGTTTTGGAGACTTTTATGACTGGTTCCATTTCATAGGCAACATAGGCCTATTTAAATGGTTACCTGATCTTGCTTTAACTTTGGTAAGTTGCATCTGTTTCTTTTAAAATTTCCAGTTGAGTGCCATATATGTTTTAAAAACATGTCCCTATGATTCTCTAAATGTCTCTGGTGTCTCTTGTCATTTCCCCTTCTTTTTCTGATTTTGTTAATTTGGATAGTCTCTTTCTGCTTCTTAGTTTGGATAAGGTTTGTTCTAACTCTTTCATTTGCTCAGAAAGAAAAACAGCCCCTCTTCATGGTTATTTTTATTGTTCTCTTTATTTCTACTTTATCGATTTTAGGTTTTGGTTTGATTATTTCTTGCCATCCACTCCTCTTAGGTATAGCTTTCAGATGTGCTATTAAGCTCCTCATATGAGATCTCTCTAATTTCTTTTTTTTATATAGGCACTTAGTACTATGAACATTTCTCTTAGCACTAATTTTATTATATCCCATAGTTGTGGGTATGCTATGTATTCATTTTCATTAAATTTTAGAATACCTTTGATTTCCTCCTTATTTCATTCAGTAGAGAGATGTCTCGATTTCATGAGTTTGAAAGCATTTTGTTTTTTCTGTTGTTGTTGTTGATATCCAGCTTTAATCAATGGTGGTCTGTTAGGGTAAAGGGAATCATTTCCAGTTTCTTGTAACTGTTGAGACTTTCTTTGTATTTGGTCAATTTTAGAGAATGTTCCACAAGATACAGAATAGAAGGTCTATTCTGTGAATATCTTTTAAATCCATTTGTTTTATACCAAATGTTAGCCCCATTATTTCTCTGTTTAGGCTTCTTTTTTCCTGGATGACCTGCCCATTACTAAGAGTTGGGTTTGAAGTCATCTTCTATCAGTTTGTGAGAATTAATATGCCATTTAAGCTGTACTGGTATTTCTTTTACAAACTTTGGTGCCCTTGTGGTTTTAGTAACATTGTGTCTTTGATATAGATGTTAATTGAAATATAATATTTGTGTTTTTCCTCTGATGAATATGCACTGTCTTCCTCCATCTCTTTGTATTAGTTTTAGTTTGAAATCTATTTATCTATAGATTTAAATACCTACAACAGTTTGCTTCTTTGGTCCATCTGTTTGGAATATCTTTTTCCAACTGTTCGCACTGAAGTAGTGTCTATCCTTGATGTTGGGGTGTGTTTTTGGCATGCAGCAAAAGAATGGATCAAGGTTTTATACTCGTTTAGTATCTGTGTTTTCATTAGGGGTATTTAGACTACTGATATTGAGAAATATCAATGACAGATGATTACTGATTACTGTAATTGTGGTGGTGGTGATGGTGGTGTGTGAATGTGTGTGTTTTCTCCTTTTTATATGGTTGACATAGAATCACTTGTTTCCTATACTTTTATGTGTATAACTAACCTCCTTGGGTTGGAATTTTTCTAGTAACTTCTGTAGGACTGAGTTTATGGATAAATATTGCTTAAATTTGCCTTCATATAAAATATTTTGTTTTCCTTATCTCTAATGATTGAAAGTTTTACTGGATATAATAATCTGGGATAGAATCAGTTGTCTCTACCAGTCTGTGCCACATCTATTCAGGTCCTTCTGGCTTTTAGAGTCTCCCTTGAATATTCAGGTATAATTCTAATAGGTCTGCCTTTATATTTTATTTTTCCTTTATTCCTTGCAGATTTTAATATCCTTTCCTAGTTGTGTACATCTAATATTTTGATTTTTATTTCTCTGGACTTTCAATTCTGTCCCAGTCTGTTTGGTGTTCTACATGATTCTTATAACTTTATAGGTTCTACTTTTTAGGTTAGTGAAATTTTCTTCTATTATTTTATTGAAAGCATTTTCTGAGCCTTTGATCTGAAATCCTTCTTCTTCCTCTATACCTATTATTCTTAGGTTTGGTCTTTTTATTATGTCCCAGATTCCCTGACTGCTTTGTGTTAGGAGTTTTTAGAGTTAACATTTTCTTTGACCAATGTATTCATTTTTTTTCCTATTGTACCTTTAACACCTGAGATTCTTCCTTCCATCTCTTTTATTTGGCTCATGAAACTTGCTTCTGTAGTCCCTGTTCAAGTTCCTAAATTTTTCATTTCCAATATTTCCTCAGTTTTTTTCTTTATTAATTTCCTTTCCAATTTCAGGTGTTAAAAAGTTTTGTTTATATTTTTCTCTGTTTGTCATTTCATGGAATTCTTTAAGGAATTTACTTATATACTATTTAAAGACTGCTATGATCTTCATGAAGGTCCTTTTCTTGTGCTTCATCTATGCTGGAATATTCAGTGCCTGATGTGGTAGGATAGCTGGGCTCTAGTGAAGATCTATTTTTCTGGCTGATGTTGATTGTGTAGTTAATCTGGTATTCTGGCATCTGTGTGTGGAATGATTAATGGTCTAGATGTTGATTTCTGGATTTTTCTTTGTAGATGTGTGTTTTGTTCTTTGGTTTTTGTTTCCTGTATGGATTTTCAGAGAGTATGACAGTTTTATATTATCTACTTTCCTGGTCTGTTTAGCTGGTGTGGGAGACTGGATAATTGTGATGAGTTGAGGAAAGGTTGAAGGAGGAGGTCATTGTGCTGTCTTGGGGATGGGGTTAGAGAGGAAAGAGAAACATAGATTTTTAAGCTACCGAGCTAGAGATGAGACTGGGGCTAAGAGTAGAGGATTAGGTGTCAAAGTAGTAGGAGATGTATAGTTTTGTCTTCAGCTTATCTGTTGCCCTGGGAGAAATAGTCCTTGGTTTGGGGGCTGAGATATGGTGATTAGTGGTGGGAAGGAGTTTAGAAGGGAGATGATCTGTTGGATCTGCAGATATATATGTTAGGAAAGAAGGTTGTCACTGGTGTTCTAGTGCTGTGTTGGGAATGAGAATACTGAATTGGGTCTTGGAGAACAAAGAAACTGAAGAAGATCTACGGGCAGCCTACCTGGTTATCTAGCACACATAATTTGTGGTTTAATGGTGCTTTGATGATTTCCTTTTATAATATTGCTCATGGAATGTGTTTCATCTCATAAGTCTATGATCATATTAAGTAAACTTTTGTGGATGATGTGAAGTGAATGTTGAAGTTCTTCTCTTTCCATTTCACTATGTATCTGGCCCAGCACCATTTGATGAAAAGATTGTTCTTTTACCAGTGAATTAATTCACTAGCAATTTTTAATCTACTGACAGTAAAGACAAGGTCTGTGTTCTAAATTTAGTATTTGTAATAAACTAATAACTTAAATATCACTACGATGAATTTCCAAAAGAGGAGCTAAGAAAGAAGAAATTTTGATGTATTCCTATGCAGCAGTGTGACTATAAAATACACTGGTGTTCAGTGTGTTTCATTGCTATAACATTTCATTGGTGGAACATGTGCTCCCTTGTGTATAATCTTTCTTTTCAGAAACCGTACAGTATCAAAGATTAATATAAAATGTTATACTATTATATAACATTTGTAGAAGACCATTGTTTCAGCATAAACTCCAATTATCATTCGAAGCTCCATCTGTTTTTATCCTCAAAGTGAAAATGTTGCCTGAAGTAATTTTTAAATGGGTAATAAAGGTAAGTTTCTAAAGGCAGTTGGATGGTATGTCTGTTTATCAAACTAACAGTATAATGTTCTCTCTTGGGTTATGTGACCTTTTTGGTCATGGGTTCTTGGCTAGATTTTCAAGATCAGGCATGATGAGTTTCCTTCTGTGGAGGAGTCTTAAATCCAATCAGAAAGTTGTTGGTAGCTTCCATAACATTCATGTTACTGTTGCACAAATGGATGCATCTTGCTAAGACGGTTTTCATTTCTGCATCATTTCACTCTCCTCACAGAAGCTTCCTGTTGTAGTGAATAGCTGTGACCACAGTAACTCACAAGTAGTCAAAATACAGAGAATGAACAACTGTAGAGTATTCAACATCAGATGGGACATTTATATTAGACTCAAGGAACACAGCACAAGAGGGATGGAAACCTTGTGGGAAATAATGTCTTCTGTGTATGACATTGCTGTTTTTACCATGTAGTCATGGCACCTGTGGTAATCTATCCAAGAACTCAACAGGTCAGGTTAGCCGACATTGCAGGGTGAGTAAGACAGGGGCTTAAAAGATTATAGTACTCCTACAACGTATTGGCTCAATTGATGGCTCAAGGTGGGAGTCAGTTTACTTCAGTGGTGTGACATCTGGTCTATTGCCTATGTTTCATCTCGTAGATGGTCTCACACTCACTGCCACACAGGTAGCACTAATAGGAATTATTTTTTAAAGTGCATAAGAAATCGGGAGATGAGTATGTATTGAGACATCCAGAGAAGTTAGAGGAGTATAGCAGAAGATATAACCAAAATATAGCATATGCATGTATGAAACTTTCAAGGAATAGACACAGATAATGTAATTAAAATTAGATAATAATCTCTAATAGGCATTCATTAAAAGAAGGTATAGAAATGGTCAACAGATACATAGCAATGTTTAAAATAACTAGTTACAGTGTGAACCAAAAACAAAAGTAGATATCAGTTAATTCCACTTATGACTACTATAAAAAAAACTACTATAAAACAGTGGTTAATGTAACCACTGTTGACATTACTGTGGACACAGTAATGTGGAAACAGGATAATGCTTCTATAAAGAGGTAATCTATGGGTTTATCACATGATCCAGCAATCTTACAAACAAGCATGTATCCAAAATAAATAAGATTAACATGTTCAAAAGGGATCTCTGTTCCCTTTTTCATGGTGTCAGTCACAACTGCTGTGTGGTTAATGCCTGCAGTGGTCCCGTCATGTCTGTCATATACTGTTTTGCAGCAGATGTCACTACCTCTGGCTTCCACAGTCTTTCATCCCTTCTTCTGTGATGATTCCCAAGCCTCCAGGAATGGGAATGTGATACAGATGTCCATGTAGAATTGATCACTACACAATTTCTTCTACAAATTTATGAGTTGTTTCTGTATTAATCACTGGCTATTACAAAACAAAACTTCTCTAGTGAGGGTTGAAAGATTATACTAAGCTGATGGTATAAGTTAAAATGTAGAGTTTGTATCTTATGCAGGTTTTTTAAACTTGTGGATAAAGTTTAATACGAACAATTGTGGTAGGTATCCCCTAGGGCATATGACTTAGCTATTCACAGGTTTTTGGCCCAATTAAGGGTAACAAGCATGAATTCCAACTTGTGAGCTTTAAATCCACCCAGAAATTGGCTGGTTACTCTAATAACAATCCAGCTACTATTGGAAAAATAAGTACATCTTTGCTAGCTACTCATTATTATAACTCTCAAGGTTCACAGCTGGTTAAGATTGTCGATTCCTTTTCTCCCGTGGCAGTATACAAAGAACCTTCCAGTACTTCAAAAGCTACCTGGTAAGGATGAAGTTTTGTTTTGAGAGTTTTATTATGAAGAAATGATAATTTAAACCTGATTTAAATAATATATAAATGTATGCACGTATCCGAACCTCACATTACCCTATTAGCACTTACAGTTATGTTCTTAAGGATTAGTTAAGAAAATAAATATTATTTTTAAGATGCCCCATAACAAATTAGTTATTTTTCTTTTCTTCTGTCTGCGTGACAGGTGTAACTACATGTTTTGTCTTTGTTTCTTCTTTTTCAGACACTTCCAGCCTAGAAACCGCCCTCTGCTCAGCTCATTAAAGCACTTGCTTCATTTTGCAGAATGAAATGTTCTCCAGTTCTGAATTGAAAATAAAGGGAATTAAGTTATTTAACTAAATTCTAGTCATTTTTCCCTTGACAATGTTGTATTGATAAAGTGATCAAGAGTTTGGGACTTATGTTTAATAATGGCTTTTTCACTGAAAAGGATGTCCATTATCTTTTACTATTAGGGAAGATAATTAGACATAGAAGTCTCCAACCCCTTCTTTTAGCCATTGATAACTCAGGACAACAAATGTGCTCTTTCATTTATTCATATAATGTCACCATTGAATTTCTGCTCTTGTTAACAGGTATTTATGATTTGCCCCTCAGGTTTGACGCAGGATGGTCTTCCTATCAGCTACCACTCCCATCTCCTGGCAGGCATCCGTTTGACCACAGGTTCCCAATTACCGAGTCCATTCTTCCTTCCTCCCTGCTCCAGCAAGGCAAGGCTCAGAAGTCACAATAACTCTGGTTTTGAAATCAACAAGAACTATAAAATAAGCACCGGGCCTGAGGCAAAAACCTGTCTCTCCAATAGTGGAGTCTGTCTTGATTTGTTACTTCACATCTGTTCTCTTCCGCTTGGCTCTATTTCTTTAGTTCCTGAGAATTCTTAGTTCCTGGATATTGGATTTGTGTTAACTACCCTCTCTTTACCTCTCTCCTCTCTCTCTCTCTCTCTCTCTCTCTCTCTCTCTCTCTCTCTCTCTCTCCCTCCCTCTCCCTCTCCCTCTCCCTCTCCCTCTCCCCCCCCCCCTCTCTCTCTGTCTCTCTCTCTCTCTGTGTGTGTGTGTGATTTCTACTGCAAGGTGACATTTTATTTTGACCCTTTCCCTTATCTTGACTTGTTTAGCCTGGGTACATTTTATAAGAGCTGATATATATCTGGGTACATATTCTATTCAGTCTGAACCCTGAAAGATTTAGCTATGACGAAAAACTGGTGTGCTGTTCAGAACCTGTCTTTTTTATTTATCATCTCTTTCCATTGATATTTCTCATAAACAAACACCATAATTACAGCGACAATCAGGTTTTTTGAAACTCTAATAAATGCATGAAAATGATTTTTCCACAATAAAAAGGGTTTTGGCTAACAGATTTTAAGTCTTTTTCAATGATTGTGTGAACCCAAGAGGGACTAGTGAATAAGGTTTTACCTCATGACCATGAAATAAAAGTAGTCTAGATTTCTACAATCTGCAAGCATGCTCTAATGACCTAAAGCACTTCCATTTGGCCATATTGCTTAACAATTCCGTAATCTCCTCAAACCAGTAAGGTGATTGTGAGAGAATATGGGACCATGGGAGACATTCTAAATCTCAGCAGTAGTGAGCATATTAGTCTATCTTGTGTTGCAATAGCAAAATACTAGGGAATTGGGATTTTGCAAGTAAAGAAGCTTATTTGGTTCTTGATTCTTATATTTTGAGGGTCTAAAAGTTTTGGCACCAGCATTCTGGTGAGTTTTCTTTTACCTCTGACTTTGGACATTTCACAAAATGGCAGGGAATAGAACGTTTTAAAAATGGCTGCATGAGAAGACACTAAGCACATGAGGAAGGATTACTTTATAATAAGCTATTCCTATGAAATTACTTCACTCCTATGAGATTCAGTCAGCTACAAAGGACCAGCATTAATTCCCCATTAACTAATTATTCTCCCATAGACTCTAGCCCTCCATGGTTCTTCTACATTTTCAAAGTCGCTGTACTGATATGAGCCTCCAGTTCATGACATTTTGAGTGACATATATCAAACCAAATCCAAGCCATAGTTAATGGTTAGTGACTATTAAGGGTGCAGATTCTAGGCTAAGACTGACTAAGTTGAAATTGAAGGAGTCAGTACATAACATTTAAAACAGTTCCTGAAAGACATTAAGTTATCAATAACTTTAGGCCCTTCCTACAATGTATTCATATTTACTATTACAGTCCAATCCTATTGACTTTGAGATGCTTCCCTTTATAATCAATTTCCACACTGCATTTCCAGTGATTTCTTTTATATGCCAATGATCACCTGCTGCCAGTGTTTCAGGAAAAATATGTAATTTAACCTTTGTTTAAAAGATTTGTCTTTCCATTATCTCCAAATACACCTTGTAGTCAACCAAGCCAATTTCTTGCCAGTAGTATAGTCATATTTTACCTTCATATTTTTCTTATTTTATTTTATTTTATTTTATTTTATGGCCTTATGTTTGTTGGTTGGTTTTACCGTCTCATGGTTCCTGTCTCTGCTCACATTTATGCTACCAATGGTGATGAGGTCATTCCCTTTCTTGTAGCTTTGTCTTGACAATCTGCTGTTATGCTTCATATTCTCAATATCCATTTTCCAGCAATCCTGCCCTACCTCTCTAGATAGTTCAGGTTTCTTCCAATGTGCTCCCATAGCACTTGCATTTCTTTACCAAGGAAGTTACATTGTTTTTTGCAGCTGCCTAAATGTCTGCCTTTCTCCTTCACTGGGTTCCAAGTTCTCCAGGTCTGAGACTTACTTTGTGCTGCTCTCAGTGACATCTCAAATACCTAGCACAATGGATAGCATGTAAGTAGTTTCCCAATAGTTGACAGTTGTTTGCAGTGGTAACTTGGGAAAATGCAATCTACACATCAAAACTTGAGGACACTCATTACCAGCGATTAGAGATAGTAGCTGATGTTTCCTGTGTTCCCTGAAGAAAATCCACATAGAGAAAAAACAGGCTTCAAATGGACTGATTAATGTAAGAAAAGGCAGGTGGAAGAAGGTTCCAGAACAACTCACATTCTTTCATTGGCCTTTATATAGCAATTTGTAGACTTGGGGTAAAAGTATTAGATACATAGACGAGGAAAGAAGAATGTGGGGAAAAACATGGTACCACTGGAAGACTGCTCCTCCTTTTCACTCCCCAGATGGTAAGGTTGCCACCTACCTCAGATTCATAGATAGGTTTCACAGGGCTGTCCCCATGTGCTTCATTTATCTGTCACTTTTGTTTACTCTGTTCTATATTCTTTACTAATTTGACTTGACATAATCAGGACATGACCATGAGAAACAAGATGACATCTTTTAAATATTTCATTTAATAAGAAAGTACTGGTTTCAGATCCCTGTTACTTTTTATTAGGAAAGAGATTGGGACTATCTACCATCACTCGTGGGATTAGCATGAATTTATAATAAAATTCTCCAAGACGTGTGTAGTATCTCCACTTTAACTAATGGAAATTGCTTTAGAATTATATTCATATTTAATGAGTTGTAATGAACTTTCCTTTTTCATTGCTCCCAGTCAGAAAGTAGCCCTTTAAGTGCCTGGTAATCTAAGAAAAACACCCACACTATGACAACTCATAATGGTGTTTGTTCAGCCAAACACGTTCTGGCTTCCCTACAGCTTCTTGAATGTGACAGGTTCCTATTCAACATGGTGTGCTCCTTTCTTAATTAGGAAAAAGTGCAAAATGTTGAAAAATCTGCTGATTTCAATGATGCTCCTTTGATAGAAAATTAAGTATATTTGGGGGACCTGTTATGTTTATGAAGCTCATAGTTCAGTGAGGGGGGTATTGATAGGCTTTTTGTATTTCATCCACTTCCCAAAGCTGGAAAATTTTATGAAAACCAAGGACAACTTCTCCATGTGCCTCCCACTGGTATGTTTTAAAGGTAATCACTGGAAACACATGAGTTTCTTTCTCCTGTGTATTGCCTGTGGCATTTTTGTCACTATCCTCTTCAGATCAGCTGTTCCTCAGTCACTGAAAGAGAAAATGTATGTCTTGTTTGCATACTGAAATGGCCTTTCCTCACCTACAGAGATATCAGGCTTCTATCTTGGCTTAATAGAAATACTGGATGAATTAAGCAAACTACACATACCCGAAATATTAACAAGAGTGCTCCATTCTTAATTTCAGCTGTTAAAGAGAAATCGTTTGAGAGGTGCTACTTTTAAATATTCACATGAATTATAAACCATACATGGTAAAGTACTTGACAACACAAGTCATTATGTTGCTTTTTATGGTCCACACAGTCAGCAGGCTTCACTAAGTGACTATGTGGTCAGCAGGTAGTAATGGTCATGCTATCTTAGGCACAGATCAAATTGCTTAACCAATGACCAACAACTGATCAGAGTTCTATAATTATTACTAACCCCATAGGTGGAACATTGCTTACTTTACCTCTTGAGAAAATGAATTCACTTGCTGTCTTAGTTTCTTTGGTTACTGTGATAAAACACCCCAACAAATGCAACTCAGGCAAAAAAACAATTAGCTCTACCATCATGGTGGAGAAGTCGAGAATATAAGGAATTTGTTGGTTACATCATCTATAGTCAGAAGTAAGAACATAAATGAAATGCTCAGCTCATTTCTCTCTTTTTTTAAAAAGATTTATCACATATAAGTACACTGTAGCTGTCTTCAAACACACCAGAAGAGGGCATCGGATCCCATTACAGATGGTTGTGAGCCACCATGTGGTTGCTGGGATTTGAACTCAGGACCTCTGGGAGAGCAGTCCTTGCTCTTAACCGATGAGCCATCTCTCCAGTCCACATTTCTCTATTCTTCAATCATCCAGGATCCTCTGTCCAGGGATTAGTGTTGGCCACAGTGAGCTGATTTCCCCACCACAATTAATGTAATTACCATAATTCTCCCTGAGCAGAGAGGTCCATATCACTAATGATAGCTAGTTTATGTCACACTCATGACACTAACCTTCTCTACCCTACAGCACACCTTCTCTTCAGTGCCGATGGTGGCTCACCTCCATTCTCCTTCAGGGTGTGATCTGTAAAGCAGCAAAGAGTGCAAAGACATTTATTTTTCCTCTAAGTTCGGCAGCCAGTTGTAAAATTTTAATCTTTTTTCCCCTATCATTTCAGGCTATAAATATAAAGCCCAGCCATCTGTTGATTCTTTACATTTTCAGGTGGCAGAAGGAGATGTGAGACTTAGCAGGGACTGGAGTTTTGCAGAGCTCTCCAACTTCTTAATTGTTCCTAGGGCCAAGGAATGAAGTTTCTAAGCTTGAAAGTTAGCAGAAACCCTGCATCCTCTCAGTGGGTCTAAGTTACCACCTGTTATTGCCTTGCTGTCATAGTCTTACATTTTAGTACCTAATTTAATCTAGACCATTCACCGAGCACTCATTGGTTTTGAAAAAAATGGGAGGATTTTAATGATTATTCCTGAATAGCAGTTCCCTAAAAAATTATCTATTAGCTCACTCAATGAATATATTTAAATGTATATTCTGTCAGCCACTCCTGTGAGCTTCAGAAAACCTAAGTTCAAAAGCACTATCCTCTTCTTAGGAAATTTAGCATTTAACAAAGGCGACAGGCAGATAAAAGAAAATTAAAAAGGCTGCCTTTATCTTAGATGTCTGTGTGAATTACAGTCGAAGCACAGAAAGAGAAGCAAGCAGAAAGGGAAGCAAGGCTGTATTCACAAAGGAAAGAGGTTGGGGCTAAACCCTTAGAGATTGGTCCACTCTAGTATACAGGGTCTGGTGTACTACAGGCAGGAGGTGTAATGTGAGTGAAGATGTGTGTTATGGTGTGAAAGAGAACCTTTCTCTGCTACAGAATGTTGTAGAAGAAACCCAAGTGGTGAGTGGAGAGGTTTGTGCCTCCATCTGACTAAGCATCTTTAGAGGAGCTAGGAAACCAGTTGATATTAACAAAGTCTTATACAGGAACCAGGTACTGTTCAAAAAATGTTTTTTTATTTTACCCGATTTTAAGCACAATCAAGGCAATAGCAAAGGTGACTTTCATCCCGATTAGTCAGACAAGCTTTCTAAATGTAATTCTGAACAAGGTCTCATCTATCTACTGCAGTTGATCCTAGTTGGAATACTGTGTCCTCGTTCTTTTCCTGAACTCTGTGGCCAGAAGCATCTGTTGATCTCTGGCATGAATCCAGGCATCTCACTCTGTGATCTTTGAGACTGAAACACTTGGTGAGTCTGGCAAGGTTTGTAAAGGGGCAATGGTGACTTGGAAGTTCTGATGCTAGTGAGTCAGCTGAAAATGGCTTAGAAAACAAACTTTATGTTTGTTGAATGAGAGAAGTGCATGGTTTCCGGATATGCTCAGTCCATCAGCAGAAGTAGAAAGAGTTGTTTCAGAAAGAATGTTTAAAACATCATAATAGAACTGCCTTTTGGGTAGCATCAAATGAAGAGCATCTCAGAAAGAGACCCATCACTGATAGGCCAAAGCCAGATTTCTCACTGGACCTTGTCTCATAAGGCAAGGACACACGTGGAATGTAGTTTGCTGGACACTAAGTGCCCCCTGTTGGTTGATCCTTCAACTAACGGATTTGTCATTCCACATTGCTGAAAACATGACTTTTTACATGAAGAACATCTCAAAGAGAACTGAATATTTCTTGCTGTCATCCTTTGGAACTGTCCTTTAATTGTTTCATCAATTAAAAAAAAATAACAAGCAAGACAAGAAATTCATTACCAAGTGCAATTTTTCTCTTTTGTAATTGGCTTTCCAACAGGAACACCTTTTTTCCTCTATGTATAAAACTAGGAGGTGCATATGCAAGACAAACATGATGTCATTTAGCTTATCAATATTTTATAGTGACCTGTGAGGACAAGGGATGATGGCATTCTCCCAAAACAAGGAATGGCACCAAGAAGCCATAAGAAAAGATGTACACACAGTTCATCTGCCCTTGGAAGGTGCTTCCACACCAGGGGACTTTGATAACAGCATGTGTCTGCCACCAACAGCCCTGTTTGACTTACTTATTTGGCATGAGGTGGTTGGATTTGGAAGATGTTTCAAACAGAACACAGAAATAAATTTAACTTGGAACCTACATTTATCAAATAAACTGTGATAGCAAGTGCTATGTTTTATAGGAGAAAGTCATTTAACCTGATCTCAGGCAGGTTTGATAGGATGGGCTCCAATGCTCATTATGGTTTCTGAAATGGCACATCACGTGGGTTGTAGAGCTCTTTGTGTTGTTAAGGTACATGGTCTTCAAGCTCCATGTTGAGCTAGGGATTCTCTCTTTCCTCTTGCATATATATTGGGAATCTTGGAGCTACATGTGGTTTGCGAGGCACAAAGGCACATGCGCACATAGATGTTTGTTCCATTCACTCATTCAATTACATAGCAAATGGAGGGTATGGGAAGTGATGGTACAGACTGGTGTGATAGACAGGGCCTACAGGCCCAAGAAGATGCAAACTAGAAGTCAGTTGAGCTTTTTTTCATGCTGTGTTAACAATGCATATGCAGCAAACAAATGGGCATTGCAGATTTTACATAATATTTGAGTAGGCACAACCAACACTATCAAATAATGAAGAAAATATCTATAATAAGGCAGACTGGGTTGAGCTCTATGTTACAAGAAAACAAAACCAGCAAACAAACAAAATCTTATCCTTGAGACAAAGTCTTATTCTTTTACCAGAGCAGACATTAAACTTGAAATTCTCTTCTCCCACCTTCTGAGTGCTGAAATCGTTGGCATATTCTACAATGCTAATTTGAGAGAATTTTTATTTTTTGAAGTTTATTTGACCTTATATCTATTTGTACCCATGAGGTATACATATGGGCATGGGTATCACAGTTGACATCTGGATGTCAGAAAACTTGGTGGAGTCATTTCTCTCCTTCTACCTTTATATGGGTTGCAAGACCAAATTCAGTATTCCAGGCTTGTGCCCCAAACAACTTTACCTGCTAAGCCATGAGAAAGGATTATTTCAAATGAGTCACCAATGAGGTAAAACTTAAGCCAAAAAAAGTTGATGAAATAGTCATGAGATTGTGGAAGAAGAAAACATTGCATCTAGCAGGAATAACAAATAAAAGAGCCCCAAGCTAGGTGTTCTTGACTAGTGGACAGGAGCCAATTGGAGAAAAGGGTAAACAATAGAAAGTCTGGAGAGAAGATGAAGAGAGACCTTTGGAGCAGCCTTACTCTGTTAACACAGGCATAGGTGAAAGGAAACAGAGTGTGAGGCACTGTCTTAGCGTGGTCCATATTAGATATTTCAGGGGAAGAGGTCCTCCTTGCTCTCAAGCTCTCAGGGTATTCAGACTTTTATCTAGCATCGAAGAGTGCGTGTGGTACCAACCATTTCTCAGATCAGATGAGTCTGCTCACAGGTACTGCCATGAGCTATATGAAAACATCTCAAACCAGAACTCTCACCTGGCTTCCTTTGCATTTTCTGTAGCAAAGGAAATATCAACAGGTTTGCTGGATGGTTTGGAAGTGATGCACAGCAAAGAGGTCTTTAAGGCTAGATGACTTCTGATGACACAAAACCCAGCTCCCATGAAATTGTAATGTACACATAACAACTCTTCATTATAGAAAACTCACCGTTTTCCTCCTCTTTAACCCCATCCCTGGGAGAAAGAGAATCTGCAGACTGAACTGTTTTTATACGGCATGAATGTCAACACAAGGAAAAAAATTCCCCATGTAGGAGAGATCATTAAAACAACAAAACAACAAAATCATTTTTTCTTCTTAAGTAATGAATACAGAGGCAGCATTCAGCCCATCATTTCAGATTGCTGAGTCATTTGCCACTTGAAATGAATTGAGGGCTGTTAAAGGTTTTATAGAAGAATTCATTAAATATGTATTGAGCCAGCTTAAGATGGAAATTGTTATAAAAACTGGCAACCGTTCAACACAGCAAAACTGATCAGTTTATGATGGAAATATCTTACTCCCTCCTGGATCCCCTGTTCCACTAGGCCATTCAAACTGGCAAGGCAAGAACCATCCCTACCCACAGGACATGGTAATCACGGCGACTGCTCATATGGCTGTTCTGGGAGGCAAGGAAAACATTGCCATTCTATCCAGGTGTTCCCTTGCCCAGGAGGCTCTGCGTGCTGCAAGGTCTGCATATTCACCCAAATGCTGACTCCAGATTGTCTGCAGGTGGAATTCGAGACCATTGGCATTAGCAAGCCTGGGAACAACGCTTTGTGCAGGTACTGTGTACCTTCGGGAATAACGAGAAAATGAAGGAAGAACTGAGTAAGCTGAGCCCCAACTCACACTGCAAGTGTGGCACGAACTAATCCAGTAGCTATCGCCACACTGTGTAAAACAGCCCGGTGTTCTTACCCTTCCTTGCCATACTGAAAATATTCTTTACTTTGTAGGCAATATAGGTGACACAGGCATCTCAGCCAACTTGTCCGAATGTAATCCTGATACTGTGAAAAGTTCTGCTCTGAACATTAACCAGGGTAAAGAAACTTGAAGTTGGCTTTAGACTATATGACCTATATCAGTTTGATCATCGGACAAGTAGAGGAACATCAGGAATCTAAACAGTGAAAGGGCTCATAAACAAAATAGTAAATATATGTTTTAAAAAAGGAAAACCAGTAAAGGTAACTAAATCGAAAGAGTGACGAGAAAGGTAGAAACCCTCGTGTCTGGGTCAATATATATACCAAGCTTCAGGATGCAGGATGGGATCATGACAAGCTGAATGGACATGGGCAGCACTGTGCTTGCCGTAGTTTCCCACATTCATCTTACTATAGTTGTGCTAAAGTGCTGTTACCTGGCAGGACAAAATGTCCTGGGTGTTTTCTGCCTCTCCTTATACCACTGCCTTTGAATTATGAGAAACAAGCTGGAGCACACCCTCTGCTTACTGTACACTTCTGAATGTGCTGCTCAGTACAGGTTTGTAGAGAATACACGATTGTGAACATGATATATTATAAAGTCCTGAATGCGGTGTCTGGCACCAATTGCCTTGTAAGTACATATTTCTTTCATAAGATAAGTTAAGAAAAATGTTTGACATCTTTGTGAAAAATAATACAACCCACAATTCCAGAAGTATCAAAGCTTTCTTCCGTGTATATTATACTGGGATGATAGCCCAGGCAGAAATGGTATAGACTGTAGCTCTGTAGAAGAGGCATATTCATAACAAAGAAGGCTGAGGTCCCTAACTGCCACAGAGCAACCATGATGACAGTGCACCCAATTCCCAAATCGAAATCATATCTTGATTTCAAAGCCAAATCTGGAGTCAGCAAGCAACCCCACAGTTAAAAAGTCTGCAAAGAAATCTGGCATGGAGTGTGTTGATAAATTGCTCTATACTGGAACTCTTAACTATAAGAAAACATGCTCTAGTTTTGTCTAGTTTTGGATATTACAATAGGGCTACCATAGATTAGCACTTCAAATCTAATCACTTAAAACTCTAGATTTAAAATTGTCATACTGATAATGACAGCAACAAGGAGAACATGTCTATTTTATAACAGATTATTTATGACATCATGGAGTTCTGACTACAGGAATTGGTGAACCACGATGAGATATCTTCCCTAACCTCTTACTCACTGTGGATAATTTCAGTCCTAACCCCTCTATTGACAGGCCTCTCTACACAGCAGGTCTGGAAATTTTAAGTCACCCAAACCTCTCTAGAAAACAACCCTTAGAGAATAAGTATTAGTGCTATTTTAAGAGTTGACAATCACAGGCCCCAAGTTTGGTGCACCCATTACCCTTTATTGTATGACCAAAGACAAGGATGCTCTGTGGATAACTGGAAAGCATCAAAGGATGTTTTATTCTGGATGTGGAGAGAGATAGAGAGGTAACAGAAAGACTTTTCTTAATGAAGTCTGAAATAAAAATTATCCTCACAATGAAGGCTGAAAAGTGGGCTCATGCCCAAGGGAGCTAAGGTAAGATGATACAATCTGGGATAAATGGTAAAAGACAGGGATGCAAAATTTTCACTATTACTGAAATGAAATGCAAGGCAGGGAGTCTCATAACTTATTGACCACATATAGGGCCTGCCTTCCTTTTCAAAGGATTTTTGATTTAGTCCTTTAGCCAGTAGTTAGTATCTGAAGGGTCAAGTTTGCCCTGAATATCTTATTCGATCTGTTCTACAGATTCAATCCAGCTTTATCTTCTTCTCATCCCCAAGTCAATGACACAGAATAACTCTACATAGTGTTTCCATTGTATGAGGCATTCAAGCAATTTGGCAAGTTTCTAAGGCTATGGGGAATGTATGGATGTATGTTGCATGGATTGATCATGTTAGTTTATATTTGGACTAAACACCCACATGTTTCAGCATCTCAGGGAGGATACTGAGGCCCATCTTTCATAGATGCAGAGGATGCCAGTATTAACCTGGAAAGGGAACCTGGTCAGTTGATGTTTTAGCACCACCAGATGTTACCTCTGAGAGACTCCTTTGTTTTCTGAGGGGTGTTGTTTATCATAGGATCACAGTGGTCAGCGTACCTCCTCTGGCTCTATTTACATCTGTATCATCTTACTCCCTATGACTTCACTCCATTGTTTGAAATGAAAGCCTTTTACATCTAACATAGGAAAGTGGTGAGTTATGCCAGGAAGCATTCATGAACCCCAAAAGACCACCACAGAGCCATTTCCAATGTAAACATGTTATGGTCTCTTTATTACAAACTCGAGTTTGAGCTTATTTGCCATAATCCACAGGACAGGGTAGTGAAGCAGCCTCAAACCCTCATTGGGATAGGGTTTATAGGGAAACGGGAGTGACTGAGGGAGTGTTAGCTTGCAAGCATCTAATAGAATGACTATTGTAAGCTGACAGGCGGGTACTCAGAAGTGAGAACATGAAAAATCACAACCGGACTGAAAGCACATGTGAAACGATCAGACTAATCTTTGATTGGCTGTTGCTAGGAAACAGCTAGGGAGTAACTCTGGGGTGTGGGCCAAGGACAAGCCATGGGGTACTTGGGTGTAGCTTAGGTTCAGCTGTAGGTCAAATTCTCAGCCTTTTGTTTTTCTTTTAAGATGGAGTCTAATCCCAAGGTGGAGTAGGTTTGGTCTCTCAGTGACGACTCTAGGATCAGGAAGTGCCACAAACTTTAGTCAGCTCAGGGCAGACTAGTTGCCATGATCATCATCTGCTTCTTGAAAGAGACAATGCTTGAAAGGCCAATGAAACCTTAGTAGCTGGAGCAAAGTAATAATGGTGCACCCCTTTATTCTTAGCCCTTGAAAGGCCGAGGTAGGTGAGTCTCTCAGTTCAAGGCCAGCCATGTCTACAGAATTAGTTCTAGGACAGCCAGGACTAGACAGAGAAACCATGACTCCAAACCCAAAACATACAAACATACAAAAACATACAAAGAACAGTAACAACAACAACAAAGATAAAGAAAGAAAGAATACTGATCAGAATCTGCTGAAGCTGCAGCTCAGAATGTTCATATAGCCTCTATCACAAGGTCACCTCATGACTGTGTTTCTGGTCTCTAAACTCTTTTCTGTGTGGCCATCCATCTTTGTACCTCTATAGGAGTGTTCTTACTTAAGTAATATTCAAAATGGCTTTCTGATATGCTTGGTCTGTTTGGGTCTTTAAGGTGAAGGAAATATGAAGCAGACTGGTTCCTGTTGGAAGATGCGTGGCGTGTGTCCCTGGGGTTGTATAAGCAAAGGGGAAAAGGATGGAGGAGTGGGGAACAAAACTAAAAGAAAAAGCACTTTAGTGAATTTCACTATTAAGGTAACATCACCAACCTCAAGAAGCCACCTGCAGAGGAGAGAACTTGGTTCCTTCCACTAGTTCTGCTTTGGTGACATGTTACAGGAGTCTTTTCCTGGGTCTGATCCTTGGAAGCAAGTTTCTGAGCCAAATGATGTCAGCTGAACTCCTGATGCAAATTGCACTGTTCCTCACGTGCTTGATATTTTTAGCCAATACAGTCTGTGATTTCTCTCAAGGACAACAGGAATGTTCATAAACTATGCATAGGTCGTGATGGTGCTTAATGGAGAAATAACCATTTGTTAACAGAGCATTAAATGTTTAACAGTCCATTAGCATAAAACCTTTTTTTATTTTAAAATTTGAGAATAGTTTCTAATAATTCTCTTTCTCCTAACCAGAAAAGTATTGCAGTGTTGAAATTCAGAAAGCTACCTGGTCTTTTGACCCTTATAGAGTGGAGAGGTTTTTCACCCGGTTCTCTGGAAATGTCAGGCTTAATCACTCTATAATTATCAGTTAAACTGTCAGCTGTATCTCCTCCCAGAGCCTTTGCATAAACATTTAGAACAATTAGAAGCAGAATCATTTTATGATCCCACTCTGAGCAGAGTCGGGATGTGTTCCTTTCTTGTTAAAAAAGAGACCTCTGACTATGGCCAAGTCTGCACAGTTTGAGATGCTTGGAGAATGCCAAGAACTCCTAAGTTCAATGTTTGTGTCTGTGCTCAGAATTTCTGGCTAAGGAGTCAAGTTTTACCTCTATATATCCTAGGGAGGGGAACCGAGAGAGAGTGAGTTGGTAGAAACAGGAGGCCAAAAAGAGAAAGAAGTGGGTGGTGTTGCTATCCAACACTGTGCCAATCAAGCTGAGAGGAGCTGTAAGAGAGTAAGAGCCAAAACCTCTCACAGCCAACTTCTTTCTCCTCCATGGCCAATGGACTCAAGCAGGACTCATACTGATGCCAGGAAAAATGGAGGCAGAATTGCTGGTCATAGCAGCAAAGGCAGGCAGCCTAGGAACATCACAGACTCTTTGTTGGTTGGTTGGTTTTGTTTTGTTTTTTAAATATAGCATGTCTTGTCCCTAGGCCCTGCCTGGAGCTAAATTCATTACCTATTTGGAGACAAGGAAGGTGAAAAGCAAAATTATGTAGAAATATACCTCCCTTTCATGAGGTCAGTGTACCCCAGTCATTGGGTAGAACTTAACCCTCCTTCCTTTCCCTGAGGCTGAGAGTGATGTATTGCAATGCTTTGACCAGAGACTGGAATAAAATATTCATTATTACAGAAACTTCTGTCCATTTTGTTTTCTCATAGTACTTGTGTTTCCTTTTTATGATATTCCCAGAGGCTTTGGACAGAGTATTACTGAAAGATCAATAATAATTACAATAGTAGAGAGGAAAACAGATCAAAAGTCGGCCTTGTCTTTTAAATTAAACTAACGAGTGATAGTCACATGTCACAGACATTTAGAATTTTCAGTCTGGCAGGGACATTGGAGATTGGCTAGTCTGACTCTTTTGTCTTTCAGGTGAGGAGTGAGCAGAAGTCATGGGATTTTCCCAAAGTCTGAGCTCTCAAGGGCAGCAGACTATTCTAGAAGCACAGTGTACAGGCACACAGAAGAGAAGTGTTATGATTAGTCCTATCCTTTATCAATAACAATCAGAATAATGGCAATTACAGTTCTCTAGCTAAACAGCTTGAGGTAATTTTGTGTTCAAAATGGAAAATGATTAGCAGAGGTCTAAGAAAAAAAGAACCTGGTAATATATGAGATTTCTTTGAATGCTGAAATGGGAAGGTTAGAGCTTGGGGGTTTGTATTAATATTTTTTGAAAAACAGGAGATGGGTTTTAATTAACATCATACACACACACACACACACACACACACACAAAACTTAGCTACATGCATTTATCATGTTGTTAAAGTAAAGCATAAGATATACTGCCTGTAGTAATTATATTATTCATGTTCCTGACACATTGTGATATTTTGTATCAATTTTTATTTTTCTTTCTGCATGTCAAAGTCAAAACAACATCCCTTAACCTTATGACGAATTACAATTCATAGTATACTGATGTCAAAACATGCAAAATTCAGGATCCCAAACCTTTTAGATTTAATAGACTTATTTATCTCTCTGAATCTTCTAAAGACCTTTTCACATTTATTAAATTCTGTGTGTTAATTTGCCAATGAAGGTCTGTTTTACAATAAATCTCGAAGGTTTAATATTCATTTTTTTAAAGTAAAATTATTTCAACAGCTTAATCACATTTCTATGTAGATGACCCGTGTAGGCGTGGAGTTAATACCTTCCTGAAATGAGGGGATGAGGGAAGGGACAGTTCACTTTATTGATGTTCACTGCAGAGCTGATCACATGCTGATTTCTCTGTCTTGTTGGCACCCTCCTACATCTTTTTCTCACATCTTCCTTCAAAAAAAGAGTCTTCTGGGGTTCTATTTGACCTGGCCTTTGCCTACCTTTGCATCTTGCTCTGAAAACTCAATGGCAATGGCTTGAAAGAAGTCCTTTTCTGCCTTCTGTGTGATGCCTTAACTGTAGAGGGCTACCATTCCTATAAATATAATAATAAGATTCAGGTAAAACTTGGATAGGAACTTCCAATGTCTTCTCTCTTTCAGTACCATGTCTAATTAACAGAAAAATATTATGGACTTAAATTCGGGGATGTCATTCTGGGGGAACAACTTTCTAAATTAAGATATTGCTTAGTCTGTCTTCCAACCTATTTATACTTATCCTTGTAACACAACCTTTATGCTTAGGAAGTGTTTTAAAATATTTTAACAAAGAAAAATCTAAAAGTACTATAGTCAGAGATACCCACGAGCATATTGCCCATGGATGCTTGCTTTTTGGCACCATGTGTAACAGCCCAAAGTGTGGATCATTCTACAGCAGAGGGCAAGACTCTACTGGGGCCAAATCAATGGGCATGCCGGATATGTAAATGACCAAACTTGCCTTCACAGTGGTTTGCAAGCAAGAATTAATAGGGGCTACAATTGCTAATGCAGTTTTCCTGCAGCATCTGCATTTGTGTGTGTACCAGGCAAAGTGTTTGCATATGAATATTGACTGAGTTGATTGGCATGGATCTACCCTACAGGGCTTGGAAAATATTAGACCACTTCTTCAAAGAAAGCAGAGGTGCCAGACACAGCCTATGAAAGGAATGTATGATTAAGAGAATTAATTCCATTGATTTTCAAGCTTCTCACTATAATCTTGACACCACATAGGAAAGCCTAAGAAGGTTTTTAAAGGGGAGGGGGAGAGGGGCTTGAGTACATTATTTTATGCCTGTTGGAAACTTGGCCTTAAAAACACAAGTGTGACAAGTGGTTGCTAAGTAAAACCACATCTCACTTGTTTATCCGTTTGTACATGTAATACATGTTTTTGACATACTGTGGCCCAGGCCCTTACTTAGACATTACAGCCAGAGCTGTGAACCAAACTATCAAAAGACTATCAGTCGAGTCTCCTGAAGCTCATGCTTTTTTTGAAGAAAAAAACAGTGCTAAACATTCAGTGTTAATAATTTCTCAACAATGTTTAGAATAATTCCTAGCGATGACCAAGAAATACATGCTCTGATTCATTTTGCTTTCCAACCACGTCGATGTATTTCCTATTCAGATGTTAATTGTTTCATGTGTCCCTGGATGGATCCAAACCATCTGCCCCTGAAAATTTGACTTGTTGAGAGCTGAGTTAGGCCTTCCTTTGGCTCCAGCTCCCTGACTCTGAAGTCCACAGAGGTTGAAGCAAGCACACAGTGCTCCATTACTGCCTTCTGTTTGGCTTATAACCAACATGACCTCTAGATCTCTCTCAGTACTAGCTCTAAATAAATTTAAAACTTGAATCCATGGATGTCAGGCATTGAGAAGGAATAGGGAGTCTGCACTTGACCTCAGATCTATCTTTCCATGGCAATTTTATAATAGACAAAACAGATCTGAGAAATTTCTATCTCAGTCTTATAGGATTGAGGAGGAAGAATCAATCCATGCAGATGAAAATGTCTCTGCAGCCATTAAGGCAGGGGAAAAGCCAGGCTTGAGGATGGACTTTGTGCTATTAGTGGTTTCGAATTGAGTGCTGAGGGTTCGCATGATACAGAGGTTTACTAAAAGCAAGGACTCTTTTTACATTGTAAAGGTCACTTGCATCTCTAACCACAGATTGGTCTTACAAGGAAAAAGCGACAGGCTCTGCGTGGTCAGAACTTCTGGCCTGGACTTGGTCTCAGCAGCAGGAAAGAGTTTCTTAAAACAGGACACAGAACCTTCTGGAGTCCTTGCTCAAGGCATCGACAGTTGTTATTATTCCTTCAAAGAGAAAAAAAAAGTCTAGGCAATATGTTCTTTTCTTGAACTTAAATCCTTTCTAGCCTGAAAGGCATATGGGAAAGGTAGAGCTGGGTTTCCTCTTCTTGAAGTTTTTGATGTATCTCTCCACTTTGCTGGAACAGTAAATGTCTCTGCTGTCTACTCAAGGCAGCCCAACAGGAGGAGCACAGAGCCATGTGATTGCCGTTTCTGGCTCTGATCTTTAACAGAGAAAATGCTGTGTCTACAGAATTCACAAAAGAGCAGTGTTCGAGGTACTAAACGGGGAGTGTACACACGCTTGCTCTCTTTTGTCTTGAGATGTCTATTAACTGAACTACAGGTGCATCGAGGGAGACTCTGGACTCTACAGAACCTGAAGCCTGCGCATCTTCGGGGAACACTTGGAAGTCAAGTTTCAGGCACAGCAAAGCAGAAAATGAAACTGCACCATGTTAGAGGCAAGGGAGACGACAGCAATCTTTTGAAAAAGCAGCGATTAGTCCTTTCTCCAGAGGCAACTGAAACAAGCCAGGAAAGTTCTTATTTAAGCTGTTTCTCTGTGCTTTTGCACATTTCACTGACAGGATAAAGCAGCTTCAGTGAACATCCACCACTCCTTGGGACACGTGCCACAGCACGGTAGTGCTCGAGAGTGACCAATTCTTGGTCATGTGGAGCTTATGCAGTAAGAGAGGAGACAAGTAATGCAGAGTCACACAAGTCAGGACTTGTTTTCAATTGCGTGAAGCAGTCAGAATCCTACACTGCTATGGGGACATTTGGTATGTTGGGAAGGCATCCAAGAGCCAATAATAAGAAAGATGCCCAGAGCTGGTCTATTCTTTTTTTATTATATCTATGTAAAGAGATCCATACTTTTAAAGTCTTTTCCTTATCTCAATAAGTAATTGCTGGAGCAAATAAAAAACTTAACAAACCCCAAGTTTCTTTATCTGCTATCAGATAGAATTGCGTCTCCTTTCTACTGATAAGGCAAAGGCATTTTGACCAAAAGGGCTTCTGGACAGTCAGAGAGAAGAGTCAGAGATGGAAACAAGGCAGAGATCCTGGAGTATCTGTTGCCTGGAGCTCAGGGAAGGACGAAGGCTCCATCAAGACACGATGTCCCTAACAAGAACCAAGTGGAGGCTCAGAGACCTATTGTGGACAGGTGCGCGCTCAACCTTTCTGAGTTGGGTATGAAGACATAGCTATGAGTAGAAATCTTCTCACTAGAAACCTATATGCTTTTTTTGCTATGAAGGAGCCCCACTAGACTATATTAACCTTGCTTGGAACCCCATACTCCCCAGAACCTACATATTTATTCTTGATAGTCTAGGGAAGAGGCTTTTCCATTGGAGAGAAAAAGGCAGCAATGGTAGTAATGGAGCAACTTCAGTAGCTCACCAGCCATCTAGAAGGACTGCTTTAAAGGCAATCTTCTGAGCTCTTTTAAGTTCTCTTGGGTTATGGAATGATCAGAATTGAGACACAAAGTACCCAAATCTAAGAGGATAAAACATAAAGAGAGAGGCAGGTTTGTCTTCCCCCTGCTAAAGGAGAGATATTCTGAGCCTAGGTAAAACCTAGTAATAAAGAAAGGAGTGCTGATGCTGAGAGAAAGAGCATGAAAAGGAAGAGCCATGTATCTTCGGTTGTTCCTTGTATTTTACTTTCGAAATAAAATCAGAGCACAGAATCTCCGAAGCTACCCCACGATCCCGTCCTTACTCTTTCTCCTGTTTAGTGTCTCTGTACTTGGTAATGATCTGTGTAAGCCAACATGGAAGACAGAGGTAATTGGTGCAGCTTTCAATGCTGTACCAAGCCCGGAGAAGATATCATTTTGAATGGTCAATAGTGATTTTCAGATTCCCTTGGGACTTAAGCAATTTGATATTTACTTATCCCAGATCCTCTTCCTTTACTGATCTTTAATAGAATTTTGCTTAATAATGGGGAAAAACGAGCTATATTATGCTTATAATTCAGGATAAGGCCATTGAGAAATAAGACCGAACCCCAGTTCTATTTATACTCATTGGGTGAATTTAATTTAGCCTAGGAACTGACAAGCTTAGAAATATTTTGGAACTCAAAAAAAAAAAAAACAACAACAAAAAAAAGATACTGTTACAAGTAATAGCATGAGAAAATAAACAACAATTACCCTTACCTAATTTCACCATCCAAAACAACTTTTGAGGCCTCTATAATTTCCCAGGGTCTATCTTCATGCAAACACATTTTACCAATTGCAATTTACATATTGTTTTGCATTTTTCCTCTCTTAAGATTATATTTCAAACATTAAGAAAAAAATTTCCACTTTGGAAAGCCATAACTCAGATATTACTCTGCTGTAGTCTGAAGAGGTATTTACTGCCTGAGGAATCCTAACAAATCATTTCAGGCTTCTGTCAGTCTCCAATGACACCATTTAGAAAGAAGTGGAGGTAAGAAATAAAAAATAATGTAACCCTGTGAGGGGAGAAGACAACGGAGTTGCCAAGTGCTGTTGTCTGACAAGACATCTCTGGAGAGGCTGGGATGAAAGCCACACAAATTACTAAAAGCCATTTAAGAAATTGGAGACCCTTCAAGTGTGGGAGAAAGGAAGACATGAAGTATAGTGCGGGCTGAAGAATTCTGTTCTTTTTTCTTCACGAGTGCATGGTGAAGGTGGTTAGTTAAGTGGCTTCATAGATTTTCAAACAAAAATGGTCTGCGAGAGAGGGTGCGTTAATCACACTGCAGTGGGGGCAGCAGGTTCAGTGTGGGCTGTGGCCTGCTCTGCTAAAGGTTCCTAGGGTGGCATTCTCCTTATTTCTGCTTCCATCAGCCTTGCGTCCTTGTCTTGACCTTGACAGAAAGGATCTTTACATAGTCTGTGGCTCTCAGGTCTTTGTTATTTCTGAAATATTTGACAAAACAGCCCAGATGCCTTGCACAGTAATATAGCAAACAGACGTGTTTTCTATATTTACGTGTAGATGCATGCACAGGTTCCCTATAAATTTATAAAGGGGAACAAAGAAGACAAAACACCCACCTTTTTAGTGTTCTTTCAGCATAGTGTTTCGTTTGGAATATGGCTTGAAAAAGTGGACATCCAGGTCATGATCCAAGCTGCTAACATGGAGGGACATCGCAGACTAAATCTCTTCTCTTAGTGACTTCAGCTGCAGGAGATTAAACTCAAATGCCCTAACTAACACCGTGATAGGGAGAAATACAAAAAGGAAAGTCCCTCTGTTTTCTTGGTATCCGATATCTTTAACTCTTCTGATTTGTTTACAGAGAGATGTTGTCAGGGTGATGAGACCACTAGTAGCCTTCGAAAACATCCAAGAATGGTTCTCTCACAGTTCAGACTCCATGGAGCCTTTGTGTGCCCTTGTTATTTCTTATTCCTTGCATCATTTCTTACAACATAGGAGATGGAATTCTACAGATACCGTTCAAGTGTCCCTCTAGTCCCAGCATGGAACAACTTATGTAATTTATTGGTGGTTGGTGCAAAGGAGCAAGAACAGTATCTTAGGTAGAAAGTGACTAGATAAAGGGAAAGGAATTAAAGTTATTAAGTTTACCATTGGGTAAGTGTCATTTCAAACACGGTCTTCTTGTGATTCCCCATCAATCTTTAACTGTGGGACTGAAAGGACCCTGATATCAATTTCTAAATGAAGACCTGCATGGCCCATGTTTTCTAACCAACTTTTCTAGAACCCAAACTGAAGAGCCCACACCAAACTCATGTAAGCCCCTATGTGAGATTGGACAGTGCGAGCATGACTGGGGTAAGAATGGACTGGGAGGACTTACATAATCTACACAGGCTTTGAAGGGCATGACCCACATGAACACCACCACCTGCAGTGACACCGCTGAATTATGAAACCTAAAAGTACTATTTCAATGACCAGGAATTGTATTTCCTGTTGTAGTCTAAGATTGCTTTTGTCCTGCCGTTTAATTGTAATATTGTTTGAGAAAATTGTAGGGAAGATTTAGTCAGTTCATCTCACCAAGTCCCACCTCTTAGCCTCTCAAACTCTCAGCATATGGAGAACATATGGTAAGGGACAGGGCTACTTGAGATCAAATTATGATTTATTTCTCTACTAAGTTTCTTTTTGGAATAGGTCAAATATGTGACATATTGATCTTGCAAAAATTAAAACAGAGTTTCTCCTCTTCATTCTCTCCCCGATTCCTCCTCCCCATCCTCTTTTTGTCCCTCTCCCTCTTCTCCCCTTACCCCTTACATTCTCTCTCTCTCTCTCTCTCTCTCTCTCTCTCTCTCTCTCTCTCTCTGTATGTGTATGTGTGTCTGTGAGTGTGTGGGTGTATATGGGTGTGTCTGTCTGTTCTTTCTGAGTAAGACATCCACTGCTGACTCACTTTACAAATAAATACACTCTAGTCAGTTGCCATACATGTTAGCATAATGTCACATTTAAATTTCATTAATTTGATAAGAAACCTATACATTTTCAGTTCTGTTTACCATATATAAAAGGATAGGATTTTGGAACGCATAGCTTTCAATTAAAGGCTAATTCTAATTAGAAGAAATACATGGAACACTGTGTGGGAGGAAGAGCTAGGCATGTCACTCACTGTGACAGGCTTGCCATACTAGTCTCACGAGAGTCTTTCCTGCAAGATGAGAGGGACAAACAACCCTTTGATATGAGCCATTGTCCTGATTGACCTAGGCTTTCCTGATAATCAGCTCCTAGTCCCCAAAGCTTATAATCTGAGCACCTTTTCTCTCATTATCCCCAGAGAATTACCAGAATGCATTTATCTTGATGACTCCAAGGTTGTGACCCGCAGCTGCCGTCACAGGTTCACAGCCAAGTTGAGCTTCCAGAATACCATCCAAAGCGCAGAGTTTTACCATTGCCCTTCCTGACTGAGGTCACTTGGTTTATAATGGTGATTTATTGCAGATTGGATCCTTCTGGTTTATTGTTCTGCTACAACCTTCCTGATCATTTTTCCTATTAACTGAGCTCTGTGATTATCACAAATGGCCTTAGGATTCAGGCAGTCACCAGGGACTAAAGGGAGGGATAATGTATGGTGGGTCAGCTGCTGCATTTTCTCTTTTCACCTGCAGGAGGCAGGGGACGCCACCCCAGGCCATCCAGTCCAAACACTGTAGGTATGTGGGGCAGGCTCAACTGCCAGGCAGAAGTATCAGCTCTTATCACTAACAAGGGTCTCACTGACTTATCAGGGGAGCAGCTGGCCACAATTAGGACACGTAATCAGCCTAAATAGATCCCAGTGAAGGTAAGCCCCTGAGGCCACAGCTGGTTAATCCTGACCACTGCCCAGCACTTGCTCTGAGGTATTTAGCCGTATAACAAACCTCCATCCATTAGCCACAGCCTTGGAAAGCTCTGGCTGCTGTGGCGATATGCATATAGGCCAGTCAATGGGCCTCGACTCCATTTCCTGTTCAAGATTCCTTCATCCTGAGCCTCTCAATCTCTCTCTCCGCTCTTAGCCAAGGATGATTTGACTTCTGCCAATTTTTATTTCTATTCTTTTTGTCCCACGTGGCCCTGTCTCTGCCCCTCGGAAATAACTACACATGGAAGGGTGAGTAGCCCAGCCAGTATGTGACAGGTGAGACTTTCTCCATCTCTGTAAACTGACAGAGCAGTTGTCTTCCGCACCTCAGCAAGATGGAAGTAACTGAGGCTTGGAGTCAGATGGGAGGCCACGGTGCAGATGCGTACGTAGTTTTATGGCTATCAAGGAAGTCATACAATTTCACTCCATTTCATACTTCCCATCTATCACATGCAGCTAATAATACCTAATTTTTGGAGTTGTTCTTAATAATGAATGAAACAAGATCGATTATACTGCCTGATACATAGTAAGCTCGCAATGAATATTAGCTTAAAATGTATTAGCTAATGTAATAATTTATAAACCCTGGGCTTGTGGGGTATGCTTAATCCATGTTAATGATATTTACTGATATTAATGATATTAGGTGCCCTGTGATGATATTTTTATAATGAAATGATGATTAGGCCTCTGGGAACGCTTAACCAGATGATCAGCAGAGAGTGACTATATATAACATATAGTCTCTATAGGGCAGAACAGGCCACTGTCCCCTAATTTTGGCAGACCAAGACAGGTATACATTGAGCAGAGTGTGTCAGAGGCTAGACTGTGCAGAAGGAAAACATAAAGTGTACAATTTAAACCATCCACAAGCTGGTTTTATATGATAAATAGCCTTCTAATTTCCATGTCCTAGAATGAGGTTCAAAGATAAGGTCAGGATAGGAAACTGGTACAAGTTAGACTTCAGACATCCAACCCTTAGCACTAGATAGTATGGAAAATAAACTCTGGGGAAAAAATGTATTATAGTCACTGTCACCTGTGCTGTGTGCCCTGTGCCTTACAGATTGTGAAAGACTTTCATGCACACTACTTATGTAATTATAGTCGTGTGGTATACGGATGCTGTGGTAGTTTTCCACAGCTGTAACTGATACATGGGAGAGAGCATTTTAAGGTGGGTAATTATTTATTTTGGCTCATGGCTTCCATCCACCATCCTCCACCAAGTTGCTTCTGGGTCTGTAGTGACACAGAGCACTACAGTGAAGGACACACAGGATAGAATTTACACACCTGATGGTAGGCTTAAAGCAGAATGTGAAGAAGGGTCTGGCTCTCAGTTCTACCCCTCGAATGCAGGTCCCAGTGGTTTGCTTCCTCCTGTGAGGCTTTGATTCCTCACATTTTCAGCTCCTCTCAAGGCAGCCCCACCAAAGTTCAGCACTTGGGTCTGTGGGGACCTGGTTCATCTTCCAGGCATTACCGATGTTTTATTCTTGTTTTCTGCAGATGAGCAAACAGGGCCACAGCAGCTACTCACTTGCCCCACCCCAAAGTTACACAAAAGGCAAAACTTGTGTCCAGAACTGAAGTGTAAACCTTTGAGTTCAAAATCCAGCCTCTGCTACTCAATGTGCAGGGTGTTTTGTTTGTCCAGCTGTCCAAGGGCCTCACTATGTAGTCTAGGCTAACATCAGACAAATAATCCTCCTGCTCCAGACTTCCAGGTGTGAGGATTACAGATGTATACAACTATACCTAGCTCAGATTGGACGTTCAATTTATGCTCTCTCACTATATTTGTGAAATCCCTAAATTCTCTCTTGGAAGAAAGCAAAGAAGACATGGTTGCATTCTCCTGTAATGGGTTATACATGGTAGATATGACAGTAAAAGAAAGTCAACCAGAGAAACTCACTTCAGAAATATTAGCTCTTCTTCTAATTAATACTAGATTTTAACACATCATGTTATGGTACTACCACAAACAAGTCTTTCGATTATTAGACTGAAAGCACAATTTGAACCAAAAAAGGTAGGAAGATAAGAAAGAAATAGGGCACAGAATTACCTAATTTTTAAAAATTTTTCTTTCAGTTATACTTGTCTTTAGAGGCACAGGAAGAGGCAGTGCAAGCAGATGCTTTTAAAGGAAAAGTTAGCATCCACCGTGAAATAAAAACCAGGAGTTGCTGGATCAAGCATCAGTCACCCAGCACTGATGTACCAGTCACTCATCTGTGATGAGGATGGGGGTCCCTCTCTGCAGGACAATGGGGCCTTTTTACATCTTGTCTGGGTCTTTGTGCATTGAAAGCCCTCCTCCAGTAACAATGCACTTCACTTGGGAAGGTAACAGCAGTCCTAACTAATAGTATTCATGAGATCCCATGACAATAAGCACAGATTTCAGAAATCCTAGAGGAATAGTTCTGGAAGGAGGAGTCCTTCCTCCTCTTGTGGTAGTTATAAGGTGCTTGAAAGTCATAGAAATATTTTTGATATACCAGTGGTCACTCATAGGAAGAATAGTAGCCTACTGTTTCATCTTCTACATTCCCTGCCTTGGAATAGGTACATACTGTACGCATATTGTGTCTCCATAATAGAATATCTTAATTTGTGGTTAAATTTAGCAAGAGGCCTAATATTTAATAGCTTTATTTATTTACTTTCCAAATGTTGCTCCCTTCCAGGTACCAACTCCAAGTGCTTCATCCTGTCCCCCTCCTTTTTCCTTGTGAGAGGGTGATCTCCACCTCAGCCCCCAGCCACAACCCCCTTATCCACCCTTGACCTCCCCCTCCCCCTGACATCCCCCTTCTCTAGGGTATTAAGTCTCTATAGGAATAGGCATATCCTCTCCCACTGAGGACAGACAAGGCAGTCCTCTGCTACAGGCCTTGGGCCAGCCTCTGTATGCTTTTTGGTTGGTGGCTTAGTCTCTGAGAGCTCCTGGGGATCCAGGTTAATCGATACTGTTAGATTTCCTAGGGGGTTGCCATACTCTTTAACTCCTTCAATCCTTCCCTACCTCAACCTGACCTCATTGGGTCCTGACCTCAGCCCAGTGGTTGGCTGTAAGTATCTGCATCTGTCTCATTCAACTGCTGGCAGAGCCTCTCAGAAGACAGTCATGCTAGTAGGCTCTTGTCCATAAGCATAACAAGGCATCATTAGTAGTGTCATGGTTAAGTGCCTGCCCGTGGATGGATCCCAAGTTGGACTGGTCACTGGATGGCCTTTTCTTTTATCTCTGCTCCATTTAGAGCATGCATGTATGAACCGTGTCAGTCATTTAGCTAGATACAAAGGTAAACATGAGGTATGTGCATACTCAGGGTAGGGAGTCTACAAGAGATGAACCAGAATCTTCAAAATGCCTGTTGTTTCTCTGTGTTTGGAATTTCTCCACTGTAGGCTTGAATACCCAGCTATCTTCATTACTCAATATTCAAGATCCTGCCTCACACGGAATTTACTTTTTCATTTTTTTTATTTTAAATTTTCTTCTTTTTATTGTGTTTTTTGTTTGTTTGTTTGGTCGGTTGGTTGGTTAGTTGGTTTGGTTTGGTTTTTCTTTCTTGTTTTGTTTTTCAAAATAGGGTTTCTCTGTGTATCCAGGCTGACCTTGAACTCAGAGATTCACCTGTCTCTGCCTCCTAAGTACTTGGGTTAAAAGCATGTGCTATCGCTGCCTGGTATCTTCTAGATATTGATGTCATGCTTTGCTTTGCTACATTACAAACGCTTAATTCTCTCCCCCATTTTTCTATCTTCTTTCTTTCTCACTTCCCCTATTTTCCATGTTTTCTTCCAACATCCATATATTTTTCTTCCACTGTGTTCACGGATATCCTGTCTATTTTATATCACATTTATGCTGTCTATAATTTGCTATCTTGCATTATCCTTTGGATATACATATCATTTCTTTTACAAAATGCTTGATGCTTGGGTAAAAACATGTCTGCTTTATCTTTACATAATTCCATGCATAGAAAAGTCACCAGAGAGTGAAATTTGAATAAGCCATCATTTCAATGACACTCCTATAATGAATTTTTTACTGTAAGTCTGTTGTGGCAGGTAAATATGAGTTTTATTGATCATTAAAAAGATTCAACATTTAGCACTTGGATTGATCTATCCTGTTGGTTTTAAGGACCCCCAGAAATTGTAGGACCAAAGCCACCTCTGCTGTATACATTATTGAGGGTTATCCGGAGTTTGTAACTTAGAGAAAAATTCTTACACCCAGGAGATACTTTTATTTATAGTATCACAGGAAAATATAACTAAACTTCATTTCTCTGTGATAAGCAAGTCTTCAACTGTTTTAAATCTTTGGGAATTGTTTTGATGAGAGTTGTCATGTATTGTATATCATTACACATCTTGCTACTACTGAGTTCACAGGCTTCAATGGAAAGTCACCTTGTCAACTCTTTTCTTTATTCCTGGTGGGATGATTTCTCTAGACTCACTTTTTGTGTGGTCTTTCCAACTCTTATTTAGGTCATTTGCTAAAGAGTTCTCACTAATTGTTTTACTTTTCTTCAACATGAAATACCATTTACACACGATGGCATTAATTAACACTCATCCTGCTTAGTGTTTACAGCATTGATTTCGAGTTCCATAAAACAAAAATGAGAAACAGTCTTTAAGATGATTCAGGATATCTCTTTAAAGCACAATAGAGCAAAATTCTTGCAGGGCTATTCCTGTCTTTTTTCACTTTTCGTGTTTATATGAACTCAAAACTAGCCATGTTTCATAAGGTTTTATAATGAAGTCAGAGTCAATGTCTCATCCATTCTGTTAGCAAAGAACTAACACTGGCAATGCATTTTACCATACGCAATGTACTTGTATTGTTCTGTATCATACAGTTTCATGAAGCTGCACTGAAAAGGAATATTATTACCATGGCACTGCAGGTAGGGAAACTGAGTTTCATAAACAGTAGATGGCTTCCTTTTGAGCCATTAGGGTTCACAGTTATGATTTCAGTATAGATTCTTTGTTTAAAACTCATGGTTACTTCTTTCTTTATAATCTTTCATTACTTCAAAACTAAATAAAATGCACCGAAAGCCTGTGTGACCACCAAATAAGTTCCACCGATACATGAAATCCTCATGCGGTCCTTGACTCATTCAGAATGTCCAGTGTTAACCTGTGAGAGAGGGAGCTGCATGAATCAATGATGACAAAGTCAATTATTCAGTAAATGGTGCTGGGAATATAGGATTGGTTTATGAGGAAAACAAAATCAATTTAGATCCTCGTGTACAACTAACCATCAGAATAAAACCTTGATGACTTACAGATTCCCATTAAAAAACAAATGAACTGAAAATAAATATAAATGAATAACTATCCAATCCTTAATAAGGCAAACTGGCCATGTTCAAAACTAATGGGAGACATCGCAAAGAAAGAAATCAATACACTCCACTTGACACAATTTAAGAATTCTTATCAAAACCATAAACAACAAGCAATAAAGAGAGAAAACATCTGTATCACATGTGGCAGAAATGGCTTAAAGCCCTTAATACATGAAACGTTTATGTTGATCAATACAATCATTGAAACAGTTAATAGGAGAAAATAAGTTATAGAAATATGTGAAAATATATTCAATTATTAAAGGAAAGTAGGCAATCAAAGCAAGAACATACTTTTGAAGTTTAGCCTTCAATGCCTGCAAAGATCCGGTGAGATAAAGAACCTTCTCACTGCTGTGGAAATAAAGGGATAGGACTCTTTAGAAATGCATTTGAAGAGCTTACCTAACAACAGTAAAAACATTCATATCCTTTAACCTAGTAATACAGCTCATAGGAAATTAGGTTACAAATAACTAAATGGAAAAAAAAAAAGATGGGAATAAAATACCAGTTGCAACCTCATTGAACGTGGCACATGAGGAGAGGAACAGACCCAGGCACAAGGGAAGCCCTTCAGACTTGATGGTAAAACTAACGATTACATATACGTCTTATATAATAATTGAAGAATAGAGAACTTAGGGTCTACCCACATACATATATTCACTAAGATCAATATTTTGAAAAATTGTAAAAGATAAAGTGCTATTGGTATAAAGTTGAGGCGGAAACAGGATGTAAGTCTGTGCATGGAGTATAATATATGCAAATCTATATGCAAATATGTACACACAGAGAGTGGAAAATACCAGATGGAAATGTGATAAAATGCTCGCAGAGATTACTCTGTGAAGTCGGAATTCAAGATAATTGTAATTTTCTTAATAGCAGTGCTCCGTGTTTTCCACCTTTCACAGAAAGCACACAGTACATTTAATAAAACAGCATGCCACACCATCGGAAAGGATTCGTGTTAGAAAGGTAACGGTGATCTGAGTGAGAGGGTATTTTAACAGGTTTTGTAAGTTTTCTACAATATGCTTATATTTTAATCAGAAAAGTGATTCAAGAAGAAACAGAGACCATCAGCCAACAGCATGAAGAAGGACACCATGAAAAGTAGAGACTAGACTGGAGAGTGATGACAGAGATGGTGATGTCACAAAGAAAGATTCTGAACAATGGTTTTTATTAGGGGTCTGGACTACTCACCTTCCCACACCCATTGTACTTGCCATTTCACTTCCAGTATCCTCTCTTGACTGACGGCTGTGAGCTTGGCCATTCAATGTGCCATGCTTATAGACGTAGAGAGTATGACATAGGCATGACTTGACTGCAGTTTCACTCCAGTTCTTATCCAGGCAATATCCATCCTCTGAAGGCAGCATGCCTTAGTCTTCCTTACTGTATCAGCTCACCCAGACAGAAGGGTGAACTCAGCTGAGTCCAGAACAATCTGGCCAGTCCAAGAGGAATGGCTGCTCCCCAGACAGATGCACTGGAGAAATTCTCGATGTTGGAAAGTGTTGTCGTAGCACAGTTTACTGTCCTGCATTGTGATGACAGTAGTTTTTGATTCACAGGATTGTGTTGATTCTTTGTGAATTACCAAGGTCATTCAGAATCTCCTGCTTTAGTTCAGGTCTGGATGAAATGTTTCTCTTGACAACCACCTTCTCTTGGTTCAAATGTCACTCTCATCAGTTAACTGATAGCACGCAGAACACATGGGTGTCATAGGGAGAAGGGGTCTCTGTGAAGGACTTGGACTCTACTGTTTCTGCAGTCACACTCATCCTGGTACCTCACAAATTCCAGCAAAGTAGCCTCACACAAATAGCAATGTGTAATTTCCTTATATTAAGTTAGCCTTAAAATATTCCCTGCTTCCAAATTGATGCAATGGTAAACTGTAACTTCCAGGACAGAGAAGCAGGCACTAATCCCTGCTTGGAGTCTGAGTAGGACAGCAAGTTGCTTAGTTTTGTCTGGCACTTCCCTGCAAAGGCGGGCTGCTATGATCTTTCTACAGTTCCTTAACCTTCAACACCAAATATTAAACCAAGTGCATGGATCTGAAGCATGCCAAAACTTAGAGGTGGTAACCCACTGCCTGAGAGCTCATTAAACCTCATTATCCTTCTATCCAAATACTGATACATGGGGGGAAAAGACCTTGTCAGTGTGACAGGCACATCAGGCTGTCAGAGACTGATGTCATCATCTGTTTGAATTACAGCAGGAATGATAAAAGCCGACCATTTACTGTGGGTCTAAATGGTATCAATATTGTGTTATATGCTCTGCACACATGACATCATAATAACTTGACAAGGTAAGTGTTATTTCCTCCATTTTACAGAAAGTGTAAAACAAATGCATTAGCTGAGGTTAGGAAATGAGGTGAGATCATAGGCTGGGGCATGGCAGAGTGAGGGTTCACATCCACGTGTGCAGGAATTTACAGTCATTCTTGCATGCTTAAATCAGTCTCCTTCCCATACCAATACCTTAGAGGAAGCAAACAGGCTGGTTTCCACTTATCTTGAAAGTTAATTTTTTTCTTATATATCAGCAGATTGGCATTGTGATTTTTAGAATAATATGGAGTTCCTAATTAGCCCAGCTCACTCCTCTGAGGTCTCAGTTGTTTGATATGCAATGAAGACTTTTATACTTGCCTTTCAGACATGTCTTCTAACCTTAAAGCACTCCAAAAATATATCAATTCTCATCTGGCAATCTGTAGTTCTTTTACTATGAGGACTAAAGGACAATGAATTTTCTTCATTTGCTGCTTAATATACAGCACCTTCTGATTTTATTAGTAGAATATGGTAATTACAAATGCACTTGATTTCATTATAACTTTTACCCTGCTGTTCTTGTGCTCATGAATGTAAATATAAAAGTATGATCTCCATATAGTTAATCATCTTTATTTTGCATTAGAGAAGTTCTGGCACACATGCACATACACATTCACAGTTCCTTCCTTTCTTCTTTTATCATTTCTCCCTTCGCAATTTGATTCCTGGGTCAGCCTTTGGACCGACAAGGTCCCCGCTATGCACTGGCCTGACTTCTCATTTTTCTATCATGCTCTGTACACAGAAATTTACCTTCTGGGAAGATTTTA
This sequence comes from Rattus rattus, assembly GCF_011064425.1. Taxonomy (NCBI): domain Eukaryota; kingdom Metazoa; phylum Chordata; class Mammalia; order Rodentia; family Muridae; genus Rattus; species Rattus rattus. The sequence goes on along the minus strand of NC_046161.1, from coordinate 29,298,174 downwards.
ATAAGATACTTTATGAAAATATTATTAATTTACAAAAGCTTTAAATCCGACTCTCTCTGGATTAGATATGCTCTAACTGGGACAGTGATAAACTCGAAATATTAAACTTTGGCAATAAAAATCTCAGCAGTGAGTGAAAGCTTATGAGTGGAAGAGGGTTATAAGTGTGTCTTTCCTCCAGTGTCCCTCAGCTCACATTGTACAAAGTTTATTTCTTTCAGCAGCGTAGCCTTTTCTTACACAGTACCCATAGTGATAGATAATTTAGAAGTAGGCTGCGAAAACTAAATTAAATAAATGTCATGCTTTCCTAAAAACAAAATGAGAAAAATCAAACTCCAACAAGCAGAACTTCAGGCTACACGCGAGTGTTTTTTCTTTATGTTTTAGCTTCGGCAACAACATTTTTATCTGAGTTAGGGAAGATCTATATCTGCCTGTTTTATGATATTCAGAGGAAAATAGAAGTGCTGATGGTCCTTGAATTAGGAAAGGTCATGTCCCAGCACACCTATTATAAGCTGAAAATACTGTTGAGTGTAAAATACATTTACTCCACTTACCTTACAGAAGACCCTGGCTTATCACAGAGCACGGTAAACGTTCTGTTGGCTCCCCTCATGATTGCATGGCTGACTGAAGCTGTGATTCACCACTACTGCCAAGTAATAGGAGAGATTATTTTACTGTTTATCACAGTTCCAGGCAAAGATCAAAATTCCCAAAGCAGTTTCCACTGAATGCATATTGTTTTCGCTCCATCACAATGTTGGATTATGGTAAATTGGGGATTGTCTATAATTATGACTCATTGTGATGATAATATAACCAACTTGAGTAAATACAAAATATGTGTCCACATGCTCATCGTTCCAAATGCAGACCTGAAATGATGTCAGCTTATTATAGGTAATTCTTTTTGAATGTATGAACACATGAACATTTTCATACATAATTTTGCATATATGGTACGTGTGTGGACACACTCAGGCCCATGCTTGTGATAGCTCTCCTTTTACTAAAGAATCAAGTCTAGCCTTCGTTTCCAAGGACTTCACAGAATACAGGGACATAACTCAAATGTCAATGTTTCTAAATTTATAAGTATTTCTGAGTTAGTTCCATGAAGGATGGGTAGGAAAAATTGTGAGTGTGTATGGAGGGGGTTAAATAGAAGCCAAATGAAATGGCCTATCTTTTACAACTTCTGTAGTGTTCTGATCTCACTTCAGTAATGCATGTCTCGGTGTGACAGTAGCTAATCCTCTACCTTCAATACCACATTTCTCAGAAGAGCCATGAACATGTTGTTGTACAGTAATTTCCTCTGAATAGAAACATTCCCTCTTGGAGAAAGGATGCAGGATTCTAAGACTCCAGATGTTAATGAAACTCACAAGACTCTGGAAGCTCATAAAGTTCCAAGATTTACAAGAATCCTCCCCAAGGTGATAAAAGTTGTATGTAATTGCTGCTGGGGCAGAGATGCTCTCTGGTGTCTCTGGTGGAGCTGCCTGCAAGTTGGGCAGGGTGCTGCTCCAGGGGTGGCACTTCAGAGAATCCATGCGGGGGTAGGTTTTTCAGAAATATGGCTGCTTTTGCCTCCCTATGACCTCACTGGTTCACTAAGGACCACTTGAGTGGAGTCACTGTGAACTGTGGTTGGTGCCCTATCTAAGATGCTTGTTTGTGCCTTCCTGGGGAAAGTCCAAGAACTTAGAGAGAGCAAAGATCATTTTATAATTAATCTTTCTTGACAATTTCCTTCTGTAAGAAACTAAGAAGCACCACGTTGATAGCTATGCAGGAAATGGATTTGTTTGTTCTTACACATTCCCCATGGAATGCATGTGCACCAAGTACTTACTGGTGGTCCCCAACACCGCTTCAGTTTCTATGGGAGAGCAGGGACAAAGGGGTATTTAAAATCCTGTGAGTGTGAAACCTAATAGAAAATGAAGAAGCAAATTGATTTCTAAATAAGAATGCTTAGTCCTTCCCACCATGCTAGGGAGGGTATGGAGCACTGAGCCAGGGGGGTTGGCACAACCACCTTGAAGCACGTTCAGGCCTCTTGCCTCAGAACAGTCTCTGGTGATTTTCCAGGAGTGTTTGGTGTGTGTTGGTAGCATGGAGATGTGACTCGGGGTGTTTGGAGGTCCACAGTATGACAGAGATGGGTTAAGTGTTGCCTCCTTTTTGCTGTCCACCATCTGACTTGAGTGGTGTAGACAACTACACCTCCCTGGTTCCTTTAAGAGGGAAGTGTAGTCATTGGTAGGCTATTAGTCTTCCCTGCCGACCGTTCCGTTCCATTTTGCAGGAGAAACTACAAATGGCTTTGGAATGAATAGAATGCAGCTTACAGGTTACCACAGTCACATGGTTGGGTCTTGGTGTGGCATAGCCCTGAGGACTATGTTTCCTGAGGACTTTATGCTGTTATGGAGTTCTGCTCTGCTTGCTGCCCTCACGTGCCTCTTAATCTAAGAATTATATGATAACTAAGGAGGCTACCTGTCTCTCACTGGGCAGTGTCTCTGGCACTCACAATATCAATATTTGATCTCTTTCAGGCATTGCCGCTGGAGCAGATTATGATCCTGTCACCACCCTAGAGAAGAACTTATATGTAAATTGTCATCAATGACCACCATACTGAGAAAGCATCTGGAATTGTTTATGAAGGTATATTATGATATTTTTAATACTGGCTCTGATGTAGAAAATCTTAGGGGACAGCTTGAAGTTCAGAAAGGCACACTCTCATTAGTTAAGCTAGGCACCTTTATGGTCAGGGAACGAGAACAATGACGGCACTGGCTGACGTGATTCTCACTGAGGCTGGACCGGTGATGATTGATTTCTTATACCCATTTTTGTCCTCAGCTTCCTGATATGATTTAATAAGAATTGCTGATGAGTAGCTATAAATTTTGAAGATTTAAGGTAGGTAGGACTGATTTTTATATAAACGTTTAGATTTGTGATTCTTTTAAGATTCTTACAAGATTACTTTTGAGGATAAATAATGAAATAATTACTTCTCTTTTGTAACTGCAAATTACTGCCTGCCAGTAACTGACTGAGGAAACTAAATTGTTTGCTTATACTTGGTCAATCTATAACAAGTTACTTGGTTATGAATGTATTTTGGGTTATCGAGAATAATTATTTTCTGTACCTATACTATGTAATGTTATTTCTTATACAGATATGGGAAAACACATTGTTTTTTCATAACCATTCACTAATAGAAAACAAAAATGTAATTACATTGTAATTGTATACTGCATGAATGATTTCATTGGGATATATAAGCTATGGAAAAAAGAAATAAAAAATGGGGTGCATGGAACACTGTTTCACCCATCTATCAACTACTGGTGTGATAATGGTGTGACTAAAACATTGTTTCTCCCATCCATCAATTATGTTTGTATGTGCAAAGTTTGTGCAAAAGGGGCTTGGTATATTGTTCCTTCCATTCCTCAATTGTATGTATTTATGTATGTATGTGTGGAGTTCTTGGAGCATGCTTATAGGAACCTGACTCTAACCATTCTGTGTGTGAATATGTATATGTCTGTCTGTAGGTCCACACATGTGTGAATCCTCTCTTTTTTCTTCTCTTTCTTGTCAGGTGTTAAAAAAAGTTTATTGTTTTTCTGCTGGCCACAGGGAGGGTTAACCCCAGTAAATTGAGCATTGATCTTAACCATTCTGATTGGTGTGAGGTAAAAGCTCAGAGTCATTTTGATTTGCACTTCCCTGATGACTAAGGATGTTGAACATTTCTTTAGTGCTTCTCAGCCATTTGAGATTCCTCAGTTGTGAATTTTTTGTTTAGCTATGTACCTCAATTTTTAATAGAGTTTTTTTTGGTTCTCTGGAGGCTAGCTTCTTGAGTTCATTGTATATATTGAATATTAACCCTCTACTAGAAGGATATAGGGTTGGTAAAGATCTTTTCTCAATCTGTGGGTTGCCATTTTGTCCTATTGACAGTATCCTTTGCCTTACAGGAAATTCAGGTAACAGCAGATGCTGGCGTGGATGTAGAGAAAGAAGAACACTTCTCTATTCCTGTTGGGATTGCAAGCTGTTACAACTACTCTGGAAATCAGTCTGGTGGTTCCTCAGAAAATTGGAAATAGTTCTATGGAGGACCTAGCTATACCACTCCTTGGATTTTCCCAAAAGATTCTCCAACATTTAGTAAGGACACATACTCCACTATGTTCATAGAAGTCTTATTTATGATAGCTAGAAGCTGGCAGCAATTTAGATGTCTCTCAACAGAAGAATGGATACAGAAAATGTGGTTCATTTACACAATGGAGTACTACTCAGCTCTTAACAACAATGACTTCTTGAAATTCGTAGATGAATAGATGGGACTAGAAAATATCATCCTGAGTGACATAATCCAATCACGAAAGAAAAAACAAAAAACAAAAACAAACCACACATGGTATGTACTCACTGATAAGTGGATACTATCCCCAAAGCTAGAAATACCTATTATACAATTTACAGATCATATGAAGCTCAAGAAGAAGGAAGACCAAAGTGGGGAGGCTTCAGTCCTACTCAGAAGGGGGAAGAAAATAATCATTGGGGTAGAAGGAGGAAAGGATCAGGGAGGGAGAGAGGAGGAGGAGGGAAAAAGGGGATAGATCCAGGGGAGGAGATGGGGGAGAAGTACAGAGGGTCAGGATTTTAAAAGGTATGTAGTAGTGGGGGATGGGGAATTGGGGTTAGCCATTAGAAAGTTCCAGATTCCAGGGATCCAAGAGTTTCCCAGGACTCAACAGGGATGACATTAGCCCAAATACCCAACAAAGGGGAGATAGAACCTGTATTTACCATATCCAGTGAATAGGCACGGCCCCCGATTGAGGGATGGGGCCACTCACCAATCTCAAAATATTAATCCAGAATTCCTCCTGCCATAAGGAAATGCAGGGACAAAGTAGAGCAGAGGTTGCAGGAAAGGCCATCCAGAGACATGGGGATCCATCCTATCTTCAGACACCAAACCCAGTCATTATTGCTGATGTCAAGAAGCGCTTGTTATCAGAAGCCTGGTATAGCTGTCCCCTGAGAGGTTCTGCAAGAGCCTGACCAATACAGATGTGGATGCACAAAGCCAACCATCAGACTGAGCATGGGGTGCTTAATGGAGGAGTTAGGGGAAGGACTGAAGGAACTGAAAGGTTTGTTACCTCTTAGGAAAAACAATATCAACCAACCAAACCTCCCCCTCCAGATCTCTGGGGTCTAAACCACCAACCAAAGAGTACACATGAAGGGACCATGGCTCCAGCTGCATATTATCAGAGGATTGCCTTAACTGGCAGCAATGAGAAGGGAGTCCCTTGTCTCAATGACCCAACAGAGTGGAATGCTAGGGCATGGAGGTGGGAGTGGATGGGTGGGTGGGGAAGCACTGTCATAGAAGCAGGGGAGATGGGAGGATAGGGGGATTAATCGATGGAAATGTGGGGAGGGGGATAACTTTTGAAATGTAAATAAAGAAAAAATCAATAATAATCATAAAAGCTTTATTTGCTCAGAGAAAGGTCTACTGAGCAACTTCTCTAATCACTGGCTGCCTTTGACAGCAGTCTCTGTAGGTATCTAGATCCATTCTGGTCAGTGGCTCTAAGCACTAATCTCTAATGGCTGCCTGCCTTGGTTTACACACCACACAGATGACAAAGCTAGTCATTGGCACTTCCCGTTTGTATGTGGGCACAGTGAAAAGTACATGAAAATGAGATAGATTATGATAAAGAAAACAAGATTACGATAAAGCTTCTATGAGATCTGTGCTCCTTGCATTGCTTAACATGATCCATTTTGTTTCTTCATTTTTCTTCTAGTGATGCTGTATCTGGAAAGAGCCCAGAGATTCTACACAGCCAGCATGAATCATTTCTGTCTGTTTCCCCTGGTATCTGGGGATCCTTTCAGAACAGGAGTGCTCTCATATGACAGTAGCTATGTCTGCCCTAGCTCCACTAGCTTTGTACTGGTGTGAGATCCTCCTACAGGCTCAGGAGGACAAGAACATGGATGGGGGTGCCTGGGGAAGAATGATGTTCATACTCAAGTGGAGCCCTCCAGGTTAGGCTAGCTGAGCTTGTGTTCTCATATATTGACAACCCTGCATGTCTGGGATTTCTACTTGATGGCTCAGTTCATTTGGAATCTATTAGTTCAAAGTTTAATACAAGACTATGAACATTGAGAGTTATTCTAAACTGCCTAATTGGTCCCCATGATGCAACACAATTATTTCTCCATGGAATCTGTGTTTCTGTGTTTGAAGGCAGAGTAAAGCAAACACACACACACACACACACACACACACACACACACACACACACACAAAATAACCTACCAGAAAAGGAAAAAGCAAAGACAGAAGTAAAATGTAAGCCTTTTCTCTGAAATAAGTGAAGGAGATCATTGTAGAGACTCAACAACAAGGAACCCTACTCTGGCCAGTCTGCTGAGAACTGCGTAGAATCTGAAGAATAAGGAGAAATGCCATACAAATATTGCAAACAAAAATAATTTGACAAAATTTAATTTACTTTCACAAGTATTTCTATGAATTGAAAAAGGAACAAAACGCTTTGTTCCTAAAACATAAATTGACACAAACACAGTATTCTATTTTTAAAAACTAGGAGGCATTCCTAAAAATATAGAAAAATGTCATGAATATTTGCCATTATTATTTCTACACAATATTAAATTAGAAATGATATACAATGCAGTTAGACAGAAAAAGCAAGCAACCTAAAAAGGAAAATGGATCATATTATCAATAAATATTATCATACTTTCCATAAAATGCCCAAGATAATTTCAAATATATGGGTATTAAGGGAACACAGTAAAATTACTATGTAATTCTCGGGAACGGATAACATTTCTATACATTGAAATTAACTAATACAGTCTTAACAAACTTTAAAACTATAGACATTTCAATTTACATCAAAACTATAGGACACAAAAGAAATTATCAAACAAAGATTGTGAAAAATTTGTAAGAAAACGTCCTAAATCCTTATTGCAAGCAATAAAGTGATATATTTTACACAATTTAAGCGATATTTATAAACAAAGACTCAAAGAATTAACCGAGTGACACACAATTTTCAACTGCAATTCTGACAAAATTGATTTTAAAGCTAATATAACAAAATAAGAACTGGGAATAACTAAGAATTATAGGCAAGAAAAATAAATGAAATTCATGGCATCAAACATGGTGGAGCTTGAAAAAATGTAGTAACTTAGTATTGTTAATAAGATTCATAAATATTCATTCAGGTCAGTAGGACTGAAAGAAATCCTAGAATTACCTCATATATCTCATATATCTTAGACTTATTAAAAAAAGTACTCTACAGACTGAAGTAAAAACAGGCATTTAAATTTTTTTGCTAGGTCAATTAGCTAATTATATTAGAAAAAAATCAAATTATATCTCTACGTTGAACCAACCATAAAGGAAGTCTCTAGTCACTGTATCTCTACATTACAAAAACAAGTTCTGGAAAAGCATACAGAGAAACATGAACATGTGTGTTTACAGTGGCAGGGGAAGAAACTATTTCTGGAAAAGACAATACATAGAAAATCACATTCAAGTAAAAAAAACTGAAACTTAGTGAAAACAGTATAAACAATTCTAAAATAAGCTGTCATGGAAAAAAGATACTAACTTTACAGAGGGCTGGAAAAGGTCCATAGTAAAACTATATAGAGTTTACTAAATACAATGACAAATATGTGCTACCGAAAAGCATCAAATGCTACTCCTCCTGTGTACCATAGATTCTCTATACACATTTTCCTGAAGGGGCCAATATGTGGGTTCAGAGATGATGTGTTTGTGTGTGTGTGTGTGTGTGTGTGTGTGTGTGTGTTAGGCAGTCCTTCTCTTCTGAAGTTCTGATAAGCACACAAGTTAAGCAATGTGAGTGCCATCCACAAAACAGCGTAGCTTTCAAGCACCGTGCTACATTAACTATGACTACATTAACTACATACTGTTATCTCTCAAGTTCACACATCACTATGTAACAGATAATCATTGTGATCAATGAACATACATCACTTTTCAGTCTGTAATTGATTATTATACAGCAGTTCACATAAACAACACGGACCATGCTCTAAATCAAGGCAATGTACATCAAAATACCTTGTGATACCCTTATAGTTCTGTTAGATGGGAAATATGTAAATATATGAAATGTGCTTATTATGATCAAACTTGAGTCATGGTCTTATATACTCTCTGCGTTGACTGAGCTTTCTCAGTCGAGGACAGAGAGAAGCATGGGAAATCAATCAAAGGGTACCCTACTGAGGCTGCCCTTATATTAGATCAACTCCCTAATGAATAACTCTAAAACTTGCCCCCATCACACCAGCCAGTTTAAGGATTCCTTAGAGAAGTGGTGACTAGTAGAAGAGAGTTTGCTAATATGATCACTACATTTTAATAACAACAATCAATTTGAGTTTATACCACAATATATGTAAATGGTTTAAAAATAATTAGAAATTTTCTGTTGAAGAATCTACAAGTTCATTGACTACCCATCATGCCCATTTTGATGAGGGCCATCCACAATGGATTTTTAATTTTTCAGATACTATATTTTCACTTAGATATTTTATTTTGGTTCTTTTATACTGCTTTGTTTTTCTGCCTTGAAATACTCTTTTGCATTTCTGTGAAAACTATTTACCTTACTTCATAGAACATATTTATAGTAAATGATTTGTAGTCTTTGATAATTCTATATTTGGGTCACTTTAGATTGCTATCTATTGATATTTCCCTTTAGAATTTTTCTTATTTCCAATTATTGTTATGTCAAATATTTAAATGAATGTTGGATTTAAAAGTGTATCAGGAGACTGTGAATCCCATTACAACACCTAGAGATTGTTGCTCTTCCATTTGTTTAGCAGGAACAGATCACAGGTGATAAATGATCAATTCCAGATCTGTTATATGGGAAGTATTCAAATATATGAAGTATACTTAGTGTGATCACTCGACTCATCTACTCTCTTCTTGGACTGAGCTTTGCAGTCATGGACAGGGAAAGCACAGGGAATTCATCCAATGTGCAGTCAACTGAGGCTGACCTTGCCACTAATGAATCCCTAGGGAATTTCCCTTTAGGTTAGGATCTCATAGAAAGTACTGTTTCACTTTCTATGTATAGTAATTCAAATTGGTAGCTTAGTGTTCAAAGACCTTACTCTGTTGCTTTGGTTGTTTCTCATGCACATGTCATTCAGAGCCTTTTCTATTATGGCTAATGCTTAACTCCTCACATCCTTCACTCTGCTCTTTTGGGTTTTAAACCATCACTTATGCTATTACTAAAATAATAATAACAACTACATCAAATAGCTCTGGTAGATGATAAACAACAAATCCTTATTTCTTTTGGTTTTTGTAGGCTTGAGGAGTGCTATATCAAAACTCCAGCAAAGTCAGTGGCTGGAAAAAACATGCCTTCTTTTTCATACACAAGTTTCATTCCATTTAGTGAGAGAACTCTATGAAATCTCCTTCACAAGGGTACCAATCCCATTAACAAACTTTGCTACAGTTTAAAGGAGCCATTTTCCTGTAACTATTCATTAAGTTGAGATTTCAACATATGACCTTGATGCAAACAAGCTTTCAGTCTATAGTGATGGAGGGGGTGAACTGAGAACTTCTATCAGTGTCTACAGAAAACTTAGGACTCTGCCTCTGCAGCTCTGTTTTCTTTTGGATTTTGCCCACAACGCATGGAATTCTGAGGTTTTAATTCACATTGCTCCAATAGGAAAGTACAGATTCCATCCAAAATTTTACCCAACACTGTTACTATGCATAATGCTAATATAAATATATGTGATTAGAGTTGCAATTAAAACTAAGAAATGAAGAAAGACAAGTGGAAAATATGAAGATGTTCATGTTAATGCTCACTGTCTATTTCAGTAGATTTGGAATCACCTGGGAGACACACCTCTAGATATATCTGTGAGCATGTTTCCAGAAAGGTGGGAAGATCACATCATGAGTTGACTTGTAAGGATAAAGGAAAAATGGAAGCTGTTCTCTCTGTTTCCTGGCTATGATGTAACCACATGATCATCTACCTCACACCCTTTTTGCCACAGCTTGAACCACTCTCAAAACAATGCCTTCCCTTCTGTGATTGCTTTGTGAACTATGGATCAATAAATCCTGATTTTCTGAAGTTGCTTTTGTGTGGTCATATGTAGTCACATCAATGAGAAAAGTAACAGAAAAGTAGGTAACAAGGAGTAGAGGATGCAGAGAGGACTGGTGCTCTAACCAACCTGACCTTGTAGTTTGTAGGACACTGGAGTTGATTTTTAAGTAGAATGTTGAAAAATTTAGAGTAATGTATGATGGAAAACCTTGAGTATTGTAAGAAGAGCTTAAAGTTCAATTTGGTAGGATTTTAGACTAACAGAAAGCCAATGGAAAAGCAGAAAGTCAAAACTGAACATCAGGTTTCAGAGGAAAATAAAATTATACTGAGAATTTGGCAAGAGGCTGTTTCTGCTATAATATGGTAATGCCTAAGACTCCTTTCTGTTGTTGTTCTCATAGTTTGAATGAAGATGAACCCCAAAGAATAAGCTAAGTTGTTTAACAGAGGAAATTTCCTACCACCATCACATTTGCATATGGCACAGTTGTATTTCATTGCTTTTAGTCATATCTTCAAAGAAAGAAAGCAGAAACATAACATGTGCACCTTGGTTTTAAAAGGAGCTTGGTGAGTTTAAAGTTTCAGACAGGGTCAGTTCAAACAGAAAAACTACAATTATTAGAAGTTATAGACATTAAAGAAAGCCCTGTGTCTTTATATGGCCAAGAAGAGGGTCTCTGAGGGCAAGGCCACAGTTTATCAAAGGTGTAAACTCACAAAAATTAAAATTCAGTCTAAAGGAGAATGTAATTAATATGCAAGGAAAGAAGTTTCCCTCTCAACACCAACCATTTAAGCAAAATTTTTCCCAGAATCAACCACCAAGTACACAGAGGTATTTACAAACATGGTAGAAGAAAGGTGACTTCATGTCAGTGTTGCCCATGTGGTGCTAATTTTTCAGTCATACAAAATGTAGAGACCTGAAATCTTGGAGGTTTGGATCAACATTTTAGAAAATGATAGAGAACAGGGGAATGCCCATCAGGGTTGGGTTTGTAAGACTGGGCCTCCAAGTCCAGGATGTCCCACTCACAGAGACACAGAGTTGGAGATTGATGCAACAAGCAAGAGGTTTAATGATCCAGTACATTGAGGTGGCCCTGTGATTGGGACAGAGGCAACCCCAAAGAACAAAAGCACACACTTTCAATACTTTTTCAGGGTATAGGCTCTAGGTTACAGTATTAGTTGGTTATTTCTCATTGGTGAGACTTATTACCCTTTAAATTCATTGGTGGCTGCCTATTGTCCTTTGAATTCATTGGAGGCCCTTGGTGGGGAGATATCTTTGGCATGCAGAGGGGGTGGTAAAGGATCCCTCCCTTACTGAGGTTAATTAATTTGAGCAGCCATGGTTGGGGGGCTGGGGCTGGGGGTGGCACTGCTAAAGGTGGTTAGCTCATTTCCTGGAACAGGGTGTTATCCTAAATTCTTTGGACAGTGTGTTAAATTCCCAGCCACCAGGTGTTTGCTCAAGGCAGCCTTTGACCTTAAAGTTTGAATCTTAGCCTTTGTCCTTAAAGTTTGATTCTTTCAGGTTCTCTGTGAAGAGGTCAAAAAGGCCATTGTGTAGTACTGTGAAGGTGACTCTTAGCTTCTCCATTCATCTTCCTTACTTCCTGATGAAGGGTATTGTGCCACCAATTGATTAATGCTTTTACCAAAACTCAATCAATTTTCACCATTACACCATCTCCATCTAGATGAGCTACACTTTCAAACTGGGTGAAAATAAACCCTAACCCTTCATTCCTTAGGTTGTGTTGTTGGTATTTTGTCATAACAACAAGACAGGAACCAGAACACAACTATATCATTCATTCTTACTCTTTAAACTCTTTTCCTCATTTGTTTGACTAAAGATTTTCTGTTGACATGAGAGAGGAGAGAGAGAGAGAGGGAGAGAGAGAGAGAGAGAGAGAGAGAGAGAGAGAGAGAGAGAGAGAGAGAAATGATAGAGAGAGAGATGGGGAATCAAGAGAGGGAGACAGAAGTTAGACATAGAAAAAACATTACATTTTCTTTTTTAAAGTTCCCTTTTAAGTATTTAATTCATTGTTTTATGGTTGAAATAAATTCTATAGTACTGTCTGTAAGCATAGGTATCAATGCGTGTGATAAACAATGGCACTGAATGACAGGCAATTATGCCTCTGGCTTTTCGTTATTATTATTAACCTTTCCAAATTTAGAAAGGCCAATTATTCAGTTTATTCAATTGGAATTTTTAAGATGCAGTAAATCATAACTACAATAGTTTGACAATGAAAGTAGACATTATTTTCTCTTTTTTTCCCCTGTATGTGAGAAAGAGGGCAAAATGATTTTCATTTCAGTGATTTTTTTTCTAGCAAAGGGCTGTAACCTTATTTAGCCATTGTTAGCTACGCTAGATCATAATAGCCCCTGTTATTGTTCAGGTAGTAATCAAAGCTGGAACGCAAGCACATTGAAAGAGAAGGGCAAGGAAAGCAACATGCTTTTTGATCTTTCAAACTTTAAGTCCAGTGCAACTCTAGTCTCAATTTCAATGTGTGAAGAATCATCGTCTTTATTTAAAGGAAAATCTGGACCCAATGAAAGACAAGTGCTTTTCTTAGATCCCATCAGATAACTGAACAAGTAAGGAAAGCCACCATGGCAGAGTCTTTAGACACAGGACCAAGGAGAAAGAGACAGGAGGATGTGCTTCTGGGATGTTATGGCTGGGATGAGGAATCAGCGAGAATATTTGAATAGATATGACATATTGTTACAGCCTGGCGTGGACTAGAGAAAAAAATTACTCTAGGCTGTAGTCTTTAGGGGCCATACCTTGTGAACTCTCACTCCAAAAATCCTATTAAGTTCTTATGATGAAGTTCTGAGAAAAAAGAAAAAAACCCACTCCCGGCTCTAGCCAAAGGAATGAGAGAGTAATTATTTTGAAGCACATTGTGGACTTCCTCCATAATAAAGACCTAATGATCAGGGGAAAGAAACCTGGGAGTATTATTTAAACAACTCTGCTCTCTATCCTTCCTGCCTTATGCAAATGGGAAAGGAGGCTAAGAACTTTATATGAATCTTTATATAAATAGGTTGGGAATACAATTGTGAAGGACAGATGGGAATAGAGGCCAGGGAGTGAGGACACAGACCAGACATAGCACAGGAAGAACGTGTCTGCGAGGCACATCTCACTGATGACAACTGATCAGATGAATTGGACATTGTTCTTTGCTCCATCCTAACTGGCCCATCGTCGAGGTTGCAGTGCCATCTGTGGAAGGTGGTTGACAGTGCTGTAGGACACCCTCAGAGGGACGGCCTAGTGAAATCTGAACTGGAAAGGAATGAATAAACAAGGACGTAGGAGCAACTGTGATTCTTTAGCACTTAGCTCCAGAAAACATTAAATACAGTTCAGCTCTTTTTTTTTTTTAATTAATTGCTCACTTTAATAATCTGGTCGTGATGATTTAGGCTGGTAGTCTTTCTTTCTCCTCGTATCTTTTTTTCCATTAATATTCTTTATTCACTTTACATCCAGATCATAGCCACCCTTCACCTCCCAATCCCCACCTCACATATCTCCTCCTTCATCCCCTCCTCTTGTTTCCCTCTGAGAAGAGGGAACCCCCACCCTACCTTCCTGATATCAACACTTCCTGGTACATCAAGTATCTGCAGAATTAGCCACATCCTTGCCCATTGAGAGCAGATAAGGCACCCTAGGGAAGCAAGATCCACAGGGAAGCTACAGAGTCAGGGACAACCCCTGCTCCAGTGGTTTGCTGGCCAAATGAAGACCACGCTGCACCTTTGCTACTAGTATAGCCAGCCCATACGCGCTTTTGGTTGGTGGGTTCTGTCTCTGGGTGCCTCCAAAGGTCCAGGTTAGTTGACTCTGTTGGTCTTCTTCTGGAGTCTCTATCCCCTAGGGGTCCCTCAGTCCTTCTCCCAACTCTTCCAGAAGACTCCCAGCACTCAGGTGTCTGTATCTGTTTTAGTCAGCTGCTGGGTGGAGCCTCCCAGAAGGCACTTGTACTAGCTCCTGTCCCGCAAGCAAGCACTACTATCATCAGCTCCTAAGGTGAGAATAAAACCCTCACTCTGTAGGCCAATTTACCTCAGTCTAACTCCAAAGCATTACATAAATTTCAGAAACAAACAAACAAACAAAACCTACGAAACAGTTAAGGGGAAATGATTACTCTAAATTCAAAGGGCCATAAAATCCAGTATCAGGATATGATAGTAGGAATAAAGTTATCAGTGTTAGGTCTCAAAGAAACTCAGAACACGTGGCTAAGGTGCTTACTTAACATATCAAAGGGGACACTGGCCAGCTCGCCCAGGATCCATCAGTACCTGTGGCTCTTCCCAACATTACTAATGGCTGTGGGTCCTCCCAACACCTCTCACTGTGCCCCTACCCTAAAACTCCACCCCCATTCCAGGTCCAGGCTTCCATTTTTTCTTCCCCCAGTCTGAGCCCTATATAACCCAGTCATTTTACGTAGTCTAGTCTCTTGGCCTCCTGGCCTAAGCCAACTCTTGGTCAGCATCTCCTCTCTTGCTCTCTCTCTCTCTCTCCTTCTCTCCTCTCAGGTTTATCCTGCCCCCCATGTTCAGCCCAGACTCTTCCTTCTGCCTGCTTTCTCCCATATATCTACAATAAAAAAATCATCTCCATAATTTAGGAGTATCTAATATGTTTATAAAAAGATAAAGAAAGGATGTGTCCCAGGTTTCAGCACCAATGTTGTGTTACTAAAAGGATAAAGAGAGGATAGATATAGTCTATGGAGGTCTGGGGAACCCATACTGAGACATCCCTTGCCTCCTGAGGGACCAGCCACAGGATAGTATAGTATAGAACAGAGTTATTCAGGGCATGAGGAGGAGTATTAAGAGGGTAGAAGGGCAGAGAGGGAGGGAGGGAGAGAGAGAGAGAGGCATAGAGGTGGGCCATGAGCTCATGGAGAGAAGTGGGGAGGGGGGAGGGGAATGGGGGAGAGAAGGGACAAAGAGGGAAGAGTGTAAGAGCAAGAGAACAAGAGCAAGAGAGTGAGGAGGGGGCAAGCAGCCCCTTTTATAGTGTCAGCATGCCTGGGTGTTGCCAGGTAACTGGAGGTGAAGCTTAGACAGAATGCTAACATTCCCCCATTTTGATTTAATTAAAAAAGAAAAACTAGAAAGGCGATGGTGAAGCAGGATAGAGTCCTTGTGATCACTGACTGCTTCATGCTTGTTTGGGGTCGACGGGTCTCTAGGGAACCTAGAAAAGTGTGTATGGGATGTTTGCCGAGTCTTAGGTGAGTTGGATGTTTTCTTGTTGTCCAGGGTCTAAGGAACCATCTGAGGATAGGTCACAAGGAACAGGTCCAATAGAGGCATCTGTGTCTGTGAGAGGAGATTGGGAACATCTGGAGGTTGCTGCTCTGGAGCTGTGCCAGGTGTAGTAAGCACCTGGACTTGACAAGATGCTGAAACACACATATATATTTATTAAGGAGAGAATAAGTACATTTGGAAGAAAGAAATTTTTTTTCTTAGATGTACATTGGAAACCCAGAGGAATCCCACCCTCTGGAATAGGTAGTAAGTGGGGACTTTAGACAGAGGTACTTACTGGATGGACTCTATTTGGTCCATAGGAGGTAGATCTGAGTGGGTTTCTTGTAGCTTATAAGTTTACAAAAGAGATTAACAACATGAGTTTTTGTGGAGCAGAAGGAATAAGAATTTGTGATTACTGTTGGATCACATAGTAGTGAATTTGGCAAGAAGAAGAAATATGAAGCATTTAACCAATGTAAACCGCGTTTAGGTAAGGAAGTAACCAATTACATCTTTGAAAACTTTACATCTGAACTAGTTAGAAATTGAGTTTAGAGCTCTGTATTTTTCGATTGTCAAGCTACAGTTACCTTAGCTGTCAATAGAGTCAGAAATCTGGGGAGGAATAAACTATAATCTAGCAGTCATATAGTATTTAAAAAGTGACAGCCCATTAACCAACAGTTCCCAGTGGTCTCTGTGGTCTTCATGGTAACTTGGGCAAAGTCAATCTGGGTTTCAAGCCCAAAAGATGCAGAGCTGTTTTTCTGTGGAATGGATACATGTGCCATGAGAAATGACTTACCTTGATTTAGATAAATCAGTTGACTCTGAGTTTTGTATTCAGTTTGTCCCTTGTGTTTCTCAGTGGCTATCATATCACAATCTAGGCAGCCTCTTAAAGCTGTATTCATATCTTCTGAGACCTTGTGGAGCAAAGAGTTAAAGGCTTTGAGAGATTCTGTTTGTCATAAACTTAAATATATTAATAATTACCAGACTTCTGACAAGACTGAGGGCTATATTGATTGGTTACATCTAAATAGAGCACATCATCTGTACAGGGTGGAAAGTCAAGCTATAAGACTGAGTACTGTACTGAAACTTTCTAATAAAGGAGGAGTTAGAGGTGTGGGAACCCTGTCTGCTTTCTATCTGAGAAAGTTCATTAGCTGGGTCAAGGTTTGTACTGTCATCTGATGTGTGCCTCATAGCTAAGAGAAGTTGAGTTCGAAGACAGTGAGTTACCCATGGGGGGAGGTATTGAATTAGTTGTACCAGCATCCTGAGAATAATCTCAACACCCCAAATTTCTGCCAAGCTAGATGTCTAAGTCATCACTCAGACCATCTAGAGGCCATATATAGTGAGTTCAAGACTCACCAGAAAGCACTTCTACCAAGGCCTGCGAGTTTCTTTAAAAGGCTGCAAGAGCTCAGAAGGGGGAGGGGATAGAGAGTTGCTCTCCAGGGAATACTTGCCCAAGGGTCAAAGTCTAATCTTGTGTGTCAGCTAGGAGACCCCTTTATCCCATAAAGGCTGGCCTGGCTCTGTTTGGGAAATCGGGATCCTGCTTGCCTCCTGGGATTGGCAGGGGCTTGGTTCCCTGGATTACTCCTAGTTCAGGGGGAAAGAGTACCAATGTGCAAACTCCTCACCAACTGGCAGATAGGCGATGATATACCTGAGTGCCACAGAGAATGGCAGTTTTGCACTGCCAGATATTCTGGTAGAGATGAGGTAACAAAGGTTGTGGTTCTATTGCAGTCTAAGGAGCCTATCGTTCCTACAGAATCTATCCCAGATATCTTAAAACAGTTTGCCACACCAAAAAGAGGGATAGAGAAAAAGATATGGCGTCAAGGTGACATCAGAGACAGGGCAGTTGACAAAAGGTGAGGTGAGGTCATTGGGCAGTATCACTGGAGCGGCTGTGAATTAGTTCCCTGGGGTACACATAGCCAGCAATCTTTAAAGCGACTAGGTCAGGTGACATTAAGGAGTTGGTACGCTGAGGTCAGGGTCTGAAGCAAAAGGCGAATGACAACTTAGTGCCATTTATGAGCAGGGATGTCAAAGTGGTAAGGACCTTAGAGGAGTGTTTGGTTACCTCCCCCACTTTTCCAATATCTAGAGGTTGGGCAATTGAGACACATTTTTTTCTGAAAGCAGAAAGTATTTATTGGGGACCCTGCTTGATTTTTACAGAAGAATTCACCAACAACTCCTGTCCCCCACCTGACATTCTATAGGTCTTATATGTAGAAAGAGTGTCTTGCATTGTTGAAGAAGTGATTGGTTCATGATCGTCACATATTTTTCTGACAAGACCAATATGGGCAGCCCCCATGTTCATTTGACCATTTTTTTTACAATTGTCTTTTGTTTCATCAAAGAGAAAGCAAGTAAAGAGATGATAATATTTAGATGGAATAACTGATATAGGGATGACAGCAATTTGGATGGGTTCCTGGCATCTGGCCTTGGAACACTTTCCTAGAAACTATTTGGAAAGGCTGTTTGTTTAGCAACAGTGGGGTTCTGGACCTCTTAGACTCTAAAGTCTACCTGAGAAGTTGGTAAAGGAAGCAACATGTTATTGTTGTAGGTTGGCTGGCTAGAAGAAGGAGCAGGGGGAGCGTTGTCAAGCTTGGGTTTAGTTGCACGGGTGGAGCAAAGGAAATAGAGGCTCCCACCTTAGCTAGAAGATCCCTTCCCAGTAAGGGGTCTAGGCATGTTGGCACTACCAAAAAGGAATGGGTGAGAGGCACATCCCTAAAAATGCAACTAAGTGTTGAGGTTTGGTGAGGAAGATAAAGTGGTCCTCCTACCCCAACAATCTAAAAACTGAGATGGGTTTTCCTGTTTTTCCTGGATGACCTCTTGAAGTTTTTCAAAATTTACTGGTTTTAGGGCTGCCCTGCTAAGACCGGCCAGGAGGCAGGTTTTGCAAATAGAGAAAAGTAATAAGAAAAGTATGCCATGTGTGAGACCTTGATGGGGAGAATTCAAGCCTGACACTGAGCACAGCAAGCCTTGGGAATGGAAGAGGCACAAGGCTCATGCACGCGGGCAGGTGCAGTTGAGGCACCAGGGTGCTCTGGTGCTTCTGTGAAGCTAGGACCCAATCAGGCGAGGCAGAGGTTCGTCCTAACAGCTGGAAGCACCACACCAATGATTCCTCCGCTTCAAGCCAGCACTGCCAGACCCTGTGGTGGGCGGGGGTGGGGGGAGAAGTAGCATCCAGTAATGAGTGTGCTATTCTTGTGGCGGGCAGGGGCAGGCACTGTGAGAGTGCAGGGCAAAGTCTGTTTTCCTTGTGACTGTGGCAGGCAGAGAACCGGAGCAAAGTAAAGGAGAAGGAGAGAGAGAGAGAGAGAGAGAGAGAGAGAGAGAGAGAGAGAGAGAGAGAGAGAGAGAGAGAGAGAGAGAGATGTATGGGTTTCAGCAGGTAGAGTCCCTGGCAGGACACAAGTTGCAGGGCTAGACCCACTTTTCCCACTATGGTGAACCAGGGGCTGCAGCACCTGCAGTAGCGGGCAGAGCACAGAAGCCCCAGAGAATTCACCAAGTATAGGGGTCGCGCAGGCATGGGGCACGTGCTTTTCATGGGAGCAGCAGCAGTGTACAGCAATGAGGAACGGTGGAGGGGAAAGCCCACGCTACTGATTGCTAGTAAGAGAGTGCAAGTTTAGTGACCACATAGAGATATTGCTTTCTGCTTATTGTGAATTAGACCAAAATATCCCAGTAAATAGGGACAAGTCGGTGAAGACAGACCGCATAAGTGAGAGAATAGGAGCTCGGTGCCCCTGAGTGAGAGAGCAGTTTATCCAGGCACAAGTCTGGCATTTCAGCAGCAAGAAAGAGACTGTCTCAAAAGGAGACAGAAAAATCTCACCCAAGGGGAAAAGTCCTAGAATGAGGGTCAGTGAAAAGCTCCATCCTCAAGGATAGCACAGGAGTAGCTCCAAGCTCAAGAATACTCCCCTGGGACCATGTGGACTTTTACTCTGACCAGTTGGGGGAAGGGGTTTAACAGTTCTCCTTGTTTAGGCTAGCAAATGTTGGCTCCCATATTACAGCAATGGGGTGCAAACCTGCAGTGTTTCTAAATCAGTCATAGCATCATGTGGTGTGCTTATAAAAAGATGAAGAGAGGATATGTCCCGGGTTTTGGCACCAATGTTGTGTTAATAAAAGGATAAAGAGAGGCTAGATATGTTCTGTGGAGGTCTGGGGGAAGGAAGTACCTCAGCAGGCCTGTGCTGAGACATCCTTCCCCCCCAGGGACCAGCCACACAGCAGTGTAGAGTAGAAGAGAGTTTATTCAGGGCCTGGGGCAAGGAGTTAAGAGGGTAGTAGGGCAGAGAGAGGAGTAGAGGCCGGCCATGAGCACGTGGACAGAAGTGGGGAGGGGAATGGGGAGAGAAGGGACAAAGGGGAAAAGGGTAAGAGCAAGAGAGCAAGAGAGCGAGGAGGGGGCAAGCAGCCCCTTTTATAGTGTCAGACACACCTGGCTGTTGCCAGGTAACTGTGGGGTGGAGCATACCTGTCTGTTGCCAGGTAGCAGTAGGGGTGCAGCTTAGACAGAAAGCTAACAGTATTCATGTCCTCCTTTTATTTCCAATTTCAAATCAGTTATACTACTTGTTGACACAATATTGCCACTGCTTCTTCAAAGGGAATAAGAATTTATTCTGGAGACAAATATGGCAGAGCATGGCCCAGGAACAGCCAGGTATGGCGTTTAAGCATACCAACATTTGCACGAGTATTCACAAGAGAACAAAATAAAGTCAGAAACCAAGACACAATGAACAAAATATAAAATCCTCATTCCTTCTGTCAGGTTTTCTGTCAGTGTTCTTAAGAGATTAATATTTTGAGAAAACATTGTTTCTCCTAACAGAATAAAGCAATGGTTCTACATCAGAGTATGAAGATTTTGACCTTAAGATTGTTTAATAGTCTCTAATTAATGTCAATGAAGTTATATTCATGCTATCTTTGGTTTTTATCTTTTATAATCTTTTTTATTTATTCTTCCCACCTTCCTCCCTATTTAACTCTATGTTCTTTCTTAATTCTCTCTAAAAGAGAGAAAAACAAAAGCAAGCAAACAGAACTAATACATCAAAATAAAAAATCAGTAAAATCCATCAACACACACACACACACACATGTTCCCACTATTAAATTGAATTCATTTGTGTTCCTATGCATGTGCCTTCCCTTTGTTTATTTTGTCTGCTAGTTTGGTCCTCATCTGTCTACTTTCATTTGGAACATTCTTTTAGTTTAAAAAATTAAATTATAATCTAAAAGCATGTTCACTGAACCTTCTTTTTTAAAATATGCACACACACACCCACACACAACTATTGTATTTCCTTTTTCTTTATTTTTTTGGGAGGCTGAGTGGTTTCCACAAAACTTAGAAAAAGGAAAGTAATAAAATAACATTGTTTCAAACTGTAGTTTATCTAAAAACAAGGGAAGATTATAAAAAATATCCAACAGTTACAGCTACAGGCAGATCAAAGTTAATCATCTACTTGCTAAAATCTAAGTCCTATTCTAATGTGAACTTTGACATTGGCTTTTCTAAGAAGGACTTCTTTATGTTTGGTCCAGGAGATAACTGCAAATAGTGCTAACAGCTGGGACTTCTGTTTCCGCCCTGTTGTGATTTCCTCTACTTAAGGGTCACCTGTTCCTCTTTGTTTTAAGCAAGTAATTCAACTGAGCATCTCTACCCAGGTTACTCTAGTCTGCCTAAAACCTGAAAGCCTTGTGATAAATTATTCTTCCAATATATTGTGGAGAGAAACTGCTAAACTTAAATTATATTTGTGGAGCTGTGAAGCACATTATTATTTTTATATGTTTACACGATATTTTAAAGCTTTAAGCAGAAAAAGCAGGTAGTTACAGATTGGCTTTACAATGAATGTCTTGTTTCGTTTTGTTTATTTCCATTTAAAAAATTGAAAACAAATTCTTCTCTCATATATCCCAACCACAATTCCTCCTCCTTTCACTCCTCTTAGCCTCCCACCTCAACTTTCAGAACCACATCAGCTCTGTTTCTTCTTCAGGAAAGATTGGGCTCCAAGAGAGGGCAGTCAAACAGGACAAAACAAGATGCAAGACGAAAACTCTCATATCCAGGCTGGAAAAGGCAACCCAATGGGAGGAAAAGAGCTTCAACGGCTGGCAAAAGAGTCAGAAGATTCATCTGCTCCCAATGTTAGGAGTCCCACAAGAACACCGAGCTAACAGTCAGGACTTTTTTTTAAGAGTCATGCTCTTGGGTTTGACTATGATGAGGACCTTGAAAACTATGTTTCTCTAAAGATGTAGTGTTAAGGAAAGAGAACACACAAATAGGCAACTGCCCCTGCATATTAGTGCTCTATTGTTAAGTTCAGAAGCCACCCTAAAATGTTTTTATCCACATATGCGTGAATATAAATGTCTTAAATAACACACACCAAGAACAATAATTTTACACAGTAAGTTAAACCTATAAAAATAAAGTAGCTACAGACTTTGCTATGTAGCTATTTTAAGGATTTCAGGGGCATATTGAGTTTTGTTCCAGTTGGTTTAAATTCAAAATGACATAAAAATTATAATTATATGAAACATCTATAAGCACATATGACTTCAAAGTCTACTTTCCAGTAAAAACTAAGTAGAAAGTTTCTATGTCTGTGTTTTCTGGATATAGGAAAGGCAGAAAGAAAACTGGAGCATTGACAGATGAAGCTTTTTCTACAGACCCATGCTAATATTTTCCCCTCAAAAGAAAGGTCAATTGAGAGAGAGAGTAGGAGGTGGGTTTTTAGAAATGTGGTCAGTAAGGGATTGGTCTTCTCTCTAGGTTTTATCATGGAATAGCCTATAGCAACCTTTCTCTTTGATGTAAAGTTTTACTCTGCTTAAGGAGGACAGAGAAAGTTGGAGAGTAGATTAGAGGAGAGTTGAGCATAGTAATGTCCCTTAAATTTACATTGAGTTTTACATGTCAATGTGGTATTTATTTATTTTTTAACCTATTTTGTAATTTTAACACTGTCTTTAAAGAGTCTTTCCATGATTGTAATTCCTAATATTTATCATTTCTCTCCTGCACACAGTTTAACTTGTCCAGTAAAGCAGGCTTTCTACGCACGATCTTTAGTTCTTGTGCTTAGAGAAGTTTTAGTTTACCGTGTCAATTAACAAACAACAAAAACAGTGAACACAATTGAAACACAAGAAGTGTTCTCTACTGAGAGAAACATACCTTTTGTTAGACAGGTCTGTGTTGTCAAGTGCTTACACATTGAATTATCATAAAGTCAAGCATGAATCCAGCTGGAGTAACAAAGGACAGTTTTGTTTTGTGTTTTCCCAGAACGTTCTTTCCTTCAATCTCAGTTTCTATTTCTCCTTAAAATTGAAGTCTTCTTCATGATAGCTAGGGAATATGTGAATCAGATGAAATTCATATTTCTTTTGGGAGTAGCTCCCTCTCCCCTGAAGGAAGAACAGCTCCTCGCACTGTGTCTTCAGCTTGTTTATAGGAAGTGCGTGAAGACTCAAGAAACTAGATGATCAGCCCTTATGTGTGCCTTCTCTGCTGAGCCAGAACGATTTACCAACCCAGGAGTAAGATATACTTAGAGCTTCCTAGGAAGATGATTACATACTACATGGTATTCCTCCTGACAGCTCCACCCTACTGTGCTGGAAGGAACAAGTGTCTCTTATATCTGGTATCTGAATGATTAGGACAATTATAGAATTAAACTAAAGCAACGAAATTACAGTGAACAAAGCAATATTACCGAAGAACTCAGTCAGATCTCGGAAGAGTAGCAGGGGCAAACAGACTAATGGTTGTAACTTAACCAATGTTCTGAAAGCAATAAGAAATTAATTGAATTTCACAAGACCAAATAAACTAAAATCAATCAAACAAAAAATAAGATACCTTTTGAAACAAAATTCTATGAAGTAAGAAGAAAAACAAACGAAACCTATCCAAACAAAATAGAATCTAAACGATTGTCTCAGAATAAATGGAGGGATCATTGCCCAATTCAAGAGAGGGGGGCCTGAGCTCCAGAAACAACGCACTGACCGTGTCTAAGGAAGCAGTGCTAGATGGATGTGCACAAGATGGTAACTGGGACCAACACAGGTGACTTTTGCAGGGAAAATAGGTCATGGCTGAAAGCCTATGTTACTTGCCAAAATCTGTAGAAGCCAAAACATAGCCTTACCTCAAAGATTGTAACAAATAGTTTATTTTCCAGCCAAATAAAACCATGGCTGGGAATCATGGATTCAGATCCTCACCCCCTGAATAGTGTGTTTCAATGCAGTAAGAGTTTCATGAATTATTTTTAGCAACATATCAAAGTAAAGTCATAATCAAGGCACTTAGTAAACATGTTGTTGACAACATCAAAAGGGAGTAGCGGTAGAGCTGGAAACTCTCCGTGATAGGTAGGCTTTGTCTGAGGACATTCTTAGCATTGGGCTTGGTAGGCGCTATTAACTTATCAGTACATTCAAAAAAGATGTGTATAGACTACTACAAACATAGAGGTGGAGGGTAAATGGTAATAAAGAAAATTAAAGGTAGCTTCACATGATTTGGCTCAGGACTTGCATGCTTCAAATCTCCCCACAATTTTTACTTCTAACCAGTGAATGACTATTGTAGCATATTTAACTTGGCTGAGGCCTTTTAAATGTTAACACCAGTTTTCACTATAATCAGTGTGGTAAAAATGTAAAAGGAAAAAAAAACAGACAATGTAAGACAACAGTAAAAGCAGAAGAGAGAATATCTGGGGAATAATTAACTCTAAAGAAAGTCTAGTTGTCTAAGCACTCATTACATCAGTAAAAATTCTCCAGGCATGCAGATGTGCTATGGACCAGATATTGGTATAGGAAGTAGTATGAAAATAGTTAATAATGGTAAAAATAAAATAGTTTTCTTGTTCTTACTGGATTCGAAACATAATTACAAGCTTAAAAGTCATTAAAAAGCTGGGTGATGATGGGAAGATGAAGGCTAGCCTGGTCTACAGAGCTCCAGGACAGCCAGGACTATACAGAAAAACCTTGTCTCAAACAAACAAATAAAACAAACAAAAGACAAAACAAAACAAAAAAACCCCTAAAACAATAGCGAAACAAAAACCAAAAACACACAAAACAACCCTCGAAAACAACAAAAAAGTTATTAATAAACATCCCTTTATGTATTTATACATAAATACATAAACACAAGGTCAGATAAGAATCAATGCAGAAGAGAATTTGGACACATGGAAGAGAAGATTTGGTGCTATTTGAAAGTAAAACTAAACTAGTCAAAATATAAATAGTAGATTCTAGCTCATTCCTAGTTTTCTTCAAAGAGATATTTAACCACTATTAGGCAGTAAATGAGATCAAATTTTAAAAATATTCAGTCACAATGACTAAAGCACATGAAAGGGTGGTAAGCAACACATGAAGGATGTAGGAAGCACAGTATTGCTATTATTTAACTCTTATTAATAATAATTTTTTAAAAAAAAGTGGTTGAATATTCAAGTTAAAGACATATTGCTACCATGGAACAAAAATATAAGACATGGCTGTTGTTGATAAGAAACTATTTAAATATTAAAACTCAAGTAAGTTAAATGTTAGAGACAGAAATATAAACCACACCAACACCAAAAAAAAAAAAAGTTGATGTGTCTCTATTGATTTAAGAGAGTTCAGATTTTAGATCCAAGGAGGACATCAGAAATAAGCTAAGCATTGAATGATGATAAATTAATTTTACAAGAAGATAGACATTCTCAAAGTGTATGTATATATCAACACACCACCAAAATATATTCATTAAATATTTCATAGATATTAAAAGAAATAGAAATATCTAATATTTGAATTAAAATCGTTAGTATACTCTGTCACTGTACAGCAGATAGAAGATCAATAAAAGTATGAGCGCTCTAAATGGTGCAATCACTAAGGTTGATCTGATTGGTAGTCATTGAATCTTCAGCCTAACAAAAATCTAATATATTTTACTCAATCTCATGTGGATGATTTACCAAAATGACCCATATTCTGTGTGATAATTCATGTAATAATAACTTTGAAGAGCTGGAAATTGTGCGAAGTATATTCTCAAAGCAAAGCTGAATTAAACTAGAAATAAACAAGAGTAAAGAAGCTGGAAAGTCTCCAAGTATCTTGAAATTACACAACACACTTTTAATTAATAGATGCATCAAAGGCATCTAGTGATAATTTTAAAATCTTTTATTGAGTTGAAAATAAAATATAGCTTGCCAAGAGCTTCAGAGGCAGTGACTACTGTAGTCTTTGAAGTTAGCATGAGTGTGTGTGTTGTGTGTGTGTGTGTGTATGTGTGTGTGTCTGTGTGTCTGTGTGTCTGTGTGTCTGTGTGAGTGTGAGTGTGTGTGTGTGTGTGTGTGTGTGTGTGTGTGTGTGTGTGTGTGTGTGCATGTGCATGTGTGTGTGGGTGTGTGTGTGTGTGTGTGTGTGTGTGTGTGTGCCTGTGTGTCTGTGTGTCTGTGTGTCTGTGTGGGCACACGTGCATGTGCTAAGAAAGAATATCTAAAGTAGACTATCTAAATTACCAAAGAAAGAAAAATAATTTAAGCATAAATTAAATAGAAAGAAATGTTTAAAATTTACAGAAGTATCAAATGGCAAAATCAATAAAAAGTTGTCCCTTAGAGATTAACATAATTTATAAAACTTTTACAAGGCTGAGAAAAGAAATAGAAGGCAAAGGAAAAGGAGAAGCATGATGGTTACAGGGCTTGCAGATATTAAAATGGTAAATACCATAAGCAACACCACACCGAGAGTAGAAACAGACACTAGAAGAAGCAGGGAGATCAATGAGTTGGGTAGACATAACAGGAGTACTAAAGCAAGTGAAGCACTAAGTATTAACTTCTCAGACAAGAAGGCACACAATGTTTTATAGTGTCATTTGATCAACATTTAAGAAATAAGTAACACTGTTCTGCACAATTTTGTCTAGAGAGGTCTATCCTAATGCTGGAATTTTTTTCAGCCATTGACATTAATACCTAAGAACAAACAGATAAGTCATGAACGGAAGATGGAAAATTAATTAAGAAAATAGCATTGTAGGGGTTGGGGATTTAGCTCAGTGGTAGAGCACTTGCCTAGCAAGCACAAGGCCCTGGGTTCGGTGCTCAGCTCCAGGGAAAAAAAATAAAATAAAAAAAAAAAGAAGAAGAGACACCAAGAAAATAGCATTGTACTAAGCTAGATACAGTAACATGAAAGATATAAAGCTTTAGAATCAAAGAATATACCTTTTTAATTCACAGATATCTCTAAGGAGAACTGCCTCCAAGTGGGAAAGTTAATGTACCATCTGCAACTAATAATCTATATAGCAAGGTTATACAATATAGGATCAAATGCATTTGCATATATTGATATTGAATAATTAACTTATCTAAATTTGAAAGCAGTGTTTTCAAAGGTATGAAAAATGTTACATAAATTAAGCCTTACAAATTTAGATGTAAATACAGCAAAGAAGTAGGAGATATGTATTTACAAACTGAAAAAATAATAAATCAGTGAGCTAAATATATAAATATTCCCATCGAATTAATTTAAATACACTTTTGTTGTGTTTGTTATTTAACTCAATATATATTAACTGAAATTCCAAGATATGTGTTAGAAGTTCATTGTACAGATACCAACAAGTAGATTCTAAAATGTGTGTATGCAGGCAAAAAGAAGAACTATTACTAAACTGTTGAAGAAGGATAGATGAAACCTTAATTGCCTGAATGTGAAGGTTCCAGAAAATCTACAGTAATAATGGTAGCATAATGTTGTTAATGAATTAGATAGATCAATCAATAAAACCAGAAACTGGCCTACATGAAATAGTCAATTAACTTTTACATGTGAAAGGTCTTTTATGATGTGAAGTACAGAATGTGTTAGTATAAATTATTAAAGGAAATAATGGCATAAGAAGGGTTAAATTTAGGCAGTTACTGGAGGACAAGGTAGAAGAGAGAATATGGAAACTTACTATTGTTGAATTTCACAAACAGTTCACACACACATGTACACACACACACACACACACACACACACAGAGAGAGAGAGAGAGAGAGAGAGAGAGAGAGAGAGAGAGAGAGAGAGAGAGAGTTAGAGAAAGGTGTTACAATTGAACCAAGCGACAATTCCCCTACTGCTCCCCAGAGGCTAACAAAAACAAACAAACTAACAAACAACCACTCAAGAACAAAAAAAAAAAAACAACAACAAATGGTGCCAGAAGTAGATGATTCTTTTGGAGGTTTCAGCAAGTGATATTCCATAGGACAGACCCCCTGAAACATTTCAGGTATCGCCAGTACTCTTGGTTACTCTCTAGAACTTGACAGAACTACCTTGTTGCTATGATAACATACACTTACATTAGAGAATATGGAGAAATCAAGCTGATACCAACTAAGACATTTCATACCTCTTGACTAGTTTCATAGAGTTAGAAGTTATTATGCACGCTCCTTGAGGAGAAATTACCCATCTTAGCCAGCTGTGAACTCCATGATCTAAAACAATGACAAGTTGACCAAGATATACCCACTGGTGAAATAGTGTCATGAATGATATGGAGTAATCAACTTCTTTAGGATTGTTCTTAAAGGCTGTTTCACAAAGTGGAAACTATGCTTGGCAGTGTTAAAGGAGCTAAGAATATATGGCTACACAATCATGGCCCCCAAGATAAAGCCTATTATTACTATTTTACTAAATACACATAGAATTAAACTGAACCCCAGTGACTTATTATTATACATATAACAACCATAGATGTACCAACCTTCATCAGAGAAGCTACTTTTTTTTTGTTGTTGTTCTTTTTTTCAGAGCTGGGGACCGAACCCAGGGCCTTGCGCTTCCTAGGCAAGCGCTCTACCACTGAGCTAAATCCCCAACCCCGAGAAGCTACTTTTTACAGCAGATGATGATTAGCATGAGGACCCACAACTGACCAAGGTACAGAAAATAAGAAGTTGTGAAATAGTCACCCCTAAGTAGAACACAGTATCACATCTTCTCATCTGAGGGTTCACAAATCATTGAGAAAGAGGTAGAACAAAGAGTATAAGAGCCAGTGTTGATGTATGATAACATAGAAACAATATATTCTAGGCAGCTTCACATGTAAACTCAGAGTGGTTGTCAACATGTCAAAAGCAGTAAGAATTTATCATGGAAAGGAGATTTGGACATGAAGTTCCACCCCTAGCCATGGAGCTACTGATAATTGCTAGCTAGGTACTAGAGAGGAAGAGTCCATTTTCTCTAAGAGTATAGCCACTGGTAAATTGACCACATTCCAATGGAAGGCTACACATCTAAGGTTGGATAACACCAACTGATCCTGATGGAAGCAAAAATAAATATAAACAACACAAAATTGGAGAATGAGGGAGGAGACATGAATCTGAAAAGAACTGAGTGGAGGTGAAAATGTTCAAAGCACATGGTATAAAATTGTCAAAGAACTAATACAATGGTGAAGCACAAAACAATTCATTGTATAAGACACAAATTTTTCAAGCTTTATCCATAATCTGTGAGCAATCTACAAACCCATGGGGGGGACTTCTTTAGCCCTTCCCTCCAAAATCTTCTACTTTAGACAAAAATGAACTTTAAACAGATACTATTATTCTTACATAAAAAAACAAAGTTATAATAGCCATAAAATGAATAGAAAATAATCTGTCAATTTAAGGTTTTTTAAAATTGTATTTTAATTATTGTGTGTATCTATGTGGGTGTGTTTGCATTCAGGTAATTATGTGAGGTCAGAGAAAACATTTGGGTATCAATTCTTTCCTTCTACCATTTAGATCCCAGTGATTGAATTTATCTCCTTGGATGTAGTTATAAACACCTTTACCCTATAAGCCATCTCACCAGCCCATCGCATGGGTTTAGGTGCAAAACCATAAGCATTAGTCATAAAAAGAAATGTTCTATTTACTTTACTAAACTGAAAGCTTTTGCTCTGGCAAAAGCATAGGAGATTTCAAAGGCAAACTGAAGACTTAGTGAAAATATTTGGAAGACTCAAAAGCCTGAAGCCTAACAACTCTATTAAAATATGGGCAAATGATCTGAACTGACACCTCATCAAAGAAAATATGAAGTTGCCAAATGAGTACATGAAAAGATGCTCGATGCTCACCCTCTTCTTGTCACCAGAGAAGTGCAAATTAAACCACCCTGAGAAGCAACTACAGAAAGAAATGACAATACCGGTCTATTCCGGCTATGACGTGGGACTTCAGCAACTCTCATTCATCACTGATTCCAAACACAAGATGGTACAGAGTTACGAAACAGTGGATGAGTTCTACAAAGTCGAACTGCACTTCTCATTCAATCTAGACTATCTCCTTAGTATCTGCAAATGGATTTAAAAGCCTATCCATGATAGTTAAGGAAAGTGTTACTTATAGATCTCCCAAATTAGAAAATGCATAAATGAACAATTGAACTATTGTACATTTTTGAAAGACTACTATTTAATAAAAAAGTTATGAACAATGCTGAGTGAAATAAGGCAGACCGAATAACTACATCCCATATGCTAATCAGGAATAGTCAAATATTGAGATGGCAAAAAAGTTAATAGTTATCAACAGCTTGGTGTTGGAGAGGACTGGGTAAACGGAATGTGGGATGCTTTTGTAGGGCAGGGAAACTTTTGAATGGTTCTCTGGTGATGCATACGTAGCAACATGGATTTGCAACAGCCTACTTAACTCTGCACTGCACAATGAATCTTAAACATTCAAATTCGAAACTTTCCCAGAGGACTGGCGAATGCTTGGCAGACTGTGACAGTACTCTACGTGCACCATAGACGCATAAAAAGAGCAATTCTGAAAGGTTGTGGTGAGTAAAGTGGTGGACCAAAGTCATTTGGAAAATGAGTAAAGTCTATAAGACCGAATACTGGGGAAGTGGTATATAGCATCTTCTCGTGGTTAAGACCACCCCCTTTCCTCAGGAAGCTGGTTACCAAGTTTGAAAAGGATACTGGAATCAAACAATGGTGTAAATGGATGCAGAAAGTTGAGTAGATAGGATGTGGATAAGAAGTCCAGGATAATGCCATTATGATTAGATGTGGAGAGATGAGTGTGCTATTTAGTTACTTCTTTCCTTTGTTAAACACAAGAAAATCATCTTAAAAGTACAAGCTGAAAGATGGCTCAAAATTACTGTTATCTTCTTGAGTGATCAAAGTAGGAGAAGATCTCACAATCAAGAGGAGTCTAGAAATGTTATGATTAAGGCAGTTTCTCAACACGGGGAAGGAAAAGAAAACACTGAGAAAAGCCAAGGAAAATAGAAATGCATGGGCTTTAATAATGCTGTGTTGGTACTGGCTCATTGTTCCTGGGCAGGCACCACACTCACATATGGTAGTGTTGCATTGGAAGCTAGTAATGGCAATATGAGACTTCATTAAAAAAAATCTTGTCTTTTATCAATTGATTTGAAATGCTAAAAATAATTTTTTTTTAATTCTCTGGATAGTTGTATATTTTTGGATCTGTTGTCCTATTGGCGTACCTATTGGTGTATTTGTAGCACACCAGTCAAATCTTGTGAATTCGATACTCTGATAAAGCAAGATTCTCCCAAGTAAGCTTGTTGGTAAGTCATTGTGAGTTCTGTTTTATTTGAATGAGTCCACATGACTAATTTCACGAATATATACTTAATCACTATTTTAATAAATTTCCTCCTGTGTATTAACTTAGGGAAAATATAGAATCTTGTAAATGTTGATTATAGCTATGAAGAAAGAGGAAGTACATTCTACCTTATATGTGAAGTTTGTAAGGAACTTATGTTTTATCTGATATTGTCCAGTGTAGTTTGTTTTTTACTTATATATTAAGTGGCTTTATATAAAAGAATTGAAAGGTAGTTATTGTTACAGTAATACTATAACCAGCAACCTCATCTTTTCTTAATATCTCTAATGATTTTTCAGTTGACAGTTGAGATTTTCAGGTTTACACACTAATCATATATTGTTACTAAACTTCCTTCCCTGAGGGAGACATAAACAACATCTGCCTCCTTTCTCCTATAGTCCCAGAGACTTACTAGGGAGACTTTCTACTTCTATAAAGGTTCACTCTGGAGAACCAATAACTATGTCAAAGCTACCTAAAGAGCATTGGGTAAAGGATTACAGGTAAGAGCATGGGTGATGTTATAGAAGCCATGCTGGAAAGTCTGCCCCCAGTATAAGTGATGACGTCACCATGACTATGTAGAAGGACTGCCCCTCATCCTTCCTTATCTACATTCTCTAGCCCAGTGGTTTTCAACTTGTGGGTTGTGACCCCTTTGGGGATTAAATGATCCTTTCACAGGGGTCATCTAAGAACATTAGAAAGCACAGATACTTACATCGTGATTCATACCAGTAGAAAACATACAGTTATGTAGTAGCAATGAAATAGTTTTAAGGTTGGGGGGGTTACTACATGAGGAATTGTGTTAAAGGGTCACGGCACCAGGAAGGTTAAGAACCACTGCTCTAGCCCTTCTCTGAGACCACCAAAAGACATATACAATTAGAACAGAATTGCATAAAACTGAGTGGGAAGGGTTACTGGGGCCTCAAATGAGGTCCTGTGACCATCCCTCCCCTTTCCTTGTAAGTGGAAATTGTCACTCTGAACAAGCCCAGCTCTGGTGCTCTTTCAGGAGCAAACTCAGTCCAGCTTCCGAAGATGGTGGCAGAGTGTCAAAGGACGGTTCTCTACATCACTGCCCTCTTCCTCTGGCTCTTATGTTCATTCTGACCCCACTCCTCTGCAAGAATGTTCGAGCCTGGGAGTGGTGACATAGATGGCTATTTTCCTTCCATTCAAGCAAGGTACCAAACCTTTGTACCTTCTCGTTAACTTTGTCCCCATAGGATGGCTATTGCCAGTTCCAGAGGGGGCTCTTCTTACTACAAAATATAAGTGAGAAGGACAAAAAAACTTAAAACATAAACATCCAAATAGGCACAGCAGTAATAACCTATGATTGGAAACAGATGTCAGGAAGCTCCCAGTCAATACCTCCTTTGACAAAGCAATGTCAGCTGCTTTTACACTAAAGCTGGTCACTTCCCTGGTCATGGGATTTTTGTCTAAGCTCCGAATACTAGATGTGGTTTTTCCTAACAGAGTGGGTACCGTTTTACTCTACAAAAGTCAGTCACAAGTCTGGTTCCATTTATAGCCGAATTTCTATAAATCCTGCAACAAAGGCATGCTATCCTTTCAACTGTCCCTCACCACTTAATTCTGGAATACAGTCAACAGTTTTGGCAGTAGTCTCTTTCAGCAGTATGGCCTGTGGGATAGTCCTGTACAACAAACTTCCTGAAGTCGACAGACAGACAGATTTCCATTTGAGCTGTATAATCTAGACCTCTCCCTGTACAGTTCTTCATTAAGAATGATCCTCTTTCTTCAGTCCTAAGGCAATTTCCTGGCATAATCCTGGTATAGCTTTTCCTTCCAGATTTAGGCCTTATTCCCTAGTCTTCATTGCTTTTCCACTTTAAAAATATGTCTCATGACAGCTTGAGAGATGGCCCAGAAGTTACTGGCCGCTCTCCTAGAGGACAATGGTTTGACTTCCAACACCCAGCATGGTGGTCCCCAATCATCTGTAACTCCAGTTCTAGAGGACCAAATGCCTTCTTTTGTCCTTCTCAGATGCCAAGCATGCATGAGCACAACACCCATGCAAATAAAATAAAATAAAATAAAATAAAAAATAACAAAATGATAAAATAGAACTGTTTGTCATGCTGGCTTCAGACTCACTACGTAGACGAGGATGACCCTGAATTTTAACCCTCCTGCCTTTCCTCTCAATTGCTGGCATCACAGGCATGCACCATCCAATTCATTCTACCAACTGTGATACATCTTGAGCTGCCATGTTCTACTTTCCATGCAATACCCAATGCTTAGAAAATTGCTGGTTGTTAGAAGTGGTATTTTCAAGATACAAAGCCAGGCATCAAATACTTGATACACAAGTTCAAAACCCATAGCTTGGGGATCCATGACCAAATAATAGCTGCTACTTGAGCCTCGAGACACTTCTAAGTGCTGGGTGTAAGGAAGAGGTGAGATTTAATGAGGACAAAACTCCAATGGTCTAAGATAGCTCCTCATAGTGGTGCACAAATGCTTTCTCTTGATCATAGAGCCAAAGTTGAAGTTTAGGGCCTCTCTGGTCTCCAGGAAGCTTGTAAGGGGGTGATCGCAGTGCAGAGATGAAAATACAATGTCAAGGACAAACAGAAGACAGGCGATATTAGCAGCAGCCCTGCACAGTGGGAACAGCCATGACTGCTGGGTAGCGGTATGTCCCAGTGCACACTGCTGACTCTGACATAAGAGCCTAGAGAAACTGAACGCCCTGAAGAGAAATACTTAGAAGAAACAGTACCTGGCAAAGCCAACAGATGAACCTGGGAAAGTGACCTGCAATTCAAAAAAATTAAAAATGAATTTAATTTTTTTAAACATATGAACTGAGACTTACACGTATTGAGTTGCTTAGGAAAAAACAGAGAGAATTTATACTTTGTGATACCTGGTATTCCTGGACTTCAGAATAGATGCAGTTACCAAACCTATGTAGTACCAAGAGTATGTAATACCAAGTGCACAGGGAGAATGTGGCTTCTGCAGATCCACCTGGTATCTTACCCTGTAGCTCTGCCACTCGATACACAGAAAGACTTTGCTTACAGTTACTTACTACATCAAGTTTTCTACTGTCAAGAGGGAAAGACAGTATCTTCCTATAAGCACACTGCAGGAACCAGAGAAAGCATCTGAATTCCCGACCTTAGCACACAGCCAGGCTAAGCCAACTGCCTTGATTGCCATGCCATCGTTGAGGGAAACCCACTGGAGATTCTTGACCACTGCCCAGCCCCTTCCAATTGCAGGCCTCATAGCTATGTTTTTCGGAGTACCAAAGCTATTGGCTGTCATCCCGAGATGTATAGGAGGATGAGAAGCATCAGGCCATAGTGTGTAGTTAAATTTCATACCCTGGCAGATATAATGAGGTGTTTGAAAATAGTAGGGAAATAAAGATAGAAACACAGCAGTCTCTCTCACAAATTCACAGCAGTGTTGTGGAGAAGAGGGGGGGTATTAAATTTGACATGTGAATGTAATCCTAACCTTGCTGTACATCTCAGAATCCTGACAGTTACCTACTGAGAGAAAGCTTGAAACATTTACCATCTTGGCTTCCACACCATGGTAGTGCATTTTCCTCTAGACACAAGTGATACTCACCAATGGCCTCAATGAGAAAACATACTTGGGCTACAGTGATGGTTCAGTGGGTAAAACTTTTCCTTTACACATGTGAGGACCCAAGTTCACTTCTCCACATCCCACATAAAGTAGGATATAGTAGCAGGTATCTAACCCCAGCTTTGTTAGGGCAAGACTGGAGGAGGGCGAGGGGGATCCTCCCCAACACACACAGACCAAGTTCGCAGGCCTCCTAGCCTGGCAAATGAAATGCCAAGAAGGGACCTTGTCTCAAGCAAAGTAAAGGCAAGAAGCAAAAACCAGAGTTGTCTTTCGACTGCCGTATATGTTCCATGGCACATATTTACCTCTCACACAAATATGTACATGCACACACACACAGAAAGATTTTTAAAAGAAGCCATGTTTATAACTGTTCGAATTTTTATATAAAAAAGGGGGGAAGGAAGTCTAAGGAAGTATAAAGAAATATTCCACTCCTGCTCCTTTTCACCCCTGACAAAATTAATTGAGATTTTTATTAAAATAATGGCATAGGTAAAAACACACACTGATTAAAGCCCTTTAATACTGTATTTTATTACCATATAATATGAAGTGAGGCACAAATTGGAATTTGCTTGGCATAGATACATAGGGCCTCGTGCTTCCCACAATGATTTTCAATTGACTAGCTACATTTAAACACCAGCACCAGGCTCATGGAAACTAAGTCTAGAGCAGTCTCTAAAATAAGCAGGATGTCATTTCGCATTACGCTCTGACTCAGACACACCAGCGATGCCCTGGAGGTGAAGTGCATCTGGAGATCACATGAATCATATTCTGTAAGACTTGCAGAAAATAGATAGTCTGAGATCTGGACACTTGAAGATGTTGAAACCTGGAATTAGGAAGCTGATTTTTCTAAGGAAATTAAGAGATGTACAGAAATGGGAGGAAGGCCTTTTCTCCTGAAATAGTCCCTCTTAGGCCACCCAGATAACAACTTCAGTATTAGAAAATAGTCTCTGCCTTCCATATTGTCTGGTTTCTGCTGCCTTTAGGTCGGTGTCATGACACACAATGAAATATTATACTTTGTCTTTTAAACTCACATGAGGTCTTATGTGCATGCTTTAATTGGCTATTTTTTATTCTGTCCACATTTCAATATGTCTTTGTTTTTGAACATCAGGAATGGTTCACCCAAAGAGTTTCTTTTCCATAGGGGTTTATTTAGATTTTTTTGTGTGTTTGTTTGTTTGTTTTCTTGGTTGTCAGCTGATGTTTTGGAATCAAAATGCCACAGTTCCAACCATTCCCCAGTAGATGTTGAACTACTGTGCCTGGAAAAAATTGAATGACCTGTTTAAGAGGACCCCAGACAAATTTATTCCATATTAAATGATACAGAGAGGTGGAGACACTTACCAAAGGGTTCACAGCCAATTTGTATTAAAGCAAGACTAGAATGCAGGTGTCTTCACTCACTGACCGGTTTTCCTTGACTTTGCGTACTGATCTCCGATTATTTTTCTTCCAGCAATCAGGGAGAAGGTAAGAATATATGGTACTTTGTGCCTTTAAGCCTTGCTTGGGAGAGCTCAGCCTAGTTGCACTAGCTTCTTAAAACATAACAGTTTGCTCTGATTCTTAATTCCTAACATCCCAGGCTTCCATGCTGGGCCTTTTTGTTTGACCATTCATCAGGCGTTTTCTGCTGCGAGCCAGAGACTTGGCTCACTTCTCCACCCTGCACCGAGAGCTTCATTTGCGCTGATTACCCAGCATTTCACATAAAAGTCATTAAGAATTCTGTTTCAGTGAATAAAAGAATGTAAATGAGGTAATTATGAGCTCCGCTTACCTTACTAACCCCGTGCATTGTGCAATCATTAATGCTTTCACATGATCTACTCACTGGAGAAACCAGAAAGATAGAAAGTAATATCACTGGGAAAGAAAATAGGATTGAAGCTTATTCTGCAGCAAACTTTTCTTTTTTCTATTTGTGGGGGTTAGGGAGATAGTCTTTCAAATGTAAACTGTAAAAACAGACAGCATGAGAAATGGCTTTGCATTGCCCTTCGAACTCCCCCCCACCTCTCCTTTGCATACATTAACTCCAAGTTGCAGAGGTTGTCTTCTAAAGCATTTCACACTTGGAGAGTGGCATTCATCTGAAGAACCCTTTAAGATACATCGACATGATCCTTTCCACTTGCTGGACAAATACATCTTCCCACACAACGTAAGTTGGCTGTTAAGCTTTAGCAAGCAGAATGAAGCTGGGACAGTTACATTACCGTGGGTCAGGGATAATGTGGTACCCAAAGCTGACCTTGACCAAGCCTCTCATCTTTCCTCTTGTGAAGAGCACATTATCCTTGTCATCTCAGTGTCTCTGTCTTGTGCACCTACTTCCTACATTGACAGAATATCCCTGCCACTGTGTTCTGCTACTGTCTTCATAAGAGTAGGTAGAAGAGGACCCAGACGTGTCTAATCATGTGTGTTCTGCCCTTGATCAAGGGCATGACCCCAGTAATCCCCTCACTATAAAGGAGTGAATAAATTGAATACACAAGCATATAAGACTAATGGTTTCTGCTCCTTTCTAGTTGCAAGCCATTAAAATGGAAGGTGTTCCCTGCTTTGGATCCCTTTCTCCTAATTGGTCTGCCATGTCCAGCCTCAATAGGAGAATATGTGCCTTGTCCTACTGCAATGTGATATGCCAAGAGGTTGATATCCATGGGAGGTCTCCCCTTTTCTGAGGAGAAAGGGAGGGTGGGAGAGACAGGAAAGAAGACACAGACTGGGAAGAGAGGAAGGAGTAGAAGCTGTAATGGGGATGTAAAGTAAATAAAACTAATGAATGATTGAAAATGCAAGGGAGGGGAAATAGAAACCATCTTTACGGGGTTGGGGATTTAGCTCAGTAGTAGAGTGCTTGCCTAGCAAGCGCAAGGCCCTGGGTTCGGTCCCCAGCTCCGAAAAAAAGAAAAAAGAAAAAAAAAAAAAAGAAACCATCTTTACTGACTCTGGGGAGACCCCTGGCAGAAAGTATTTCCCCATTCACAAAGGAGATGACAAAGGAGAAGGGTTCGGCCTCTCGTGGACAATCTTTGAACCTTGAATACAGCTGTATCCAACTCAGAGGGTCCTAGAAGCTCTCTTTATCTCCTCTCTTGTATTTTTGTTTTTCTTTTTGAGAATATTATACCTGAGAACTACATTTACATCATTTCCACCCTAACCTTTCCTCCCTCCAATTCCTTCTATATCTCTGAACAACCTCTCAAATGGAATACCTTTACTTTATTAGTATTATACACACACACACACACACACACACACACACACACATACACACTGCACACATAAATGCCTTAATCTATACTGTTTCTCATATGCATAAGGATATAGAACTGACTACTTAGGAGTTGATAACTTCCCCGATGTCTTGTCTCTAAAGAAGACACAATCTCCTCTTTTAGTAGCTACTAATTGCCTATAGCTCTTTATTTTGGGGTGAGGCTTGTGAAATTTCCCCCTTATATATTAGGACATCACCCATGATAGCATTGTGGAGGTCTTGTTCAGGGTACCATATGATTAAATTTTCATGAGCAAAGTTCTCTGTCGCATCTGAAAGATTTAATTTTACAGCATACCTTCTGGTCCTCTGGCTGTTGCATCTTCTGCACTCTTCTAGATGTTCCATGAGCTTTGGTTGTGGGGTGTTATCGATTGATCAATAGAGAGACCAGACAAGCTCAGCTTTCGCTGCATTTTAATTAATTGTATATCTCTGTAATAATGGTCTATTTCTGCCGTAAAAATGAAGCTTTCTGGATGAGGTCTGAGAGCTACACTTACCTGTGGCTATAAGGATGAATGCTTGTATGCAGATGGGAATTATGCTAATTTAGGAAAGTGACAGTAGTAGGTTCTCCTCTAAGATCCATGACCTCTCCAGCCATTGATAGGTGCTTAGGTTTCTAGTAGCAGGAATAAGTTCCCTCCTACTGAATGGATCTGAAATTCAATTAGGCAGCTTTTGGTTACCCTTGAGAAATAAGTTCCACTATTGTACCTTTGGGGATCTCTCACTGCTCTGGTCATTATTGTGGTTCATAGGCTCTACAATTGGGTAGAGCTATTGGGTGTTTTCTCCCTTGAGAGCTTTTAGGAACAGCTAGTCCTCAGAACAAAAGCTTGGAGGTTAGTTCCACCTTGATTTCTCCAAGTCCTGGATCCAAAGTCTGTGGTGTCTGTAGCAATAGAGTCTTACATTCCAACTCCTGGGAGGCAACCAAGGGCAACAGCAATAGCCTATATTGTTTGGGGAGAATCTTGAATTCCCCTGGCCAATAATTTGACAGGAGGCTTCTCATGCCTGGTACTAGGGTTTTTTTTAGATTGTCTATGGATCTTGGGGAGCATTATCACACCAAATGTTACAATTTCATTTAAACTATATATGTACACACACACATACACATACACAGAGGAATGTATATACATATAAGCCTTGTACATGTACATTCTGAACATATGTTGTCATAAGGGTTTGCAACCCCATAGGAAGAACAACAATATCAACCAACCAGACACTCCAGAGAGAGCTCCCAGGGTCTAAACTCCGAACCAAAGAATACACATGGAGGGAACTCTGGCTCCACTTGCATATGTAGCAGAGGATGGCCTTGTCAGGCATCAGTGGGAGGAGAGACCCTTGGTCCTGTGAAGGCTTGATGCTCCAGTGTAGGGGAATGTCAGGGGGGGAGGTGGAAGGAAGTGAGGGGAAGGCGGGAGGCAGTGGATGGGTGGGAGGGAGTGGGGGAGCACCCTCATAAAAGCAGGGGGAGGGACGATGGGATAGTGTTTTCAGGAGGGGAAACCAAGAAAGCAAATAATTTGAAATATAAATAAAGAAAATATCCAATAAAGCAACCTAAAAATGATAATTTGATAAAGCTTTTAAAGATATAATCAAGAATGGTTTTCCTGATATAGACTGGTAGTTGCAAACAAGATAATATAGGAGGAGAGAGCAGGTAGAAGCCAAGTCTATCAGAGTAGAAATCCTCCTGTCACATTCTCAGTTTGTCTTTCCCATATTTTTTTTTTTTTTTTTTGTGATAGACGAGTGAATAACGCTAAGCCTAACTACTAGTAAATCATACCCAGCCCATTAGGATATTGGTTAGACAAAATGAACTAAAATGAAATCTTAAGATCTGTTGTGATCTTCAGCAAGTCATGAAATGTAAATATAAGCTTTGGTCTGTGCTTTTGAAAGAGAAGACAGTAGTAGAGTGGACCCTTGCCTTCAAGGGTATTGGCAGTCAATGCCGAATGTTAGATGAGTGTTTGCAGTGGAGCTGGTATGAGGAAAAGTCAGAAGTAAGAACTTCATAGATACGACTAGAGCCAGAAGATGAACAAATGGTAGAGACCCAATATATTAGGCAATCCCCAAACTCCTGTGTATGTGGACTGAGAGTCTGATGGGTCACATTTTATGCAGAGCACTTCTTGTTGCCAGTGAGAAGGGGAAATGATGTCTGCTTTCAACACCCAGCTGAATCC
Organism: Rattus rattus; assembly: GCF_011064425.1. Classification (NCBI taxonomy): domain Eukaryota; kingdom Metazoa; phylum Chordata; class Mammalia; order Rodentia; family Muridae; genus Rattus; species Rattus rattus. Next base: position 29,257,526 of record NC_046161.1, on the reverse strand, counting down.
AAGATGGAATCATTAATGGAAAGTTTGGGGACTGGCCAAACCCTAAACCCTGTTGCTGAAAGACAAAAATTATGAGAGAAAATGCTTGGCCAGATTGATGGTGTTGGCTCTTGACGCAATGAAGCACAGGGAAAAAAAATAACAAAACAAAAACACAAAGACAAAAAAGAAACCATCAGTATCTTACTAAAATATTCCAATAGGCTAATTGCAGGATTTCTTCATACATCTCGTAGACAGGGATCTGAGCCTGACCTGAACCTCAGATCTCCTCAATTACCAAGTACCGCTGTAAAGGACAATTGACTCTGAAAAGCCTTTAAAAGGGCAGAGCCAGAGGCACAAAACTGACAAATCATGTGTGCTTAAACTGTGTGTACACCAGCCATTCCTCTCTTTTTCATTGCTGAATCTTTGTTTTTTTTCAAGCATTCTGACATTTTCCAGACAGTATACAATCCAGAGGAAGCTGAATGCCCTACCACCTCTAACAATCTGGGTCAACCATAGTAACTCCCATCACTAAGAATGATTGGTATTTAGAAACAGATATTTTTTTTAGTAGGTAGGTGAGGTAAATTATAGAAAAAAATTCCTTTCTTTAAAAAAGACACAGAAAGAGACTATGGACTTTCTGGAAATGTAACATCTCTATATTTACCTGGTCATGATAGTTATAATTAAAATTATCTTGTTGTAGCCTGAGAATGAATCAATCATTAAGCAAAGGTGGAAAAGCCAAGACCATAGCATTTGCTCCATGCAAGGTACTGCAACTAGTGTTTTGGTATATCTGAGGATTTCTTGTTTTCCCAAAACATCCCGAGACAAGAAAAGCTATGGCTGTTGTCCATGGTTGCCTCGAAGTTGAAGGTAAGCTCCCATTGATGAAGATACCACACACTTCAGACAGAGAATTCTGAATAAATGAACTTTATCTGATTCAAAAGCATCCTCTTTAAAGACTATCTCCCATAATACAAGGAGATACTATCTGTGAGGGCAAGGAAGGAAATTATTCAGTAGTCCTACCCAGTTGTAATGTCTATGAATCACATCACTAATGAGTATGACAAAAAAAAAATCTCTAAAGGTACAATAGTGGTACTCATATTTTGGTGGTAACCAGAAGCTATCTAATTGGAATTAAGGTTCACTGAACAAGAGGTAAATCATGCCTGGTTGTGTAAACCTAACCATATCTGGCTATTGAAACCTTGAATCTCAGAAGAGATCCTGTGACTGCCATTTTCCTACGGCAGTATAACTGCCAGCTGAATTCTAAATCTGTGTATTTATATCTGCAGATAAGTGAAGCTCTCATCCCTAATCAAAGAAACTTCTTTGTTGTAGTAGATGAAAAGCTGGAACTAGTCAAAATGCAAAGAACTACTGACTTTGATATTTCAAGATACAATTTATACATCTATAACACAACTCTTATATATGAGGCTCAGGGAAAATCATGGAATGAGGAGCAGAAAGACAGTAAAATACAGATAACCAAGAAATCTGCTCCAAGCCTGAGTCTGACAGGGAAACCACACCCAAGACATACTTATAGTTAAGCTGCTTAAACAAAACTTGAACAATGACCTTGTGAACATGACAGTGTAGACAGGGAAAATGACATGCGTCTGGATCCTTAGATGAAAAGCAGTTTAGCTGAGAAAGAATTGGTCTTCCCAAGAAATAAGAACCCTATATGATGATCAAATCTTAAGTACTTAGTTCTAAATTAAAAATACACAATCAAGCGATTCTAAATGGATTTTCATTTACATATTTGTTTGAATATGTACACAACAGTAATAATTAAAAGATCAAAGGCCATGAATTTTAAAGGTGGGGACAGGGAAGGGATAAGAAAGATGAGAGAGAGAGTACAGATTTCATGAAATTAATAAATCTTTCCATAGTTTCAAAACCTAAATTAGTGGCCCAAATGTAAGAACCCATATTTTCATATAATATTTGGAAAATATGACTATAAAGTACTCAGGTCAAAGGTCAAATATTTCATTGTTTCTGTTATATATGTGTGTGCATTTGTGTGTGTGTATATATCTATCTATATCTATCTCTATCTCTATTTTTATCTATCTATATCTATATCTATCTATCTATCTATCTATCTATCTATCTATCTATATATATATATATATATATACCAATTTTACTCATCAACAATGAGTTCTTTTCATCTCCTGGTTTCCTAACTAAGCTACATTTTTAAAATATTTCAGACTATTATATTTAAAATATTGATATCATTCTTTTGGAATCTCATGTAACACATGACAAGCAATTTGGTTAGAAGGCACCGAATTTTCCTCAAGTGTTTTGCCCATAATGAGGCCAGTCTTTCCAGCTGGGTCTGGATATTCCCGCACTCTCTGTAGAAATGTTGCCAGGGCATTTGGTGTTGAGGATCATCCACTTAGGTTTTATTGCTGCAGCTCATTTGCATAAGTAAGGACATTACCATTTACACAGTCTTCCAAAGTAGGAAATTCTGGTGCCCTTTTCAGCAGCACTTCTCTGTTTAACAACCTTGGTCAGCTTCCCGTGGCTGACTACATTCTATTTGTCTTATGAAGTTTGCTAAGTAGCTCCAACCTGTAATTTCAGTCTCTCCTACAGCCATCCGGAAACACTGTGTCACTGTCAAATCATCTTCTTCCCATATCAGTCTCCGTCGCATTCCATCCTCTTTACCTAAAACTCTTAGCCATTTTTCTCCATGGTGACAATTTCTATTTGTCACTCAGAACACTGCTCAAATGTTAGCTCTGTTGAGTGCAATTCGCCCTACCTTTCCAGTTGTATTAGAGCCTGACTTTAATCCTTACACATATCTTCTGCAGTCCAGACCTCATTTACTACAATTTATCTGTCTATCTTCCCCTAACCTGTTTTCTTTAATACCTGTAGAGTTTTAAATACATATATATTTCATACATTCTGTGACAGCCATCTCTTAAGAGAGACTTTATAAGGATTTGATGATTAAATTAATACATGAATGAATGAATTTAAGAACTCACCCAGTACACAGAGTAAGAGAAATCACAGACCATAAAGAAGGTAAACTAAAAATACAAAAAAGGCTGATGATCCAGAAAAAAAGAACAAGAACAAATATTCAAGTAGCTATTATTACCATTGTTTCTAGTATTTATTGACACCTGTTGAATGAAGGACATTTGTGCTTTCCCTGAAGCACTGTCTAGTAACTTTTAAATTTTATTGTGATGAACTATTAGATGACAATCTAATGGAAAACAGATAACCACAGCTCGCCAAGAGGTTAGTAAAACAAGACTTAGCTGGAAAAATTCTTCAGAAAGGATCTGCGCTATCTGCATGAAGGACAGGTAAGATTTATATGCAATCATTAACTAAATAATATTTAAAATGGAAAGCCTTACATTATCCCTTTGCAGAGAAATCTCCATGACCACAGAAACCTGTGTGCCTCTCATGATGGTAAGTGCTTGTTGAGTGAAAGAATGTCCAATCAGCTCAATGACCTCACTTCACCATTAGTATACCATCGCTCCAACTCAACGGTGGACCAAGAAGATTAGGTGATGGGGAATGGAATGCCTGCTCCAGACCACAGCGTCACCACTTCCCACGTTTTCACATTCTTCAGCTTTCAATTGCTGTGACAAGATACAAAAAGAAAACCATCTCCAAGAACTAAAGGTTAACTTTTATTTATAGTTTCAGTTGGATCAGGACAAGGTAGCGTCGTGATTTCTGAGCTCAGCACATCATTAGGTTTACTGTTAAACTTTCAGAAAGCAGAAAGGAATACATAATGGGAAGGAAGGAAAGGGAGAAGGAAGAGAAAGGAACTAGAGAGAAGTGAGACTTCTCTAAACCCATACTTCCAGCTACATCCCATATCCTGTATTGTGAGACTTTCTCTGGGCAGAAATGCATAAATGCCTAGTCCAGGGAAGGCACCACCATTGACAAAAGCAATTAATCCTTCAAAGCCTGGATCAATGTGTTTACTGGGGTTACTTGCAGAAATAAGGGTGATTCAGAGACAGTAGCATCAGTGTATGTCCCATTCCAGCATGGGTGGCAATTCACAAAAGCTATGACCCCACACACAACTTTTAGGCAACTCCATCAAAGAAAAGTCCTCCTTCCCTGTCTCCCTCCAGCAAGTGTTTACTGCTCATACAATCTTGGATAAGAACCTTGGAAATCTCATAAGCCTTTGACATTCCTGAACCCTTTACATTTAGTTTCTTGATCCACTCAAGTTTATTAGCTTCCCAAGTCTTCTGCTCTCAAAGAAGGAACGTTTCAACATCAAAGAAATGATTCCACAATACCTGTGATCATTCCTACCACCTCCCCGCCCCAATACCATGAAATAAATCAGAAACCAATACATTAATGAGGAAAAAAACTATCCTCTTCCAGAAACTCTCCAGAAGTTTCACCTGAGAATGGCAACATTGGAGAACATGACTTCACTCTCTGACAAAAATATACTAGTGTCTACAAAGTGGCTAGAATATAGTTAGCATTCACCATATTACTTACCAATACATAGCCACAGTGTTAAGACATGGCAAGATGCAAAGTAAAATTCAGTTCTTCTGAATGAAAAAGCATGTTCTTTTCAAAACATATTTAAATAGATTGATAGGGATAGAAATAATACAGAGCCATCCTCTTGCTTTGATAACTGTTGGGGTGGGGTGGAAAAGTTTGTTAAGTAGAAACTGTACCAGATGCACGTGACTATGAAAACATTTATCATTCTATTTTCAACACATGACATCCTGGTTCCAGCATCCCATAATGGTATCATCAAAGACATAGTGCCACCTGGCCTTGAACCCTGGTTTGAGTGGAAAGTGAAGAAAGGTAAGTTAAGCAAACTTCCTTTGTAGGGAGTCCTATAAAGGAAAAAGATACTAGGAACCGTATTCAAGTTGCAAGAGTCTGGGTATTACATAGCTGGCATTGTTACTACTGAGTACCTGACATGAACCGCAAGAACGAATGCAAATTTGTCAGAAGTGCAGAAATAAAAGTGAATATAGATGAAAAGTATAAGTGAAAAAATAGAAGTAAATGCTTTATAGATTATGAAAGAGATTTAAGGAAAAAAATGTCATTGGATATGATGTAAAACCTTTACTGTTCATTTGAAGGACACTCGCTTTGCATAACAAACGAGATGGTCGGCACTGCGGCACTCTATGATTTCCTGATTTTTTAAGGGAAATGCATTTTAGGACTCATTAAAAGCTAGCCTAGGTTAGCTGGTCATCAGAGAGCTCCCACAAGCCAAAATGTTGATGATTTGAGCATAAATGAGTCAGAAATGTGTGGTTGCAATTTCCTTTCAAATGAATGAGAAAAAAGTGCTCCTGGCAAAATCCATTTTTGAAATTCTACTGGACCAGAACTTCTAAAATGTACTCCAAGGCACAAATCACCTGGAGCCATGTTAGAGGAGACAGCAAGGTGGTGGTAGAGAGGGAGGTTGAAGAAGCTATTCTGCTAAATGTCTTTAATTCAGTTCTCTGACTCAGACACCTACTTTAATGGTAGCCATTCCTTTCCACCTGCTGGGATGAGACGCAGCAAGGTAGAATGGTTGGGTGGTTTGCAGTTCTGTAACAAATGGGCTTTGGAGGGGGATGGGTGGAGAAAATTGCTAACTCTAACAGCATTGTTGTTATGCAATGTGAAAGGGGCATAGTTTCTATTTTAGCCTTCAGATTAATACAATTTAGCACTAGCTCAGTTCATTTTAAAATTCTGTCTCAGAAACTTGCAGAATTATTTGTGCCAGGAATGCAAGAGACTTTCTTAGAGGTATTCTTAGTAATTACTTGACCTGGAAATGGAGTTTTCAAAAGGATACTTGCCCTCACTCCCTGAGCTGAGTATGACTTGAGTTTTTCTTTTTTAGAGTGGAAGGTTACAACCTCATGAAGCTATGAGACTTTATCTAATTGGATTTGGACTTTACTATGATCAAGAAACAAGTTTTCTTCTTTTAGAAGCCTAGAGTAGAGAAAATTGCAGGAGACTGAGAGTACACAGTAGTGATTTCCAACAGACACTGAGATTAGTACTGTGGTTAAACCTATTCTCCATACAGTATTTAAATGACTTATGTGTGGAAATCTTGTCCCAAAGGGCGTCTTAATTTGCTAATAATGGTAAACCACATAGAGGATCAACCTTTTCCAAAGACATTGAAAGGATTTTGCAGGATTTGTGCAGATTTAGAAATGGTAAGTATCAACAAACAGATGTCATCCCTGCCCAGTTTTATTAAATGGAAAAATTAATTTCAGAAAAAGGGAGGCGTGGGAGTGTCATCGTGATACAGTGGTGGGAGGAGGCGAGCTGAGGTGAGGGTTGGAATTGAGGAAGAAGAAAATCTGGCATCTCAGATTAAATTATAATTTTAGATCTGCTATTTTGATATTAATTTTCCTAAAGAAAAAAAGGGTACATTAATCTGCCCTTACATTAGACACTTTCTAAATATCTAATGATTGCAATTTATAGTATATTTATAAAGGAAGACTTAGATGACATTACAGAGAATATTCGGGATGACTTTTGCAAATCTAATAGTATTAATTACGGTAACATGTGATGCCATAAGCAACATACCCAAGAAATCTAAGGTGTCTAATGCTTATAGAAATGTGTTTGACTCAAAGCAGGTATTTTAAAATGGATGAGCAGTTCCCCCCTTGGTTGTTATTCATAGCCTCAGGCTTCTCTGAGTTTTGAGTTTTATTGAATTTTGGGTTCAATATCTCTTAAGGCCTCGGGTCCTCTGTGGAATCTTCTTTCTCCAACAGCTAATAGGAGCCAAACACATTTTTTAAAAATGTGAAAAAGTTGTGCCTTCTTGGTCCTCTCAACCTCTATTGCTTTTCGTCACATCTGCTCATAGTCCGTCAGTGTCCCCATATCCCAACCTGTCCCTACTTATGCAAAATAGTCCGAAAAGCATAACCTTCGAATGCATAGTCACTGGACAATAGTTCAAAAGCACGGTATCCTGCTCTTGTAGTCTACTTTTTCAGACATTAGGTGTTCTCTCTCTGTTTCCACAAGTAGGATATGTAATGAAGAAAAGGGAAATGGACAGCTCAATATTCAACTTCAAGTGTACTTCTAGAGGATGTCCAGCACCTCAATCCCAAATCCATCTTTGAACAGGGACTCAGAAACAAGGAACTTATCAATCAAAATGTTATCTGTCCCTTAAATACCATTTAATAGAAAGTGTGGGAGGAAGGTAACATAATGACAGAAGAAGGCTTTCATAAAAAGAATGATTGGGAGACAGAAGTTACTGATGGAAAAAGATGATGACTTATCCTAGAAAAGATAGGTTAAAAGTAGATTGTCAGGGTTGAGAGTAGCAACCGCTTCTCCAGCAGACCCAAGCGTGTCACTAAGCAGTTATAACTCCAGTTCTAGGGAACCTGATGTGGCTGCTCTCCTCAGGCGCATTCATGCACATGACCCCATCTGCCACAATTAAAAAGAAAATAAATCTTCATTCGTTCTCATCTGAGGCAGGCAATAAGAACCACTCTTGAAAGTCAACGAAACAAGAAACACAAATAACTCTGAACCACAATGAAGAATATTCCACTAGGAAAAAACAGCCATTGTTTAAATCAATATTTAAACACCATGAATACCTGCATTCTCTCTCTCTCGCCCCTCCCTTCTCTCTCTCTGCCTCAAATACACACACGCAGTACGAGAGAGACACAAACTTTGAACTCATTGAAAAAAAAATAAAAGGACATGTGCATTACTGGATCATGGCTATTGGTCCAACTTTTAAACCAGTCACTTCAGTGTGCTAATATAAAGTCTGACCAAAAGGAATAAAAATATTTAAATATGACAGACTTCGCAATACAATTTTCTATCCTAGACTTCCCTCTCTTCTAAGCTGAGTGCCTTCATTGGGATGATTGGGAACCCTATAGCTAGCTGAGTGAGCATGAATCATTTCTTTCTAGAGGCAGTCTGACTATATCTAATTCTGTGGCTCAAAACTGTTCCCAATTCTGTGGCTCAAAACTGTTCCCAAAGTTAAAGAAATACAAATATATTTACATATCATTTCCAAATCGCCCTTGGCATTCTGTGAGTATTTCATTACTCCAAAAGAGGAGAGTTGCAACGTGAAAAGATATCAGTCATTTATCTTTGGTTTTAGGGTATAATAATAAATCTTCAGATTCTCCTCTATTTTATGTGGTTTTAAGTTGCTTAATAGTAAAATACATTTGCACCAATGTGTCGTTTGTGTGTCAAGAAAAATAGTAGCTAAGCATTAATATTTTGTTATAATCTATAAAGTATAATAGGTCTTATAAGATAATCAGGTATATCCAACAGAATTCATTTTCTTTGTCACTATTCCATTGGGATGTGATATATACATATATATATATACATATATATGTATATATATACATATATATGTATATATATATGTGTGTGTATGTATAGTATACACATTATATATATTATATGTAATATAATAATATATTTTTAATTTTACATTAAAAATTGCCAATCACTCTAAACACTTGCATCTGCTCTTTTTAATATGTTTTTTTCTCTTAACTTTATTTTGTGATTGACAATTCAATGCACAATTGACTCTTACTAACTTTTGTATTAATTTAATCTAAAAGTCTGATAAAATTCAGTAGTAAATCCATCTGGTTTTGCGGATTTTTGTGTCATTTCTTTTGTTACTGCTTCAGTCTCATTGCTCTTTTGTGTAGTGCACTTACTTTAACACAGGTTTGTGTCTGTGCACGTGTGTGCGGTGGTACTGGAGTGAGTATAGTATACAGCAGGTATAATGGCTCATCTTGGTCTTCATTGTTATCTTGACTGGATTGACAAATGCCTGTGATATTAATGAAGGTTACTAATCTGGGCTATCTTTAAACATTTACAGAGAACATTAAGATTATTTTATGAAGAGGGAAGATAAATCAGATAACTGCTATTGGAATCAGGGTCAGTCTTGGGCTTACACCTGGCCAAGGTTCTCAAGTCACTGCTACTAGTTGTGAGATGGATTTTTTAAAAAATGGAGACAAAAATAACAGTGAAAATCTATATGCTATAAGTAGAACTGAAAGGGTAATTCTGCTGGGAGCTCAGAAAATGGGAATGCTAATAGACATGTGGATAGTAAATGCACACACAGGATTTCTGGTGGAAACCAGTCCTTTATTAGAGATTAAATTAAAAGCCACTCACTGGCAAAGAACTGGGCTACATTTTGCTCAGGACCTGAGTAGATACTAAGTCCAAAGGTGATAGACAATTTATATTTTGTTTTTATTATTCTTTGAGGGTTTTTTTTTACCACGTACCTTGATAATGTTCACTACCAACTCCTTCCTGTAATCTCTTCAAGACCTATCGCCCTTCGCTGAATTTGTGTCTTCTTTCAGTTTTAGTTAATAAAACATCGACACCAATCAGTTCCCTTCACACTTTAGTGCAGGGAAAGGGAAAGACACTCGCCGAAGTGTTCTCAGCTACCCAGTAGCCATACCTGGAAAGAAAACTGATTCTTCCTACCCACAAAGCTTTAACGGTCCAGAGCATTTCAAACGGGGGTAGGGCTTATGACCTCTCCTATCCCATACTAGAATGCTGACTGATTTGATCTTCATGTCTGGAAAACAGTGTTTTGCTCTGATTCTTTCAATATCTGTTTCTTAAAATCTTTCTGCTTCCTCCTCTGTTAAGGGAGCATTGTCACATCAGCCCAGTTGACATCATTTAAATCATATCTATCTATCTATCTATCTATCTATCTATCTATCTATCTATCTATCTATCTATCCATCCACTGGCTTAAATGTATTGCAGGTTTTAAAAATATTAATAATATGATTCCAAATAACTCTTTTAGACATCCATATTGTTATTTCATCTCTCTGTATTTATCTCCTTTTGCGCCCTAATGAAGAACTCCCCAATCTTTCTCCTTATTTCTATATGAGTCCTGGGATAATAATATTTTGATAACTATAGCTTCGTAGTATATTATAATGTGAAAAAGTAGGATGTACTCAGATTTGTTTATTACTCAAAATTCTTTTGAATAGTCAGGGTCTACTGTGGTAGCAAATGAGTGTTAGGTTTTTTTGTTTCTATTCCTGGAAATGATGCCATTTGGATTTTAATTAGGATTGCATTCATTTAAGCTAATTTTTACTTACAGAATAAATACCACTCCTTGGTGGAAGTTTAGTAAATTAATTTTCTCAGCTGAATTATCACCACAAAAAAATTAGAGTAACCCCAATAAAAAGTGTCTTAAGATCTTATTATGAAGTTTTACTGCTTTTTCTTTAAAGAATTAATCAATTTTCATTTGAATACAAAACCAAACTGCATTTATCCAACATTTAAGGTACACATAGGTAGGCGCTGAGAATTTTCTATTTTAGATGTACTTTTCCTAAAACTGTCAGAACGTGTGGACATAATAAGATCGTAAACACAGTTGTATGCGATGGTAGGAGCGTCTCGGAGTTCATGCATGCACACTGACATAGCATCACGTGCTAAATGAAGTACAGCGCACTGCTCCTAGGGCCACGGTGAACAAAAGAGCAGGAGGAAAAAAAAATCAAACACAAGAGAAAATGATGCAACCAAGAAAATCAACAGTGTTTTTGTAGCTTTGCATGTATTTTAATAAATGGGATCAGTAAGAGTAGTAATAAAAATATTCAACTTCATTTGTTAGTATGAACAAGCATGACAGTACCCATGAGTATGTCTTATAAACCTGGCAGTCACAGGTTTTACCTCCTGTAGGTGGTAGAGCTTTCAGCCACACTCTATCCTTCTGGACTTATCATCATACATGCGGTACATCTTGACTAACGTCTCTTCATGTGGAATAAACCTGTGCCTGAAGGATCTGATAATGGAAATCTGTGTTTTACAAACCTAAGTCTGATATGAAACTTCATTAACAAATTCTTGCAGGAGAGAATTGGTACCGTTTGTCGATATAAAAGAGGTTCTGTCTTCCAACTAGTGAGTCCTTAACCAATGAAAAAGCAGAATAACTGAAAACTTTCACTTTGGAGGTCGAAGGTGTTGAATATGGACGGTGGTTGGTGGTCATTATTGTCTCCAAGTTGGATATCTTGTCATCTGGATTTCCACTCTTTTCATGGGAGGCAGGCGTACAGGGTGTCTTCTCCACTTTCAACTCATGCTAATTGACCTTTAATTCCCAGTTCCTAATCAAAAAGTGTGGGAAACATGCAGTAGGACTATTTCCTATTGCTTATTACATTTTCCTCTTTGGAGTTCTACATACTGTATGGAAACATGGAGAATGTTATATATCATCGATAGCCATACAGGTAAAGAAGGATGTAAAATATGAGTACTTGGGTGTTTTTATTAGCCAATGTGGTCAATGTATTAACAAATTTGATCACTGCACACTTCAACTTTGGGAAGGATATCTCTTACTGAACAATCAGGATGGGAAAAATCTATCCATGGGTAAAGGATCCATATCTTCCCTTCCTTTCTTCCTTTTTTTTTTTTTTTTGACGTTTCAAACACACTTATGTCAACCATTAATTCAAGAACAACAAAAGCTGAAAATGTTGAAAAGCGAAAACAAGCAAAAATCTAACCAATTGGGGAAAATGTAAATACAAAGCAAATGAATTATTCACAACCTCTGCAGGTTGTCTGCTCTCATTCTTAAAAGAGTAAGGAAGAAAGAAAGAAAGAAAAGCAGAGAAATAAAGTCTAAGGAATGAAAGTTGGGAAGCATTGGCGCAGCTCACAGAGGTGCCCGCAGCATCTCCTTAGGATGCCATTATGCACGAACAAGTTCTTATTGCCCTTACTAAATAGCACCATGCATCTGAAGGATAAAAATGGCAGGCAACCCTCGGGTGAAATTTGCTGGCATGTTCGCCATTTCACATAAATTGTTTTAATTGTGAAGGTGTGTAAACACACACAGGCTCACAGGAATATACAGTGCTAGGAAAGTTCATTGTCAGGACTTACATTTAAGGTTACAACAGAGCTGTCTGTGAATCTGATCAGGAGTCGGAGAGAAGACTATAAGAGCACACGGCAATGCCGTGCAAATTAAGAGAACTGTCCAGTCCTCCAGTCTGCAGCGTAGTGAGGACCTGGAAACCAGGCAGCGGCAGAGGAGAAGGAGCACCTTGAGCACAACCTATGGTGATGGCAACTTCCACAAATAAACCTTTAGCTGATGGCCCATAAATAGAGAGCTTTAGACATTTCAGAGTCTCCCGGTAAGCTGTAGAGCTCTTTTTGATTACCACACTGCAAGGTTTGGAAGCTATTCCTCTAGGAACTATGTTTTCAAAATACTTGTATTGTTGAGGATTCTGGGAAGGCGAGAGGAGAAGAATGTCAAAGATCCAGCTGGAGTGGTTGAGGAGTTGTAGAAATGAATGGGAAACAAGAAAGAGCTGAAAAAATAGTGCATCAGAGAAAGAAAACTATATAACTTTAGAAAATATGTGAAAAGACAAATGGGAAATAGAAAACATCATTGGGAATCCCATGACTGGAGCTACCTTGACACGGACTCAAACAGTAATGAGTCCTGGGGGACAGTGCTGAGGCATACGGATTCTGCCAGTGAAGAGGGGAGCAAAAAGTAAAGTTGGAAACTGCAGTTTAGGAAGCCTTGGCATTAGAAATTGCTAATTCTTATGACCAATCTTTTTTCCTTTTAATTTAGCCAATAAGGACATATCTCATCTTGAATTATTTGTCCAAGGTCATACAGTTTGTAAATGAGAGAACCGAGATTCCAGCCCAAATCTTCAGATAATGCTTTATACCCTTTCCTAGCATAAGGATGTAAACAAATGCAGGAGAAATGCATTTTAAATGAAATTCAGAAAGGGGAGGATTTGGCTAGGGTCCCTGCAACAGTGCCAACAGATGCTGCTAAACTCAAAGTGTGGTTCATTAAGATTTTTTAATTTGTCCAATTATAAAATGAATAAATATAATTATAGCATAAATGAAGAAAATTCATGCCCGAGTAATAACAGCTTTGGATGAGGTTTTAAGCCTGAAAACACATTGAATTCCAATCCTCCAATATGGGGCATTGTCTACTGAACAGAATACAAATTTCTAGTTTTTAAAATTCATTGTTGTTATTATTATTATTATTATTATTATTATTACGACTACTACTAGTAGTAGTAGTCGTACTAAGAGTAGTAATAGTAGGAATAGTAGTACTTGTAGAGTGTGTGTATGTATGCATGTGTGCGTGTGTACAGGCACACAGCACACATGTCTGGAGGACAGCTTTTGAGAACTGGTTCTTTCCTTGAACTGACTTTGCGGTATAAAGGAAAGATCATGTGTGGTGCCGCTACCTACCGAGACATTTTTCCAGGCCAGAACAGGAGCCTGATGCAAGGAATAATCACATAAAAGAGGGGGCAGATTCCAGCATCTGGAAAAATGTTACATTGTAAAGCTTTAAAAAAAATATTGGATTTTATATAAAATATCTAAGAAGATATTTTAACATTTGCATTTTACTCTATACACTGGCTATTAGTTTAAGTTCCAAAGACCAGCTTTAATATAATATGTACAAAGATATTATGTACACAAATATGTCATAACTACACCTGTGTGCGATGCATTCTATTTTCAAACATCTTAATCATTGTAATAGACTACGATCTGATTTTATTTGTTAAGTCATATATTTTATTGTAGAGATCATTAAGAATCCTTTTTCTTCTTTGATACACCACTTAATTAGCCCAATTATCTAATTCTTGGGAGCAAAAACAGTTTCCCTGATTAAATACATGTTTCATATAAATAAGTGGAGTCTATCAAAAGTTTGTTGCTATCGGGCATAGAAATGTTTTAATCATGATAAACAGTTTCATCACAGTATTATGCTTAAGAAAAGGATTAATATCCCTTTGTAAAGGTTCTCAGATTAAGCTTATAAAAGATTAGGTAAATGAATGTTCAGTAAACAAAGGATAATACCCTGGATAGAATAGCAAATGCAACTCCATCTATTCAAAAAAGGAAAGCTAGTTAACTAGCTAGTTTAAGAGGTTATGGACCCATTTGCATCTGAACCTCAGGAAACATTCTGAACTGCTGTGCAGAAAGACTATATAATTCTTCTTTCTTAGTAATTTATATTTCGTGGCATATTTGTAGTGTCATGCAAAAGGTCATCAAAGGTATACACTTATGTATATAATTTAAATAATTAATATTTAATATATAACTAATGTTTTAATTTTCTATTACTACCTTTATAATATTTTAATTTTGGAAATTTTCATACATGTATTTTGATCATTTCCCAGTACTCCCTCCTAACTCTCCCATACATCCCCTAATGGATCCCTGTTTTAAACTTTAAGTCTCTTCCTATTCCTCCTCCTTCTTTCATTTCCAGTAATCCATTGATTTAAAATAGAAATTCTTGCATATTCATGACTAAGTAGCCATCCATTAGGGCATAAGCAACCTATCTGTGGCTGTAACCCCATACAAAAATTAATCTCTCTTCCTCAACATCCATCACCTTTAATATCTTCTCATTTGTGAATGAGACCATATATAAGCCCTTCAACATTCATGCTGGATAAGCTAGTTCTTACGCATAAACAGAGCTGCTGTGACTTCATGAATTCAATGGCTGTGTCATGTCCTAAAGACGTAATTTCATCTTTAGTGTGTATTGTCCACACTTTAGCTATAACTATTCATTCTATCCCCTCTTCCATGATGCTTGCTAAACCTCTGAGTGGGGATGGATTGGTTTAGGTGCCCCATTTAATGGATGGGTACTCTCAGTCAATTACTCTCAGTTACAGTGTTCTATGATAACTCCTTCTATCTGCAAAACAAACTGCTCTGACAAATGTTGGGACCCCATAGATCTATGGGTATAATCATAAATGTTTAGAAGACACCTTGACAACAATACTATTTAGAAGGATACTGACAATCATGTCTCCCTGTCCTTGGGTCTATGGTTTTACCACACATAGGTTTTTGACCAGGTTTATAGTACCAGGGATGAATGCTATCCTGTGGAGGAAAGCTCAAACCAATCATTATACCATAACTACCATACTACTGCACCAAGGGTACATCTTACCTCTCTGGTTGGTATGGTAGCATGAAGGGCTTGTGGATAGATAGGGCCATTGATGAAATCTACCTAAGTGTCTAAGTAGTGAAAGCTAGCTAGCAGGGAGAAAGTTTCCCTTTCAGTTCCAGACTGGATTTACTATGTGCTAGAATTTGTGGTGTCCTATCTAGTTATAGTGGACAATCAAAAGCAGTCTGTTGTTTTGAGGATCTCTGCACTGAGATTTTCATTTGCTAACTTATTCCTTCCTTATAGTATTGTCCATCCATGCAAAGTTCCTCCATTCCTACTCCCTTTGTTATTATAATTTTTAATTAGATTACAAACTTGTGGGTTTACATAGGCTTTCCCTTCCATACATTCTTAGTTTTGACTAATCTTCTCCCCCCTTCTCCCCTCGCTCTTCTCTGTCCCCAGTATCAGAAAGGGGCAGCCCTTTCTGATGTAATAAGTCTTTTACTATACTGCCTGACTATATTTTTAGTTGGGTTGCTAGATAGTAGATTTCCATATTACAAGGTCTTACAATGTAAGTCTGGCTGCACTAGAATTTGCTCTGTAGATCAGGCTAGCCTTGAAATGGCCAAGATATTCCCAAATCTGTCTACCAAGGGCTAAATAATATACATAGTTAGATTCTTTATCTTTATTAGCCTCCCCCTGCTTTCTCATGTCTGACATCTTTGATGCCAAACCCTGGGTAAATCTTTCTGACCCAGCATTCTCCCTTTCTGTGTATGTTCTATTCTATTCGTATTCTGTTATCTCTCCTTCCTTACAGAACCCCACATAACCCATTTCTAGACCCCTTGTGTCTACATGCATGCCAAGTTTCACACAACACAACAGATTCAAAGTTAGAATAAACATGAAGAAAGACATTTGATTTTCTGTGCCTAGATTGTCTCACTTATTTTTTCCTCCATTTGCCTCCAGTTTTTCTTTCCAACGGAATAAAATCCATTACGTATATATACTACACTTTTCTTGTTCATCACCGGTCAAGGGATGTAGTGATGCTCAGTTTAGTTGTTAACTTGATTGAATAACCAGGGAAGAGAGTTTCAATGAGAAATTGTCTAGGTGTTGTTAGCCTACAGGCAAGCCTGTGAGGGATTCTCTTCATTCCATGTTAACTAATGTGGAAATATGTAGTTCATTCTGGATACCATCATGACTTAGCAAATGATCTTGTAATACATACATGTTAGAAAAGACTGAGCACAAGTAAGCATACGTACATAGATTTCTCTGTTAGAAACAAGGATTGCTCATAATTACTAAATTATCCATTGTGTTCAGGGTCCCTTGGTCTATGCTTGGTCTTTTGATCTTCCATATGAATTTGAAGGGTTTTTTTCCTATAATTGTGAGGAACGGCTCTAGAATGTTGACTATAATTGAATATACAGATTGTTTTGTGGTTGTTGTTGTTTGTTTTTTGAGTTTTTTGTATGACAGCCATTTTCAAATGTTTAATTCTAACCCATGAGTATGACAGGTATTTCTACCTTCTAATGTCTTTTTAATTTTTTTCTCAACGACTTTAAACCTTCACTGTAGAGGTCTTTTGTTTCGTTGGTTATAATTATCAGGTATTATATCTGGGTTATTGTAAATGGAATAGTTCCTTGATTCCTTTTTTTTCAGTGTATTTATCATAGGTTTATAGGAAAGATACTGACGATCTTTCTGTGTTAAATTTGGGAACTGTAATTTTGCTAACCACATTCATCAACATCAAGACTTTATGCTTATGGGAAGTTCAGGAGCTCTTATGTACTGAATCATCTCATCTGCAAGTGTGGATACTTTGATGTCTCTTTCTACTTATATTTCTTCTTTTGTTTTATTGCTCTAGCCAAAACATCCAACACAATTTTTAAATTTTTTTATTGGATTTTTTACAATTTATATTTCAAATGTTATCCCCATTCCTGGTTTCCTGTGCATAATGCCCCTAACCCAGCCTCCTCCCCCTTCTTCTTCTTCTTTTTTTTTTTTTTATTAACTTGAGTATTTCTTATATACATTTCGAGTGTTATTCCCTTTCCCGGTTTCCGGGCAAACATCCCTCTCCCCCCCTTCCTTATGGGTGTTCCCCTCCCAACCCTCCCCCCATTGCCGCCCTTCCCCCCACAGTCTAGTTCACTGGGAGTTCAGTCTTAGCAGGACCCAGGGCTTCCCCTTCCACTGGTGCTCTTACTAGGATATTCATTGCTACCTATGAGGTCAGAGTCCAGGGTCAGTCCATGTATAGTCTTTTAGGTAGTGGCTTAGTCCCTGAAGCTCTGGTTGCTTGGCATTGTTGTACATATGGGGTCTCGAGCCCCTTCAAGCTCTTCCAGTTCTTTTCTCTGATTCCTTCAACGGGGTCCTATTCTCAGTTCGGGTTTGCTGCTGGCATTCGCCTCTGTATTTGCTGTATTCTGGCTGTGTCTCTCAGGAGCGATCTATATCCGGCTCCTGTCGGTCTGCACTTCTTTGCTTCATCCATCTTGTCTAATTGGGTGGCTGTATATGTATGGGCCACATGTGGGGCAGGCTCTGAATGGTGTTCCTTCAGTCTCTGTTTTAATCTTTGCCTCTCTCTTCCCTGCCAAGGTATTCTTGTTCCCCTTTTAAAGAAGGGTGAAGCATTCACATTTTTGATCATCCATCTTGAGTTTCATTTGTTCTAGGCATCTAGGGTAATTCAAGCATTTGGGCTAATAGCCACTTATCAATGAGTGCATACCATGTATGTCTTTCTGTGATTGGGTTAGCTCACTCAGGATGATATTTTCCAGTTCCAACCATTTGCCTACAATTTCATAAAGTCGTTGTTTTTGATAGCTGAGTAATATTCCATTGTGTAGATGTACCACATTTTCTGTATCCATTCCTCTGTTGAAGGGCATCTGGGTTCTTTCCAGCTTCTGGCTATTATAAATAAGGCTGCAATGAACATAGTGGAGCACGTGGCTTTGTTATATGTTGGGGCATCTTTTGGGTATATGCCCAAGAGAGGTATAGCTGGATCCTCAGGCAGTTCAATGTCCAATTTTCTGAGGAACCTCCAGACTGATTTCCAGAATGGTTGTACCAGTCTGCAATCCCACCAACAATGGAAGAGTGTTCCTCTTTCTCCACATCCTTGCCATCATCTGCTGTCACCTGAGTTTTTGATCTTAGCCATTCTCACTGGTGTGAGGTGAAATCTCAAGGTTGTTTTGATTTGCATTTCCCTTATGACTAAAGATGTTGAACATTTCTTTAGGTGTTTCTCAGCCATTCGGCATTCCTCAGCTGTGAATTCTTTGTTTAGCTCTGAACCACATTTTTTAATAGGGTTATTTGTTTCCCTGCGGTCTAACTTCTTGAGTTCTTTGTATATTTTGGATATAAGGCCTCTATCTGTTGTAGGATTGGTAAAGATCTTTTCCCAATCTGTTGGTTGCCGTTTTTGTCCTAACCACAGTGTCCTTTGCCTTACAGAAGCTTTGCAGTTTTATGAGATCCCATTTGTCGATTCTTGATCTTAGAGCATAAGCCATTGGTGTTTTGTTCAGGAATTTTTTTCCAGTGCCCATGTGTTCCAGATGCTTCCCTAGTTTTTCTTCTATTAGTTTGAGTGTGTCTGGTTTGATGTGGAGGTCCTTGATCCACTTGGACTTAAGCTTTGTACAGGGTGATAAGCATGGATCGATCTGCATTCTTCTACATGTTGACCTCCAGTTGAACCAGCACCATTTGCTAAAAATGCTATCTTTTTTCCATTGGATGGTTTTGGCTCCTTTGTCAAAAATCAAGTGACCATAGGTGTGTGGGTTCATTTCTGGGTCTTCAATTCTATTCCATTGGTCTATCTGTCTGTCTCTGTACCAATACCATGCAGTTTTTATCACTATTGCTCTGTAATACTGCTTGAGTTCAGGGATAGTGATTCCCCCAAGTCCTTTTATTGTTGAGGATAGTTTTAGCTATCCTGGGTTTTTTGTTATTCCAGATGAATTTGCAAATTGTTCTGTCTAACTCTTTGAAGAATTGGATTGGTATTTTGATGGGAATTGCATTGAATCTGTAGATTGCTTTTGGTAAAATGGCCATTTTTACTATATTAATCCTGCCAATCCATGAGCATGGGAGATCTTTCCATCTTCTGAGGTCTTCTTCAATTTCTTTCTTCAGTGTCTTGAAGTTCTTATTGTACAGATCTTTTACTTGCTTGGTTAAAGTCACACCGAGGTACTTTATATTATTTGGGTCTATTATGAAGGGTGTCGTTTCACTAATTTCTTTCTCGGCTTGTTTCTCTGTTGTGTAGAGGAAGGCTACTGATTTATTTGAGTTAATTTTATACCCAGCCACTTTGCTGAAGTTGTTTATCAGCTTTAGTAGTTCTCTGGTGGAACTTTTGGGATCACTTAAATATACTATCATATCATCTTCAAATACTGATATTTTGACTTCTTCTTTTCCGATCTGTGTCCCCTTGACTGCCTTTTGTTGTCTGATTGCTCTGGCTAGAACTTCAAGAACTATATTGAATAAGTAGGGAGAGAGTGGGCAGCCTTGTCTAGTCCCTGATTTTAGTGGGATTGCTTCAAGTTTCTCTCCATTTAGTTTAATGTTACCAACTGGTTTGCTGTATATGGCTTTTACTATGTTTAGGTATGGGCCTTGAATTCCTTTTCTTTCCAGGACTTTTATCATGAAGGGGTGTTGAATTTTGTCAAATGCTTTCTCAGCATCTAATGAAATGATCATGTGGTTTTGTTCTTTCAGTTTGTTTATATAATGGATCACGTTGATGGTTTTCCGTATATTAAACCATCCCTGCATGCCTGAGATGAAGCCTACTTGATCATGGTGGATGATTGTTTTGATGTGCTCTTGGATTCGGTTTGCCAGAATTTTATTGAGTATTTTTGTGTCGATATTCATAAGGGAAATTGGTCTTTGTGTGGTTTAGGTATAAGAGTAATTGTGGCTTCATAGAAGGAATTCGATAGTGATCCATCTGTTTCAATTTTGTGGAATAGTTTGGATAATATTGGTATGAGGTCTTCTATGAAGGTTTGATAGAATTCTGCACTAAACCCGTCTGGACCTGGACTCTTTTTGGTTGGGAGACCTTTAATGACTGCTTCTATTTCCTTAGGAGTTATGGGGTTGTTTAGCTGGTTTATCTGTTCCTGATTTAACTTCGGTACCTGGTATCTGTCTAGGAAATTGTCCATTTCCTGTAGATTTTCAAGTTTTGTTGAATATAGGCTTTTATAGTAAGATCTGATGATTTTTTGAATTTCCTCTGAATCTGTAGTTATGTCTCCCTTTTCATTTCTGATTTTGTTAATTTGGACACACTCTCTGTGTCCTCTCGTTAGTCTGGCTAAGGGTTTATCTATCTTGTTGATTTTCTCAAAGAACCAACTTTTGGTTCTGTTGATTCTTCTATGGTCCTTTTTTTGTTTCTACTTGGTTGATTTCAGCTCTGAGTTTGATTATTTCCTGCCTTCTACTCCTCCTGGGTGTATTTGCTTCTTTTGTTCTAGAGCTTTTAGGTGTGCTGTCAAGCTGCTGACATATGCTCTTTCCTGTTTTCTTTCTTCAGAACTCAGCGCTATGAGTTTTCCTCTTAGCACAGCTTTCATTGTGTCCCATAAGTTTGGGTATGTTGTACCTTCATTTTCATTAAATTCTAAAAAGTTTTTAATTTCTTTCTTTATTTCTTCCTTGACCAGGTTATCATTGAGTAGAGCATTGTTCAATTTCCACGTATATGTGGGCATTCTTCACTTATTGTTATTGAAGACCAGTTTTAGGCCGTGGTGGTCCGATAGCACGCATGGGATTATTTCTATCTTTCTGTACCTCTTGAGGCCCGTTTTTTGACCAATTATATGGTCAATTTTGGAGAAAGTACCATGAGGAGCTGAGAAGAAGGTATATCCTTTTGCTTTAGGATAGAATGTTCTATAAATATCCGTTAAGTCCATTTGGCTCATGACTTCTCTTAGTCTGTCTAAGTCTCTGCTTAATTTCTGTTTCCATGATCTGTCCATTGATGAGAGTGGGGTGTTGAAATCTCCCACTATTATTGTGTGAGGTGCAATGTGTGTTTTGAGCTTTAGTAAGGTTTCTTTTACGTATGTAGGTGCCCTTGTATTTGGGGCATAGATATTTAGGATTGAGAGTTCATCTTGGTGGATTTTTTCTTTGATGAATATGAAGTGTCCTTCCTTATCTTTTTTGATGACTTTTAGTTGAAAATTGATTTTTTTTGATATTAGAATGGCTACTCCAGCTTGCTTCTTCAGACCATTTGCTTGGAAAGTTGTTTTCCAGCCTTTCACTCTGAGGTAGTGTCTGTCTTTGTCTCTGAAGTGTGTTTCCTGTAGGCAGCAGAATGCAGGGTCCTCGTTGCATATCCAGTTTGTTAATCTATGTCTTTTTATTGGGGAGTTGAGGCCATTGATGTTGAGAGATATTAAGGAATAGTGATTATTGCTTCCTGTTATATTCATATTTGGATGTGAGGTTATGTTTGTGTCCTTTCATTCTCTTTGTTTTGTTGCCAAGACGATTAGTTTCTTGCTTCTTCTAGGGTATAGCTTGCCTCCTTATGTTGGGCTTATATTATCCTTTGTAGTGCTGGATTTGTAGAAAGATATTGTGTAAATTTGGTTTTGTCATGGAATATCTTGGTTTCTCTATCTATGTTAATTGAGAGTTTTGCAGGATACAGTAACCTGGGCTGGCATTTGTGTTCTCTTAGGGTCTGTATGACATCAGTCCAGGATCTTCTGGCCTTCATAGTTTCTGGCGAGAAGTCTGGTGTGATTCTGATAGGTCTGCCTTTATATGTTACTTGACCTTTTTCCCTTACTGCTTTTAATATTCTTTCTTTATTTTGTGTGTTTGGTGTTTTGACTATTATGTGACGGGAGGTGTTTCTTTTCTGGTCCAATCTATTTGGAGTTCTCTAGGCTTCTTGTATGCCTATGGGTATCTCTTTTTTTTAGGTTAGGAAGTTTTCTTCTATGATTTTGTTGAAGATATTTACTGGTCCTTTGAGCTGGGAGTCTTCACTCTCTTCTATACCTATTATCCTTAGGTTTGATCTTCTCATTGAGTCCTGGATTTCTGTATGTTTTGGACCAGTAGCTTTTCCGCTTTACATTATCTTTGACAGTTGAGTTGATGATTTCTATGGAATCTTCTGCTCCTGAGATTCTCTCTTCCATCTCTTGTATTCTGTTGGTGAAGCTTGTATCTACAGCTCCTTGTCTCTTCTTTTGGTTTTCTATATCCAGGGTTATTTCCATGTGTTCTTTCTTGATTGCTTCTATTTCCATTTTTAATTCCTTCAACTGTTTGATTGTGTTTTCCTGGAATTCTTTCAGGGATTTTTGCGATTCCTCTCTGTAGGCTTCTACTTGCTTATTAATGTTTTCCTGTGTTTCTCTAAGGGAGTTCTTCACGTCTTTCTTGAAGTTCTCCAGCATCATGATCAAATATGATTTTGAAACTATATCTTGCTTTTCTGGTTTGTTTGGATATTCCATGTTTGTTTTGGTGGGAGAATTGGGCTCCGATGATGCCATGTAGTCTTGGTTTCTGTTGCTTGGGTTCCTGCGCTTGCCTCTCGCCATCAGATTATCTCTAGTGTTACTTTGTTCTGCTATTTCTGACAGTGGCTAGACTGTCCTATAAGCCTGTGTGTCAGGAGTGCTGTAGACCTGTTTTCCTGTTTTCTTTCATCCAGTTATGGGGACAGAGTGTTCTGCTTTCGGGCGTGTAGTTTTTCCTCTCTACAGGTCTTCAACTGTTCCTGTGGGCCTGTGTCTTGTGTTCACCAGGCAGGTCACTTGCAGCAGAAAAGTTGGTCTTACCTGTGGTCCCGAGGCTCAAGTTCGCTCACGGGGTGCTGCCCACGGGCTCTCTGTGGCGGCAGCAACCAGGAAGATCTGCGCCGCCCTTTCTGGGAGCTTCAGTGCACCAGGGTTCCAGATGGCGTTTGGTGTTTTCCTCTGGCGTCCGAGATGTGTGTGCAGATTGCAGTCTCTTCTGGTTTCCCAGGTGTGTCTGCCTCTCTGAAGGTTTAGCTCTCCCTCCCATGGGATTTGGGTGCAGAGAACTGTTTATCCGGTCTGTTTCCTTCAGGTTCGGTGTCTCAGGGCAGGGTCCTGCCGCTCCTGGGCCCTCCCCATGGGAACCCAGAGGCCTTATACAGTTTCCTCTTGGGCCAGGGATGTGGGCAGGGGTGGGCAGTGTTGGTGGTCTCTTCCGCTCTCCTCCCCCTTCTTCTATGAGGATGTTCCCTCACCCAACCACCCACCCCTTCCCACCTCCCTGCCCTGCCCTGACATTCCTTTACACTGGGGGGGGGAGGTTCAGCTTTGGCAAGACCAAAGGCTTCTCCTCCGAATGGTACCCAACAAGGCCATCCTCTGCTACATATGCAGCTAGAGCCATGGGTCTGTCCATGTGTACTCTTTGGATGGTTGTTTAGCCCCTGGGAGCTCTGGTTGGTTGGTATTGTTGTTCTTATAGGGTTACATTCTCCTTCAGCTCCTTCAATCTTTTCTCTAACTCCTCCAATGGGGACCCTGTTCTCAGTTCAATGGATGGCTGTGAGGATCCACCTCTGTATTTGTCATGCTCTAGGAAAGCCTCTCAGGAGACAGCTATATCAGGCTCCTATCAACATGAACTTTTTAGCATCAGCAATATTGTCTGGGTTTGGTCGCTGTACATTGACTGGAACCTCAGATGGAGCAGTCTCTGGATAGTCTTTCGTTCAGTCTCTCCTCCAAACTTTGCCTCTGTATTTCATCCTATGAATATTTTTATTCCCCCTTCTCAGAAGGACTGAAGCATTTTCACTTTGGTCATCCTTCTTCTTAAACTTCATGTGGTCTGTGGATTATATCTTGGTTAATTTGAACTTTTGGGTTAATACCTACTTCTCAGTGAGCACATAACATGTGTACTTTTTTGTGACTGGGTTACCTCACTCAGGATGATATTATCTAGTTCCATACATTTGCCTATGAATTTCATGAAGTCATTGATAGCTGAGTAGTACTCCATTGTGTAAATGTAGCACATTTTCTGTATTCAGTCCTCTTTTGAGGGACATCTGGGTTCTTTTCAGCTTCTGGCTATTATAAATAAAGCTGCTATGAACATAGTGGAGCATGTGTACTTGTTATATGTTGGAGCATCATTTGGGTATATGTCCAGGAGTGGTAGAGCTGAGTTCAGGTAGTATTATGTCCAATTTTCTGAAGAACACCCAGACTGATTTCTAGAGTGGTTGTACCAGCTTGCAATCTCACCAACAATGGAGAAATGTTCCTCTTTCTCCACATCCTCACCAGCATCTGTTGTTACCTGGGTTTTTTTATCTTAACCATTCTGACTGGTGTGATGTGGAATCTCAGGGTTGTTTTGATTTGCATTTCCCTGATGACTAAGGATACTGAACGTTTCTTCAGGTGCTTTGTAGCCATTCAATATTCCTCAGTTGAAAATTCTTTGTTTAGCTCTGTACCTATTTTTGATAGGGTTATTTGATTCTCTGGAGTCTAACTTCTTGAGTTCTTTGAATATATTGGATATTAGCCCTCTATCAAGGTAGGATTGATACAAACTCAAAGAAAAAACCACATGATAATCTCATTAGATGCTGAGAAAGCATTTGGCAAAATCAGCACACTTTCATGTTACAAGTCTTGGAAAGATCAGGAATTCAAGACCCATAACTAAACATAGTAAAAGCAATATACAGCAAACCAGTAGCTAACATTAAACTAAATAGAGAGAAGCTAGCATCAATCACACTAAAATCAGGGACTAGACAGGTTGCCACTCTCTCTCTCTACCTATTCAATATAGTACTTGAAGTCCTAGCCAGAGCAATCAGACAATAAAGGGAGGTCAAAGGGAGACAAATAATTCAGGAAGAAGCCAAAATATCACTATTTGCTGATGATATGATAATATACTTGTAACACCAAAAATTCCATTGGAAAACTCTTTTTTTTTTTTTTTTGGTTCTTTTTTTTCCGGAGCTGGGGACCGAACCCAGGGCCTTGCGCTTCCTAGGCAAGCGCTCTACCACTGAGCTAAATCCCCAACCCCTGGAAAACTCTTAAACCTGATAACAACTTCGACAAAGTGGCTGGATATAAAATGAACTCAAACAAATCAGTAGCCTTCCTCTAATCAAAGGATAAATAGGCTGAGAAAGAAATTAGGGATGCAACACCCTTCACAATAGTAACAAATAATATAAAATACTTCAGAATGACTCTATCCAAGCAAATGAAAGATCTGTATGACAAGAACTTCAAGTCTCTGAAGAAAGAAATTGAAAATCTCAGAAGATGGAAAGATCTCCCATGCTCATGGTTTGGCAGGATTAATATTGTAAAAATGCCCATCTTGCCAAAAGTAATCTATAGATTCAATGCAATCCCCATTAGAATTCTAGCTCAATTCTTCATAGAGTTAGAAAGAACAATTTGCAAATTCATTTGGAATAACAAAAAAGCGAGAGTAGTGAATACAAACCTCAACCATAAAAGAATTTCTGGGGAACTCACCGTCAGTGACCTCAAGCTGTATTTCAGAGCACTAGTGATAAAAGTCATATGGTATTGGAACAGAGACAGGCAGGTAGATCAATGGAATAGAATTGAAGACCCAGACATTACCCCACACATCTATGGTCACTTGATCTTTGACAAAGGAGCTAAATCCATCCATTGGAAAAGTAAATAGCACTTTCAACAAATGGTGCTGGTTCAACTGGAGGTCAGCATGTAGAAGAATGCAAATTGACCCATTCTTATTTCCCTGTACAAAGCTCAAGTGCAACTGGATCAAAGACCTCACCTAAAACCAGATACACTCATACCCTAATAGAAGAACAGTGGGGAAGAACCTCAAACACCTGGGCACTAGGAAAAATTTCCTGAACAGAATAGCAATGGTTTATGCTCTAAGATCAAGAATCCACAATACTACATAAAATTGCAAAGCTTCTGTAAGGTAAAGGACACTGTCATTAGGACAATTTTTTTAAACAAATTTTATTCTTAATTTTAGTGGAAATAATTTTTAGACATTTAGCATAATATTAGCTGTAGGTTCATTGCATGTAGCCTTTAATATGTTATGGTATAATCTTTCTGTCCGTAGTCTCTGCCATGACTTGTATTGTGACATGATGCTGGATTTTGACAAATATCCTTTCTGCAGCTATTAATAAGGTCATGTGATTTTTATATTTTAGTCTATTACTGTGATAAATTATCCTTTTTCATTTAAATATGTGGAACCATCCTTATATCTCTAGAAGAGTCAAGGTGATAATGATGACTGATTTTTAAAAATACCTTTTAACAGTATCTATTCAAAAACTCTGCACCGATGTTCATTGTAGAGACTGATCTGTAGTTTTCATTTACAAGTTGCATCTTCTTTGCTCTTGTTGTTAGTTTGTTTTGGTATCCGGGCAATACTTGCCTACAGAACCAGCACAGAAACTTTCTTCCTTTTCCTACTTATGGAATAATTAAAGTAACATTGCTTTTATTTCTTTAACTTTGATATAATACATCAGTGAATCCATTTGGCTCAGGGCTTTCTTCCTTTTAGTTGGAAACAATTTTATTGATGTCTCAATCTTATTGATGTCTATAAATGTGATTAAGTGATTTATTTCTTCTTGGCTTAATTTTGGTCTGTTACATCCATCTAACTTGAAAGAACCTAGCCCTTCCTTTTGCATTTTCCAACTTAGTGGAATGTCAGTTTTTAAGGCATGCCATCATAATTTTATGGATTAAATTGATGTCTATTGTGATTTCTTCATTTTCATCTTTAATCCTACTTATTTGGATTTTTCTCTCTTTTGTCTTATTTAACTAAGGGTTTGTCAATATTATTTTTATTTTAAAATAACCAATATTTTATTTTCTTAATCTTTTTCTTATTGTTTCTATTTCATTAAATTCTTTCCTCATTTTGATTATTTTTTCCCATATTCTGTTTTGGGGTTCCATTTATTTTGGTTTCGTCAAAGCTTTCAAGTGCATATTTAAGTCTATTTGAGTTCTCTCAAGTTTTTTGTTTGTTTTTGGTTTTGTTTTAATGTTGGCACAGAGCTGTGCAAATGTTCCCTGGGACCACCTTCATTGTGTCCAACAGAATTTGGTGTTTTGTGTTTGCATTTTCATTCAATTCTAGGAACTTATTTCTTTTCTTTCTTGACTCTTTCATTATTCATAGTGCGTTGTTTAAGCTTCATGAGTTTGAATGCTTTCTGCCATTTTTATTGTTCTGGATACCTAGCTTTAGTCTGTTGTGGTCACATAAAATACATGATATTGTTTCAGTTTTTCTTGGTTTGTTGAGACTTTCTCTGCATCCTAATATGTGACCAATTAAAGGTCCACAGGGTGCTGAGAATACGTCTAAAATATTTCATAGATGTCTATTAGATTATATTCATTTATGACACTATTTAAATCCAGCATTTTCTTGTTGTTCTACTCTGTTCTGCTCTGTTTTATATGATCCTTGGTAAAGATGGTAATTTTGTTCTGGTTAATTTTTTGTCATGTTGAAAGGAGTTAGAATCCTTTAAGAAGAAGAAACCACGATGAAGAAAACAACTCCATCAGATTGCCCCATGGGCAAGTCAATGAGGACATTTCTTGATTAATAATTGATGTGGGAGGTCCCTGCCTGTTGTGCATGATGCTACCTTGGGCAGCTGGTCCTGGGTTGTATTAAAATAAATAATCTAATTGAGAAATGAAGATCAAGCCAGTAAGTAGTTTGCCTATATGACCTCTGCTTCAGTTCCTATTTCCTGGGTTTCTGCCCTGGCTTCCCTCAGTAATAGATCACAAAGTATAAACTGAATTATATCCTTTCTTTTTCCGGCGGCTTTTGTCATGGTGTTTATCACAGTAACAGAAACCAAACTAGGACAGAATTTAAGTCACTTATTATCACTACTTTGGAGTTAGCACACTGTGGTTTTCTATCTCAGAGTGTTTTAAATGAAATTGGGTTCACCTTAGTTTGATGTATTTGAATTTAGATTTACAATATTTTTGGTTTAATTGTCACCATAATGACTATGAAGTAATCTCTGAATAGTTTTAGTTTAAAGTCAATTTTGCCATATATTATAGTAGATATCCCTACCTCCTTCTTGATGAAATTTTCTTAGAATATCTCTTTCAATTATCCTATCCCTAAGATGATGTCTGTCTTTGATGCTGAGGTGTGCTTCTTGAAGACAGACAAAAATCTGGATCCCATTTTCTAATCCAATCTGCTCATCAGGGTTACTTTACTGGACAATTGACACTATTAGTATTCAGAGTATGACTAAAACACATATACTAATTTCTGTTCTTTTGTTGATTTGGGGATGCTTATTCAGATACACTCAGACTGAGTTCTGATGACTTTTACTTATCCTCTGCAGAGTCTTGAGTATGTTTTCCTTCTACTCAGTCTTAATTGTTCCTTCCATTGTTAACTATAGAACTGGACTCCTGGTGAAGAAAATTTCTTGTCACTTCTTATAGTGATATTTTTAGTTTTTCCTTCAATCATAATACATAGTTTACTGAATACATTACTATAGGTTGGCAAGTTTGGTCTTTCATAACGTAAAGTACATAATTTTAGGCCATTTTGGCTTTAAATTTCATATAATCTATTGTTATTCTGATGGGCCTACCATTATAAGAGATTTGACTTTTGTCTCTTATAGCTTTCAATATCTTTTATTTATTTTGGTTTTTATATTTTATCACTTTAACTGTAACATATCATGGAGATGATTATTCCCTCTATAATCTTGTTTTATTTTTTATTTTTTATAATATATATTTAGTGTGTGTGTGTGTGTGTGTGTGTGTTGTTCTGCTTCTCATTGATCTGGTTGAACATCAATTAAAGTTTGGGCAAATTTTCTCTAGATTTCATTGAAAGTTTCCTACCTCCTCCTCTTCCTTTTCCTTCTTCTCTTCCTCTTCTTTTTGCTCCTTTTCCTCCTGTTTGTCCTTATTTTTTGCCTATAACTCAGTGATTTGTTTTTTTGGTTTTTTTTTTGTCATGGTCTACCAAAGCTTCAGTTCATTTAAAAAATATTATTCATTTATACTGAACGATCCAATATTCCACTTTGCCTTTAAGCCTGGACAATGTTTCTCACATGCTCTAATCTATCATTAAACTTTCCAATGATATTTTTATTTACCTCATTGAGGCTTTTATTTCTAATATCATTTTAGTTTTTTAGTTCTTCAGCAACTCTACCAATTTATTAAATTGTATTTGTGTATGTTGAATTGACTTCCTTATTTCATTTAGTTCTTTTTTTTTACTGTTGAATTATGTTAATGTCTTCTTTTAGCAACTTAAACATACTTATAACCATTATTTGAGCAGTACATACATTTTGCCAAATCATTCTCATGGAGACCTTCCTAAGGGATTAGTAACTTTTGAAGAAGACCTATTGCCTTGGTCTTTTGCACTGATTTTCCCCTACACAGAGACTTTGAAGAAGTTTATTGGTTAGGTTTTATTTTTAATTTGTTCTATTTATTTTTTTTCTTTCAATTCAAGTCAACATTCTTCTTTTAGTGGAGCACTTTCAAGGCTCAGAAGAGGATGATGTCACAGCAGGGTTGTGGTTTCCTCTTCCTTGGTGAACCAGCTCTGTTCCTAGTTTTTTTCCAACAGCACTCAATTATCTGTAGAAACAGTCACCATCCAAGGATCAGCACACTGCCTTGCCTGGTTTCTGACTCTGTCAGTCTAATGTGCTTCTTCAAACCTAGATGTTCTACCTTGAGATTAAGCATACCTGGATAATTTACTCTTGGTCACCTCTGGCCCCATACCGCATTCCAAATTTTTGACTCCATATTTTAGTTAATTGCAAACATGGATATCTTACCCTAGGTCAACTCCATCTTCCTTACTTTCACAACTTCTGATTTTTGGTTGTGGTACATCCCATTCTGGGATATCTTATGTTGTATCTATCTCTCTGTGACCCTAGCTAATTCTAGGTATTGTTGGTTCCACAGACCTGGGCATCTAACCATTGGTTCTAATTTACTATTATTTTAATGTCAATAATTTTATATTTAAGTGAAACTGTCCATCCAAAATAGTCATATCTCTAAGACCTAATGATGTTCTGTCCTATTACCTGTCACTCATCCCTCATGTACCATATGAAACTGATATTTTTAAACACTTTAAGGTGCTTTTTAAAAGTACATGTGATACTTGTCATTGTCATTCTATAATATCTTTATGTATTGAACTTAGATATTTTTGTATCATAATATAATAACATTCCATGTTGCTAATTGCTTTTTCCTTACATGGATAACTATGCCTGTCTTGGTCAGTGTTTGATTGCATTGAAGAGACACTATGGCCATGGAAACTCTTATAAAAGAAAACATTTAATCTGGGATGACTTACATATTCAGATGTTTAGTCCATTACTGTCATGGTGGGAAGCATAGCAACATGCAGGCAGCTATGGTACTAGAGAGTTCAGGATCTGCAGGCTGTAGGGGAAGAGAGAGAGAGGGGGGGGGCTGGGACTGGGACTGGGACTGGAACTGGGCTGGGACTGGGTCTGGATTGAGTATTTGAAACCCCCAACTCCACCAGTGACATAATTCCCTGAACAATGCCATACCTCCTAATCCATGTCAAGTTGTCCAACAGCCTAATGACCACACTTTCAAATCTATGAGTCTGTGTGACCATCCTTATTTAAACATCCACAACACCCATGCAAACATTTTTTGTGCCATGGGGTCTAGTCAAATACCACAGTTACACCATTTCTTTCATCCTCATTCCTTTAAAATAAACACTTAGAAAACTGCACTTTCTGGTATGATTTCTATAGTTCAGTAACAGTTAATTTTGTCTTTTTTCCTTTTTTATAAAATTTGATAGTCTATGTATTTACATTTCAAATGTTATCCCCTTTGCTGGATCCTCCTTCTGCCATCCACTCTCTCCCTGTGTCTATGAGGATGTTCCCCTTCCCATCTACCCACTCCCACCCCAAAACCCTGGCATTCCCTTGCTCTGGGGAAAAGAACCTTCACAGGATCAAGGGCTTTTCTCCTATTGATGCCAGACAATGTTAACCTCTGGTACACATGTGGCTGGAGCCATGGGTCCCCCCATATGTACTCTTTGGTTGGTGGATTAATCTCTGGGAGCTCTGGAGGGTCTTGTTGTTTGATATTGTTTTTTCTATGACATTGCAAACCCCTTCAGCTCCTTCATTCCTTTCTCTAACTCCTCCATTGGGGTCCCTGTGCTCAGTTTGATGGTTAGCTGCAAGCATCTTAATCTGTATCAGTAGCCTTTCCATTACTTCTGAGAGATCATATAATGCCAATTAATGATATTTGTAAAGTACACAACTTAGTCTCTTGATTTCTTACTTCTATATCTTCCATGGACCAGGGCACCTTCCAATCCTGTGCCTCTTCACTGGTTGCGCTAAAGTTCTCTAGGCTGGTTTCTAGTCCAAGGATTTCTCTTTAATGATCCTGTGAATATCTTACTTCCCACCCTGGGCTGATGCCATGAGTCCCCAAATGCTATGGTTGGGGCATTGCTGGGTCTAGCATGGCCATGGAAGAGATGCTGAGATACAGTTCCTGACCCTGAGCAGAGCTTTAGGACCTGGATCTCCTAAAACGCTGATGGTTGCTATAGGCATAAAGCTTGTTTGTGTAATAATTTGCATATTTTATCTCATGTTCCGCCTCCTGGAATGTTCTCCCTGCCAAGGTTAATGACCTCTGTGATAATCAAAAACAGCACGATTCCAGAGAGCAGGAATGTGCCTGATGATCCTCCAGAAAATGGTGATGCTGTCCCTTCAGGTCAGCTCATTAGGCTGTGGGAAAGAACTCTGAAAACATAAGTTCAAGAATACATGAATCAATGTAAGAACTGTTCTTTACAGGGTTTCTCAACTACACAACCTATAAAGATGCAAAATGAATTATGTAAGGGGCTTCATGGACCTGAAAGAACAGAGGCAGTTGCACCAATGATTCAGGTTATTCAGAAAGATATCAAGAGATACCTGGATCCAGATACCTGGATCATGAAAGAAAAAGGAATAGTTAAAAAAGAAAACTTGGATAGATGGTTATATAATATTAGTGGTGAAATGATATCCTTAATGGAAGCTATGAAGAACTGTATTTGATCCTGATATTCTACTCCCCAAAGGAAGTAGTTGTGTGTGCCATGAAAAATAGAGGTTGGGATAGGCAAAGGTATGGTACCAAGAAAACAGATAATGGCTTAATAATATTCCTACTTTCTGGGATTACTTAATACTTTCCAATAATAAGCCTCAGAATCACTGAGATATAAAAGAAAAAAATCCAAAGATTATAAGAATATATTGAGCTAGCTAAGAATTATAAAAATGAGCTTCAATGTTGCTTACATCAGCATAAAAAAGAGCTTGCTAAATTGCAAAACAAATATAAAAGGTATTATACTTAAAGCTAACTTTCTCACATAAAGATAATTTCTTTGCCTAGACTTGGATACCAAAAGCACTGTGCCCAGCAAAACTCATAGGACTTGCTATGTACTTAGTGTCTGGTTCATTTGCCTTGAATGTGCTCTATATTTCAGTTTCTACTATTAAGACTCAAGGGGCTAAGGTTATAAAATGCTGATTCATGGAATGATCAAAAATGAACCTGGGATAAATTATTAAACCAATATGCAATTTCCAAAGAAGTAGGTATGCAAATAAAAGATTGGCCTTTGTTACTTCATATAGATAAATGCACCAAAGAACTCCAGAGAGTTATCTCGAGCAGATCACAGAACTGTCAGGTTGCATCCATCACTGACTCATAAGTCATTCTTGCCTTTGTCCTCTTAACCCCTTCCTCGGGACCCTCTCTCAAGCTAAGGCTGGACCATGGCAGGACATGGCTTGGGTGTGTTGTTCAAAGATTTCTCTTTTTGTCCCAGTCGTGAGGCAGTGAGTGACTAGAAACTTAATCCAGCCAAGGACTCTAGAATGGGATTTTATGAAGTGGTTAGGTTCTAAGAGGTCATCAGAACGAAGTGCTAATGGTTGAATCTTGGTGGCTTTTTGGAGAGAGAAAAAAGAAAGGGTGATGGTGGGGCAAACACACACTTGTTGTTTTCTTGCCCTGTGAGAACATTCTGATTGCAAGAAGACCTTTAACAGCTCTGTTTCCTTGACATCTAGCCTACAAAAACTTGAAGGAACATAAATACCATTAATTTGTTAAGCAGTGTACCGAGGTTTTTCATGATAGTAATTTGAAAGAGACTAAAATAACTCCTTTTCTGTGGTTGGTCTCATCATACTGTAGCTTCTTGAGGCAGAAGTTTTAAGAGATTTATATTTAAATCCTGGGTATCAGAAAGTAGTTTTATTTTGATCTTAACCTATTCTTATTCTAGGTATAAAATGCAAGACCAAGTACATGTTTTCTTGGACTTTGAAAACTTTTTTCTATTACCATCAACCTACTCTTCGTAGGAGAGATAAAATAGTGTATTATTTTTTATCACATTGTGCATTTCAGCGTTTGGGGGCATATTGTTTTCTTCCTTTTATTCCTCTATTTGTTCCAAACATACTTATAATTAATGAATTATTTGGCAATTTCTATAGGTTTAGATTTTTAAAACCTAAATTAATAAGTTTTCTTAAATTGTTTAACCTCCCTTCTAGCCCACTGTCCAACAGAGGTAGTGGAAAAAGGGGGTGTGGACCCATTTGGAAATAGTTCTTTGGTGTGATACCAATCTTTGTCATCGGGATATCAGCAATTCAGCTCACACAAATCAACAGCTGCAGTTCAGTCCACTTACAAACACCATTCATGAAACATGACTGGCAGTTTCATCCAGAAGAAATCTCAAGACTCCATCAATTGGTTCTAGTCCACAGAAGCGGTGAGACTATCACGAGATCTTTGGTGCATTTATCTATATGAAGTCACAACAAATGATGATCAGTAAAGAAGACAAGACAGGCCAATGCCACAGTGTCATCAGAGAAGACCAGTGTGAGTAAAGTACAATGAAGAAGAACAAAGAGTGACAACGTGAACCAATGTCACAGAAGGATTCACTGTTGGGTTATATTTATACCCTTTCCAAATAGCATGTGTCCTCTCAAGCATTTACTCTACAAAACATTATATGCCCTTTTTAATTCAGGCAACTTTCAGAAAAATACCACATGTCTGTCCTCAACAAAACATTTTCTCCCATGTCTGCTTTAGCAAAACATCCTATCTTAAGACAATTTCCAGAAAAACAACACATGACACAACTGAGTCTCCAAAGATACCAGAAAGTTCCTCTTGAAATTTCCTCCAATAATTTTCTTTATTCTGATTTTAGATGATGGGAGAAGACTTCCATTAACTATATATAGAATAGTCTGCATTTCCCAAATACTTTTTTTTTCTTTTTTTCAGAGCTGGGGACCAAACCCAGGGCCTTGCACTTGCTAGGCAAGCGTTCTACCACTAAGCTAAATCCTCAACCCCTATTTTTAATTCTCATTGTACTTTTTTGTGTTTGTGGTATGTGTACTATAAACATATAAACATGCAGATGTATGAATGTGTATGCATGTACATATGTGGTAGCCAGAGGTCAACATGAAATATTTTCCTGGACTAATTCCCCAATTATATGTTGAGATTGGGTCTTTCTGTGTACCCAGGGTTCACAAATTCAGCTGGTTGGCCAGTGAACTTTAAATATCAACCTGTTGCTGTACCCTACAAGCACTGGGAGAACACATGCATGCTACTGCCTCTAACTTACATAAATGCCATGCTCATATGTCCCCATGCTTGCATGACAGGAACATTACTATCTGAGCCAACTGATTCCTTGTATTTTTAAGCAATTCTATTTAAGAATTTTCTATTTAAATATATAGCATTTTAATGACTTTTTTTACTTTAATACATTTACTTTCAGAAGTTTACAAGTTGAGAGAAGATAAAGTACCTCGAGCAAAGTATTTTCTACACAATATCATTAACTTTTATTTTTAGTATTTACTGGCCAAAACTGTTTATGAATTCTTAATTATAATTTTTGTCTCCATATTTTTAAAGTCTATTTTTTGTATCTTAGTATCACTGTTTTTTTTTTTCAACAGGGATTCCAGGATATGTTGCTGTATTAAACTATGGTTCTTTAGATTCTTTTGAGACAGTTTCTCTGATTCTTCTTGTTTTGGTAACCTTGTTAGTACTAGTGATGGCCTAGACACATAACTTGCAGAAAGACTCAGTTTTGATTGTCTGGCATTTTTCTCCTGAAAAGACTGGACTTGACAGTATTTGAAAGAAGTTTACACAGATGAAGATGTCAGGAGGAGGGTTGTCCATTTCCTATCAGGACCCATATCGTCAATACGACTCATCACTGATGTGCTGAAAAGAGTCCCTGGCAAGATAACGGTGTGAGAGCCTCTCCAGTAAAATGTTACTTTTTCTCTTTCCACACTGTACTCTCTGAAAGAAAATTTCTAAAGAAATATATATTCTGTTTGAGGTGCAGAAATTGTTCTCCTCTTTGATAGATGAGTATCTGTACATTGTTTGGAATTCTTCATAATACCTTTTTAACACACATTTAGTTGAGTAACTATTTATTCTTGTATATAACAGCTTGTGGTTATTTATTTTGTACTTGAGTTATAACCCAATAGTATGCTAGCACTTTTTTTTACTTAAATTATCTAGCTCTGAGTATGGGGTAAAGGGTGTCTTTCACATGGTTTCTGCATCTTTTAAAAATAGATACATATGTCCTTGTTTGATCTTATGCATTGTTTAATTATTTTAGCATGTTCTCACTTTCCAATGACAAGGTACTTGGAGTTCATTTTACAGATGCACTGTTTGCCTTGCCCAAGAATCTTCCTATTCTCCAAGGAGCCCTTATTTGTTCCGTGGAGAATAATATTACTAAAGAAGGTTGGGTATGACTGTGTATTTTGCTACTGGAACATCATTATTCTGTGTCTTCCCCTAGGGAATATATATTTTTCTATAGATATTTACACAGGCGTGTCTTTATCTTAAGCTATATTTGGATTCACTTGATGTTTCTGGCTTTCCATAGTATCTCGCAGTCTTCCTCATATTCCCCTCCCTCTGCTCCTCTCTAAACGGCTTACCCCAAACTCCGTCATCCACCTACTGTTTATAGCACACTCATTTATTCAATGCCACTCTGTATGCATAGCAACTTAAAAATCATAAAGCCTTATTTTTGTAAGAAACAAGCATGGTGTAATGTAAAATGCATACTCACAATGCCTTTTGCCTTTAGTCTTATAGTTTGTTGTTATTTCAAAGGTTACTCACTTCTGCAGGTCCTCCTTCCTATCCATTCATTAAAGTTGCGTCACACATTTGTGACACACTTGGATTCCTGTTGTCATGGTGTCTTCTGTATCCAGGATGTCCTCCCTCATCATTAAATTCTGTCTCAATTTGCATGTATATAGGCTCATCTTTTCTGCTGTAAAATTCTGTGCAATTTTACATAAAATGATATAAATAGTCTCTTAGGTAACCCATTTAATTATAGGATGGGATATATGACAACCACGGTTGTAGAACACAAGAAATAGCTTCATAGTCACAGAAAATTCCCCTTCATATAGTTAGCTCCCTCTTGACCCTAAACACTTTGCTTTTTACTTTTGCTTTATACACATTGTTTTTTCCACATTTTCACATAAGTATAATCACAAGGAATAATTCTATTCTTACTTAGAAATGTATACAAATTTCCTGTGTCAATGGCTCATTTTTTCTTGACATTTGAATAAATGTTGCATACCATGTCTATTCATGTATTGAAAGATACCATTTCTTATAATATAAGAGGATTGTGAAGAAGGTTTCCATGATCACAAATGTTCAGGGTTTCTGCATGGTTATAACTTTTGTAATTATGTGGCTAAATATCCAACAGATTATTATTGGAGCCCAAGGTCAGATTAAGTTACATTTTGAATATACTGTGAACCTGTTTTCTATAGACAGTGTCATTTTTCATTGTCACCTGCAATGCATGGAAGCCATAGCTTTGCACACATTATTGGCAATAATTTCTATCTGATTTTTATTTCATAGGCTTTGGAATATTAATCTAAGTAATGAGCATATGGACATATATTATGGTTATATTTCCTGTTTATTGATCTTTTGTAAATCTCAACTAACAAATTTTTAAAACTTGGTTAATGTGTATA
This sequence comes from Rattus rattus, assembly GCF_011064425.1. Taxonomy (NCBI): domain Eukaryota; kingdom Metazoa; phylum Chordata; class Mammalia; order Rodentia; family Muridae; genus Rattus; species Rattus rattus. The sequence goes on along the minus strand of NC_046161.1, from coordinate 29,219,901 downwards.
GAGGAAGTGTTACATAAGGTTAAGTAGATTAGCTCTACCATGCAATAGACATTTTCTAAATACCTGGTGTTCAGTCACTATAAAGACCAAGTAAAGAATGCTTCAGACACTCTAGAAATCTCATGGAAAATCCATTCAGGTCAAGCATGGCCATGTGTTCAATATCTTGTAATCTCAGCTGTCTGAAGACTGAGGCAGGAAGATCATGACTTGAAAGCAATCCTGACCTACACAGAAATATTTGTCCTTAAGAAGCAAATGTAAAGAGCTGGAGAAATGGGTCTGCAGTAAAGAGTACCCACGGTTCCTGCAGAGGACCCAAGTTCATTTCCCAGAACTCACGCACATCAGTAGGCAGATAATCCCTTGTAACTCTGCGTATAGGGGATTGGATAATGTCTTCTGGCCTTTGTGGGCTCCTGTACTCATATGTACACATACTCACAAACAGATGCAACCATTTACTCATAATTAAAAACATAAAATCTGTTAAAAGAAGACACCAATAAACTAAACCCACTAAATTCATTCTCATATGAGGTTATATTCATTCCAATTAATATTCTCATAGATTAATTTGCTTACTTTTTAATTTATAGAAAGATAGTCCTATTATTTGTACGTCTTAATATTTGGAGTGTTTCACTGACCATTGTGTCTATAAGGTTCATCTCTAGATCTTTCATGAAATCGTCCATTTTCTGTATTGAATGTTGTAACTCATTTTAAATAAATACTACAAAGCCATGAATTATATGATTCAGAAACATGAGTAGCTTCAATTTAGGATGGGCATGAAAAATGATGTTATACATATTACCATATTTCCTTTTAGCCAATGTACTTATGTGTTTCTGTTTGGAATAAACTTGAAAGCAGAATTTCTACATAATAGGGTAAGTTCATGTTCACACTTAGTAAATACTGCCAAAGAGTTTCAGTATGATTAAAGCCACTTTTGCTTACAGGACTACCCAGAATATGGGTTGATTCATACTGCCTTCCAACGTGACATCGTCAGAGTGCTTTCAAAATACTAGTCATTATTGCATGTGCATGTGATTGTCCATGTACCTGTGGATGACTAATCACAGTTTTTCCAGTTCTGATAAATAGTAAGACTACACACTTTCCCTGCTGGCCATATTGTTACTTGCATTTGCCAAATGATACGAATGAGGTTTGCCCATTTTTTTATTCCATTTTATGTTTTCTTTTTTTTTTTTTTTTCTGACTTTTAAAAGGTATGTTAGATCGACCAAACTCCCCACCCCCGATATTTTTTTTTAAAAAGCCCCCTTGAGGGGGGGGGATTTTGGGCCGGGGGGAGGGCCCTTCCCAGGAAAGAGCAAGGCCTTTGAAAAAAAAAAAACAAAAAAAAAAAAAAAAAAAAAAAAGACTCAGTGGAACCTATTTTATTGCTGTTTCACAATTGTGAAAATAAACATTTTAGTCTATGAACTTGGTGCTATCCTGTTAATCTTAGTTAATGTTCTATTATTGTGGTAAAACATGAAGATCACTGCAGCTTAGGGAAGGGCAAAAAATTTACAGATTACAGTCCATCACAGAGAAGTCAGAGGAGTGCAAGAACGCAGGAACTGCAGCAAAAGCCAGAGAGGAACAATCCTGGCTCTTTATGGGTTGCTTACCCTAAATTTTACTACAACTCAGGACCCGCTGCCCAGGGTTGACACTTCCCTTAATGGCTTGGTTTCTCTAACATCAGTCATTAATCAAGAAAATATCTAGTAGACTTGCCTATACACCAGATTTATGGGGTCACTTTCTCAATTGAGAATTCCTTTTTCCAAATGATTCAAAGTGTCTCAAATTGATGTACAACTATCCAGAGCATTATTTAAGCTGTGTTTAGAGTTATGCAATTAGAGATCAACAGGTTTTAGTCTCATTTTAATTGAAAATCTGATTTATTCAGTGTTGATTAGTGCTACGGTATTTTTCACAATGCTGGCTGTTGTGTGTCAGGAGACTTTCCAAGTCTTCTGTTCGCTTTCTATTGAATTGCTGGCTTAAGTGTGTACCCATGTTATTGCTTTATTTACATTTTTATTACTTTATTTTCACTCAGGCTAGTTTTGAACTCTCAGTTCTCCTGCCTCACCCTGAAAAATGCTGATATCAAAAGCGTGCCACCATGCAAAGCTCAACACTCTTGTTTTGCTTGGGAGGGAAAAAAAAACTTATATTTGTTAGTATGTTTCAATTTCATTCCATTTCCTCAGGGTACATGCCCACACATATATATTCCAGGTATAACATAAAAATTTAGAAATAGTGTTTAAATTTCCCCAAAGAAACAACTCAAAATGGGCTGGTATTTTTAATTGTCAATAGTTAGACTATCTTTGAAAATGAGGATAACTTTGAGGGTAAATGACATATTTATATCATCTCTTGACATTTATAAGCATTGTGTTAGATCTTTCATTTTTCTGCAGCATTTTCAGTTTGATGTGGAACTTCAACACCCTTTGAAACTTCTATTGCTAGTATTTTATGTATCGTGTTCTAACAAAGAGCATGCTTTCTGTTTATGTTCTAATTGATCTTTACTGGTAGGAGAAAATGATGTCATTCTTATTTTTCATTTTTTGACCTTGAATTCGTATTTTTAATTCCAAAGCTATCTGCAGTGTATTTCTGAATGTCCAAGGCAGAATAATATTAACCCAAATAGTGATAATTTTGTTTTTCTTTTTAAGACTATACTTTTTTTCTTGTGTCACATTTTATTAACTAAAACCACCATGGTAATATAAAGGAGAACTGGGAATCACAGATATCCCTGCTTCTATCCAGTCTCAGGAGGAAACATTTCTTAGTACGAATAGGTTTATTTCTCACACAAATTAACCTGATACAGTTTCCTTTCCCTCTACTCCTCCCAGTTCTTCCCCATCTCTTTTCCTAATTGGATTCACTCCCATTTTGGCTCTCATTAGAAAACAAACTAAGGCATCTAAAGGATAATAATAATATAAAATGAAGTATAGTATAACCAAACAAACAAACAAACAAAAAACCCAAAAAATCAGAATAGGAAAAACAAGCAGAAGGAAAATAGGCCAAGAAAGGCACAAGAAATAGATACTGACACGGAGACCTAGTTTGTACACTCACGGTTCCCACAAAAACACAAACTAGAAGGCATAGTATATGCACAAAGGGCCTGTAGGGTAAAGTAAATTAAAAAAAGAAATAAATTTACAAAGACAGAATTAGAAAGACAGACAGACAAACAGAAAGAGAAGGAAGGAAGGGAGGAAGGAAGGAAGGAAGGAAGGAAGGAAGGAAGGAAGGAAGGAAGGAAGGAAGGAAGGAAGGAAGCAAGGAAGCAAGGAAGCAAGGAAGGCAGGCGGGCAAGCCCTTACATGATGCTATGAGACAAGGAAAATCCAAAGATTCATTGAGTTCAGTTCCTGTTGGCCAACTACTGCTGGGCATGGTGTTGCGTTTTATTAAAAAAAAAGGGGGGTGCCAAGGATATGATTGATAGAGGTCTGGTATGATGCAGGGAAGGGGTGCCTCTGCAGCCCACGCTGAGGCATCCTTTCCCCATGAGGCACCAGCCATATGCTGGATATAGTATGGACTAGAGTTTATTTAGGGCCTAGGAAGGGAAGATGAAGGGGTAGTAGAGACAGAGAAAGAGAAAGATGAGGAAGAGAAGGAGGAAGGGAGGGAGAGGGAGAGGGAGAGGGATTTGGAGTCGGGGGAGAAGAGGAGTAGAGGCCATGAACGTGTGGAGACAGGGGAGAGGAGTGGGGAGAGAAGAGACAGAGGGGGAAGGGGGTAAGTGAGCAAGAGAGCAAGAGGGTGAGGAGGGGGGCAGACACCCCCTTTTATACTGAGTTGGGCAAACCTGGCTGTTGTCAGGTAACTGTGGAGCTGAGCCTAAAAGAAGTTTTAACGCATAAGGCCTACTCTTAAGTGTCGTTTGTTTTCCCTGAAGAGACGTCTCCATCAAATCCTCCCCACAGAGCTCATGGAACCTTGTGGGAAAGGAAGTGGAGAACATAACAGCCAGAGAGGACAGAGCATCCTAAGGAATGAAGACATTCTTGACAACAGAGCTGGTGCACAGAAGACCAAACAGACTGTGGTAACGTGCACACGGTCCGCACAGGTCTGCAGCAGGAGTCGCACACCCGCATCCCTGACCCAGAAGCTATCTCAAACTGATATCTACTTGCAAGAGGAAGAAGTTTTAAAAGTTAATCTGAATGTCCGTTAGAGTTTTTCAAAATGTTAAGAGTGTACATTTTAATGATTAAGTGATATTAAACTCGGTGAGACTTTCTGTATTTAATAAGGTGATTACTTGGTTTTCCTTCTGTTCTTCGTTAATGTTGTGAATTAAAATGATTTTTCTTTAATGGAGAAGTAACTTCTTTTGGTCTGTGACATGAAATGCTTGGATGGAATGCTTTAATTCTGAATTTGGTTTGCTAACGTTCTTCAAAGGTTTTTCAGGCATATTGATTAAATTATTTTTATCTTTCATTTAAAAAGTAGTAAGTATTGATGTCCCTATAACTCATGACATTTTTAAAGTGATTTTTTAAAAAACGAAGTAGTCTTCATTCTCTAGAAAACTATGAAAAGTGATTTCTTCTGTTAAAGTCTGGAAACATTTCCTTGGAGTCATCTGTACTTTCTTCCTCTTCTTCCTCTTCCCTTTCCCCTTCTCCTTCTCCTCCTTCAACTCCTTCTCCTCCTCCTTCTCTTTCTCCTCCTCATCTTCTTCCTCCTCCTCTTCCTCCTCCTCCCCTTCCTCCTCCTCCTCCTCTTCCTCCTCCTCCTCCTCCTTTCCCCCTCCTCCTCTTCCTCTTCAAAATTGATATTTTCACACAATACATTCCAATCACTGCCTCCGTCCCTCCCTCCAATCCTCCCAGCTCTCTCCCACATCCAGGCTTTGCCACATCTGCTCCCTTTCATTTCCTCGGGATTCTCTTTGTTGTGAAGTATTTAGCTTGAGGACTGTGTGGAAGAATATTCAAACATCTGTTTGAGCTGCCAGTCTGTGTAAACTGTTCTGCTAGGAAAATGTATTAATGTGTCCTAAATTTGAAATCAGTGAACACAAACAGGCTCAGGCGTCCTTATTCTCCTTTTTAGTGTCTGTAGGAAGTTGATGATCCTGATGATGGCTATGTGTGTCTATTCATTTCTTCTTGAACAGTCTCATTAAGAGTTTTATTATTTTATACTCTTTAAAGAATTAACATACATTTTATGACATTTGTGTTTATATGTCCTTTTTATTTCTATTTTACGATGCATTATGCTTATTTTGTGCTTTACTTACATGTTATGTGATGTTTCTCCTACTTGTTTTTCGACTTTGGTTTTTTCTAATATATATCCATCATTATATTTAGGTTGTAAACTTCCCTGTGAGTACAGCTTAACTGAATTTCAAAGAGCTTTGGTATAATTTATTTTTCACCCTCACTTACCTTAAAACATATTCTAAATAGTATTATAATTTGAAATGTACTCTTTAAGTTTGACTTATTTGTAATTTCTGTGAGTGCAGTTCTCCATCTGCAGCAGAGGCTGGTCTCACACTTGTCACCATCTCCCTTAGTCTGTGGGTGATAACATAACAGGTAGGTACTGCCACGGCCAACTCCTTGGGGATTTTCTCATTAAATTTTGGTACTTACTCTTAACTTAATCTTACTGTGGTGAGACAGTATGTTCTGCATGAAATCAGTCCTCCCAAAGGTTTTCAAACTTGCTTCATAACTTAAAATGTGGTGTGCTGTAGAAGCACGTTTTGTTTGCACTTGAAATGTAAAGAACCAATCCTCCTCCTCTGCACAGTTCAATGCGTGTACATCTGGGTAGTCTGATTAATCTTTTCTACTGGTCTTCTTCAATGAGTCTTGAATTCTTCTCCTGTTCATAAGGCGGTTAGAGAAATTTACAGCTGTGATTTCCCCCCCTTGTCTTCATGTAAGACATTCTGAGGTACATTTTTAAGTACACACAATCTACGGTTGTCATAGTTTATATAGAATGGACATTTATTATTGCAACACATATCTATACTGTATACAGAATGCTGTAAATGTAATTTTATATTACATTCACTTTTTAAAAATATTGTTTGCATGAAACTTTTTTCCAACCTTTTACTTATGATCTTTTTGTGTTCTTTTCTTTAAATTGTGTCACTGTAAAGTGCACCTCGTGGAATTTAGTTATGCTATTGAGAATGACAATCCTTATAGATCAATTCATTAGTTACTCCATGACATTAATGCCATTGCTGCAGTGTATGATCTATATTTCTGACTTTTTCAGCTCTTCTATCCCTGTTATTGCCTTCTTTAGAATTATTAATTTCACTTGCCACATTTAGTTTCCTTTTTTTTCCACACATACTGCAAAGATGATAAGGCCTATCCACTATATGCCATGTCTTATCTAAGGTTAATTTTTAAGTTATTCACGATACACACAGTATTTCCTGATCAGCATTGGTGCTGTTTTCCTATGATATATATACAAAATGTTACAAACTTTTAAAAAGATTATGATGCGAAAGTTAATGCCTACTTACTTTTAACTAAATACTCATCATTTTCTCTTTTTCATAAAGGTCATTCAACTGAATAGACAATTTTCTATTAAAATCCTGGTTCTAGAATTTATTTCTCTATAAAATATTGGTAATAAAATCTATAAGCTTTTCAGTTTAGGAAGTCATTATTTGGTTCTTGTTTCTGATGTTTATTTTAATCTCAACCAGTCCTTTAATGTGAGTGAAAGTCGTCAACACGCCATAGCGTTTGTACATTTCATCACACTGCCTTCTGGCTGATGCCATTCTCAGGGCTTCTCCTTTGAAGACATATCTTTCTCCCATGGCTGCGTTTAACATTTTCTCTATTTCTTTGGTTCTATGATGTGCCCACATGTGCTATTCTTTGTACTTATAATTCCAGGGCTATGGACCTTCAGGAATCTGTTTGTACCTATTTTTAGAAAGATCTTTATCAGAGCTCCTTTAAATACTCTGTCCTTCCATGAACATTTCCCTTCCCTTCTGGTGCCCAACAGACAAATACTAAACCATCCATGGGAGAGCATTTGTTTCTCATCCATTATCTTTAGTTATTACTGTATCTACCTTTTTATTCTTCACACACCCATCTCAAAAATCTTAACCAAGAATGGCTCTTGTCTAAAGAAAATACAGGGACTAAGAGTAGAGCAGAGACTGAAGGCAAGGCCATCCAGAGACTGCCCCACCTAGGGATCCATACCATCTTCAGATACCAAACCTAGACACTATTGCTGATGCCAAGAAGCACGTGCTGACAGGAGTTGGTATAGTTGTCTCCCAAGAGGCTCTGTCATAACTTGACCAATACACATGTAGATACATGCAGCCAATCATTGGACTGAGCGTGGGAACCCCAATGGAAGAGTTAGGGGAAGGACTGAAGGAGCTGAAGGGAATTGGAACCCCATAGGAAGAACAACAACATCAACTAACCTGACCTCTCAGAGCTCCCAGGGACTAAACCATCAACTAAAGATTACACATGGAGGATCCCATGGCTCCTGCTGCATATGTAGCAGAGGATTGCTTTATCTGGCATCATTGGGAGGGGAAGCCCTTACCCATGTAGGGGCTTAATGCTCCAGTGTAGGGAGATGCTAGGGCAGTGAGGTGGGAGTGGGTGGGTAGGTGAACACCCTCATAGAGGCAGGGGAAGGGAGGATGGAATAGGGGAAACCAGGAAGGAGGAAAACATTTGAAATGTAAACAAATAAAATAACCACTAGAAAAACAAAAATAAAACCAAGTCTTATTTGTAAGAGATTTCACATATTTTTTCTGTTTTATGTATTTTTATTATCTCTGATTTTTTGTTTGTCTTTAATTTTTTGTTTATTATTTATTTTTCTTTTGTTTCTGCTAGAAAGTTTTTATTAACTTCCTAGTGGCTTTAGTGGGTGGATGGATGAATGATTACTTGGATGAAGGGATAGAAAGATGCTAGATAGACACATACTAGATGATAGAAAGATACATGTTGGAGAGACAAATGTATAAATAAATACATGGTTATTTAAGAAAGAAACACTAGGGGTTGGGGATTTAGCTCAGTGGTAGAGCGCTTGCCTAGAAAGGGAAAGGCCCTGGGTTCGGTCCCCAGCTCCAAAAAAAAAAAAAAAAAAAAAAAAAAAAAAAGAAAAAAAGAAAGAAACACTAAAATATAGATGAGGACCAGAGTGTAGAAGAACATTTGGAGTGAACATGAAAGCATATTTGAAAAACCATACTGAAAGCATATTTGTAGTGTGTGTCCAACAATTATTTACTTCTTTATTTATAGATATACATTCACTCACCAACTCATTCATTCATGTATTTATAGTGCTGACACTTACAGTTACATATATTACCATATGTAAGAATTATTTTGAGCTATGTAGACAAGGACTGTTTACAATTCTAGAGTTACATCTGTATCAGTAATTATATCTTAGATTTTCTTTTATTTATTTATTTTTTTAAAAATTTCCTTGCCTCTCATGCCTCCTAGGAGAATACACCTGCCTCATAGTTAGTATTCTAGATCTAGATCAAGGTGACTAGCATTCTTGTGTGCAGTACATAATTTTAATTTAATGAGTCTTTTCTTTCTAGTCTCTCCTGCTTAATACCTTCTGTACTAGGCCCACAGACTCTGGTTGGATTGTTCTAGAGTAAAAAACAGAATGATTGAAGATGATACAGCTTTGCTAAAAGAAAATGGGGAGCTTGGAACTTAGAAATATGTTCTATGCAGTTTTCAAAATAACAGTTTTTAATTCATACACTGTATCCTGATCATATTTACCCTCACAACTCCTCCCAGATCTGTATCTCTGTACCCATTCAATTTCCTGCCTTTTAAAACGTTTCTTTTAATTAAACATAATTACATCACTTCCCCCTTTCCATAACTCTCTCTAACCTATCCCATGTACCACCCCCTTGATCTCTCTAAAATACACAGCCTTTTCTCCCCACCCCCACACTTCTACTCTTCAAAGCTCTTCAGATCTATTTTCTACTGTTCAAATGTTTTCTGGTGTAAAGCCAGCCACTAGAGCATAACCAGCCTACCAGGGGCCACACCTTTAAAGAAAACTTACTGTCTCTTTCCCAGCCTCTATCAAATGCCAATAGCTTCTGACCTAGGAGTAGAACCTAATACCACCATCAACTGCTCCTCTGTGTTGTGATTTTGTCTGGCTTGAGCTTGCACAAATCTTATGTGTGCTGTCCCAACTGCTCTGCTGTGTTCTAAACCCATTATTTCAGTGAAGTCATCCGCCAACTCTGGTTCCTACAGCTTTCACCCTCCTCACTTCTGCAGTGATCCTTGAGGAGGAAGGCCATAATATAGATGTCCCGTTTGAAGCTGAGCCCTACAAAGTCTTCAATTCTCTAGAACTTGACCAGTTGTGGGTCTCTGTGCTAATCACCATCAACTGAAAGAAGCTTCTACCATGAAGGTTGGGGGATATAATAATCTATGGATATAGCAATGAGTCTTTAGGACCTAGTTTAATACTATCTTCTTTTAGCAAACTAATAGTAGGTTCTTCCCTGGAATCTATAATCTATCTAGCCCCAGCTTCTTGACCCCAGTTATGGTACCAGCTATAGTTTTCCTCCTGTGGGGCATGCTTTACAGCCAATCAGAAAGTATTTGGTTACTTTCATGACATCTGCACTGCTCACCAATGGTACTATCTTGCCAGGCCAGTTGCAATTATAATTTGCAGGTCTAACAGAATCTCTTTCCATTCTCAACCCTTTATATTTTTTATCTTGCCGTGTCTACTTTTCTTGGTCCATGGTCCCCCTAGAGCAAGACTCTGCAGAAACATTGATCTGTTATTGTTACTGTATGTTTTTCTAGTTTCTGTGATCTTTCTGCATTTTGCCACATTGTGATGCTTCTTCTTGTACAGAATATAGTAATGGGAGCAAAGATCCCCCAATATTTAGACCCAAGGCCCTTGGAGATAGTTGCTTTCTTTTATTAACTCTTGTATGGCATTGCAGGGCACTTCAAGGTGAATGGTGCCACACCTATTGCAGTCCTACATACCCAGGCAGTGTGCTTTTCTGGTTCCTTACTGACCATCCTCAGTATTTTTCAGGCTATGTCCTAGGTTGTACTTTGAAATGGATATTTGTGATTGCACGCGCGCACACACACACCCAGACAAAATATTGTTCATAATTTCCCATTATCCTTCTACTCATTCCACCCACTAAACATGCTTTTCCCCCAAGAAGTCTCCCTCTGACTTACAGAATTTGTTTCACTCTGTTTAATGTGTCTGTGACCCACTGTGGTTAATTAGTGTTGTTTTTGTCTGTTTTGGTTTCTGTGTTTGTTCTCTTGTCTATTTTGAGCCTGAGTCTTGTCCCACAGCCTTCCCTGCTCTGGCACAGGCTCTGTAGATCTGGCTGACCTCAAACTTTCGATAAGCTCCCTTGCTTGCGAGTGCTGATACTGCAGGTGTGGACCACCATGACTAGCTCCTTTAATCATCCTTTAACACAGACACCATAGTGAAAATGCAGGTGGAGCTGAGACAGCTTTTAGTCGGAAGTGCTTGAGAACTGCCAAAAGTCAGACGAACACCAATCTACAAATATCAAGAATTTTAATTACTGTTACTCATGAGCGACAGATGTCCATACGACTCACTTAGTGGTAGCACAAAACGAAATTCAAGGCAAGTAATGACAACTTAAAATTATTTTGCAGGTTTGAACTCTGTTTCCAACCTTTTCACTACCATGCATGTTTGTTGAGTGGTGCATATTGTATACAGACCTTATGCATGGAAGCATAAAAACCACCATGATTACTGGTTACTATATGGGTTTTAATTAGATATTGAATAATATTTTCCCTTAAATGTTTAATAAAACCAGTTCTCACTCCAGACTTCTCCAAGGGGGAATAGAGGGAGGTCCTGTTTCTTTAAGGTAGCCCACTGAATTGTCCTCTTTGTGTCTTTAAGGTGGTCTACAGGGAGATCATGTTTCCTTAACATGAAATGTAGTTACCATTACTCTGGCTTTAGTTGAATTCAGCGAATCACAGGGTAACCTAGTCATAAATGATGCTTGAGTCACAAAAAACTTTGTTTTCTTTACATTTGCACTGTCAAATTGCTTTACTTTTATTTCACATAGTTCTGGTTGAAAGTGGAAAAAATATTTTAATTAAACACTTTTCCAATGAATGATTAATTGCTTAAAAACAAGTAGAAAGGTGAAGAGTGCATAGAAGAAATCTCATTTTTATGCTAATAAACTATATAAAGGGTCCCTAGATAAAAGCCTTATGCTAGGTTTGAGTGTCAACAATTATATTGCCACTTAATATTAGAAATTGGCTAATGGATAATCTAGTGGGGATGGCTTAGATTCACTTGCAATTACTTTTAAAAATCCAAATACTTAAATTAAGAGGCAAGTTACCTTTGATATCATAGATTTTTTTCACTTGCGATTGACAGACTCCACCCTGCTCTGAGCTAGGAGACAAGAAGATGGGGTAGGACTCCTGGGATAAGCTTTTTCATGCTGAATACTGAACATACTGAGCAGTCTATAAGTACAGATACAAATGCTAATGATTGTGTGTTTGTATAATATATATCCACCCACATCTTGCCCATAGTACATTGTTCAAATGTGTGGTCTGCCATGAATCCTGGGCTTCAGCTTTAGTAGGTCATATCTTTAAGCAAGTAGATAATGACCTGCAGTAAGTCTCAGGTGTAACACCTGAAAACCCTTATGCCCCAGGGTGAAAGAGGACAGGGCAGGGAGCTCTCTGAAAGAACTGTTCTATTCGCCAAATCAAGGAAGTGTATACAGGACATGCAAATCCCTGGGGTGCATCTGGTAGATGCTCTCTAATCTCTTCCTTATTCAGACCTCATTTCCTTCCTCAACAATGCCTTCCGCAGCAATCAAGAACCATTCACAGAGCCGTTTGGTTCTTAGGTTATTTATTATTTGTGCCTATCAGCTTGATGAATAGAGGAGCAGGCTCAGGAGCAGATGCATATGACCTACTTTTCTGTGCCAGCCTCCCCTGCCTTTTCTTTCCCCTGTGGGAAGATCTGCAGTGGACCATTGATTGGGAGTAGCTTTAGGTTAGTGATGGCAAAATTAGTCTTCATTTACCCTGTGTACCCCTATTCAGTACCAATCAGGAAGAGCAGTATGAAGTGCAAATATATTTGCCTTTGCTGTCTCCACTAAAGGATTACAGGTTACCAAGAAACACAAAACATATTCTTTTTCCCTTTGCCCGCCCTGCCGCCAGCCCAAGGATGCTGCCAGCATCCTTGAACTGGAGTTAATTTCTCTTAGAAAACTTTACTTTTCCTTGTCTTATTTTTAGCCTCAGACTTGTGGTTTTTGTTATTGACCGTGTGAATTACAGCCTCCTGAAGCAGTGGGAGCTTTTAGCCTTCTCTGAGAGTCTCTATATGCAGCTTTCACAGACATACATTCTCACTAAGCCCTGTTCCTTACATTTCCGGAGCAAGCAATGTCCATCCCTTCTCTAATACTCTCCTGCCTTCCCGGATTTATGCATTACCTGAGTTCATCACATCCTAGCCTCTGGGTGTATTTCCTAATGAAATTTTAAAATAGGAAGGCCTTCCACCCTTGGTTAAGGAATCCAGTGGCTTTTTGCATTTGTGGCAATGCACCAAAGCTCTTGTGTAACGCTGACAAGAGAGGGGGTAGGGATGGATAGCAGGCAGTGGTGCTTTGTGTATCTACGGAGGCAGCTAAGCAGTGAGTGGCCTTTAATTCAATTTTAGGTACAGTTCAGGAAAAACAAAGCAAGACTAGCTGCCACCTCAGACCATAGAGCTCAAAACTTATGTCCTTTTTGTCACTGTAATTGGACTTGGGGTGAAATATAGTGGCCAAGAATTTGAGTTCTGCAGCCAGATTATCCAGGTTCAGGAGATTCTGACTTGGCCAAGGTACATTATGGGGCTCCATTGTCTTGCATAATGCCTTTGTTCTCTCGTCTCTTGGGATACAATGTAGACCTTCATTTCTGCTTCTTAGGGTCCCGAGATTTCAGCATCTTATATCTAGCATCTGGCATCTGTGAGCCTGCATGTGTCTGGTTATGAGGATAGCTGCTTTAAACCTGATTATCTACAACAGTAGTCATAATTATCTTGAGGTTTGTACTTACAAGCAATCACGTAGCCTCTGATACTCTGGCCTCTTAACAAGCCACTGCCAAGTACATTATATAGGGTGTATGTATTGCAGGTGGGGGTTGTGATTAAGCAAAACCAATTAGGTTCCCACATTACATTGTCTCCTATGCTTGCCTGCTTCCTGTAGGTCATGAAGAAATCAGCACCATAGTGAGTGAACAGGCTGATCCTCCTGGAAAGATGTCCCGCGCTATCGTCTCGCCAGCAGGAACGACACGCAGACACCAGGATCCTTCTGCAACAAAGCGTTTATTACATCTTGAAGAGGAGAGACCCGGGGCCCAGAAAGGCGCTGCTTATAAAACCCTAGCATGGCGCGTCCACGCCTGATTGGTTGCTTACCCATGATCTCACTGGCACGCCCCGGGGTGGGTAAAGACTTGGCGCGAACACACTCTTGCACATGCGCACACAGCTAGTTTCCTGAAAGGAAGTCGGGCTGGCGCGGCGGAAGCCAGTGCCATCTTGTAATGGCGAATGCTATCCAGGCTTTCCACGAGGGGCACAGCGGAAGCCAGCACCATCTTGTGATGGCGAATGTTATTGCGGCTTTCCACAGAAAGACAAACAATGCTTCTCTGGGCAAAGTAGCATTTGTTCAGGGTGCCAAAAGTTGCATCTTAAAGATTCCACATCTTTCCAATTAGTGCCTTCATGTTATAGACAGCTAGAGTGAAAGAGAATCTAGTTTGCATTATAAGTCAACTAGTCTAAAGTTCTTAGTTTGATTTTTTTCCATTAATTTTAGCCCATTGGCTGCAGGGAAGAAGTGCATCCAAGCAGGTATAAAGGCTCCCCGACCCTGTGTGTTGTGTTTGAGCTGATAGTATGAAAACTCGTCCTTTTTGGTTGGATTTTTTTGTCCCTGGGGAAGTTCCAGGGTGCATTGATACTTAGGAGGTCTTCCCCTTTCACAGAGGTGAAGGGGAAGAGGAAGAAGGAGGGACTGTATGAGGGGGAACTAGAGGGAAGGGGGCTTTGATTGGGATGTAATGCGAGGTAATACATATATTTGGAAAAATATGGAAAACTATCCCCTGGTGTTTCTTAAAAGAAAAAAAAAGAAAGAAAAAAAGAAGAATGTCCAAGCTTTTCCTTTCTCTTATTTTGTTAGTAGATAGCAGTAAGAACAAGCTAAAGTCTCAGTCTATTCCTTCATTTGACAACAATGTTTAAAATAATCATGTGCTTGTTTCTGCAGACCCTTGCTTCTTGTATGTGTTCTATTAGCAGTATCCCTGGGATAATATGTACAGTTCTATGGCCAGACCATCCCTCATGCCTCCAGTGCTCTCTTTGCTTTGTGCGTGTGTTAAGGTCACCTTTAAATGGAACTAGATTTGAAACATCAAGACTCTCTAGAACCCATCCCAAAAATTTGTTTTTAAGATTCCTACTTCAGTTGTCATGGAATATCTTGGTTTCTCACCAATTTCCATTATGAATATTGACTCAAAAATACTCAATAAAATTCTTGCAAATCGAATCCAAGAACACATCAAAACAATCATCCATCATGATTAAGTAGGCTTCATTCCCGGGATGCAGGGATGGTTTAATATATGGAAATCCGTTAATGTAATCCACTATATAAACAAACTCAAAGATAAGAACCACATGGTCATTTCAGTCTGGAAGTTCCTCAGAGAATTAGACATTGCACTACCTGAGGACCCAGCTATACCTCTCCTGGGCATATACCCAAAAGGTGCTCCAACATACAACAAAGACACATGCTCCACTATATTCATAGCAGCCTTGTTTATAAAAGCCAGAAGCTAGAAAGAACCCAGATGCCTTTCAACAGGGGAATGGATTCAAAAAATATGGTACATCTACACATTGGAGTACTTCTCAGCTATCAAAAACAAGGACTTCATGAAATAGAATGAACTAGAAAATATCATTCTGAGTAAGTAACCCAATCACAGAAAAGCACACTTGGTATGTACTCACTGATAAGTGGATATTAGCCCAAAAGCTCAAATTACCCAAGATGCAATCTACAGACCACAGGAAGCTCAAGAAGGATGACCAAAATGTGGATCCTCCCACTCCTTCTTAAAAGGGGAAAAAACAATATCCATAGGAGGGGATATGGAAGCAAAGTTTAGAGCAGTAACTGAAGGAACAGCCATTCAGAGCCTGCCCCACATGTGGCCCATATATATACAGCCACAAAAACTAGATAAGATGGATGAAGCTAAGAAGTGCATGCTGAAAGGGACCAGATAGAGATGTCTCCTGAGAGACATATCCAGATCATGTCCAATACAAAGGTCAACGCTAGCAGCAAACCACTGAACTGAGAACAGGACCCCCTAGGGGAGAATTAGAGGAAGTATTGAAAGAGTTGAAGGAGCTTGCAACCCCGTAAGAACAACAATGCCAACCAACCAGAGCTTCCAGGGACTAAACCCTTACTGAAAGACTATACATGGACTGACCCAGGGCTCCAACTGCATATGTAGCAGAGAATAGCCTTGTTGGGAGACCAGTGGAAGGGGAAGTCCTTGTTTCTGTTATTTCGGACCCCCAGTCCAGGGGAATATTGGGGGCAGTAAGGGGGATGGATGGAGAGAACAACCATATAGGGGAGAAGCAGGGGATGGGAGGCTTATGGACATACTGGGAATAACACTTGAAATGTAAGTAAAGAAATACATCTAATAAACAAAAAGAAAGGCAGAGAAAAGAAAAAAAAAGAAAAGGAAAGGAAAGAAATGAAAAGAAAAGAAAAGATGAGGCTGGAGAGATGGCTCAGGGGCTTAGAGTACTGATGCTCTTCCAGAGGTCCTGAATTCAATTCTCAGCAGCCACATGGTGGCTCACAACCATCTATAATGGGATCTGATACCCTCTTCCTGTGTGTCTGAAGACAGTGACAATGTACTTATATAAATAAAAGAAATAAATCTAAAATATTAAATATATATATATATATATCTTTTTATAACAAAGTAGCCATAACAAAGTAGCACACACTGGCTGGCTTAAGGAAGACAAAGTTATGAGCTGATAGCAGTGAGGCCAGAAGTCCAATACGAAGACCATCAGTGTCAGTGCTCTGGGAAGGCCCTTCTCTGTGTGCTACCTTCTCAGTTTGCCCCCTCACAGACTGTCTTCTCTGTGTGTATTCCTGCCTGCCTGCCTGCTTGCTTTGTTTGTCTATTTGCTTATTTCCTTCCTTCCTTCCTTCCTTCCTTCCTTCCTTCCTTCCTTCCTTCCTTCCTTCCTTCTTTCTTTCTTTCTTCCTTCTTATTCTTAAAAGAACATCAGGTTGCCAGAGACCCTGGCCATTTTCAGTAAGGCCTGTTTACAAGGGGCACATTCTTAGGACTCCATTGCACGTTTATCTTCTTCGATGCCATATTTCCAAATATAGGCACATTACACATAAGGACTTCCCGTATGACTTTAAGAGGATCACATTCAGTTCGGTATCAGCTCTTAAGATGGTTGAGTGTGTAAAAACACTTACTGCACAAGACTGGTGGGCCTGAGTTTGTCCTCTGGAATTCATTATGGTAGAAGAAACTCCTAAAAGTTATCCTCTAACCTCCACTCACACATCCCTAACAC
This sequence comes from Rattus rattus, assembly GCF_011064425.1. Classification (NCBI taxonomy): domain Eukaryota; kingdom Metazoa; phylum Chordata; class Mammalia; order Rodentia; family Muridae; genus Rattus; species Rattus rattus. The sequence goes on along the minus strand of NC_046161.1, from coordinate 29,202,993 downwards.
TCACACACATGAACCACACTCACACTGATAAATAATGTTTTCGTTTAATTTATAGCATAGCAATGTGGTGCAACTTTCTGGTGAAGAACAAAGGAGACTACTGGTATGTTGCTACGCCTAGGAGGTGCAGCCAGGCACTGGTGGCTGTGAATTCAAGAAACTCCCCCTCATGGGAGCCAACTTGAATGTGGTTGAGATCTTGACTTTTGCTGCAGACAAGAATTTTAGAATTAGTCAGTCTGCAGCAAGTCAGTATCTATTAAGTTGAAGATAGCACATACTTAGATTCAGGTAAAACATTAGGGGAATGGGGCATTTGCCTAAGGCCTCATTATGTGATTTTGGGGGATTCTGATGTGATATTGTACAAAGAATATAATTTGAAGCAAGATTCAAGGTTAAACAAAGCTTACCAATTAACTTAAAAGTCAAAACTGGTTAATTAATTTGTCCTAAAGAAATTCCTTCACTAAATGAAATTGCAATGGAGTTGACAAGGAGTGCTGTTCAGGTGTAGGCACGGGGGGAGTTCTAACAAAGTCAAGAGTCACCTACGCCTTAGCTTTCAGCATGGTTAGTTGCTGCTTTAATACACTTACTTGAAATGCCTTTCAGAAAAGGATGTCTCCCCTCTATGCATGGGGTTGTCTATGGAGGCAGTCTTCACAGCTGTTTTAATGTTGCCAATTGTGGTGAGATTCCTAGCTCTCAGCCATTAAAAAATATGAAGTGAGGTTTTTTCCCTTCTCATCCCCTCCCATTTTCCCCATTCTCCTCAGTCTAAATATTCTCAATAAATCATTAGCACCGGTCTGAGCTTGAGCTTCTAATATTTTTGTGTTTTGGTTTTTTGGGGTTTTGTTTTGTTTTTTTGTTTGTTTGTTTGTTTTTTGTTTTGTTTTTTGTTTTTTTGGTTTTGTTTTGTTTTTCAGGGAAGGAGTTGAATTTTTAAAGATTTATTTTTAATTATGTGTACATACGTTTCTCACATTTGTATATATGCATGGGAGTATAGATGCCCAAGGTGGCCAGAGGAATCATATCACCTGGAGGTGAAGTAACAGAAGGCTGTGAGCTGTCTGGTATGACTGGTGGGAAGGAACCGAACTTCGGTCCTCTGCAGGAGCAGGATCATGCGGCAGCTCCATGGTATTTTTTTTAGATTTATTTCTTTATTTGTAAACAATGACTCTCAGCTAGAGAGGTGGCTCAGTGGTTAAGAGCATAGAATTCTCTTCCAGAGGTCCTGAGTTCAAATTCACAGCAACCACATGGTGGCTCAAAACAATCTATGATAGGATGCTCTATTCTGAAGTGCCTGAAGACCAACTACAGTGTACTCACATATAGATAAAATAAATAAATCTTAAAAAAAATTACTCCAGCAGACATAATGAGACAACTAGTGAAATATTCACAATATACCTTCCTGACAACTGGGGAATCTTATGTTCATGACTTGTAGGGGTGTTTGTTTAATTTAAGCTGCTTTTTTAGAAAATGTTGTTGCATGCGATAGTTAAAAAGCAATCCATGCTATGCTGGCTATGCTGGCTATGCTGGCTATGCTGGCTATGCTGGCTATGCTGGCTATGCTGGCTATGCTGGCTATGCTGGCTATGCTGGCTATGCTGGCTATGCTCCAGTAACATGGTCTCCCTTCCCTATTAGGAGCTGCAAGCCACAGTCTTCCCTGTTTTGGTTCTCCTGTCTCCAGAACCACTGCTATCTTCCCTGCCATTCTGCCACCTGTGGCTAACTGTCACAAATCCTCATAACTCAGTAAAATCAAAACTCCAGGGACTTGTAATTTATCAGTCAGGTTTATATCAGTAAATTTTCAACCCCCAAAGAACCCACACAAAGAACTCAACTGATATAAACACAAGCTACACCACCTAGATGGGACAAGTGCCTATATTATTCTATATCTCTTCTATGATGTCCATAGTTACTGTGACTCTTTCAAGCCACATGAGTCAGGTTTATCTTCCTCTCCAATAAGTTCCATTTTCTCTCTCTCTCTCTCTCTCTCTCTCTCTCTCTCTCTCTCTCTCTTCCTCTCTCTCTCTCTCTCTCTCTCTTCTCCCCTCTCTCTCTCTCTCTCTCTCTCTCTCTCTCTCTCTCTCTCTCTCTCTCTCTCTCTCTCTCTCTCTCTGTTTCTGTTTCCACTCTAACTTCCTTTTTGACTGCCCAATCATAGGTTCTAGCTTTATTTTTGATTGCCCTCATCTGCATACAGACAGCAATCTATAAAGTGTCATACATGCCTGCAGTGTATCTAGATCATATACACTCATGCCCATCATGCAGCTCCCTCCAAATCCATTCATCATGCCTGTCACCCAACATTATTCCCTTCTTTTAAAGACGTTAACTAGTTAATTTTAACACACAAAGCCCAATTAGTACTTCCCATGTATACAAAGGCATGATGTTATCCAATGGGACATGGAGAATCTACCAGGGGTTAGGGGAGAAGATTCCCTCTCCAAGCAGTCCTAAACTGCCAAAATACCTTGACTAGGGTGGGTCTTTGGGAGCTCTCCCCACTCTGAGTGCTAAAAGTTTTAAATGGCTGTTCTTATCTAGGTAGCAATAGCTATTGTAAGTTCATACTTCAGTTTTCTTAGTCATTTTGCTTCCCTGTTCAGAATGTTCTCTGAGTCTCGGAGCAGGGAAGTGACATAGATGCCCCATCTTTAGCTCTAAAAGAAACTATGTAGGTTACTGTGAGGTAAAACACATCAATATTTTAATACATTTATCAAGTTCCTCACCACGTATTCTAAGATACCAGCCTTTAAGACAAGATGTGCTCACTGGTACAATAGCGGTAAAACAGTTTATGAAGTAACCAACTGCTCTTTTTATTAGATTTAAAGTCTGTTATGCAGAAAGGAACTCAAGTCTTATACTGTAAACATAGTGAAAATCCATAGCTAGGGAATTCATAGGCCTCAAGGAAAAACTTACTGATGTTATTTTTCTAAATTATCAAGTTGTCAAGCTGCCTTCTAAATATTTATGTTTATATCAGTAAGTATGTGCTGCTTCTAAACTTAGAAAATCTTCTTATTGCAGTTGGCTGTGGTTAATAGAGAAATTCATTACTACTCAAGTGATGAGAATAAGGAACTTGAAGGCTTATGCATTCCCTAGTATTTTGATTAGAGAATGCTGGATTTTCAGTAATCTATTATATTTTTCAACAAGTTTGTAGGAAATAAAAATTGCCATAACGTGCGTTCCCAGGCACAAGTTAGGATGAACTGAAATTCTTCAATTATTTGGACTCTATTGTACCTATAAGTCCAATAACTAAGCAAAATTAATCCTGATAATATGTTCATGATGGTAAGTGAGCTTACCTCATGCCACAACCTGTATTATATGTTTTTATAGATAAACTGTGAGTCTTATAAAATATCTTACTTAAAATAAACCAGACACAATGCTCAGACCTGCAGTCTCAGATACTTGAGAGGCTGAACAAGAACATTAACAATTCAAGACCAGCTTAGTCTACAAAGTGAGTTCAGGGCCTGAGAAACTAAGTGAGATATAGTATCAAAATAAATAGTAAAGAAGAAGGTGGGTAAACAAGAAGTAGAAGTCCTTAAAGAGGAAATACAAAAATCCTTTAAAGAATTACAGGAAACACAATGAAACAGGTAAAGGAATTGAATAAAACCATGCAGGTTTTAAAAATGGAAATAGAAACAATAAAGAAAGCACAAAGGGAGACAACCCTGGAGATAGAAAACATACGAAAGAGATAAGGAGTCAAAGATGCAAGAATCACCAACAGAATGCAAGAGATAGAAGACAGAATCTCAGGGTCAAAAGATACCATAGAAAACATCTACATAGCTGTCAAATATGATATAAAATGCAAAAAATCTCCTAACCTAAAACATTCAGGAAATCCAGGAAAAAAATGAGAAGATCAAACCTAAGGATAATAAGTATAGAAGAGAGCAAAGACTCCCAACTTCAAGGGCCACTAAATAACTTCAACAAAATTGTAGAAGAAAACTTCCCTAACCTAAAGAAAGAGATGCCCATAAACATATAAGAAGACTACAGAACTCCAAATAGATTAGACCAGAAGAGAAATTCCTCTTGTGAAATAATAGCCAAAACACCAAATGCACAATTCAAAGAAAGAATATTAGGAGCAGTAAGGGAAAAAGGGCAGGTAACATATAAAGGCAGACCTATCAGATTTACACCAGACTTCTCACCAGAGACTATGAAAGCCAGAAGGTCCTGGACAGATGTCTTACAGACACTAAGAGAACACAAATGCCAGCCCAGGTTACTGTATCCAGCAAAACTCTCAATTAACATAGATGGAGAAAACAACATATTCTATGACAAAACCGAATTTACAAAATATCTTTCTACAAATCCAGCCATACAAAGGATAATAGATGGAAAACTCCAATACAAGGAGGGAAACTACACCCTAGAAAAAGCAAGAAAGTAATCTCCTTGCAACAAAACTAAAAGAAGAGAGTCACACATAATTCCACCTCTAACAACAAAAATAACAGGAGATAACAATCACTGTCCCTTAATATCTCTTAATATCAATGAACTCAATTCCCCAATAAAATGATATTGACTGGATATGTAAAGAGGAGCCAGCATTTTGTTGCATACAGAAAACACACCTCAAAGACAAAGACATACACTACCTCAGAGTAAAAGACTGGAAAACAACTTTCCAAGCAAATGGTCTGATGAAACAAGCTGCAGTAGCCATTCTGTAATGAATAAAATCAACTTTCAACCAAAAATTATCAAAAAAGAAGGACATTTCATATTCGTCAAAGGAAAAATCCACCAGATGGACTCTCAATCCTAAATATCTATGCTCCAAATACAAGGGCACCTACGTTACATAGAAGAAAACTTACTAAAGCTCAAATCACACATTGCACCTCACACAATAATAGTAGGAGATTTTAATGCCCCACTCTCATCATGGAAACAGAAATTAAACAGAGACATAGAGAAACTAACAGAAGTTATGAACCAAATGGATTTAATAGATATTTATAGAACACTTCATCCTAAAACAAAAACTATACCTTCTTTTCAGGACCTCATGGTACCTTCTCCAAAATTGACAATATACTCAGTCACAAAACAGGCCTCAACTGATACAAGAGGACTGACATAGTCCCACACATCCTATCAGATCACCCTGAACTAAGGTTGGTCTTCAATAACAACAAAAATGACAGAAAGCACACATATGCCTGGAAGTTGAACAACACTCTACACAACGATAACTTGGTCAAAGAAGAAAGAACAAAATTAAAGCATTTTTAGAATTTAATGAAAATTAAGGCATAACATACCCAAACTTATAAAACACAATGAAAGCAGTGCTAAGAGGAAAACTCATAGCTCTGAGTGCCTGCAGAAAGAAACTGGAGAGAACATACGTTAGCAGCTTGACAGCATATCTAAAAGCTCTAGAATAAAAAGAAGCAAATATATTCAAGAGGAGTAGAGGCAGGAAATAATCAAAATCAGAGCTGAAACCAACCAAGTAGAAACAAAAAGAACTATACAAAGAATCAACAAAACCAGGAGGTTGTTCTTTGAGAAAATCAACAAGATAGATAAACTCTTAGCCAGACTAACCATAGGGCAGAGAGAGTGTGTCCAAATTAACAAAATCAGAAATGAAAAGGGAAATATAACAACAGAAACTGAGGAAATTCAAAAAATCATCAGATCCTACTACAAAAGCATACATTTAACAAAACTGGAAAATCTGGATGAAACGGACAGAGACTAGATAGATACCAGGTATCAGGTACCAAAGTCAAGCATGATCAGATAAATCATCTATACAATCCCATAACACCTAAAGAAATAGAAGCAGTTATTAAAAGTCTTCCAACCAAAAAGAGTGCAGGACCACATGGGTCCAGTGCGGAATTCTATCAGACCTTCATAGAAGACCTCATACCAATACTGTCCAAACTATTCCACAAAATAGAACAGAAGAAGCACTACCTAATTCCTGCTATGCAGCCACAATTATGCTTTACCTAAACCACACAAAGACCCAACAAAGAAACAAAATTTCAGACCAATTTCCCTTATGAATATTGACACCAAAATACTCAGTAAAAATTGAATCCAAGAAGACATAAAAAACAAAACAAAACAAAAAACTTCCATCATGATTAAGTAGGCTTCATCCCAGGGATGTAGGGATGGATCAATACATGGAAATTCATCAACTTAATCCACTATATTAACAAACTCAAAGGAAAAAAAAAGCACACGATCATTTCATTAGATGCTGAGAAAGCAGTTGACAAAATTCAACACCCTCTCATGTTAAAAGTCTTGGAAAAAGTAGCAATTCAATGCCCATAACTAGACATAGTAAAAGCAATATGCAGCAAACCAGTAGCCAATATTAAACTAAATGAAGAGAAAACTGAAGCAATCTCACTAAAATCAGGGACTAGACAAGGCTGCTCTCTCTCGCCCTACTTACTCAATATAGTACTCAAAGTCCTAAGCAGAGCATCAGACAACAAAAGGAGGTCAAAGGAATACAAATTGGAAAAGAAGAAGTGAAAATGTCACTATTTGCAGATGATATGATAGTATACTTAAGTGACTCAAAAGTTCCACCAGAGAACTACTAAGCCTGATAAACAACTTCAGCAATGTGGCTGGATTTAAAATTAACTCAAACAAATCAGTAGCCTTCCTCTACTCAAAGGATAAACAGGCTGAGAAAGAAATTAGGGAAATGACACTCTTCACAATAGTCACAGATAACAAAATACCTCGGTGTGATTCTAACCAAACAAGTGAAAGATCTGTATGATAAGAACTTCAAGTCTCTGGAGAAAGAAATTGAAGAATATCTCAGAAGATGGAAAGATCCCCCATACTCATGGATTAGCAGAATTAATATAGTAAAAATGGCCATTTTGCCAAAAGCAATCTACAGATTCAATGCAATCCCCATCAAAATTCCAACTCAATTCTTCATACAGTTAGAAAAACCATTTTGCAAATTCATTCGGAATAACAAAAAAAAAGAAAGAAAGAAAGAAAAAAAGAAAAAACAAACAAACAAACAAACAAAAAAAAACAGGATAGCCCAAACTGTCCTCAACAATAAAAGAAATTCTGGGGGAATCACCATCCCTGACCTCAAGCTGTATTACAGAGCAACAGTGGTAAAACCCGTATGGTATTGGTAGAGAAACAGGCAGGTAGATCAGTGGAATAGAATTAAAGACCCAAAAATGAACCCACACACCTATGGTCACTTGATCTTTGACAAAGGAACTAAAACCATACAGTGGCTAAAAGATAACATTTTTCAACAGATGGTAGAAGAATGCAGATCGATCCATGCTTATCACCCTGTACAAAGCTTAAGCCCAAGTGGATCAAGGACCTCCACGTCAAACCAGATACACTCAAACTAATAGAAGAAAAAGTGGGGAAGAGTATCGAACACATGGGCACTAGGGAAAATTTCCTGAACAGAACACCAATGGCTTATACTCTAAAATCAAGAATCAACAAATGGGATCTCATAAAACTGCAAAGCTTCTGTAAGGCAAAGGACACTGTTGTTAGGACAAAACGGCAACCAACAGATTGGGAAAAGATCTTTACCAATCATACATCTGATATAGGGCTTATATCCAAAATATACAAAGAACTCAAGAAGTTAGACCGCAGGGAGACAAATAACCCTATTAAAAATGGGGTACAGAGCTAAACAAAGAATTCTCAGCTGAGGAATACAGAATGGCTAAGAAGTACCTGAAGAAATGTTCAACATCCTTAGTCATCAGGGAAATGCAAATCAAAACAACCCTGAGATTCCACCTCACACCAGTCAGAATGGCTAAGATCAAAAACTCAGGTGACAACAGATACTGGCAATGATATGGAGAAAGAGAAACACTTCTCCATTGTTGGTGGGATTACAAACTGGTACAACCATTCTGGAAATCAGTCTGGAGGTTCCTCAGAAAATTGGACATTGCACTACCTGAAGACCAGCTACACCTCTCCTGGGCATATACCCAAATGATCCTCCAACATACAACAAAGACACATGCTCCACTATGTTCATAGCAGCCTTATTGATAATAGCCAGAAGCTGGAAAGAACCCAGATGCCCTTCGACAGAACAATGGATACAGAAAATGTGGTACATCCACAATGGAGTACTACTCCGCTATTTAAAATGCCTTCATGAAATTCATAGGCATATGGATGCAACTAGAAAATATCATCCTGTGTGAGGTAACCCAATTAGAAAAAATCACACATGGTATGCACTCACTCTTTTTTTTTTCCCCCAGAGGGGTGCACCGTTCCTGGAGGTACTGCAATACCAGGTCGATGCGTGGAGTGGACGGAGCAAGCTCCTATTCCAACTCCTAGTTCCAAAAATCCATTTAATATATTGTCCTCGGATAGAGGACGTATCAGATATTAAACTGATAAGAACAGATACTACACTTGATCATATGCACTCACTCTTAAGTGGACATTAGTCCAAAAGCTCGAAATACCCAAGATATGATTCACAGACCACAGGAAGCTCAAGAAACAGATGACCAAATTGCAGATGCCTCAGTCCTTCTTAAATGGGGGAACAAAAATATTCTTAGGAGGGGATATGGAGACAAAGTTTGGAGCAGACACTGAAGTAACAGCCATTCAGAGCCTGCTCCACATGGGTATACAGTCCACATATATACGGCCACCAAAACTAGGTAATATTGATGAAGCCAAGAAGTGCATTCTGAGAGGAGCCTGATTTAGCTGTCTCTTGATAGGCTCAGCCAGAGCATGTCAAATACAAAGGTTAATGCTAGCAGCAAACCATTGGACTGAGAATGGGGTCCCTTTTCGAGGAATTACAAAAAGAATTGAAGGAGCTAAAGTGGGTTGCCACCCCATAAGAGCAACACTACCAACCAATGATAGCTCCCAGAGATTTAACCACTACCCAAAGACTACACATGGACAGACCCATGGCTCCAGCTGCACATCTAGCAGAGAATGGTCTTTTGGGGCACCAATGAGAGGAGAAGCCCTTGATCCTGCCAAGGCTGTACGCCCCCCACCAGTGTAGGGGAGTATCAGAGGGGTAGAAAAGGTGGGTACTTAGGGAGGGGGAACACCGTCATAGAAGAAGGGGAGTGGGATGAGATAGGGACTTATGGCTAGGAAACTGGGAAAGGGAATAACATTAGAAATGAAAATGAAAAGTATCCAATAAAAAATAATTTAAAAAAAAAGAAGAAGGTGGGGATATGGCTCAGTGGTAAATTACTTACCTAGCATGTTTGAGGCCCTTGGTTTCTTAACGATAACTAAGTGAACAGTATTGCTGTACATAAAATCATATGTAGTTAAAGAATGCGTTCAAGATCAAATAGCTCTCACATAGGTTTTGCGAGAAACAAATCTGGACAGGACAAGAGCCAAGCTGAGGATATAAACTCATCACATTTCCTGATTATCTGAATGGATCCTTGAAATGAAATGCATTTCTGCACATTTCCATTTGAAACACAATTCACATGTTGTTTATTTCATAAGACACTTGGAAGCGAAAGGCCTCCTTTACTGTGTGCAAATAAATTTTACACATTTAAAGCGATAGAAGTCCATCTTTGAAAAGTAACTGTTGTACTTGCCTATCAATATGTTTCTTTTCTATGTAGCTTCATATTTTTTCTGTACATCATTAAAAAGGAAGCACACATTTTCTAGAAATTACTATCAGCAGTAAACTGACAGCAACCTCCTCTCCCCAGAGCTCAGGTATTACATAAATATTCTAATCTATACTATTATCCTCTATTTTATCAATTCTCTATCTTGAGATTCTTTCTCTGAGAGGATTCCATATCTTTTTAGTTGTGTGATTTTTTTTTTAAATATAGCCACAGAGATGCAAAACATGTTCTGTTTCTCCCCAGCTACCTCCCACGTTTTCTTTGGGACAAGGTCTCACTTATGTTAGGCTTGCTCAAACTTTGTATGGGGTTAAGGGTGACTTGAAGTTTTGACCCTTTATGTCAAAACCACAGCACAGTTTATGTGGTGCTAGAGACTAAACACAGGGCATTGTGTGCACTACAAAAATATTTCCTTTGAACTGAGCTCTATTCTAATCCTATATTTACTATCGAAACAAGATGCCAAGATACTTTACCTGTATGCTGGAGCTGATCGTTTTGGTTGACTTGACACAAACTTCATTCATCTGGGAAGAAGGAACCTCACCTAAAGGATTACCCCCACCAAACTGGCCTGTGGGCATGTCTGTGGGGCATTTTCTTGAGTAATGTTTGATGTCAAGAGCCCAGCTCACTGTGGGTTTTGCCGCCTCTGGGTCTGTAATTATAAAGGCAGCAATGCGAGCTAAGGAGGCAAACCAGGAAGCACTGTTCCTCTGCAATTTCTGTGGCAAGCTTTTGCCTAGAGTTCCAACCTTGGCTTCCCCCAGTTATGGAATATAAATTATGAGACGAATACAATTCCCTCTACCTCCAAACTGTTTTCAGCCAGTGTTTTATCACACCAACAGAAAGCCTATTAGGACTTTTTGCAACAGCTCACTTCCTTGCTGGTCTCCGTCCCCATTTTTCTTGCAGTCCATTTTTAGTGCGCAAAAAATATCCATTTAAAAAATATAAACCAGATCATGTGGTTACCTCTCTTCCAAAATGCAATAAATCCTTACTCATCCTCCAAAGCCTCCAGTGTCTGTCCTTTGTCTCCTTCTCTATTCCCTTCTTCTACCTTCTGCCAACTTGTTTATTGCACCCACTGCTCCAGCCAAACTGGTGGTCGCTCCCTCCCTTGCTGTTCTCTGATATATCAATGCAGACCCTGCCTCATAGCCTGTGACTAGAACTTTGTCTGATAATATCACCTCCTTCTGTGATGCACCCTATCCCATCCAACCAACCTAGGTTAGTTCTTGCCCTATTATATATATTAAATAGTTAATTCTCTCTTAGCATGTATTGGTGTATTGTTGTCCACACTTATTTTCTGTTTCGTCCGGTACCACCTTCTAGAAGGCAGAGGTTTTGTCATTCTGTTCACACCTGTATCTCTGGGACTAGAAATAGCTGAGCTGTGGAGGATTCTTGAAGTTGTGCATCAGATGAATCAGTAAATCAATGAACATATTTACCAGTGAGTGACAAATTACATATGTTATAAATTTTCCATGAAAATTGGCATAATTCTTTTAAACTATAGTCGTTTCATTAATTTGCTAGAATTTCATGCAATGTGTTTTGATCATAGTCACCTTCCACTCCTCTCTTTAATTCTTCCTGGGCTTACCTACCCCCACCCCTCCAACTTCACATCCTCTTTACTTTATTTTCACTGAATTCACTTTATGCTGTCTATATAATCCTAGATATAAGACCATCTATCAGACTGTGATTAACCTACTGGGGACACACCTTTAAAGAAAAAGGACCCAGAAGCCATCAACTGCCGATGGTTCCTCAGATAATGAGGGAAGGTTATTAGCTTCTCACTCCTCCATGCCAGAGCATTGGCCAACTTGATCTTGTGCATACAAATGTCACAAAACCCAAGTGAAAATCCTGAGTTTCCTTTCCATGAACTGAATAGTTTCTTCACTTTCAGATACTTTAGAATACAGAGAGGTCAAGAGGACGGCGGAGAATTCCCACTCCTTTTTGTTCCCTCAGCTTGTTTTGTACAGTACTTCAATTAGGTATTCTCTTAAAAAAAATACTTCCTTTTCTCTAGCTCATAAAATCTTTAAAAAACACAGGTAAAGTCATGGATAATTCAAAACTCAGGTGGGTTTGGCCTTACTTCTCATGCTCTGAGTCTTATGGGTCCCTCCACACACTCTGTAAAGACTGACACTTGTAAACCGGATTCTTACATGGAATTTGACCCTGGGCAACTTCTTTCAAGCTGAAGCGTTTCCTGTCCTCTTAAGTTTCTGCTATCAGTTTTTAACGCCTGACCTTTCACACCTGGGCTTATCCTCTTGAATGAGTGTCTGCCCTGCTTTGGTTCACTTTCCTACTCTGAGCTGTGTGTACCCCTTCACCTCCTGACTCCCTCTGGTTCCAAAGAAGCTCTCTTCCTCATCCAGCCTACAAAGACCAAGTCTCCATGGCCATCCACTCACTAACCCTAATAAGAAAAAGTGGTGTGGGTAAAGAATTACTTTATTTGATAATTTAAAATATTAAAACTAAGTGGGAAACAAGAATTTTTAAAAAAGCTTACAAAAAGGCTGGCCAGGAAACCCCCTATATTTTCATTTTACCATGTATCAGAAAAACACAAAAATGTCATCTTAAAGTATAACTATGTTAAGGAATAAAAAATTAATTATGTAGAAGTCTGATCTTTATGTCATTCTTAAACTTTTCTTTCTGGTATAACGATGTATGTGCTAAATGGCAGACTTTTCTGGTGATAGACCAGATATCTAGAGAAAACTAGACCCAGAAAAACCTTAAAGAGCAATTTTAATCTGTATTGGTTCTAGATTAAGACTGCCTCATTCAGAGTGGAAGTTAATTCAGCTGTCTTGTATAGAGAAATTTTGCTATAAATATAGTCTTAAAGTTCTAAATGGATGGTTTGTCAAGAAAGAAGCCTACAGAACACACAAGGAAACAGACCCAAGAGAGAATCATCAGAAAGAATAGATCATGAAATCAGATCTAAAACCATTATAGGTATTTTAAGAATAGCCATAAAATATAATGCATATGTTAAAGGCAATAAAAAGACTATTAAACTGCATTGAAGAACAATGGACAATTTAAAAAAGCCGAAGTACTTGGTTAGGAACCAAACCTAACAAGTAGAGAGGAATAGGATAATCATTGAAATAAAAATTTACTGACCTGGCAAAATAGCAGATGTGGGAATTAGTACTCATAGAAAGAGTAAAAGAAATAATTTAAAATACGCCATAAAATATCTTTAAACGCAATGAACTGCATGAAGAAAAATAACAGACAGAGAGAATAGAGTGTCCCTACTTTAGGAAAACAATCTAAAGAACTAGAGAGAATCAGTTCTCAAGGAGTAAATGACCCAAAATATTCCACGCTGAATGAGAGAGGTAGAGTCTCAGATTTAGGAAGACTAATAGATCACACAGCACACCATGTACAGCAATCCACCACCAGAGCCCTTAATAGGAACGTTTAGAACAGGAAAATCTATCTTGAAAACCTGAAAAGTATTTCCAAGGAAAGACAGATTCCTTCCAAAGGGCTAAGCATTTTATTGACAGATGGCTCTCAGCAGGAACAATAGGGGCTGGAAAGGAGTGAAATATCTTCAAAGTGTTGGGGAGAGGCAGTGACAACTCAGAAATCTATCTTCTACAGAAAGGGCAAAAGAAAGGTATTTTCAGATAAAAACAGAATACACTTAACCAAAATAGATCTATTCAAAAATACAAAGTAATTTCCCTTGGAAAGATGAAGCAAGAATATAGAAAGAAGTATAGATGCAAAAAGATCCATAAAGAAACAGAAAACCGTGTATTTACTGATGTCTGAAAATGGCAATGAAGTCAAATACAACAAAATGGCTGCGTGAGGGAGAAGCTCCGTATCTGGTTAAGGGCAGCATGTTTGTTAAAATGTCTTGGACAACTACTAAAAACAATCAGATGTGAAATTCCTCAACTGAGAAGAGAAAGTAAAAGAAAACACACAGATTTTTTGCATCCTGTTAATTGCAAAACGTGAGATGGCAGGGGACCAAACCATAAACAGCTGATGTAAACCTAAGAAAATAAAATGAGGGCACAAAGTGTGTTAGATCATTTAGTAAGTGATGCCTGTCTGGTTAAAAAGCAGCCTTTTTCCGACTATAGTTCTAATAATATTTTTCTTTTTAAAATGTATATTCTTTTAAAATGTATTTTGTACATGCTTGCCTATGCCCTTTCTCTAACTCAGCCCCAACATAGCTTCTTTCCAACCTGATTCCCTTCCACAGAGATAATGCTCCGAACCTAGCTAGTGCTGTCCATCTCCAGAAAGGTGAGTATGGCCTAGGCACATATGCAAAGATAAGCCACCCCAAACTTACTGGATGCTAATAAAATGGGAAGGAGATGCTATAGAAAAGTACTATAAAAAGAATTTCTGCTGCCTTGGTATCGAACAAAAGAACGTCCTGAAACACAATTCCTTAGAGAGTCATCTGACATTGTTTAAAGCTGAAATGGACAGAGAAGACCCTCAAGTTATACGTAACAATGTCATAGTTTTGTACTTTCAAAGCAATACTTCTCAGAATTGCCAGTAGAAAGTCAGAAACTAACCATCCTAGCACATGGTCTAGCATTCCCATTTCAAGAATCAATAAGCCAAAAAGATGGTTTTGTTGTAAGAGGGCAAAGAAAGAAGTGGTACAGAAAACCATACCTAATAACTAGGCAGCACACTTTCTTTTTTTCTTTTTTACAGTCGCTCGTGTGTGTGTGTGTGTGTGTGTGTGTGTGTGTGTGTGTGTGTGTGTGTTTATTTCGTTGGATATTTTTATTTACATTTCAAATGTTATTCCCTTTCGGTTTCCCTACATAAGCCCCCATCATCCCTCTCCCCCCCTTCAATAAGGGGTGTTCCCCTCCCAAACCACCCTGCTTCCCCCGCCTCCCCTTCCCTGACATTCCCCTACCCTGGGGGTGGGGGTCCAGCCTTGGCAGGACCAAGAGCTTCTCCTCCCATTGGTGTCCAACAAGTATATCCTCTGCTACATACACAGCTGGAGCCATAGGTCTGTCCATGTATACTCTTTGCGTAGTGGTTTAGTCCCTGGGAACTCTGGTTGGTTGGTATTATTGTTCTTATGGGGTTGCAGCTCTTTCCGACCATTCTCTAACTCCTCCAATGAGGACCCCTTTCTGAGTTCAATGGTTTGCTGCTAGCATTCACCTCTGTATTTGTCTTGCTCTGGCTGAGCCTCTCAGGAAACAGCTATATCAGGCTCCTGCGAGCATGCAATTCAGGGCTTCATCAATATTGTCTAGGTTTGGTGGCTGTATATATATATGGGCTGGATCCCCAAGTTGGGCAGGCTCTGAATGGTCTTTCCTTCAGTCTCTGCTCCAAACTTTGTCTACATATATCCTCTATAAATATTTTTGATCCCCTTTTAAGAAGGACTGAAGGATCCACACTTTGATCGTCCTTCTTCTTGAGCTCCATGTGGTCTGTGGATTGTATCTTGGGAAATCAACTTTTTGGGCTAATATCCCCTTATCAGTGAGTGCATAGCATGTGTGGGTTTTCTTGTGATTGGGTTACCTCCCTCAGGATGATATTTTCTAGTTCCATCCATTTGTCTATGAAGTCATTCATAGAGTCATTGTTTTTGATAGCTGAGTAGTACTCCACTGTGTAGATGTACCACATTTTCTGTATCCATTCCTCTGTTGAGGGGCATCTGGTTCTTTCCAGCTTCTGGCTATTATACATAAGGCTGCTATGAACATAGTGGAGCATGTGTCTTTGTTATATGTTGGGGCATCTTTTGGGTATATGCCCAAGAGAGATATAGCTGGGTCCTCAGGTAGTGCAATGTCCAATTTTCTGAGGAATCTCCAGACTAATTTCCAAAGGGGTTGTACCAGCTTGCAAAATTACCAACAATGAAGGAGTGTTCCTCTTTATCCACATCCCCACCAGCAACTGCTGTCACCTGAGTTTTTAATCTTAGTCATTCTGACTGGTGTTAGGTGGAACTCATGGTTGTTTGGATTTGCATTTCCCTGATGACTAAGGATGTTGAACATTTCTTTAGGTGTTTCTCATCCATTCTGTATTCCTCAGCTGAGAATTCTTTGTTTAGCTCTGTACCCCATTTTTAATAGGGTTATTTGGCTCTCTGGAGTCTAACTTCTTGAGTTCTTTGTATATTTTGGATATTAGCCCTCTGTCAGACGTAGGATTGGTAAAGATCTTTTCCCAATCTATTGGTTGTCATTTTGTTCTAATGACAGTGTCCTTTTCCTTACAGAAGCTTGGCAGTTTATGAGGTCCCATTTGTTGATTCTTGATCTTGGAGTATAAGCCATTGGTGTTTTGTTCAGGAAATTTTCCCTAGTGCCCATGTGTTTGAGGCTCTTTCCCACTTTTTCTTCTATTAGTTTGAATGTATCTGGTTTGATGTGGAGGTCGTTGTTCCACTTGGACTTAAGCTTTCTACAAGGCAATAAGAATGGTTTAATTTGCATTCTTCTACATGCTGACCTCCAGTTGAACCAGCACCATTTGTTGAAGATGCTATCTTTTTTCCAGTGGATGATTTTAGCTCCTTTGTCAAAGATCAAGTGATGATAGATGTGCAGGTTCATTTCTGGGTCTTCAATTCTATTCCATTGATCTATCTGCCTGTCTCTGTACCAATACCTCAGTTTTTATCACTATGATAGCAAATTTTCTTATCACATAAGCTTGGGACCTTTTAACATGGAAGAATCATCATCAGGCCAACCATATTACTTAACTGCCTAAAATTAAGTGAATATTTGTGAAAGGATAAATATTATTATTATTTGCTATTTGTGCATCTTAGTTCTTGAGTCTGGATCTCATGTAACTTAGGCTGGTATGCGACTTCCTATATACCTATGGAAGGCCATTTCCTGATCCTCTTGACTCTACTTCTTTAGTGTTGGAATTATAGGTGTGTGCTAACACAGCCAGCTAAGTATAATTCTAAAGAACAAAAGAACTCCAATATTTAAAAACACATCATAAAATAATTTACAATTAAAGGTGATTTGGGAAATTGTAAATACTGAAGAAAATAATTATAAAAATATACTTACAAAGCTTTCTGTTAAAATAGTAGTCCCAATTTTTAAGTTTAAATATTTATAACAAAAATGAAGAAAATATAATATTTTGGAGAAAGGAACCAATCACGGAAATGGAATATGAAAAGAAAAGCATACGCTAAGTATGAAGAAAGGTAGACCTAAGGTTAAGAAAAAGTTAATAATACTAAAAATTAGATCAAAATAGTCAGGGCTTACACACCAAAATATTGGTAAGCAAAAGTATGGTAAAGTGAGACAAGCCCAATATTAATAATTATGATTTAAGACAAAGACAAAGACACAGATACATAAGAATAAATACATCAAAATTTAAAGAGAAATAATCCAGAAACTATGAGTCAAAAGGAGAAAAATATGGACATTAAAACCAAGTTATGATTAAAAGATACAAATGGAAACAAATCAATAGTTTTTGAAATTTCCCGAATAGAGAACATTCAGATAATTCTCTTCATTTTCAACTTCATTCAAGACCAGGAAAAAGAAAAAAAAATATTCATTTTCTGAGATAAATTTCAAAACCAGAAAATAGGGTATAAAATATATGAAACAGAAATCTCTCACAAACCAAATTCATTGCAAAATACAGACTCAAAGCATTCAGCAAAACCGGAACAAGCTACACCCAGCAGTGGAAGAAATCATGAAGCTAAGGTGTGCAAATGCTGCAAGTTAGGGCTTGACCAAGACAATTCAAGACACCAAGTGCCTGAGAAGAAGAAAAACACACAGGATTTTAAAGGAGGGTGTAAGAGCATTGGGTAAAAATAAGCTTGTGCTCATTTTAGAAGTCATAACTGTGTCCCAAGGGGAGCATTTGAATTTGATTAAAGACACTTACTGTTCTAATGAACAAAATCCAAATCGATTGCAGAGGTGAGGGAGAGGGCAGTTGAAAGCATTCTCATGAAATGCAGGGAAATGATCAGGATGCTCAACAACAACATTCTGTCACAAATGAATTCTAATGTGTAAACACACACACACACAGAGAGAGAGAGAGAGAGAGAGAGAGAGAGAGAGAGAGCTCTTTAAAACTAAGAATTAGAAGTATGGGATAAATTCTCATTATTTGTAAATGATACAACTGACCTTGAGAAAAGAAAAGGGCATAGAAAAATTAATCAAACAGAGCCAGAGAGAGCTCAGCAGTTAAGAGCACTTGTTCTTGAGGAGGACCCAGGTTCAGTTTGTGGCACCCAAAGTTCACAGAGCTCGGTTAATCTAGTTTCAGGCGTTCTGATGCCCTTTGTTGACCTCTCCAGGCACTGAAAGCACAATTAGGTGCAGGCACTCGTATAAATAAAATAAATCCTTAAAATGCTCGTCTTTCAGTGGCCCCTGTTGCCCTAGAAGCCATATTGGCATTCTTGGCCTGTGCTGCTGCCAAGGGCTTGGATGGTTCCCAGGGCTTGTGCTGCAGAAGATGGCTGTGTTCATACCTGTAGACTGCACCTCCACCTCACCCTTGCTGAGGTCAGTGGCATGTGTGCACCATGGAGACTATGTGGACTATAGCTCACTTATAGTAAAGACCAAGAAAGCTACTTTTACAGTGGTACCCATGACTGCAGACTGTGACAGCCCCTACCTATACTCCTCTACCACCCTCCTACCAAAAGTAACAGCCTAGACAGAAAGCCAGCAAAGAGAATTCTTAAAAATTATGATAATGATGCTTAAATGTAGCTCTCTAAAATGATGTCTTCTGTCAGAGGTGCAGGTGGGGAAGGAATCAGTTTTCTCTAAGAGGTTGGCTACCAGGAGTTTGACTGCTCCAGTGAGTAAATGGGCAACTAAATTTAAACTAATTTTTCAACTAATTTTTCTTCTCCCTTTTCTTCTTCTCATTCTCCTTCTCCTTCTCCTTCTTGTTCTCCTTCTCCTCCATCTCCTCCTCCTCCTCCTCTTTCTCCCCCTCTCCTCCTCCTCCTCCTCCTCCTTCTCCTGCTCCTTCTTCAGTGAAAAGTCACAAAGGTGGGGGTGGATTTGGAAGGACCAGAAAGTGAGTGTGATTGGGGGTATATGATGTGAAATTCCCAAGTAATAAAAAAAATTTACACACACACATGCACTCAGACCACAGACAGACAGAGATAGACAGTCAGACAGATAAGGAGGGAGGGAGGGAGGGAGGAGAGAGAGAGAGAGAGAGAGAGAGGAGAGAGAAAGAGAGAGAGAGAAAAGAGAGAGAGAAACCAAGTAACAAATAGTTCAAAATCACTTAGCAAGTTTATTATATTTAAGCTCTATAGAAAAATAACACATATAAGATTCTATGAGGAGACACATTTGTTTAACAAGTCAATAAAAATAAAAACAACACACTTGTTAAATTTAATAAAAATACAAGGAACCTATAAGCAAAAGTATTTGAGGTTGGTGTAACATAGAAAACCAAATCTTACTGTCAGCCATTGAATTAGGCTGGGATAAATGCCTTTATGAACACACATTCAAAATGGCCATCCCTCTATTTTCAGCAAAAGTGTTAGGACACAAACTGAGTGTGCCTAGAGGGCTTCTGCTCAAGTGCTTACCTTACAAACATGTGCTCTCTGACCTTGAACTGAGCATGCTCTATCATGCTTTTCTATATGAATATGTAAAAAGCATCTAAAATTATATATTGCCTGTACTGGTCCGTTTTTATTTCTGTGACATAATACCTGACAAGGGTTCTTAAGAAAGGAAAGATTTATTTTGGTTCATACTTTGAGGTTGTGTGACAATATTCACTGGGAGGCCTGAGTCAGTATTTACTAACCCCTGAGAGGGAACTAATGTCAGAATGAAGAGAAGATCCCACCAAAGTTCACTGTAGTGAATGACTGAATTTATTGGTATTACTTATTAAGTATGGGTGTGAGGTTAATGATAGGAGCATGGATAGCTCAAAGGCAGCTTCATCCTGAAAAGTCCACTCTAGCAAGGGTGACGAGACATTTGACTGTCAGAACCATGAAGCTTTCTGCATTAGTGTCAGGTAACTCAACAGATCAGAGAGTGGCCTCTCTTCAGGAACCTTTACTGTTTATATAACTTATGGATGGATGAGTCTTGTGCATTTCAATGACTTCCTGAGAAGTGTGAACTGTTTGTTTTTATTTTCTGAGTTTCAACAAGCCTCCCTGTAAAACATTCTGAGTCTTAGTGAATTTCCCACCAGGATGGAATGTTTCAAATTTGGAGGACAGTGTACAGGAAAGAACATAGCACTCAAGGTGAGGTCATGGCAGATGGCAATGCCAGAGAGCTGGTCATGTTACATCTTCAGTGACTGGGTCCATGTCAATGGAAGGGTTCCACTCACTTTCAGGAATTCAGTATGAGTTTTCCCTAACTTACCATAAAAAAATAACAAAAAGCAAACACAAAATAATTCTCACCACCACCACCACCACCACCACCAACAACAACAACAGAAAACCTAAACAAACAAAAACCATAAGAACAAACAAACAACAAACAAAAAAATCCACTCAATAAGCAAATCCAGAGGTAAGTTTACTCCATCCTCCATAAGTAAAATATCTGTGCTCCCTGTATTCATGGAGGCTGTTGCTTTAGAAATAAATCTGATGACACCAACATTTTACTTTCTACACTTAATACCTATTTTTCACTTCCATTCTTGGTTGTGAGCTTTTATGGCTTTGTGAGCATCATTATACAAATGGATAATGCCTGTTCCCATTAGTTAAAAAAATTAAAGAAGTGTGCAATAAGTGAAGAAATGCTAACGGATAGATCAATATGAACAAAAATCAAACCACACCAAAGCTTAAGCTCAATATGATTTTATTTCATTTTTCAAGTGTACGTACAGTGTGCATGCACATATGTATGTTCATGTTTAGATGCCTCTATGTGCAGATGCGTGCATCTATCCTCATGTTTAGAAACTCGAAGTTGACAACACATGTCTTCTTTGATGGTTTTTACTCTATTTGAGGCAGAATCTCTCACAGAACTCCTAACTTGCTTTCTTGTCTAGTCTAGCTCGCCAGCTTTCTTTGGGGATGCCCTGTCTATGCCTACCAGAGGGCTGAGAATAAAGGTGGGCTGCCAAAGCTCTTGGCATTTACATGCTGCTAGAAATCCCAACTTGTCTTCATGCTTAGATAACTGACTATGCTATATTCATAACTCCATGACTCCTGTAAAGTTTTCTCTTTTTAATGACATCTGAAAAGGAGATTCTAGGTTGCATTTTTAAAATGAAATACCAACACCTAATTTTCTCTTCTATCAGGAACTAATTATCCCAGAGAAGTTGACAGTGGAGCAGAAGAACAGACTCATGCTTGTGTGGAAACCCAAACTACGGAAATGGCACCGTAGAGCTTAAAACAAAGAAGACAGCCTCCAGAGATGGAGCAGTTCATTATTTTCTGGAAATCTAAATGCCATGAAGGCTCTATTGTAAAATAGAGAGCTCTAAAGTTTAGGAGAGAACTCCAGGGAGATCTTTTTAAAATCTCATAAAGGGAGGGCATTGTGAGCAGGTCCCAAAACACCACCATAAAAGAACATTGATGAATTTTACACTATGAAACGAGAAACTTTCTTCATCAGAAGATACCAGAACGATTGAAAAGACACTGCCAAGCCCAGGAGAACCTATTTCTCATATAGGCCTGTGAAAAATGGACCCTATACAGATCACAAGGACAACTTCTCAGGGTAAACTGGTTAATTGGAAAGTATCCTGAGAGAAAAGTAACCTAGAAACCATAGGAGGTTGTTAAAACAGATAATTTACTTGTTCATCTACATGGAAAAGGATCATGACTTCAGCCAGATAATGAAAAGAAAACTAATACTTGAATGGCACAGCAATTTAAAACTGAATATTCCCCCCATATTCACTCTCTGTCCATGAATATGATTTTGCAAAGAAATTTGAAATCTCTCCCACTAAAGACATTAAGTCACTAGATACAACTATTGGAAGAGCACTATGGGGCAATCTTAACATATAGGCTGTATGTAGGAGGATGTCATTATCCAGCAAGGTGGGTCCAGGATAAGGTGTAGCCTCTCTTTGGATGAAAAGGAAGGGTAGTCAGGGGAAGTCTAGGAAGGAGGAAGAGGAGGAGTGAGAGGAATCAAGATGGAGAAAACGGAGCAGGATGATGGAGATCCAGGAGAACTAGGTCAATTCTATCTTGTCTAGGTGGGTGGCTTATATCTTTATTCATTGGCAGTGAATTTATTTTGTGGATGTATTGTGGACTGAGAAATTAACATGTAAATCTAATTCCTAAATTACAAGTTTCTGGAACTTTGATTTACTGGGCTAAAGAGGACAGTGTGTGAAAGAAATGGCTGAGAAATGGCAGTTGGAGCGTGCAGATCTGGTTCTGTTGCCCGGGTGGAGTAAACAATGAGCAAGGGCCCGCGGAAGATGTGTGTGTGTGTGTGTGTGTGTGTGTGTGTGTGTGTGTGTGTGTGTGTGTGTGTGTGTGTGTGTGTGTGTGTGTGTGTGTGAGAGAGAGAGAGAGACAGAGACAGAGACAGAGAGAGAAAGACAGAGAGAGACAGAGAGACAGAGAGAGAAAGACAGAGAGAGAGAGAAAGACAAAGAGAGAAAGACAGAGAGAGAAAGAGAGAGAGACAGAGAGAGAAAAGACACACACACACAGAGAGAGAGAGAGAGAGAGAGAGAGAGAGAGAGAGAGAGAGAGAGAGAGAGAGAGAGAGAGAGAGAGATCTGGCTCACGGAACTGGTAGAAAACTTTCCTTTCTAATTTTTACTGTAACAGCTGCATATGCCTTATAATCTTGCAATCACACTATCAGCTAATTTAAAAACACTTTGTGTGTGTGTGTGTGTGTGTGTGTGTGTGTGTGTGAAAAATAAATATGAATGGTCATTACAGTATTTCAAATAGGACTTTTCTAGAAAAGAATAATAAAATGGACTTTCCTAGTACCATGGCTAATTCTGATGCATTATTGATAGAAATGTTGCAGAGCAACACAAAGGAATTGCTCCTATAATAACAGTGTATTCTTCATAACCAGAGCAGGAAGTGAGTGCCATGCTTAGAGTTGGGTAATAAGAGTTCTAAACAGGACAGAAAATATAAAGTAGGGCATATGTTACCCAAAGGCTAATGACAGAACAGGTTGGGTTTTCTTTACAAGGGGACTGAGGATGAAGATGGTTGTTGACACTAGAGCAGAGAACCCCCTTGCTATGCTTATGGCATCCAACCTTGGACATCACTCCCTAGAGGAAACCCAGCAAGTGGAGGTGGTAAAATAAGTTGTCCCACCTCACTCCTTTCTCCTTTCTCCAATTGTCTGTCCTAAATACCACAGCCTTTCCTCAGGGGAGAAAAGACAAGATGCTTTTACCCAAGGGATTCTAGTGAATGAAGAAGATGAGATATTTGGTCAAAAGTGAGAAGAAAGCCATGGCTCTGAAGAATAATTCCAGGACAGGAAGGTTCTGGCAGCCAAGTGAAAATGCCCGTACAGCGGCTCTTCATCTCTGTCAACAGATGCTAATTTCAAGTAGGCAAGGAACACTGACCCTTATAGCCATCTGTGCCATGGTCCCTGTGAGCAAGAAGAGCTTTGTAGGGGAAGATGTGACTGGAAGAAACATCTACCTGGAACACACTGAAAAGGAAAGAAGAGGGGAGGTGTTGGAAAGAGGCCACAAAGATCATGCTCTGGAGAGAGTCCCATTTACTGGGCATTGTCAAAATGTGCCACGGGTTTATTTGATCCCTGTAAATCAGGTATTTCACTATTCTCTTTGTAGTTCGTTTTTGAAGATTGGAAACAATTTAGAGTAATTCTTTTTTTCTGTTGTTGTGGTTTTGTTTTAGTCAGATATTTATTCGTTCCGGAGATGGATGAGATACTGTGTATACATACATACATACATACATATACATACATACATATATATATATATATATATATGACATTTTAATGATGTTGGGTATTAAAAACATAAAGTTGGGGCTATTTTATTTTGAAAGCTCGGTGCTTTAAAGATTTTCCTGTTGTATGTACAAAGTTGGTTAAAAAAATAATTCACCAGAAGAAATGCAAAATGCATTAAATCGAAATTAAAAATAGAAATTAGAAATGGTGCATACTGTGTGCTCTTTTACTGATGACACTTGTGTTCTTTTCTCTCTTCCACATGTATGAATTCTCTACCACGAATCTGTAGAACATGCAAATAATGAGGTAGTCTAAAGAAATGAAACTACTAAATGTGTACTCTTTTCAACTGTGACAAAAATAAATTTTAACAATGTAAACTGGATATTGCTGTCAAAGGAAAAATCATAGGGGACCTGATTAGTCATCCTAGGGAGGACCGCAGTCTTGTGCGAGTCACATTAATCTTTGTTTGTTCACACTTCCCAAAGTTTCCTGTAAAAGAGTTGTCAAATGTTCGCTACCCATGAAAATGTTAAAAATGAAACTCAGTACATTCTATTTTAAACACAAAGATGCATTTAAACACACACATATATGCATATACATGTGATTATGTATATATGTGTACATATGTATATATATATATGTATGTGTGTATTTGTATATGTATGTATCTAAATGTATACACATAAAAACAAGTATGCCTATATATTTACATACCTTGGGTATATGTGAAATGTGCATAAGTATGTGTGATGCATATCTTAGCAGTATAGCTTTCAAAACAACCTTTAGTGAATCTATCCCCAGTAGGTTAATCAATCCCCTGCCTGGATGCAAAGTGATCTTCACAAATCCTTAAATTTCCCTGATGGATGTACCCAGTACAAGAAACTTGGGGTTACTCAAAGATTATACTGCACAGACTTCTGGTAGTATAAGAGCTAATAACTAAGATAAAACATGACCATAAATGGTGGTTTATGTTGCTGGTTGAAAATAAAGTATTGTTGAAGGAAGGGAGCAATAGGGTCTCAAGTTTGAAGAAGGGAGATATATATATATATATATGTATATGTATATATATATATATGAAGCAGACTTTTAACTTGTGTTTTAAATGACTAGCTTGCCTTGGTCATTGGAAGATCAGTTTCTTGGAAAAAGACATTGGACCTTGGGGCAAGAAGATGTGGGGAAGGATAAATTGAAGCAGTCTTGTAGGTTGGGGCATAGTTAACCCCTCCATGTTCTTATTTGAGGAGGCTTGCCAGCTGTCATCAACAAGTTAGTAACGGTAGTCAGTACTTAGGGTGGACGGGTGATTTAAATTTAGCTCAGCGGTATAATGTTATAATGCCTTCTGAAAATGAAGGAGATCCTGGGCTCAACCCCCTAGCACTGCATAAAAGCAAATGTGAAGATGCACCTTAATCCCAGAATTCAGAGGGTGAGGCCAGGGGTCAGAAGTTCAAATTCATCTGTGTCTAAGTGCGCAGTGTCTCAGGCAAGCTTGTTTTAAATTAAGCACTTTTTGAGAAATTTACTTTAACTTAAACTATTAAAAATATGGAACACACATGGAAATACTTACATATTAGCATACTATTGCATATGATTACCTACAGCTGATATCATGTGTACATAATTTGTATGAATGAATGGCGTGTCATTTCTGAAAATTCTCCTGTCCTGTCTTACCCATCTCTAATCTCAGAGGTGACCTGCACTGTTCTTTTGGGTTGAGAATTTAAAATTTGTTCCCATCTGAGATGCAGAATCTATACTGTACCAGGAAGACCCGGTCGTCTAAGACACTGCATTCAGATTCTCCATTTCTCTCTGTTCACTGACATGGAGAATATCAGCTTCCATAAATTAGTCTCCTATAAACTCATACTCTACCTCTCCTTCCAATATTAGTGATTTTGTTTTATTTTTCTTCAGTGAACCTGTTCACAAAAATAATGCATATATATATATATATATATATATATATATATATATATATATATATATATTCCTTGTGTAGGAGAGAACAAAATATGAGTGAGGGTCCACATGTGTGGACCAACCCTGTGCCACGGCACACATACACAGAACAGAAGGTGACATCAGGTGTAGGTATCAGTCCTTGCTTTACACCTTGTATGAGACAGGGTCTCTCACTGTTTCTAGCAACTCCACCAAGCTGGAAGGTCCTTGAGCATATGAAGATTCTCCTTCTGAATACTCCACCACAACACCAGAGTCCTGGGCTGCAGATGTGCACTACTGGTCCTGGCTTCGTGAGGCTTCTGGGAATCTGAGTTCAGGTCATCATTCTCGCATGGAAAATTCTTTATCAAAGACTTAGCCATCTTCCTAACTCAACAGAACATGTGGTTTCTTAGCTTGCTGTGTTAAGGATTGAACCCAGAATGCAGATATAAGCACTTTACCACTGAGTTATATTCCCAGCCTGTTTTTTTTCCCTCTGCTTATTTCTTCCTTTGTATAGTTCAGGTTGACTTTGAACTCACAATCTTCTTTCCTCTGTGTCCAACATACTAGGAGCACAGGCATGCACCACCATGCTCAGACAGCGTGACTTTTGACATTCCCGGTACTCATCACCACGCCCACTCTCCATCTAACTTCCAGGACCACTACTAAGCTACATTACATGTTTCTTATTATTTGTCTTGGTTTATACTCCTAAGAAATATTTATCACTTTAAATAACGTCTCTTCTCCTACTCCACGATTTTGAACTTGACTTTCATAAGCTTGCAGTGGATTCAGTTTTCTGCAGTGTGGTCTTCCTGCTCAGTTTTCATATGTGTGATGTATACAGGTGGTTCCATGTTGCTATCATTCTGTCATTTTTTTCTTTCTGAAGAGAATTTTTATATAGAAAACAATTTATATGCCTACCCCGCTGTCCATACACGTTGGCATTAATTCCAGTGTAACCACTAAAGCAAACAGTGCTGCGGTATATATTACAGTGAATGTTTTTTCTTATGCATGAGAATTTCTCTAGGGCAGAGGCAGAGGGTGTTTCTCTAAAGAGCCCGACTTAAATATCTTAGACTTTCCAGGCTCCACACTGTCTAGGCCACATGCCCTTTGTTTCTGTTTATTTGATTTTTGTCACCATCTATAAGTGTGACAAATATCCCTAGCTATGAGTAATATAAAGACCTTCCTCGGACTGTTCTTGATGCAGGCCATCACTGGCCAACCTCTGCTCTATGGTAATAACTTTCAGTCGTTCTAGAATGATTCACACAGTAAGTTAGATACTGTATGTGGTGATTCATCTCCACACACGTGCCCAGAAATACAGAAGTATTTCACGGCATTATGTGGAAGCTTCTTCTCCGTGTTGTTACTCTTCCTTGCCTTAAGATTTTTAAGTGATTTTTACAGTCAGCCCTCAAAGGCTGACCTTCAGGGTGTTCTCAAGTTCAATCCTTAGAGATTAAGGTGCCCACACCCTCTTAACTATGTAAAATAATGTTTCTCCGAAGTGGAATTAATCTCCTCTCCATCCTGAAGTGCAGGATCCTTTCATACACAGGATTCTGTCTGAATTATATACTACAAATTTTTGCTAGAAACTATTTGATTTTATTTTGAGGGAAAAAAGTTTATTGTAGTAGCAGATGCCTCGCACAAAGGCTGCCTTGACTTTAAGCTCACCGCTGAGTGGCAGGAGCTCACTGAATTATTTTGTAATTCTCATTCCCTCCCCTATGCAGAACTCATCCTGGTAAACTGAAATACTGCGGAAGTAACGTGCAATGATTGGCTCCTCTCCCTCCTGGCAGCCTCTGGCAATCCTCCTCCTGCTTTCTGTCAGCATGCATTTGATTACTCTAGGGACCTCACACAAGTAGAATCTGGTAGTCTAACAATTCACTTAGCATACTGTCCTTGAGGTCTATCCATTGTGTAACATGCCTTTAATTATAATCTTACGGAATTTCACTAACAATGGTCATATTATTTTTTCCATGTTGACACTTTCTGTGGTTTGATTTTCCCATTCATCCTGCCATCAAACTAAGTCCCACTACCCCTTCCTTTCATCCTGTCCTTTTCTGCTTTCCTTTGATTTGTTTATCTATTTTGTATGCTACTTAAAAAAAAAAAACACACTTTTCTCACTGCAAATAGTGTTTCTGAGTTGTCGCTAAAAGTGTTTCATAACTTGGATGAAAATGTCATGGGCCTGAGACACCTCAAATTTCAACTTGAATGTCTTTGAGCTTCTGCCTTCTTAAGGAGGCCGACCTGATTTTCTGACACACAGAGAGGTCACAGTGTCTTTCTCTTCTCTTCCCTTTCTAGCTCTCTATTGGTTCTTGGGAGACAATAGCTTTAGTCTGAGAAGCTTGGAAGCTCATATGACTGAACCTTAAGAGCCACTGACCTTAAGTGACCACTGAGTAAGGGCCAATTCTCTCACTCTATATTGATTTTTATTTAAAGATCTTTTAAAATTATAAAACATACCAGTCATCCACACAGCTTAGACTCACCTGCTCTAAGACCTTTTGTGAATTCTTTTTAATATTCCCATTTTCCTTAGCCCTGCTTTCCTTTGCTTTCCCAGCTTCATAGATTACAAGCAAATTCACATTCGTTTTCCCTTAATTTTACTTTGTATATTCATCGCATATATACTGTGTATGTTTAAATCAGGTTAAAAGTATGTAAGTTTATTAGAACCTAGGCTTGCACCTTTAGGCTTGATCCCCTGATCCCATAGCCTGAATGCGACTATGCCTTCCCCGCAACCCACTCTGGGATGTGAGTTTAAAAAGCCGTATGGAGCTGGTGAAAATCTTTTCCCATTCTGTACGCTGCTGCTTTGTCCTCTTGCTAGTGTACTTTGCCTTACAGAAGCTTTTCGGTTTCATGAGGTACCGTTTATCGATTCTACTTCTTATTGCGTGTGCTATCAGTGTTCTGTCCAGGAAGTTGTCTCCTGTGCCAGTGCATTCAAGGCTGTTTCCCACCTTCTCTTCTGTTAGGTCCAATGTACCTGGCTTTATGTTGAGGTCTTCGATACACTTGGACTTAAATTTTATGCAGGGTGATAGATATGGATATGGCTGTCATCAGGCACTATCCAGTAACTGATTGGAGCTAATGCAGAGACCACAACCCAGCACTAAGTGGAGCTTGGGTAACCCCAGGGAAGAGAGGGTTGAAGAATTGCTGGGCCCAGAAGGGTGGAGGACACAAGAAGAATATAACCCACAGAATCAATTAAGCAGGATTCACAGGGGCTCACAGAGAGTGATGTGATGACCAGGGACCCTGTATGGATCTGAGCTAGGTCCTCTGCTTATACGATAACATTGCGACACTTGATGTTCTTGTGGGACTCCTAACAATGTGAGTGGGAAATTTCTCACATTGTCTGTGCGAGGGACCCTTTCCTGCTGTGGCTTGCTTATCTAGCCTTGATATGAGGGCTTGGGATGAGTGTGACCATAACTTGTTATGTCATGGGTAGTTTTTATTCCTGGAAGACCTATCTTTATTTTATTTTTAAGGAAATGGAGGAGAAATGAATCTGGGAGAGAGAGGATGTGTAGGGGGGGGGGACTAGGAGGAATGAAGGGACAGGAAACTATGGTCAAGATCTAATGTATGAGATGGTGATTGTGATAATGCTGTCTGTGCTGTGACTTGGTAGCTCATACTTTATGATAGTACTAGGCCCCTCTATGCTCTCTTTAACATATACTATGGTGAACTACATCATGTGATGGGACACTTCCTACCACCATAGAAGATTATTGAACCCAGCCTTTCCAGTGTTCTAGGAATGGGTCCTTGACTGCTAAGGGCTACTGCTCTGAGATGTGGACCAGAGATGAAGTTGTTTTCTGAAGAGCCTTATCTGCCTTTTCTCTTATGGCCTCCATCTTTCAATCTTCTTATCTCCATTTTTTTTGGTTCAAAAAATTAATGAAATTCATCTTCAGGTGTTGAAGGGGAGCCTCACCTTCCATCTTTGGAACTCAATATAGTGTCCTGGTTTTGTCTAATGCTCTGCTTCCCATCTCCAGGCCCAATCGAGACCTTGAAGCCTCCGGCTCTAATAAGCCTCATTCCCAAAGTAAATGTATGTTAGCTTCATTTGCAAAACACTGCTGTGTTTTGCATCCTATATTTAATAGTCTGCTCAAGCATTTATATTTCCTTTATGGCAAAAGCTTTTGGAATTTACTTTTAAGCTTATTAAAACATTCAACACATAATTGTCTTCTAATAGTATACTACAAGTTAATAAATTAACTTATGGCTAGCCCTACTAATCGGTATACCAATATCAGATGCCTACCTTCACTGTGGTTTGGTTTAAAGATGTCATATTTTCTTGCCAACTTATTTAGGCATATAAAGATATTTTATTCATCATGTTTAGTAATTTCAAATGGAATATTAGTCAGACAATCCAAACTGATGTAGTGAAAGGCATAATTTAGCCCACATATATCTTGACTCAGCTACTCACCATAAGAACTATTAAGCCCTAAACTTGCCTTCAACTGATGGTTCTCAGTCATCACTCAACAGCAGAAGTGTTATGCTCTGAAGTATAAAACATTGTCTATTGTCATTTAAATCTTACATTGTGTTACATTTTTATGCATTATTGAAGTAGTATTCAAGCTGTTTTGAAACAAGAGTATACACACACACACACACACACACACACACACACACACACACACACACAAATTTCCTGAAGAGATGCAAGCAGTCATTTAATTGTCCCGGATTAGGACCAATGGCAGATTTTGAACTTGTTGAGGTCAATGAGTTTGTTAGGCTGTCCCTCAGATGGCTGAGAGAATACTGAAAGGCATATAAGTGACCCCAAAGAGCTGTATCACCACAGAATCCCATCCATCATGAAAGCTGACCACATGGAAGATACATTATAAATGTTGCTTTTAGTAAACTTTTCATGTCCTTTGTGTTTTATCATCCCTCCAAGATCATCTTCAGCTGAGAAAGGCAGTAATAACTGGAACTCCAGGCAGGGTCTTCCAGTCCTCCAGGAAGGCCTATTACTGTACTTTTCTGTTATAGGTGCTTTGGCTATTGCAGAGGTCAAGAACAGTATCTTGTTATGACCAGAAAAAGAGACAGTCACACATAAGATATATATGTATCCATATGGCCAACTATCTCATTATTATCTGAAGATTACATATTTGGAAATATACTACCTGCTAAAAATTATCAATTGGTATTAATCAATCAGTATTCAATAGTTACCATACTGTCTTAATCCTTTGTGGCCATATGAAGGAGTCAAAAGAGTGTATTTTCTTACACACATGCTCCAAGCCAAGGCTGTACATGGTAATGCTCAGCAGTGTAGTTTATTTCCCATTAATCCATCTTTTTTTGCTTAAAGGCACATCTTTCACATTTTCGTGCCCTCAAGGATGGTGTTAATTAAAGTGCCATCTACTCTTTCTGAGTAGAAGAAAATGATATGTCTTTGAGAGAAAATGCTATGTCGGGTATGCTTCATTTAGGTGAGCTTTGCTCAGACTTACATGTCAACGCTGTTGTTTGTGAGTTCAATTGTAATGAGCCAACAATATCGTAAATCCTGAAAGAAAAAGAGGAAATTGGTGCTCATTGTATTACAGGCAAATTGGGTTCCTTCATGATGACTGGGGCTCCTGAGAAATCTGAATTCTCACTTGAGATTCTTGGTCTCATTAATAAGAGAATCTAAGGACAAACTCAAACAGAAGTTTGAGGATAACTGTATTGGTGTTTAAAAGAAAAAATCCAGGGCAGGCAAAGTACGAATCTTAGCAGCTTCTTAGAGGAAGGAAGTGGGGAAGTGTGGGTAAAGAACAGTCATACCATGTGAGTTACGGGAGTGTGGATGTCAGCCCCATGATGGTATGCAGCCTTATGGCAGGGAGGGAGGTGAACATTAGAGAAAGAGTGAAGACCAAAGTGCCAGGACAATCATGCTTGGAAAGAAAGAAAGAAGAAAAGGAAGAGTTATGTTTTTCTCAATAATTCAGAAAAGCAGTAAGACATACAAAATGGCATGCTGAAGCTCTATAAGTTACTATACTAGGGCGTGGAAATTCCAAAAGGAAAACATTACCTCATTAAAGGAATGATTGATTATTTCTCCTGTCTCTTTAGGACAACATAAAATAAATCAGTCTTAGTCCCATGGCCAGTTGGCTGTCCAACTCAGCTGGAATGTTAAATTTCTATCCATGTCAGAGATTTCACTCTGTGTACCAAATGGTAATAGACTCTATTGATGTTATGTTGGTCATATTTCGGGCTACTCTGGGAAATGTAAATCAATATCCTTGGTGTTCGTGAACAACTAACAAGTGGTTAGAGTTGTGGGAGAAAAAAATGGCCCTTATAAATAAAGGACAAGAAGGGATGGGACCTGTGTGAGATAGTGTAGGTAGCATGTGTATTACTAAAAGTTATGTAGAATATCACAAAAATGAGAAATGTGTAGGTGAAATGGGATACATGCAGATGCATGATTAGAAAGAGTGGGGCGAGGGAGAGATGACAAGGACTACAAAGGATATAGGAAAGAACACAACCAGACTGTTTTTTTTCCCAAGAACACTGACAAAGTCCACGACATAATGCAAACAATGTTTCAGAGAAGGTGATCACAGGTTAGAGACTTGCATTTCCCCTGCAAATAAATGTACACATTCCAATGCTTGCTAAGTCTTGGCTCACTGTAACTTCATGAGATGGAACTGCTGCTGAAAAGGAGAAATGACTGTAGGTGCACACATGTGCTGCTACTCGCACACATGTTTATGACGCGATTTTAAAATGCTTAGCCTTTAAGTGGTTAAAATGGCAGAAAACAAAGGTTTGTTCCTAGTCTCATAAGCTATTTTTCTACTATTCATTGATTAACTCCTTCCTTCTGTTTACTGTTTATTTCACATTTATCCATTGGTTTTTTAAGAGAAGCTCCTGTGATATAGCCCAGACTGGACTTTCTCAGCCTCCTATGTGCTACTAATTCTGGTGTGTACCACCAAACCCAAGTTCACTTTTTTCTTTCCTCTCCCCCCTTCATGCTTTGTTTCCTTTCCTTCATTTTTATTTATTAACCTCATTTTAGTCTGTGAAGATCTCTCACTGGCCCCTCCATGTCTCCTAAATGAATTTCTTTGCATTGTTTTGTTTTTCTCAGACAGGGTCTCACCCTACAGTACAGATTGGCCTTCAACTTGCATCACGCTACTTGCGTCAGCCTCCAGAGTGATGGGAATTTCTGGTATGAGCTGCCACACCCTTCTCTTTTCTTTTTACTTTAGGACTATCTTTTAGCTCTGCATGCTGGATATTGTTTTTCATATCTTTTCCAAGTCATCTACATACATTTTTTTAATTGGATATTCTATTTATTTACATTTCAAGTGTTATCCCCATTCCCCTCTCTACATTCTTTTCTTTGGTTGCTTGAAATTCTGGATTTTATGTTTTTAATGTGTCTTTATTTTTCCTATTTTTCCATTACCTTTTATATATACCTCAACTTGGCTTTAAAGATATACAGTATTTATTGAAAATATGCTACAACACACACACACACACACACACACACACACACACACACACACACACACACACACCATTACCATACCTATAGATTGGAGAACACCAATGCTGATGGTAGATGCTATATTAGAACATGTGGACAGAAAATGTACTATGTTAGAACTTGGACGAGCTGAGCATGTCCATCCACTACTCATGGAAGGTGAATTTTACTCTGGATTGCTAATTACGACGTGCATATATTTTACCACATGCACACGAGTATGTAACAAACACTTCCTTGTTTTAAAAAGGCCTGACCATTACTAGAATATATAAGGTAAAAAGCAGATGGCCTCTTACTCTCTTACTTATCAGCACAATTCCCTGGAAGCAGAATTGTTTAGCAGTACATAATGGATCGCCTCAGCCATAAATCATTTTTCATTCTACCCTTGCCGTCTTTGTTTTTTTTTTTTTAATTAATTTCCCCCATTTTATTTTCCTATTTTAAACCTAATCTCAGACTTTGATACAATGCTACAAGGATGGCACAAAGTACAATGCTACGAGGATGGCGCCTGCCTAGTAGTTCAGGTTTTACTTTCTCCAGGAAGCCCCCATGATGCTTCCCAGTTTGACTGTGCTGATGTACATTCCCACCACCACCACCAACATGAAGAGCTCTGTCCTTGAAGGCAGGGATTTTTTTTTTTTTTGTCATTTCGATAAAGGCCATACTAGCAGGTGTGAGGTGATATTTTATTGCGGTTTTGATTTGCATTACTTTAATGATTAGTGATGCTGAGCGTGTTTTCATTGAGCTTGTGACCATTGGTATGTCTTCTGTGGAGAAATATCTGTCAGGCTCACTACCCATCTTTTAATCGGGCTCTTTGTTTTCTTGCTCTTGAGCTTTTGGGATTCCTTATGCATTTTGTCTACTAATACATTATCAGCTGGATGATCTCTCAGTGTCTCCTTCACTATGCAGAAGGGAATACTTGAAAGCCATATATCTAGATTCATTCTTCTTGTTAATTTATTTCCTCGACCACATGATTCCCAAGACAACATCACAGTTTTAACAGCCAAGGAGAATAAAGATATTTTGCCAAATGTGAATGAGCATGGCTTGGGAACACAGAATCAGTCTATCGTAAATACTGCGTTGAGCTACATTAACAGATTCGTGAGGTTCTCCTAGTTTCAAAACAAAAGTAAGTCATTGAACCAAGGCACTTTTCAAATAAACAGGTGGGAAAATCAGGTAAAGAGTTTGCAGCAAGGTGGAGAATATCTGGTAGGTGTCAGAGCTCATCTGATGCATTCTTAGCTTTTAAGTTGTCAGAAGCTAGTGGTTACTAATATATCCTGCTAAGGTTTAACCTGACAGGCAGAAGAATATTAAGTTAGATGAGATGACCAATAATTGGGTAGTGTTGTATCTTCAACATTCTAAGGGTCTACATTCTGATGGGCCAATCAGTCTTGTTAAGTCTTTAATGTAGGTGTGCCCCCGACCCTGGAATGTTAGTTCATGAATTTAGTAATCCCACATCTGGATACACAGTCAAAAATAAATGAAATCAGTATGTTTAGGACATAGCTGCATGCCCATTTTTTACTGCAAAATTATTAAGAAAGTCAGCCAAGGAAGAGTTAACTTAAGTGCCCACCAATAGATGAGGAGAAACTATGGCTGGTGGGGATCAGTCAAGGTGTCAGGTAGAAAGGGTAAACAGGTTTTGAGACCTATTGAAAAGCCATGTAAGTATTGTCAATAATAATAGATATTTCAAAGTAACAAATTTTAAAACTTCTCACCAGAAAAATTACAGTTACACAACGTGATGGATATGTGTACTTCCATTTCCTGTTGGATACACATATCAAAATGCATTATTCCCCGTGAATGTATAGTTATAGTTGTCAATCAAAAGTAATATCAACAAGAATAATAAAAATGTTAAATAGACAGGGAAAGTATCCAAGATACATTGCTAAATTAAAAAGGTAGTTTCAAGAGACCTTATGAAATATGGCCTTATGTTAAAAAAAATCAATATATGTCAAAATCTATTGAGCACTAGAATCTGTGCCTTGTAACTGTCGTTTTATATTTCGATATATAGGTAAGGTAATACATTTAAGATGAATGTGTACATGTCCCACACACATTGGTTTGTACTAATAAGCTAGAGTTCACGAGACTACCTTAGACCAGGTGACAGAAACCACTCTTCTGTTACTGGCTGTCGAGGTTACTGTTCTAAAGCTACTATGGAGAGGCACCACGACCAAGGTGCATATTAGCAAAAGCACAGATCTGTAAGCTTGCTTCCATTTTCTGAGGGACACTCCACAATCCTTATGCCAGGAGTCATAGTGGCAATCATGGCACCAGAGCCCTGAGAGCTCACTTCTCACCTGCAAGTTGCAGGCAGAGAGCATGACTCAGACCTGGCATATGTATGTGTGTGTGTGTGTGTGTGTGTGTGTGTGTGTGTGTGTGTGTGTGTGTGTGTATGTGTGTGTATGCATAAGAAAGACACAATACATAAAGCTTGTAAGATCGGTAGTTTTAATCATTATTGGGAGATCTTGGAACACATCCTCTCCAGATAATGGGGAACCACTATAGTCTCATTCTGTAGGCCCATACACTAGGAGTAAGAAATTAACTGTACAGTTTTGAGAGACACAGTTCAGTTTAAAACACCCAGGTTCCCCAGTGTTAATACCCTACTGCACTAATCTTACTGCTCTCTCTTCTTAAACATATTGCTGTATTTTTCCTCGCCATTGGGAAGTAAGTTGCAGACATGGGTCTTTGTTACCTGTTAATTAGTACGTCAATGTGCACATGCTAAAATAAGGAAATGTTCCCAGAAAAAAAAATGACAGTGCAACCATCAAAATCAATATTGAGATTAATATTGCAATCTAATTCAGAGAGCAGTCAAAATTTCTGTTCATCTTCAAATATCCTCAGAGCATTGATAAGTCTATTTAAAAATCCTTTATGTAACGTTTAGTTGTCACATTTCTTTGGT
Source organism: Rattus rattus (assembly GCF_011064425.1). Classification (NCBI taxonomy): domain Eukaryota; kingdom Metazoa; phylum Chordata; class Mammalia; order Rodentia; family Muridae; genus Rattus; species Rattus rattus. The sequence goes on along the minus strand of NC_046161.1, from coordinate 29,166,531 downwards.
GGCCTTCAACCTACAAAATTGCTTCACTCTTCTGCTTGTCTTCTTGACTTGATGTTTTCGAACAAAAGAAAAAAGAAATTCCCAGAGAGTCTTCAGCATAGGATTGTGGGATGGTCCTCAAGGTTTGATCTGTGCAGGACAACGCAGCAGGATTTTCACCACCATGAGCTCTGACTCAGATGTCACAGACGTTGTACAGGGACAATCTGTCTCCTTAGTGATTTTTACTAAATTCTACCACGTGTGAGCGATGGCATCTCTCAGGTTTTCTACTCCAAACCAAATCAGCAAGAACTTTAATATATTAACTAATTTGACTGAGTGGATAATGCATCAGGCTGTAGACATTTTTCTCGCTTATTTTTTCATTATTTACTTAGCCGGCGAGACTTGCGGGCTCCTGTCCCATTTAATGTACTATAATCCGTTGCTGCCATTATTCATTCCGAAGTCCCTACCTTTTAAACAACTCCCTGTCCTTTTAGCATGTCTACATTTTTTCCAGGAATCCAACACCTTTATAGCTTGCCCTGTTGTATAGGTAAAGATTGGCAGGAAAGGATAAGAGGAAATAAGACCCAGAAGCTCATATGATATGAGCTTTATAATTTATCTTTTCCTCACCAGATCCTGCTCGTATTGCCTAAGACTGTCCATGGAAATGAAGAGTATGCCCAGACTTGGCCTGAAAATTTTAAGAAACAAACAAACGAACACCACCACCACTCTTGTGTTTTCTCCTAATATTCCTTACTTCCACCGTCATTGAAAATCTTTAGCTGTTTATGCTTTAAAAGAATATTTCTTATTATTTTCTGTGCCTCTCTTTTACTCTTTACTAAAAGAGTGAAATGGTGATGTTGAAATTTGGTTAGTACTGTGAGTGGCAAATAAAATTAAAGTTTCACCTTTCCTCACAGTCTTCTATAATTTAAAGGGGCAAATCTTTTTACCTCACATTCTGATAAAGAAAAACTATAATGTATTTTCTTCTAATTTAAAAAATGAAACTAAGTGTATTTATCAATATGTATGAGTTCATAGATTAATCAAATGATCTATCTAGGAAATCCTCAATTTCTTAGGTGTGTGTCCATTATTTGCATGGAAATTCAGTTCCTAGTTCGGATTTCAGAAGTTTATATCAGCATAAGTCTTGGACCGATATTTTCCTTTTATGTGGGACAGACTGTTTTTGCTCTGCTAGGGTTATAAAAAATGCCTTGATAAAATAAATAAGTTAAGCTACAAATGTTCTATGTTTATAAATGACACAAATGTTACAGAATGTGAAACTTCAAGTCAAAACTTTGCAAGGATAAAAGGGTCATGTACAACCATCACCACCACCACCACCACCACCACCACCACCACCACCACCACCACCACCACCACCACCACCACCACCACCATCATCACCATCACCATCACCATCATCATATTTCCTCTGCAGAAGAAGAGGTGAAACAAAACCCATTTGCCTCTCAGGAAAGGCCATGACACATGCCAATATTTTTAGAGGTCTTCAAGGAGACAAAGACAGTTAATGGTAAGAAAGGTCAGGCTCTGTTGTGATAGCATTATCCTCTAAAAGATGACTAGGGAGGGGCTCCCCACTCACTTTTGTATCTTGCCTCAGATACTAACAACTGAGATGACTCTTTGCTGAAGCCTTTGTAGCAGCCAAAGGCCGTGGGGGATTAGCCTGAGACCACCAATCAGTCAGAGGACTAGTACTCATGCACTCCTGTAATACCAGAAGGATGCTGTTCTTTTTCTACACAAAAATGATTTTTCTTCTCATAAGGGAAATCTTCCACTGTGTGGCTAGAGTTTTTGGTATTAAAATACCGTCAACATGTAAGGAATTGTATTTATTATCAATAATTATTCCACTGGAGCGTTTTGGGAAGGGAGGGATGAAAGTGGTTTTTATCTCATTAGGGCGTTTTCGCTGTTAACTGTTTGTAATATTGGTTCCTTTTGATCTTCCTTTGATTATAGTGTGCAAAGCTGATAGAATCTGTTATTATTTCCATTAATAACTAAGTATCTCTGGTGGCTGACAAGGGAATTTGTTATTATGGGGCCTCCTTTGTGCAGTGCAAAGAGGTTTGCACCCGTTCTCCCACCCAGCCCTTGTTAAACACAGGCGTTTATCTGCTTTTAGCAGCCTGGAGGGTGCTGCCCTACTCACAGGGACTCTGAATAGATGTCCAGGAAACACCTTGACAGAGAGATGGAGAATGACAGGTTGGGAGTCCAATCCAGATACAGCTTCCTCTACCTTACAGGCAAATTGGACACTGGGTCCCTGAACCTTCTCCTGCCCTTTGTTTGTTATTTTCATATTGAAGGACAGTGCCATACGGGTGAGGAAGGACGTGAATAAAGGACGCTGAAGCTAAGGTTCCTCTTAAACCAGCCAGGTGTGCTTTCTTCACGCCTTCTGCATTTGGAGCTTCCAATCTTGAAGTTCTGGCAGATTATGAGGGTGAAAGATTCTGCAACTCAATTGGCTTTATCGTCAAGTTTCTATATTTGTCTTGAAATTTGTGTGTCTCTGCCACCCTCATTCCCGAGGACTTTGAGATATTTGACAAACCTGACACATGCGGAGATAATTCCCTCCACTTTCAAAATGACTCCACCTCTCAGAATAACTCAGTGTTTGACTCATTAAAACAGAAATGACTGAGAGGAGTTGAGTTCAAGACATGACAATTTCCCATCTTTCAAACAGAGTAGGTGGCCTCTAAAACACACATGTTCCCTGGAGGGTTGAGTTGACATTCTGACTGTCATCTACAACAGATGCTTCATAATTTTTCAAAATCTATTGGTTTGCTGTGCACACTGTATTCTTGGAAGCCTCCCTGACTTATGGATACATAAGCCCTGATGACAACAGCAAAAAGAAGAGAAGGGAGCCTTCCAAGGTGGCAGCTGCAGACAGCTGTTGGCAGATGCTCCATTTCCCCCGAGGCAAGACTCGTCGACGGATACATGAGCTGGTGCAGAAATAGTCACAGGTGATCTTTGCATGTGGTCCACTGTGGGCATGTGTCCAAATGATCTAAGAGAGAAGAATGAATTTGGCAAATCAAGGGACCCTGCCAGGTCCTCTGGGGGCTGTGTGGCCTCTGAGGTAGCTGAGTAGATTTCAGATGTTTTTACACCTGAAGGTTTATTAGCTTATGGAGGAGGTCTCAGAGGTAGAAAGGTAAGCAGTCTTAGTATGCCCTGAACCTACATGGTCCCATTCTTAACTGACTCATCTCAGTAACAGCACAGATGAATAGCACATCTTCTGTGACTTCTTCACTGTGAAACAGGTCTCAGGAGTCTCTTCAACCAGCTTAGGGAGACACATGTTACATGCCCTCTCATATGCTAAGGGAGGTTCATTCAGTCCTACCAGCAAAAAATAGAGAAGTGTCTCCCTCCCCTGAGCCTAATTATAGGCCTTTCCTCAATCGGAATCTTTGCACATGCCTTGTGTTTGCATATTGTTCCATAACTCAAGACTACTCTTGTATTTTTTGCTATTTTTAAATGTTAAAGCAAGTAAGAAGGTCATTCGCCTAAGGATGTCCCTGTACTTGAAGTCTTTCCATAAGCAATGTGAAACTTGGAGCTTTTTTTCAAAAAAAAAAATTATTCTTAGCCACACAGGCCCTTGGTGATGTCACTAAAGGCCTCCTATGATTCCATATTCAAATAAGGAAAGTGTTTCACTGTAGCCAATTAAGGCATTTCTTCTCTAAGTTCTGAGTGTTTTGTGCATGTTTTTCACTCACTCTGCTGGGGGGTGAGGGGAGAGAGAGAGAGAGAGAGAGAGAGAGAGAGAGAGAGAGAGAGAGAGAGAGAGAGATAGCATTTCAGGTATCAGAGATATAGCATTTCAGGTATCACAACTCCCTAGCCAAGATAAATCACACTTTTATGTTGAATCTCTTGGCTTATTTACACAATTAGAATTACGTAGTATTTAAATTTTATATACATGGTTTATAATTCTTCTGCTAGTAAGATTTAGTGATTTCCCTCATCCAAGCAATTCCAGACCAGGCATATTTGTTAAGGGATGGAGGGCACATAGAGTTTGGTTCACAACAGATGTCTCTTCTTTGTGAGATTTTGATCCATACTGGACCAGTTTGAATATGAGCTGTCTCCCCAGTCTGGTGTATGAAACCTTGGTCATCAGCTCTCTCCTGGCACTATTTTGAGATTGTTTAAACTTTAGGAAGTGAAGCCTCCCAGGAGGAAGTGAGTCTTGGAAAGTATGTCCTTGGGGTTGGAGGACAGTATCTTATCACAGATCTCTCTTCTTTTTCTGTTTCCTGATGTCTATGAGGAGGACACCCCATCTCCCACAGGCTTTTTGAAGCATGGTGCTTCTTCATTACAAGTGCTGAGTCCCCAGGATCCAAAGACTATGTACTGAGAATTTGGAAAGCTTGACCTAAAATTATACCCTTTACCTTTAATGTGCTGGGAAAAAGAAAAAGAAAAACCCAGCACACCTATTATTTGACTGGGTACAGAAACCATTGCCAGCCTTGGGGACTCCTCAAACTTTTTTACCACAGTGCAGGGAGGCCAAACCTCTCAATTACTAAGCAACAACATTAGGCACCAGGTGGGGAAGCCATATTGCCTTCATTGCAAGGTGTGAGATTTATCTTGTGGGAAATCTCTCCACAGTTCTTGATGTGACTCACTTTAGTAGACTAGAAATCAGTCACGATTTGTTAATTTAACTCATCCCCTGAAAAGAAGGAGAAAGCTTCTATTAATTGTGTGGTACTAGCAGAGATTTCTCAGTTCATAAACTGAACTTTGACTACTGACCATCCAGCATAGCAGATATCATCATTCTAATATCAAAAAATGAAGAATCACAATCAAAGAAACTCAGTAATCTCATCTGAGTTAGATCATTTCTGGGATGAAAACAATTCTTGACACTAGCACTGATAACATTCACACTCACAAACACACACCCATCTCTTTTCCCTGTTAATTTGTTTTTGTTTTTTTTTTTTCCTTGAAAAGAAGAGGCAGCCATGAAATTTGACACAAATTAGGCTCCAGGTGATTTGGAGGGCAATAAATTTTTTGACATGGAATGTCTGACTTTTATGGTTTGAGTCATAATTGCTGTAGGAGGTCTCAGAGTGTGTGCCAGAGTTAGGCTGGCTATTAAATCTAATTATTTGGCTGAGTTGCTAAAACTGTAAGTGCTAGAGAACATTCTGGAAAATTTTTGTCAATATGTGCTTAGCATAAATTGATTGACATGACTTTAATGTTTGTCATTATAGGAATATTCATCTTCAGCTCTTAGGCATGCATGTACCCTTTCAGTTTAGAATTTGTTATACCTTGGACACAGTTCAGTCCTAGCACCCCAGTCTTCTGTGTCCACCTCCTTACTGTAGATGGTTTAGCAGATCATTTCTTGTAGACTACATCAGACTTTTAAGTCAGAAACAGGCTTCCATGTGCTACTTTGACCTCCTCTTCTGTATTCACAATTCTCTTCAAGTTTTCACAGAAGCCCCAGCTTAAAGAAAGAATGGGAGCTTGAACTGGCAACATTACATTAAAAAAATGCCTAATAGCATTCTTCTGTAATTACCCAGTAGATGTTTGTTGAATTGGATGCTATTTGCAAAACAAATCTAGTTCATTGAACATTTTTACTATGGTTGGGAAGGCGTTCAGCTTCCCTTTACTCAACAACCAGATTACATTGGTTACAGAGTACAACTGCCTAGAGGTTTAAGAAAAGCACAAAAGCTGCGAGCATTTTTGTGACAGCCCAGTTCTGAGAGGACAGATTTGAGGTGGTAAAACACTGAAGAATAATGTATTCTGGCTGAACTAGACCTGGGCAGCCTTCCTGGAGCTCCTGTTATTAGCCAAGCTTGTCAAGAACTAATCATTAGCCTTCAAGTTCTGGAAGGCTACTCTGGAAGTTTACTTTAACCTTAACATACACAAAAATGTTTGTATTGCTACCCACTGATAAGAAAACTATTAACATTCATTAAGTGCAGCCATAAATCTCTCCCTCTAGAAGAACAATACCGCAGCCTTCCAACCGTCATAATGAATGCAGTGTTTAATCTCTCCTTGGGAGAGTGTCCTGGCTTCAGACTTCCTTAATAGTCTTACTACTGGCAAAGCAGGGCATGCTGGGAATGGGCCTGATGCCAAAGACGATATGCTGCACCCAAATTCAGCTCCGGAGTGCCTTCGAATTACTCTTAGCTGAGAAGCCTTAATTTTGAAGAGAAACTAGAAAGAAATGGGACTTATTCAGAAAGGAAGAGCTGACCTTTATTGGTTAACCACTGGCTCGCCCATTGCTGTGACTGGATTTGGTCTTGATATTAGTTCAGGTTGTCCTTATATCTGCTTTCCATGCTATTACTGTGCCAAAGCTGGCAGAGGCATGGAGGCATAAAAATGTAGAGGCCTAAAATTTGAGATCATATGTAGACACACATAGAAGTTTAAATGTAGCGATCTCTGAGTCTAGAGCATGACATTGATATGCTGCTAGTGTTCCCACGACCAGTATTTTAATTCAAGGAACACCATGGAGGTCTGAACCAGTTTCTGCTCCTATTTCAGCTTACAGAGTTAAGACTTCTGTTTACTTTGGCTGGCACAATGTTCCAGGTTTTTCTTTGAAAAATGGCTTCCCTAGGTTGCAATTTTCTTAAACATACCCCCGCCCTGGGAGCGCTGCCTTATACAATCAAGTCCCCCGGATTGCTAACACCTGGTGCCCCCTGTCATCTGCTGGAGTTGCGCAGCTGAGCTATGAAGCACTGGGAACCAATGGTCCGGGGACAGGGAAGTGTTTCCCTATGGAGCAATAAGAGTAAGATCCACCCTGATGTTCTATTAAATTATCAACCAGATGTGAGAAAAGCCCGCACAGTGTATAGCTCCTAGTCTTCCTCGTCCATACGTTTCTTACACAGGAATCTGAATCTCCAACCTTTTAGAGCCTCTGGGTTTCTAAGGCAGATGGTAACAAATGATCTTCATTACCAAGGGGATCCGAGTTTCACAAAATAAAGAAAGAAAAAACAGCTTTTTAAAGTCTGAACATGTCCCACAGGCAATGCCATGTATAGAACCCCTGTAGCTTCGGCCTTCCACAGGCCCTTTACACCCTGGAAGAAGATGGAACTGAGGTATTGAAATGTGAGTGCTGAACACCGGGGTAGCACTTTGCTTATCCATGTGGGGAAGTGGAAGGTCACCTTAAGCACCGTTTCACATCTAGAACATTATTGTATGAGTTGAACATCTGTTCTCTAAAAATACAGCATCTCAAAGACTCTGCAATCTGACACATTTTAGGCAACCACATAATGCCACTGTCAAAAAACACCCAGGAAAACAGTGAAGAAAAATAAATTATGGTAAAAAACAAGTCAGTTTCATGTCTAGACTTGGGTTCTACCCCTAAGAAACTTTATTAGATAAATAACTACTGCTAAACATGTAAAATGTTGAAGTTTAAAGCACTTCTTACAAATATGTATGTATGTATATATGTATGTATGTATGCACATATGCACATATGCATGTATGTATTATGTAGCTTAAGATAGGCGCTCACTACATAGTGCAAGCTGACTGCCCCAGGCTCCCAAATGGTGGAATTACTTGAATGAACTACTCTACCCAGATGGTTTCAGACATTTTCACTAAGAGATTCTTAACCTGTGTATAAAACATGGTGGACTTCGTCTTCTGGAATAACAAGAGAGGCAAAGTAACCTGATAACACAGAACCAGATGGCATGGCTTATATTTCAAGAAGCTAAATTGCAATGGGCATGGGAGAAACGGTCTTACAAGTTGTATTAGAAAACATGGCCCATCTGGAAGGGAGAGAGAATGGGCCCTGATGGTAGCAAACGGTTCTTTGTTCTTCTGAGGCAGAGTCTATCTGCTGAGTTTTGTTTGGGTGGCGGTTCATTCCTCTGAGTCCATTCAGAAGTACTACAGTAGAATGTCAGCGTTTATCAAGCTTTCTGCTTTAGGAATTCTGTGTGTATATTGTATACGAGTATATGTGTTATTTGTATAAGATCTTGTGTGTGATATACGTGTTTGGTATACATATGCATTTGCATGTAGTGAATATACACGTGTTTGTGTACAGCTAAACATGCCCATGCATGTGTGAAGGAGGCCAGAACATGGTCCTGCTCTATCCCTTTTACCTGTATTCCATCCAGAAACAAGCTCACAGAATTTAGGACTGATAGGCTAACCAGCAAGCCCCAGTGTTCTCCCATTTCTGCTCCCTGAAGCACTGGGTTTCTTAGATGCTTGATGACACGACTTGCTTTTCACAGGGTGTTGAAGGTTCACACTGTGGTCCTCATGCTTCTGTATCAAATACTGTTACCCTGCTGTACACTGAGATATCTTCCCAGCCACTGCCTTTGTTAAGCTTTATCTGCTCGGCTTGCCTGAATACATCTACATAAATATTCTATTCTGTGAAGAATTGAAAAGGACATGGAGAATTCCCACTGAAAGTGAATCATTATAATTATTTCATTATATCTGGAATGTTTTTTTCTCTACCTGATTTTGAGGCATATTTGTATTTTTTTTATTCCCTTAAGAATGAACTAATAGGACTACCCATGTATTACAAAGAGAAAGATCTGTGTATTTTTGTGTGCATCAGAGAAAGACAGAAAGAGAAAAAAAACCATCTTCAAATGAATTAAAAATAAAACCTGTGTGATCGTATCTGCCTAATAAACTATGGACATGGTATTTTAGCCTCAGCAAGAGTTTAACTATTTGCATGGGTTTTCGGTTCCCTCAAGGGGCTTCAAAAACTCCAAATAAGTGAAAGAAGACTGTTGGTTTCCTCAGTAAAAGCCGGCTGGATGCGAGCCACAACTGAGCATGAGAGAAATTCAAAAGGTCAGAGCTTGGAAAACAGCCAGAACAGCTCCTAGTCCATGGCTCTTTTCCGATCCTCCACCTGGTTGCAGGGCAGCCTCTACTCCAAGGCTTCTATTTCTGCTTCTGTAGTGATAGGGGGCATGCATTAAGAAAAGAGAGAAACAAAGAAGTGCAGGCCGACAGGAACCGGATGTAGACCTCTCCTGAGAGTCACAGCCAGAATACAGCAAATACATAGGCGAATGCCAGCAGCAAACCACTGAACTGAGAACCGGACCCCCGTTGAAGGAATCAGAGAAAGGACTGGAAGAGCTTGAAGGGGCTCGAGACCCCATATGAACAACAATGCCAAGCAACCAGAGCTTCCAGGGACTAAGTCACTACCCAAAGACTATACATGGACTGACCCTAGACTCCAACCTCATAGGTAGCAATGAATAGCCTAGTAAGGGCACCAGTGGAAGGGGAAGCCATTGGTCCTGCCAAGACTGAACACACCTAATGAACGTGATTGTTGCGAGGAGGGTGGTAATGGGGGGAGGATAGGAAGGGGAAGCCCATAGCGAAGGGGAGGGGGAGGAGTTAGGGGGATGTTGGCCCGGAAACCGGGAAGGGGAATAACAATCGAAATGTAAATAAGAAATACTCAAGTTGGGCTGGAGAGATGGCTCAGCGGTTAAGAGCACCCGACTACTCTTCCAGAGGTCCTGAGTTCAATTCCCAGCAACCATGGTGGCTCACAACCATCTGTAAGGAGATCCCATGCCCTCTTCTGGTGTATCTGAAGACAGCTACAGTGTACTTTTATATAATAAAGAATAAATCTTTAAAAAAAAAAAAGAAATACTCAAGTTAATAAAGATAAAAAAAAGGAAAAAGAAAAAAAAGAGAGAGAGAGAGATGCCAAGTCCCCCCGGATCCTGGGAATGGTGAGGACATTCATGGTTTTCGAAAACACTGAGTTGCCTAAACACCTGTAAAGAGTTTTCCCCAAGTTCAATTAGACAATGATTTTTGGTAACGTTTTGACAGGTTGAGAAAAATCTAGTTCCGGGGGCCCCCAGACCAAGAAAAAAAAATAACAAACAGTCGACCAGCTTTAGATCAGCTAGCACTATGGAATGCTGGGGACTTTCCTAATAAGGTTTGACTTTCAGCTGATATCCATCAGGAAGCAGGCAGTAGCCACCTGATACTTGCAAACTAGGGCCTCACAAGGACTCCAATGCAGTGGTTTATGTCTTGTTCTATTAATCCAATCAGCTAAAGGTTCTGAATATAATTTAATTGGAGTATTTGCACATGCAAACAGCGAAACTGTATTGATTTGATTTCGGGTTTGTTCTAACAGTTTCTTACATTTATTCATGTGTCCCAAATCACTCAGCTATATTTTCTTTATTTACAGTGTTAAATTAATCTAATGTATGGATGGTATTGGAGTTGAAGGAACGTTACATCTCTTGGGTACTTTCTCACATTTGATGAATAATGAAAATGGCAAATCAGATCTGTGAATCATTACAGTGACTTGATAATAGAAGATGAAGAAGAAAATGCAGAGAGAGAAATTCTCCCTTTTCCCCAACCACCCTGTGCACTACCACAAACGTTACTGAGCTGGCTAGATTCATGTCAAGATGACACGAAAATGTCATGGAGAGGGAACTAAGAGGCCATCAATTGAGAAGGAAAAACTTCCATATGATTGGACTGCAAGCAAGTCTGGAGGGTATTTTCTTAATTAGTGATTGGTGGAGGAGGACCAGACCCATTGTGGGTATTGTCAGCCTTGGGATGATGGTCCTGGGTTCTCTAAAAATGTAGGCAGAGCAAGCAATGAAGAGCAAGGCAGTAAGCAGTTCTCTTCCACAGCCTCTGCATCAGCTCTTGCCTCCAGGTTCCTGCCCTGTTTTAGTTCCAGCCATCACTGCCTCGATGATGAACAGTTTTATGGAACTGTTAGTGAAATAAACCCTTTCCCTCCCCCACACTGCATTTGGTCATGGTGCTTGATCACAGCAAGAGTAACACCAGCTAAGCCAATTACAGAGAGGCCTTTAAACACCATTATTAAATGTTCTTAAAAGAGCCATTAAAGTGACTCACAGTGTACTGTCCTTTCTGCAATTCTGCATCAAAACAATATATTCGATACTTTAATTCCAACTTACTCCGTGATATTTAGTCCTCAGAATTTACTGGGAACAAAATAATATAAGCTTTTGATCCTCTCTAATTTATACGTGTATGCTCATTGATTTCTTTCCTTTCTGCCTTTGTTTTATTTTCTGTGCCTTTCTCTGACCATTCACCCCTTTCTGTTTGTAAAAACGCTTGTTGACTTATAACAGGTACATGGATATTTCCTGAAGTTAAGCGACACAAGAAAACTCAGATCAACAGCCACCAACCCTAAGTCTTCCTTGAGCCTCCGTTTTCCCCTGCCTTCTCTTCTCCTCAGCAGCTCCTCTCCAGACAACCAGACCACTATTCTTGGATGACACTTCTCTTGTTTTATATTAATAGTCTGACACATCATGTCCTCTTGCAGTCTATTGATTTATTTCAGAATAATAATGCGGTGTTGTTATATCGCACTCTCGTTATCAATTCACATCTTGTTGGGCTACAAAATGTGTTCATATTTCATCTGTTGTGCATAAATCTGACATCAATATTCATAACAAGCCTCCATAGGTCCATCTTATTTCAATTCTCTTGGATTAATACTAATAGAAAAGCTGGATGCTGTGTTAGGCAAACACTTAACGTTTTAGAAAACCAAGAAACTGTTGTCCAGAGGGGTTGTACTCTTTTCCAATTCTATCAGCTCCGTGAGAGCAAGACAAGGCATTATTCCCAGTCTCCTGCCCTTGATATGGCTGTTGTGCTATGGCCTTGGCTATTCTAATAAGAGTGTGGGAGTATTTTGCTGCCGCCCTAATTTGCATATGTCTTTTGACTACTGAGTTTGCGCACACTTGTATTTGCTTATTTACGATCCTTATCTCTTTTTCCAATAAAATGTTCATAAATTTGCCTATTTTTATTGGGTCGTTTGCTTTTTTTTATTGTCAAACTTTGAAATAAAAAACTTCTCCTAATCTGATTACAAGACCCTCACTGTTTATGTGATATGCAAATACCTCTTCTCAAGCTGTTGGTTCTCCTTTTATTCTCGCTGCAATGTGTTTCAAAGTGTTGTGACTTTTTTTTTTATAGTAAAAGCTAATTTATAAATCTTTGTGAATTGTACTTTTACTCTCTATGTACAAACTTTTGGATACATTATAAAATCCAAACCACCCAATTTTGGTGTGTCTGATGAGTATGCGTCATAGTGTGAATGTGTTTATTCATACGTGTGTGTGTGTGTGTGTGTGTGTGTGTGTGTGTACAAGTGCATATACATGTCTATGCACATGCATGTGTAAACCAGAGATGGACAGCTCTTACTTTACTTGACCATTTTTCATCTTTAGTTTTTGAGACAAGGCCAGTCAGTGGTTATGAAGTCTAGCAATTCCATCAGACTGAGTGGTCAATGAGTTGCAGGGTTTCAATGTACTCATCAACACCATGCCCAGAATTTACATGGATTCTGGGAAACCGAGCCCAGTCTTCATATGTGTTTAATAGGCATTTTACTGACTAAGCCACCTCCTCTTCCTAACTTCATTTTTCTATACATTCAAAAGATTGTATAGGTCTGTGATTAATTTTGAATTAATTCTTTCTCAATGTAATCACTTTCATTTGTTTATAGTACATTATTTGATTTGATTTTAATTGTGTCATTTTAATATAAGTCGGTAAATATAAGTGCTTTAATATAGAAGGTTTTTAATGATAGGATTGTTATTTTGTGTTTAAATAAGAGTTCCATAATTTTCTTTAAGGCCTTTGTGATTTTCATGTCTATTATTACATTTTTATACTTTACCAAACCCAATAATTATATACAATACAATCATACCAAATATTGCAAAATTTTATATTCTTCAACCATGACGAATATCAATGCTTGCTTTTCCTATAGTCATTGTGGATTAAAATACATTTATTGTCCTTTGTGTATATATTATAGCTTAGTGTTTTGTGCTTTTATGGAACTCTTGTGTGTGCAAACATACGACTTTATGTGTCTATGTGTTTCCTGTGCTGTCTCTTTGTCTCATAGTCTTTATTTTCTTTCTTTTGTCTTACTCTGACTTGTTTGTTTCTGATTTAATCTTATTTTATTTTATTATTATTCCCTATGTGCCCATTTTCTTTTCTGTTTTTAAATGATTCAGTTGTCTTTATTTTCTAACATAAAAAGAAATGACCAGATTCAAAAAATTAGCGAAATGTGTTTTTCATATTTCATAACACACAATATAAATTCAATAATTTGTATTGAATTATTAAGGCACAAGGTTGTGAAGATTCAAATTAGCTATCATAGTTTAGTGGCTATTTTTTTTCTCACATAATATATCCCGATCACAGTTTCCTTTCGTTCTACCCTCCCAGGTCCTCCCATTTATTTAATTTTTGTAGATCATATAAAGGCACAAATCAAATTATATTTGTGCATATAGAATTTCATTATTTCAAAACCTTCATTTGAAAAGTTACAACTTTTCAATTATATTAAGTTTTCATCTCGCCAAAACTTAAATGGGTCAAAAGGTGTTGTTTCGAACTTTTTGTTTTGTGCTGCTGATAAGCCAATATAACCACTAGGGTAGTACATTAGAATCAGGGAGAGTCAGGCATTAAATAGTATTCTCTTCCAGAGTTGATTTGGCGTACCGTGCCCTTTGTATTTCTCTAATTATTTGTAATCAGCTCCTCAGCTTCCTCACATTTAAAGAACAAAAGTTAGAGAACGTGTCTCGTTTCTCTAAGGGTAATATTAGTTTTCTCAAAGAATTTTTGGAACAATTTCAGATTCACAGCAAAATTAAACATAAAATGCTAGTAATATTTCTAATTCTCACATACATTTGCTGATTTGGGGAGGGGAAGGTTGACATTTAATCCAGGACCTCAAAGACACAAAGCCTCCTTCCACTAAGCTACACACCTGGCCCTCCTGGTCTTCCATAATTACAGCCCCTCCCATTATCAGCATCCGGGATTGTACATTAGTTAAAACCATTTACCATCAATTTGACCTAAAATCTATAAACTTTCAATAGGTTACTTCTGGTGCCGTGCATCAGGACAACAAGTGTCTAACACTGTCCTGTCACGGTGAGATACCTTTGCTCTAAAAACCGCCTATGCGCTGTCTGTTTCTCAATTCTATCCACCTAAGCCCCCGGTAACCACTGAACTTTTTATTATCTGCCCAATTTTGTCTTTTCCAGAGTGCTGTGCAACTGAAATCATGTAGTATATATTCTTTTCAATTTGGCTACTTTTACTAACAAGCATGCATTTAAGAATTCTTGTTTCTCCACAGCTCAATAGTTTATGTCTATCTGAAGCTGGAAAATATTGCATTTTATGATACATTCATTATACACAGGCAGTGGTGTCTTAACTGATTCAATTATGAATGAAATGGCTATAAATGGCTGAATACGGGAATTTTTTTGTGCATGTATCTAATTTTTATCTCTTGTTAGGTAAATAACAAGTATAATTATTCACTACCAAGAATAATAACTGGGTCGTAAGGAAAGATTTGGGATACTTCCCAAAGGAACTTCAAAACTGTCTTTCAGAGAGAGAGGGGAGTTTACAGTGTCACCAGAAATTAACTACAGTTCCCGTGGCTTCCCATTCTTGATATCACTTCACACCACTGTTGTGGATTTTGCACATTTTAATACATATGTGGTGACACTTCATTGTTGTTTTAATTTACAATTCCTTAATGGTTAAATCTAATCATTTTTACACACACTTAGTTTTAATCTGCAATCTTTTGAATGTATTTATTCAAACTGTGACCCTTTTCTAGCCAAGAGTTGTGTTTTCAAGTTGTTGACATTTAAAGGTTCATTGGATGCTTTTGGTAAGCCCTTTATCAGAGCAGCACTGGGAAATACAGTCTTCCCATCTATTTACTTGATGGTGTTTTTAACAGAGTACTTATTTTTAATTTTGAAGTTACATTTTATATCTTTTATGGATCAGACCTTCTGTCTTGGTGTTCTCTGTTAATTTATTGGGAACTCAACCATTGTGGCCAAGCCTTGTAAACAGTACCCAATCTCAAGAGGTTGGAAAGGGAGGATCATGAGTTTGCAGATGTCTTGGGCTACACAGATGCAGACAAGCATTCAGAACCTCGCCTTGCTTTATAGAATTTTAGTTTTCATTTTAGCTATAAGTTTATGAGCCACTTGAGGATTATTCCCGTGACTAGCTTAAAGTCTGTCTAGATTCAAATTCCTCAGGTGATGTTCAGTTGTTTAGCACGGTTTATTTAATTATGTTTTAACTATTTGGAATGTAAGCCAGGGCCTCACACATGAGAGGTAAATGATCAATCACCAAACAATATTCTCGGGCCTCTTTTTACCTTCATTTAGTTAGAGTTATTAAGCTTATTTTCTTCTTCTTCTTTTTTTTTTCGGAGCTGGGGACCGAACCCAGGGCCTTGTGCTTGCTAGGCAAGCATTCTACCACTGAGCTAAATCCCCAGCCCTTAAGCTTATTTTCAGACAGTTTCATACATGTGCATAATACATTCTGTCCACTCCTACCCCTAAGCTCTCTTTTTTTCATTAGATACATTTCTTTATTTACATTTCAAATGTTATTCCCTTTCCTGGTTTCTTGCCAATAAGCCCCCATCCCTTCCCCCTCCCCCACACAAGTGTCCCCCTCATCCACTCCCTTACTGCCCCCCTGACATTACCCTTCCATGTTAGCAGGAACAAGGGCTTCCTCTTCTACTGGTGATCTTAATAGGATATTAAATGATAACTATGAGGTCAGAGTCCAGGGTCAGTCCATGTATAGTATTTTGGTAGTGGTTTAGTCCCTGGAAGCTCTGGTTGGTTGGCACTGTTGTTCTTATGGGGTTGCAAGCCCCTTCGGCTCTTTCAATACTTCCTCTAATTTCCCCAAAGGGGGTCCTGTTCTCAGTTCAGTGGTTTGCTGCTAGCATTGGACATGCTCTGGCTGTGTCTCTCAGGAGACATCTATATCTGGTCTCTTTCAGCATGCACTTCTTAGCTTCATCCATCTTATCTAATTTTGGTGGAGATATATATATGTATATATATATATATATATATATATATATATATATGTCACATGTGGGGCAGGCTCTGAATGGCTGTTACTTCAGTCGCTGCTCTAAACTTTGCCTCACTATCCCCACCTATGGATATTTTTCCCCCTTTTAAGAAGGAGTGGGAGCATTTTGGTCATACTTCTTCTTGAGCTTCCTGTGGTCTGTGGATTACATCTCCCCATGCTCTCTTAAACTCCTTAAATCTCTATAATCCTTTTACCTAATTTCTAGCATTTGGTTTTATTTTGTGATCGATTTAGTTAAACCAGAGCCATCTTTCTGACTGTTGGATTGGAACTCTCCCATGAAGGCTGCTGGAGTCACCAGTGTGCAAGCAACTCATGGCAATGATTCCCTTTCTACCTGAATCTAGAAGCAGCACATAGTTCAGTAGTGAATGGGTATCATTGATAGGTCTCCTCTCTTTCATGGCCTGACTATCGGTAGGCCTGGTTTTGTGCACACCCAACACAGGCATCCACAGCTACTATGCATTCTTTATTGCAATGGCCATGTTATGCCTCACGCCCCCAGAAAAACCCTGCCATTCCACCACCCTTCTCCCTTTTTCTAGCTCTTAGCAGGGATGATAGAGATGTGTTCTTCAGGGTTGAGTTATCAGAAGTCACCTGTTCCCAGCAGCTTTGCAGCCAGGAGTGTCCGCCTTCACCACATTTTCATTTTAAAACAAGAGGTCACTAACTTGACCAGGCTGGCCTTGAACTCCCTCTAAAACCCAGACAAAACTTGAATCTCAGATTCTCCTGACATAATTTAATAAAGAGATTGTTTTTGTTCCCATTTGTTCTTTGGTCAGTGTTTATCAAACTATGGCTAGTTGTTCTGCTCTGTCTGTCAGACCTTCCCCATTGATTTATTTGTTATTTCCTCAAATGTGTACTCTCTTCATTACTACATCCTTAGAGTAAGTCTTAGAGATGGCTAGTGTCAGTCCTTTGAGTTTGTTTTTCTCTGATAATATTATACTGACTGTTATGACTTTCATATCTCTCTAAACAAATGTTGGATTCAGTTTTTCAATATCAACCAAATCACATTCTGAGTTGTTTTTCTTAAAAACTAGGAATCGCATTGAGCCCACAGATCAAGTTGGAAAGAACTAATCAATATCTTGACAATATAAAGCTTCCTATTCATGCCCAAAGAATTTCCTTCCATTGTTTTTTTAATTTGCAACTCAGAATTTTATAATATTCCTCAAAAATGTCTGCTAGATTTATAACTCAGTGTTTACTTTTACATGCTGATTTAAATAACTTTCTAACTTCATATTTCAGTTGTTCATTACTGGTGCATTGGGAAACAAATGGCTTGCCTATCTCAATCTTTCATTCTGTAAGCTTGCTATAATTGCTCATTAGTTCTGGATTTTTTTTTGTTAATTTCTTTGGGATATTCTTTATAGACAGTCATCATCTGCAAATATATAAATTACTATTTCTTCCGTTGAATTTGTATGCATTTTTATGTCTCTAAAGGCTATCCAGAGAATTGTAGGTTCTTAGAAGACAAAATAATGATAGTGCACATGACTGGCTTTAGTATTTTAAATCCATTAAAGATTTCATCACAGGTGAAGGCACTTCATCAGATTACACTTTGAATCACACCCCTCTTACAATCCTTCTCCCTTCCATATTCCCCAATCTCTTTTTACTTTCCACTATGACTGAGAGATCCTGGATAAGGGCACATTCACCTAAACAGAAAACAGAACAATTAGAGAAGATGCAACAGTAACTCCCTAGCCTGTGATTAAAAGAAATAACTCACTGTACCGGTAATAAATTCAGTGTTCTGGTTTCATGCTGAGAAATCAGGCAGGGCCTAGATGGGGAAGTCAATTCTCTCATTTGAGAAGGCTTCCCACTGCTCCGGACACAGCCAGGAATCAGCCTTGAACATATTTTTCACGACTCACACAGTGTCTTCCTATTTCCTCCCTCCCAACCCTTTTGCGGATCCCTTTGCTCATTCCTACTTTGAAGCACACACTCACCTATTCCCCAGTTGTGTAATTATACTATTAAGTATAAACAGCAACTTAATATTAGTATTAGAAGACAGAGATTATCTATTACAATGCGAGAAATGAAAAGTAGGTCTTATTTCACCTGCAGTGTCCAATCAATCAAAAGCTATTACTTAGAAAGTACTGACGGGAAGGTGGTAGGATCCTGTCACAGTTCACTAGAGAAGAGCAGGTCATAATTCATATCACAGATATAGTCTAGGGGATTAGCATGATCACCATGCATTTGCAATACTAGATTTAATCCAGTAATTTCATTTTTCAAGTGAGGAAAATGGAGCCCAAGAAGTTCAAATGACTTCTCTAAGTCTTAAGAGTTTTTGCTGGTAGTATTGAAATTCAAATGCACCTCCCTTCCTCATTTCTTGAGTGAAAAATGTTTTCTTCTCCGACCTATCACATCTTCAAATGGCAAAATAAGATGCGAAATGTCTTGAAATATTAGAGTAAAAGGTTTCAGTTTACTAACATCAAAATTCAGCCTATCTTGTTGTGGGCAGAGGTGGGAGTTTCCACAGTACGAAGCTCAGTCTGACATGTATTTTTCTCATCAGGGTTTCAATTTCCCGAGTTGTAAATGGAGTTCATTATACACATAAATTCAAAACAGCTAGACCAGGACCTTATGTGGTTAATACTCGATAAGGGCTTAGCCATAATTATTACTTTTATGATTGTGAGAATACATTTATTCAAGATGATGCTTTTCAAAATGAATTTAAATCTAAAATTAATTACAATAGCCTCTCTACCCTTCCTTTTGCAGGTCCCTTAATATGTGAGATGCCACAAAAATATAAGGCCATTTGTCCCATTAAAATCTTAGAATACTTTGACAGTCAAATTATGCAAAAACCAGAATCATCTAAATCTGCCTAATAAGTCATATGTCTTCTAGTGTTTCACCTGTACTAAGCACAAGCCTTAGAACTCCATATATTTTGCTTTTAAAGAATCATGTTCTTATTAACTGGAAGCTTTATTTAGGTCTATTATTTTGTAATATTTGCTCTTTGCATGTTTAGGAGAGTTCTATCTTGTAGAGAAATGGAGAGAGAAAGCAAGACCAAGCAAGTAGGGAATAGTCCCAAAGTTTCAGAACAGAGAGGCTCATAGTTTCACTTTGCAACTAATAGTTTAAGAGCTCCTCTTCTTTCACTGCAGGGATGTTTGGAGCTTTGAGAATATTCCGGGAGTCCCTGGGTGACTTAACCTGAGTTCACACCTGCATAAGGTGTCGACCTGGACTCGCTGGGAATGTGCTATATTATTCTGAGACGGTCTCTGTGTTCTACAGGGAATACATCTGCTCCGTGAGTCTTACAGCAGCAGAAATGGGAAATTACAGATGTCCACATAACGAGAGCTTTGCTTCATGGGTGTCTCATCTCCAAAGAGTCTGAACACATTAGCGGTTGCTTCACCTGACATTCTGCCCGAGCCTAAAGAAAGCCCAGTCAGTTAACCCGCAATAGCATTGCAACAGGGTAGTGAATTTGATTTTAAAATTGTGGGAACATATGTTAACTCACCTTGGAGATAACATAAAGCCATCACTTGTATACTTAACTTCTTTAACACTGTTTTTAAATTAAATCATACCCTTGACTTATTGAATTAGAGATCTGGCGCTTGTCTACCTTCTGATTAGGGGATGCTTGGATTGAACCACATGTTGAATAATACTGCCAATGCCGAATATGGCTGTGCTGAACCAAGTTGCCAAGCTGTGCCTCTTTAAAGTTATTTGAGAGATATGAAAATCCAGTTCTTACCTTTGTTAGGAAGCATTCCCGTGGCTACACTTAAAAGTTATTATTCATAATTTAATAATCATGTTAGAATGACTCCAGAATCGTGTGATTTGCTGGCCATTTAATAAACATATATTTGCCACAAACCTCAAAGAAGGAGTCATGGATATTAGTTTAAGAAACATGTTTGCAAGAAAACAAGATCGTACTTTGGACAGTAAAAGCAATCATTAACACAATAATTTGTTGTAACCTTAAAGTCAGAAAATTCTGTAAAAAGCAAATATAAAATTTTCATTGGTGTGTAACTTAATCCCAAACTTGGAGTGCATCCCTGAGTATATACCTATGGGCTTTGGTATAAAAACTTCTTGTTACAATGTATTAGCCTTGGAGCTTACTAAGTGCACATGCAATTCTGTCATATAATTCTCTCTATGGTCCTTTGAAATCGGAAGTACCAGTGTCCAGGGACAAGCTACACAATTGTTGGTAATGCCAGCATTTAATGTCTGTCTTCTGACTTTAAGTACCATGTAGATTGGCTAACTTACATCTTAAAACATGCTATTTTCCTTGTGTCGAAGCACTGATGTGTCTCTGTACGTAACCCATTGCACATGGACACCATAATAACCACCAAGACAACAGGCTAGATATTACTTCTGTGAGCAACAGA
Source organism: Rattus rattus (assembly GCF_011064425.1). Classification (NCBI taxonomy): domain Eukaryota; kingdom Metazoa; phylum Chordata; class Mammalia; order Rodentia; family Muridae; genus Rattus; species Rattus rattus. The sequence continues at coordinate 29,145,838 of NC_046161.1, read as the reverse complement.
AGGGCTTACTCTCCTGTGCTCGCCTTATTGCTTTTCAGGGACTGGTCCCTTACTTCATTAAGAAGAATGTGCTTTATACTGTCATTCATTTTAAGCTATTTGATTATGATTTTTAGCAGGATGCAGATTATCTAAATAACCAAATCAACAGGTGTTTAATAAGTTCTATCCTATACTTAATTCTGAACAATACTCAGATGGTCTAAAACAATAGATCCAAGGGTAAAATTCAAAAGAAAATTAGTCAGCAAGATAAGACACCTTGGGTTTGTCAGAACTAGGGAAGAGAAGAGAGAGACAGACAGACAGAGACAGAGAGACACAGAGGCAGATAGACAGAGAGAAAATAGACATACACACACACACACACACACACGCACACACAGAGGCGGGGGGAAAGAAGGGAGAGAGAGAGACACACACACACACACACAGAGAGAGAGAGAGAGAGAGAGAGAGAGAGAGAGAGAGAGAGAGAGAGATATTGGTTTTAAACAAAAGCTGGAACTATCAAACTATAAGGACTATTGCAGAATGAATCTGTTTATTTCACCCAGTGTTTTCAAGACTTAGCTACCAGATGATTTTCTGGCTGCGTGTGCTTGGTAGCTTGGAAATATATTCTACTTATATAGGGGCTCATGAGTCATTGATAGAAATGAAATACTTCTTGAAGACGGGTTCTGTACTATGGTTTGGGGTGATCTTCCAAAGACTCCTATGGTCTCAGGTCTCCTACTTCCATGGACCTGTCTCTTGAATTTTTAGCATCACTTTGTTCATTGGAACCGAGGGTGTGAAACAATTTCTGAAAGACTATGCCTTTCTTCAAACAGTCATGACCCCGGAAAGTATTTGTCTCAGTTTTTTAACTTTAAAATATTATCACAGGTATTCTTACCTCAGTAAAGAGTAAACTAATGTATGAAAGAGAATAATGCTGAATATTTTGAGTAAACCAGTGAGCCGTGCATCTTTATGAAACTCTATAGGACAGGTTATGTGTATATTCAATGCCAGCTACTACTCTTTGTTATTATTATAGTCCATCATTTAAAATAATGCAAGCGTTTGAGCTATTTGATGGCCTACTATATTTCTATAACCTGAAACATATTTATTATGACTTGAATGTGAAATGTCCCCTACAGGTTAAAGTGCTTAAACCTTTGGTCCCCTGCTGGTAGTGATAACTGGTAGATCTTCTAGAACTATGTGGAACCTTTAGAATGTAAGACTTGGCTGGAGGAAGTGGATGGTTGGGCTCCGCTTCCTGTATGCTTCTACCCTTTTGCTTCTTGTACATACGTGATAGGAAACCTAACAAAGCAAGCTCCAGCTCCCATGCCTTGTATGAAAGATGACCTGGATCTCTGGAACTCCTCTTTCAGGTTCTGTCCAGAGTTCTGTTACAGTGAGAAGGAAAACAGCTGGTGAGATGCTTCAAGGTAACAGTGAGGGGATATTCATTCAATGGAATCCTGGCCAGTGAACAGATAAGTAACCATAAGTAAGTAGATGGCAATAGATTACCACAATATTAGATGCCATAAGGTTCTAGAGGTATTCTAAAAACCATGCCTGTAACAGAATTGTGATGTATGCAGCTCAATGTTCAAAACTGAACAAGTCCATATTTAAATGATGCGCCGTGACAGAATTTGTAAAGAAGAGGAATTTTGATAAGAGGAAGTAGTAATACATTTTAGAAGATTTACCCTATTTTTAATCGACAATAATTCTATGCATATGTAGTACAATGCACTGTTTTGATCTGTGTGTGCATAATGGAATGATCAAACCAGACTAATTAGCATCTCCATCATTTTGAAGTCGTTTCCCTTCAGGAAAAATCTCCTGAAACTCTGTAGCATATTTCATTGTTGAAATGCTCATTCAGGAGACTATTTCCAATGTCTTTTTTCTCTAGATATCTACACTCTGTTGGCAAAAGCCTTACATGCATGTTATACACCAATGACATTTTCATGCTGGAAGTGTCCTCTCTCTATAATTGAACACCTGCCACCAGCCCATCACAGCCTGAGTGTGCATTCAAGTGTTCTGAAATCAATATATTAGAAGTTATCAGAATAACTTGCTCCAAAACAACAAAAAATTATCGAAATGCCCTGCCTTAGCTTTGCTAGCAACAGCAGAGCACAGCAGACTGCGGGACTGATTAGTTACTTATTAAATAAGCACGCTGGTGATGGTTTTAAAATATCAAATTAGTCTAACAGAGCTCCCTGCAAAATTGGAACTCCTGAGCACAAGGTAGCTGTGGACACTGCAGGAGGTTGCCCAGGAAAAGCAGAATAATAAGGTTCTCGCTGAGGTTGCCTTCTGCCAAACTTTTCAGCTCCTTAAAAGTTCTGGTTTGTTTTCTTCCTAGGATTCTGTTTCTTGGGCCAATTTTTTCCACTTGGTCTGAGATGATACCTGGGAAATCAAGAAGCCTGGAGCCACTAAATGTGGTCCAAAAAAACCACTCGTCTATCTGTCATCCTTTTGGCTGCTAAGAGTCGGGATGAACTGAGTCTTGACAGAAAGCATGACCACTGGGATGCACCACCTCTGTGATTTGCTGCTTGAACTAGGAAGGCAATGGGAAAAAGGTAAATAAAAGCTAACGTGAGTTCTACTAACGGATGGGTGAACTGCATTCTGAGTTAAGGTTTCTGTCTCCTGGTGGAAGGGAATACCTGTAGGATACCTGGTGATGTGTGGTAACTCTAAATTCCAGTATGCAGTTTAAAAGGGAAAATGAAGAAGAGAAGGTACCCAGGATCTCCCCTTCATTTTGTCCATACCAAGAACATAAACAATTGTCATAGAAGGAAAAATCTTTCTCATGCAACATATAGAAAACTGTACAACTTTGCCAGAGTTAACCTACATAAACTGCACAGATTTATACCAATTTGAAGTTTACTGAATAAAACATGACTGATAGGTTATTTTTCTGCCACAGGTGAAATGAGTCAATTCAAACCAGATTAGATTATATTGAAGGGAGGTTTGTTGGGAAGCTGCTTTCCAGGAGATGAGTTCACTGGTTCACTGGCCCCAAGGAGGGAGGTCAGGGAGGTTGTCATAGAGGGCGTGGGGGAAGGAAGAAGTGAAAGGTGCCTGCTCTGAAAGGAAAGGAGGAAAAGGAGAGATACCACAATGTCTGCATCACATAGAGAAGCCTCTGGAGGAAGGGCAACCCAGCCCAGGGGCTGGAAAGTTGAAGGTTGGGAGCAGGGTAAGCCAGAAGTAACTGAGGGATGCAAGAGAACCTGGAGGACAGACCTGCTTTGTAAAATATGCACGTCAGCCTCTTATCCCTGGGTCTAAAATCAAAAATTAGAGCGTGGTTGTCACTACTCTTCTCAGTGAGAGGGGTATTTAACCATGTGTACCATCGACAGTCTAACCCAGATGCAGAAAAGTTAAAAAAAAAAAAAAAACAACGAAAAACAAAAAAAAAAAAAAAAAAAAAAAAAAGAAAGAAAATCAACTACAAAAACCAAACCTCTGATGCCTAAAAATAACAAGTCTACTTTTAGACTATTATCTAAATCTAAAACTATAATCTAGCTACTCAGAAAGCTGGTTTGTTCTGACAGCCACAGACACTTTAAAAAATGTATCACATTACGCTCTCTCTCTCTCTCTCTCTCTCTCTCTCTCTCTCCTCTCTCTCTCTCTCCCCGTGTGTGTGTGTGTGTGTGTGTGTGTGTGTGTGTGTGTGTGTGTGTTAGAGAGAGAGGGGGGGAGGAAGAGGGGGGGAGGGAGGGGAGGAGAGAGAGAGAGAGAGAGAGAGAGAGAGAGAGAGAGAGAGAACAAGTGTGTGTGTGCACATCATAGCATGTAAATAGTATTAAGATGAGATTTTGCTGGAATCAATCAACTCCTTTCTGTGGGTCAGGAGAACTGGACTCCAGTCCTTGGGCAAGTGAGACAACTGACTGTTGATACAACTTACCAGGCCTGAGACAAAGTCTTTAAATTCCGGTATTTGGGAGGCAGAGGCATGAGGAGAATCTTTGTGATTTTGAGGCCAGCCTGTCCTGTGCAGTTCCAAGACAGCTAAGGATCCACAGAGAAACTCTGGGTTAAAAAAACCAAGCCAAACAAACAAGCAAACAAACAAAAACACAACAACAACAACAAAAAGAAAAAACCCAACCAATCAAATAAACAAAGAAAAGCTAAGCAACCAAATACATCTGTTTCTACAAACGACTCTAACAACTTGTTATTTTCAAAGTCAAATAAATATTGTAAGACTGGAAATTTTACAAGGCTTTTTTACCTGGCACTTAATCTTGTAAATGCCCCTGAAGACAAACTAGTATACTTGATACCGGGAAATGGTCATACCTTGTACTGTAGTTTTTGTTGACGGTTGGTCTGGTGTTGCTATGTATGCAAATGCTAAATACTGGTCCCCAAGATCTGGTGTAGTCCCAGTGAGTACATTCTCATGCACACCAAACTGCGTTGAGTAAGCCTTGCTCCCCAATCTTCTCTGACTGGCTATACAAAAGTGGCTGACAGCCAATTACAGAGGAGAATAGAGGTAGGCACGGCTTCGGTTACCAGGCTAAGGGTTTCAGGGAGGGACCACCAGGAGAGAGAGAGGGAGAGAAGGATAAAGAAGACAGAGAGAACAGGGGGTTTCTATTAGATGATCCCATGGATCACTGGGAGCATGTTGCCAAGGGAGAGATATGCATCTTGAGGACAGACTGATGGAGCAGAAATAACCCCAGGAGAGACACAAACCACAAGTAACCTGGGAAGCACAGCTAGAAAGTAGTCAGTCTAGTGTAGTTTAAGTAGTTTAAGGGTAATTGTCCAGTAATTGTGCTAAAGTTGATAAAATAAATTGATAGGACTCTGACTCGATTATTGTGGGGGGGGGGTCAGGTCATAATAAGAACTAATAGAGTTATTAGATATATTACAACAACAGATTTTGGTTTTAGGAGTAGCATGTAATCATACAAGTTCTTCAAAATTTAATTTCTACCCTCAGTTTGGAGCTGTATTGGGTTTGAATTATTTTCCTCTTACCACTCAAAAATTCCTTTATGGGCAGGATAAAAACTCAATATTTGTTTATTGGAGCATGGTGAATCTAACGAGGAAAGACAAGAAGTAAATCCGGCAGCAAAAGAGTTACAGATAAATTGCCCGGTCCACATGTTCTCCTTGTGCTATTGATAACTTCAAATGGTTATCTCTATGGCTGTATGAAGAAATCATCCATGGGTCCTCTCATGCTCTGGAAAAGTGTGGTTGCTTTTCCAAATCCTTTCAGCTATGCAAGTTATTCACTGTGGGATTAGGCTTGGAAGTTGGAAGCTGTTTGTATCTCAAATTACCTTCTAGTCTGGCTTTTTCAACAACTAATTGGCATGACCTTGAGTGTATCTGCTTTTGAATATCCTTAACATCCATCTGCTATGAAGATGAATTGGTTATTTAGGTAGCAATCAGATTCCTGGCTAAGTCCAAGTGTATCCATCCTTCTTCAAGCCTATTAAGCTGGGGCTGAACTCTCAAGCTAACTCAGAGTGCAATCACCACCATTCGAGAGATGTTGGACACCTACATATTTTCTATCCACTAATGAAAAACCCGTTTCTAAAATAAGAGGGATACAAAAAAAAAGAAAGGAGAGGGAGGAAAAGTCAATAAAGACCTAAAGATTCAATTAAGAGTTCAGGTATCTGCCAGCTTTTATTAGCTCCAACTTTGACTTATGCTGCTAAGGTCAGCAAGTGGTCAATAGGAAATGGTGGAGTGGGAGAAGAAATGTCATTAGGATCTTGGGCAGAAGAATATCCCAGTGTCCTAAATGGATAAGATACAACTGGCCTTCATGACACAAAAATCACAGTTAATTACTGGGGTGGAACATTTTCTATGCAGTCTTCTAACAAATATGAAGTGTTTTACCACTACTCCATCGACATGTCAATTGTACCACCAAAGTCCTTTCAAGGGACTAGGCCTCCCTGTCCATATATACATAGGCAGACACAAAATAAGAGATAATATGAGATATGCACATTGTATTTAGTAACAATATGGTAGTATTAAGTTCACAGATGTGATTTTATTTACCAAGTAAGAAACTAATAGAGCTGAGCATTTCTCTATGTGCTCTGACACACAGTGTGAGAGGACATCCTCAGAGCAATAGCATCATGGCCAATGCTTAAGAACAAAGGAAATGGCTCTCAGCAGAGAACTTCCCTGAACTCATCCAGGTATGACAGCTTCACTCCTCAGCCCTCTAATTTTGCACCATGGTTGCTGTTACCAGTTTTACTAGTTTTCCAGCTCCTAGCAGGCCTTGTCCCAGATGCAGGGAGATCTTGTTAAATGAGCTTTGCCACAACCTCTTTGTTTTTCTTTCTAACCCTTGAGGACAAATGGCAGATGGTGATTTTTAATTTGCTTGCCTGTTGATCTTCGGGATCAAGATTTCTTCTTGATTCCTGTCTGCCCTATGAGCCCAAGAGACTCACATTACTTTGATTTTATTTGCTTACTTATTTTTAACCTGCATGGGATAGTAGCTAGTGGACTAGTCATTGGAGATATATATATATATATATATATATATATATATATAATGTGTGTGTATCTATGGTATATATATGATATATATATGTGTGTGTGTATCTATGGTATATATATGATATATATATCTATGGTGTATATATGTGTGTCTCTGACATATATGTATATGTATATATATGTATGTATATGTGTGTATATATACACATATATATGTATATGTGTGTATATATACACATATATATATGTATATGTATATATATGTATGTGTGTATATGTGTGTGTGTGTGTGTGTGTATACACACACACATACTGGTGACAGAGAGGGTGAATGTAGACCTTGAGGAAATCATAGGGGATCTGGTTTAACTGAGTGTTCTGGTACATACCTCCTCTTGAAGCACCACTACTCTTTACTTTTTAATTAGGTAACATACAAAATAATGGATTTCATTACTGTATTTTCATCCACGTATATCACTGTACTTTATTCTCCTTAACCCCTCCCATGTATCACTATTTTGAAATTAAAGGAATATAAAATATAGGCACACAAGGACGAAGTCAGTATGATCTATATGTTCAGTAAGTGCTGGAATTATACATAGGCATAGTGGAAACAGTATGCTAGTAGAAAAGTGACTTAGCTTGCTTAGTTCAATTCTCAGTGTTTAGGGGCTCATGTCTTTCGATGGTTTTATCCATATCTGAAGGTCAGTGTTGTTTCAGAGCACCAGTAATGCTCAAGAGTGAAAGGGTAGCAGCGTAGCATCAGTCAAAGATACTGGGATGACTGAGTGGAAGGATGGGTTGACAAATTGCAGCTTAATCCTGACTCTCCCCCAACCCCATCACCTGGTGGTATGACTTTCCTGACCTCCGTAGAATACTGGTGTTTAATTCTCTGGGCTAAAAAAACCTTTGTTTGGGAATACAGCATATACCAGTGAATGCAGACAATACTGCGATTGTGCGAATGACATCACAGGCTGACTTGAAAACCTTCCATACTCCACTCCATTCTCTAACTCCGTTCTGTAGTGGGTATCTGTGACATCGTATGCAATAATGGTCCAGACCTGGGTATTTGCTTCTAATTAATAGAATATGGTGATGTATGAGTAAGCCAGAAAATGGTAACGGCAGTCATTCTTATAGTTGGAGTGCTGTTTCATCTTGACTCCTTGTTTATTTTGTTTATAAAGCAAAATCTGGAAAATCCCTTATATATACAAATTAGAGGAGACCTCTTTCCAACAACCTGGAGGAAATGAATCCTCCCAAAAGCCAAGTGGGTGAATTGGGAAAACCTTTCCCGTCTTCCTTAGAGTAGTATAACCCTAGGTCCTAGTTTGTCCAAGACAGAAGATTTTACAATGCATAATATTTGGGATTAAAATTGGAAACATCATGGGAAAGTTAAGAAGCTTGCTCATTCTGCTAATGAGAAATGCACCAGCAGAAATGCATCTTGTTCTCATCCAGGTTCCTAATGTCAAATGCTGTGAGCTGTCGGTGTTATTTGAAGTGAATGTTAATTCTGAGGCAATCCATTATTTAGCGCCAGGTAAGGAAGACAGATCCGCAGTATACTAATAATCAGATGTACACCAGCAAAGCAAGTGGAATGTCCGGCAAAGAAAAGAGATACCCTGTGTAGCCAGGTTTCCCTTTAACATCATTAGGCATGGGCCCAAATGTTCCACAATGAAGTCTATCTCATCTATTTGCACAGAGCTTCCTAAAGGTATTACACTGTTTCACTCTTAAATACACTTACAATCAATATTAGAATAATACTTTAAATAAACCTTCAATTTAAACATAAAAGAGGTACACAGAAAGAAAGGATTAAAGGAAAACATGGAAAATAGAGAGTGACAGAAATGTCACCATAATCACCAATGCACATGCTCAGATTTCCTTCACGGATAGTGGGTGCTGCATTTCAACCAGTGCTCTAAAAGGAGCCAGGCTAGATTAAATAATCCTGTGAAAGATGCTGTGTTTTCATACATGTTAAAAGATAAAGTCACATTTCTATAAAGTTAAAGAAAAAGACAAAGTTGATGGTACAAAAATTGAAGCACTAATCTGAATCTAGTAGCAATTTTCTAAAAAGCCAAAAAACAGAGAAAATTGCCAATTAAAAAAAATCAACTTGGAAATCTATCCAACACAGTAAGACCCATATTTACCTTCAGGAAGTCATTACAAAATGGAAAACAAAAGATTAAAGAGAAGTATATATCCCTGAACTGTGCAATATGACACAAAAACAATAGTAGGAAAAATAATTGGAGATTAAAAAAGTCACACCAAAACAGATTAGGAATGAGGAAAATATCAGATTTCTCAGCCACAGCAACATAACCAGATTGCCAAACATTACAGCTACGAAAGATAAGCAACACTCCTAATGATCCTCCAAGGCAGGGATTGCCAACCATGATTCTCTATCCAGAAAAAAAAAAGGACAGAAAAGCTGGTTGGTTTTCTAGGAAGCACATGAGATAAATGTGAATACAAGTGGTTAGATGTAAACCCTCGCTGGCAGCAGTTTAACTGTGAAACGTGGGAGATCATGCAACCAAAGTTGAGAGAGGAGGGTGGGTCTGCCGTAGAGATCCACAATGACAATGCTTTGAGACACTCATGCCCGACACACACACAAGCATATGCACACACACACACACACACACACACACACACACACACACACACACACACATGAACACACACATACACACACACACACACACACACACACACACACACACACACAGGCACAGGCACATGCACATGCTCACGCTCACATACGATGCATCCTGATTGCTTCCCTTCCTGGACTTAGGTTTCACTAGGAACTTCTTCAGCACTGAATTGGAAAACAAAGCAAGGTATGTGTGACTTATAGGCAGAAGCTGCCAGGTTCTTCATCCTCTCTCTGTGTACAGAGTTAATTCCCGAAGTTTGTCTGGTGATCTCAGGACTTCCTTCATCCCAATCTTCCAACAGGCAAGACCTGCAACTTATGGCAATAGCCATGGGGGCATACTAGGATGTTAAGACTTCTTAGGATATTAATGTTTTGAGTAATCTTCAAAGCATAATTTATCAAACTCATGAATTGGATTCAATGTTTGGGTTTGATGTGAAAATATATTTTGTATTTCATGTGATGAAATAAAAATGCATCTAGAGGGGCAAAGAAATGCCTTAGTGTTTAAGGGGGCTTGTTGCTCTTCCAGACAAGTAAGTTTAGTTCCCAGAACCCACAGGGCAGCTCACAATTGTCTGTAACTCTTATTTGTAGGTAATCCGATGGCCTCCATGGGCAATTTCCCACATGAAATACACACCTATACATAGATACATGTTTATATATACACAAAATATAAAATTAATTTTAAAACATTGCTTCTAAAGACGGAGCTATAGAACATTCCAGACAAAAGACCTAAACAGGGGAAACAGTAAAAACAAAAGCCTGGAAAATGGCAGGTTAATGGAGGACTTGACCTTAGTAGAAAAAAAAGATCATCCTCATCCTTTGATATTGAAAAATTGAACTGGTGTCATACAGAAAGGGAAAGATAAAGTCAGAATATTTTCTAAATAGCCTCTGTTTCTTCGTCTGTGAAATATAGGGAGAAAGATTATTTGTTGAACATTTTTGACATTATGATGCAGCATATGATGGAACATGGATTCCTGGGTTAGATTTGATTGATAAAACTGTAATCACATTATTCAAGTACAAGAATGAAGGATGTTACATCAGGGAACTCACAGTTTATATAAATATTGTAAATACTGAGGGGAAGGAAGTCAAGTAGCCAACATGAAAAATTTTAGCCTTCAGCTACAGAACTGATCTCCAAGAATTAGCATGAAAAGTAGGAAGATCTCCACTGCCTCCAGAAGGAGTGATCTAGTATCCTGGCTTGTGTGATAAAGAGAGTGGAAACGCCTTGACATTCTTTATCTGCAAATGCTTCTAGAAAGTGATGTCCACCTTTAAAAAAAATCCTACACAAATACCCTCACAAGAAAATACCTCCCAACAAGAATGATGCAAAAAAGAATTCTGACAATCACAGCTTCCTATTTGAGACTCAGAGGACATCTCTGAGAGGACATCTCATAAGAGGCCATGCCGTGATGATGGCATTTCAACAAAACAATCCAACACAAGTCTTGTGAACATGTAGGACCAGGTCTCCTGTTGTACATATATTTTATCTTCTTTCATTGTCTATCACAATATAAATCTTGCTTCACTAACATAGGCTTCCTAAAAAAAAAAAAAAAAAAAAAGCTCCCAACTCTCATTGTTGATGGTAACTTGATAGACATGTTAAGGTTTTCCACAAAATATACTGTAAAAAGCTTGATATGCAACAAGTTGTCAGGGGGAAAGAGGCGTGAGCAAGATGAACATCTGTTTTCTCACATAGATAAAACAGCATAGCTCTGAGCTCAGCTGGAGTGGTAAGAGACTCATATGAAGCCCCTGACTTCAGGAGATGCAGCAAGTTTTTTGATGTATAGGGCAGATTGTATGTGGGTTGGGAGTCCCTCGAGGATTTAGTGTGATTAAAGGTTGGATCCACACGATGGCAGTATTGGGAAACCATGGAACTTTTGAGATTCTACTGGGCCCAGGAGTCCTTGGGGATCATTGAAACATAGCACCAGAGAGGATTGTGCTACTGTTGGCTGGCTCTCACTGTTAGCCAAGGAAGAAGTTCTTCAAAACAGTGATGGATACAGACACCATGCCTTATATCACTCGAATTATAAGCTAAAGTCAGTCTCCTTCTTCTATATAACTTACCCAGTACAGGTATTCCATTATAGTAATATAAAGCTAAAGTAGGTCTGAGGTGTGTCTTTGGGAGTTATTCCTAAGATCTTATCTAGAATCTGTGCTTCTGCCCTGTCAACAAGTTCTGGAACTGTATCTAGGCTTAGCAAAGCCTCATCTACTTAAATAAGGCAAGCTCTGTTGTCAGAAGCAAGTAATGGCAATCAATTTTCTATTAAAAAGACTTTAAAAGGCTGCCTTTGGGAAGAGAAAGGGTTGGTTTAGCATGGTAAGAGAGATAGCCCAAAGCGACATGCTAGGAATATGTTCTTCCCATGCAGTCTGAATAGCTCCAAATGTGATGGGGAAAAGGTAGATATTTGGGTTAATACAGAGTCCTCTTAGTTTTAATGAAGAAAAATTTCACAGAAGAGTTGATTCATAGTCACAGGCAAAGAAGAAATAGAAATGTAAATTAGACTTTACTTATTAAAGTAGGCATTAAGAAGAGTTTCTAGAAGTGATGGTTTACACCAAACAACTAACTCTTTATATTAATAACCCCAAACCCACTCTATAGGAAATAATCTTCCAATAAACAGCTAACATCTGTTGACAAATGAAAGTTGTGATATTAAGAAGAGTAATATGATGTCAGATCTGTTAGTCAAGTCCTCTGATTGCTTAGATGTTCAACATTATCTTACACAATGTGAAAGAGTTCCTTGTCACTGTCAAATGTCTCTGGTAATTCTACTTAAGTCATAATTTCACTAACAGTACTAACCACGTAAATTGTCGTTTAAAAGGATTCTTAAAAAAAGATATAAGTATGCTGAACGTTACACAACATAAGAACTGGGGCCACAGAATAGAAAAGATAAAGAAAAATAAGTGATTGCATCTCAAAATTCTTTTTCATTGTACATGTAACTTGAACATACCTACTTGAGACCAGGATATTTTTTGTGTTGTAGATATTGCGTGCATTTTGAACATCTATATATGATTAACAAGGCATTTTGTTAGTAGGACTAAGTTTAAATGCAAAATTCCTAGATTTTCATATGTGCCTTGCCTATATCCCAAAGATGACTTTAGATAATATTTATAGTGGTCCTGGGCTTACTCTGTGATCCATCTCATTAAGTCAGATGTTTTTTGATTTGTGGCATGAGATCGTGGGATCTTGGATTATGGGTCAACCTTAAGAAATTAAACTTAAGCAATTATCTCTAAAATATAATTTTACATCTATTTTCCCATCCCCAGTTCCACTAAATCTCCAATATCTACCCATCCATAAGTATAATCTGTTAGCTGTTCTCATGTGATAGAGTTAGAAGAATAAACAAAACAGGAAAGTTCTCAGCCCAATGAAGAGTACTGTCCTGAGGGAAGAGCTGACATTTAACCAATAATCAAATTCATAAAGCATCACAAATTGCTACTGTAGTGCTGAAGGAAAATAAAAATCAACACACATAAGAGGCATTAAATTTTGATTTGAGAAATTAAAGAGGTCTTTCAGAAAAATTTATTGATTATCTAAAACCTGAATACTGATTAGGGATTAGACACTTAAAACACAAATGACCCTTTATTCCAAGTAGACGAAACAGCATGCCCCGAAGCAACATATAAAGTTGTACTATCCCTGCTCAGAAACAAATGTCATAAAACACAGTATCAGTTCCAACATGGCTGGACCCCAAACCCTATAATATTGCCATATAAACATGAACCCTGCAGGGACACACAGTTCATGCACTGACAGATTTCTGTGCTTTACCCTCTTGCAACAGGTCATTTAGATAAGGCATCTCTAAATTGATTCTTCAGACCCTAGAGTAAATATTTGAGAAAACTTTAAGCAATTACAGTTGAGCAGCCTACAATGGGCTCCTACAGCTGGGCAGTTATAACCATTCATTTTGAATATTCTCTTCTGTCCTCTTCCTGTCTCTCTTGCCTTGGTGTCGGCAGCATCCAAGCCAGTTTCTTCATTTTAGATCTTCCTGCTTTAAGATTAACCTTCTCTTTTTTTTTGAGTTCCTGGATGTTCTGAAAGGGGCATGTTACCAATGATGACTTAAAGGGATTTGAGAGCATCCACAGCCTTGCATAAGACACTACCTGTCACATCTGAAACTATAAATCTATTTGTCAGGAAAAGTGCATTGGGCTTTCAGTGAATAAATAGGAGAAATAAAATACCTTGTTTGACATGAGAAAAAAATGGTAATGCCCGAAAGACCCATTATCTAATAAGCTGTGACTGTTTAAACAAATGAGGAGGGCTGTAGTGTCTGCTGATGGATTGTAGTTGTGATAAAGGGAAACAGGGATATCACCGAACAGTACTGGTGGGAAAGGGGTGAATGGTGGGGTGGCAAAAAGAAGTAAAACAACAAAAGGACCGCATTCAAGTCAGAGGACGGTTTCGATGCGAAGTGTTCATTTCATTTTGTGGTTTTGGAGGTAGAAATGCTAATTTTGCCATTTTTAAAACTATGCAAAAGAAATCCACGGAGCAAAAGCAAAACTCTGCAAGGCCAGGCTACTGTATGCTTTGGATACCATCCATTGTGGGGCTCATTACTTGCCTGTCTCCTTTATCGTCTGTCCTCGCCCCTGGAGAGTTTCAGATGAAGGCTTTGAAAAGTTCAGGAGGCTTGGGGTGTGCTTCCATAGGAATCAGTGAAGGCAGAGAGTGACATCGTGTTAACATGAAGTCTCCCTTTCATTGTGGCTGGTTCACGAGGGACCATGTTCAGTCTAAAAATATATCCATTTACGTGCGGTCTACGCTGACGTCAGCCTGGGTGTTGGATGAGGATTTTACAGAAATCGGGAGACTAAGGATTGTTTAAAATATATAAAATCGGACTAAGAAGTAATTAACTGCCTCTGTTACAAAATTAAAAACTTCACACCAAACAAGTATTATGTATAATGTGTAAAGCATCGAATGTAAGATGTATATAAAAAAGGCAACTTTTGCTTCCAGCCTTTGAAGTAGACGGAAGGCGACAGCTTCAAATTCAAGGAAACACAGTTCTGTTGTAAGTGATTGCATTACATCGAGCAGCAAGGCTTTGCTGTCACTCATATAAACTTCTAAAAGGGTGAAATTAAGGGCAAACTTTCCTTGATTTGCATAACAGTTTGTATTCTGGAGAAACTCAGTGTGTATTAAAACCAGGCACGGGATACATCTCTTTTTTTGTAAAAATTAAATTACAGTCTAATCACAGATAATTACAGGTGGTTCGTTCTGTACACTGTCATCGTTCACATCTGTGATATAAGTGTCAATGTATATGCTCGGTGTATTTATATTTCCAACCTTCACCTCTGCTGTGATTGCAACATTTACACATCCAAATTCTTACGCATTTTCATTGCAAGGTATGAATGGCATTTCAAACTTGGTGTAACTGAAATGAAATTCATGACCCACTTTCAACAACACCACCACCCTAAAATGTTGCTTTTGCCCTTTGGTTTTCCTCTTCTCAGTAAATGCCACCTCTATAGTTCTGGTGGCTTAGGACTGAACTTGGAAGTCTCCTTTCTTTAGCTCTCAGTGTATGCTCTACATTGAATTCAGGCTTTACCTTCAAAACTTCCCAGACTCCAACAGCTTTAACTCACTACAACAAATTACTTGAGGCAAAGAGGATAGAGAAGAAAGTTGTTTAACTTACAGTTTTAGAAGCTCAAAAACATTGTGCTACCATCAGCTCAGTTTGGGTGATAAGGTAGATTGTGCCACATTGTTGTAGGAGTGTGTGTTAGCATATATTTATACATTAGGAAGCATGAAAAAGCTGAGTTTGGGGCCCCACCATTCCTTCAGCTGCACCATTAAACCTCTTGAATGTCTACAGCATCCCTGACAATTATTACCCTGGTGGCCAGACCTTGATATAAAGGTCTCTAGGGAAGCATCCAGCACAGCACACAGTTAACACCAAGCACAAGACACTAACTGTACTCATGTGCATGCCTCCCTACTCTCCCTAATTGCCCCTTTCTTGTACCCCTCTTCCTATGTAGTCTACAGTAAGTAACTTAGCTGAAGCTGACTTTTCATATATCTGGATCTAGTCAAATCCCTCAAATTCATCCCAGTTCTGTTTCACTAATATCAGATGCTTAGTTCCAGCCTCTTCCTTGCACAAAGCCAATGTCTGTGCTTT
The DNA here is from genome assembly GCF_011064425.1 of Rattus rattus. Lineage (NCBI taxonomy): Eukaryota > Metazoa > Chordata > Mammalia > Rodentia > Muridae > Rattus > Rattus rattus. The sequence continues at coordinate 29,130,241 of NC_046161.1, read as the reverse complement.
GCATCTGGAACTCTCTCTGCCCAAATCCCAATTTTCCTAGGTGTCTGGAGCTATCTTTCTTTAGCTTCTCCTTCAGTCCTCAGATTAGTGGTTATTTTACATTATGCCCAGGGTGGATCGTCATTGTTGGCATGGTAGTCATCCTGAAAGTCTTACAAAATGGCAGAGAAGTGAAATGATTGAGAGCCTTGTTTGTTCTTTTTGCTGTCTGTTTTGGCACAAGCTAGAGTTAATTGGGTAGAGGGAACCTCATAGGTTCTACTTTCTTCATTAATTATTGATGGGAGAGGGCCCAGCCTTGGACACCTTGGGTGGTGCCTCTCTTGAAGTGGTCCTGGGTTATACAAGAAGGTCGAGCAAGCCGCAGGGAGAAAGCTAGTAAGCAATGTTTCTCCATGGCTTCTGCCTCAGTTCCTGCCTCCAGGTTCCTTCCCAACTTGTGTCTCTGTCCTGACTTCCCACTGTGATGGACTATACTCTCTAAGCTGAAATCATTCCTCCCAAGTTGCTTTTGGCTAGCATTTTGTCACAGCAATAGGAATCTGAAGACAGAAGTTGAATTCCGGCTGCTGAGTTCAACTTGCATTATGTAGTTGACAGAGATTTGCAGAGTTTTTTGAGCAGAGAGTGAACTGATTCCAGTCTGTTTTCGTGTATAAGATGGGTCACTAGGGAAAGAGATGTATGTTGAACATCTAAGCAACAGTGCTTTTGCAACTGTACAAATGCAAAGTGCTAAAGCAGTAATATGGCAAATTCATCATCAAATGGGAGTTTGTCTAGAAAAGGAGGCAAGGGTGAATATGTTCCCTGGATCTATTTTGAAATAATCAAGTGAGAGATGCAAATGCAATGCCTTCTTAGTGAGATACTGTCTGAACATTCCACTGATGCACTAGATACAGAGTAAGAGAGAGATAGAAGATATAGATACTGATACAGATAGATACATAAATAGATAGGATGTATGTTTGTGTGGAGGGGTATCAGGTGTGTGTGTGTGTGTGTGTGTGTGTGTGTGTGTGTGTGTGTGTGTGCATGTGTCAGTGTGGTGTGTGTGTCATATGTGTGTGTATGTTACAATGTCTTCACTCTCCAGTCTTGATTATTTTTATTTCCTCCATGTTATTTTCTGCAAGCTGAAATATAAATGCCAGTGAGTCAGTAGATGACTAGAGAACAAGCAATTGAACTTGAAGACCATCATCTTCCTTGCAATTATCCAACTCCTCTGTGGAGCAATTCAACCAGGAGCAATGATTTCTTTCATACATGAGTTTGGCTATGTTCTAATAAAACTTTATTTACCAAACACTAATGAAGCCAGCTTTATTATCGAAGACTGCTTTTGCTTTCTGTGGTAATTTGATTTTAGTCTGTGCTTTACTTTTTAAAAATTATCTGTTCCCCTCTAAAATATAACAAACATGGAACCAGACATGCTTGTTTGTTTTGTCCATTACTGCATCTACAGCCTTTGGGTAGTCTAGAGACATGACATAACATAAGGCTTACTATGGCATGATCAGATTTTTTGAAAATAAAAGGGGAAAGAGTAAAAATGATACAATATATACCCTTATCCTATCTATGTTTGATAGGATATTTAAAACTAAATGTTTGCTAAAATAGATATGTGCACATCCTTTATTTCAAAACTAAATTCTATCTTTCCATGAGAAATTAAATTTATCTTCTTAACATAATTCAGAGAGTTATCTTAAACAGAAAGTGTTGTTTTAGAACATGCTTGGGCTGGAGAGATGACTCAGCGGTTAAAGGCTAGGTTCACAAGCAAAAGAACATGCTTAAGCTGGTTTAGAGAAGTATCAGACTTCTAAGAGTTAGAATATCAATTGTAAATGTTGAAGATATACCTTTGTGGTTGGAATGTTTTCCTAGTCTGCATGAAGCCTTAGAATTCAATCCCCAGAATCACAAAAGCTAGGCTTGGTAACAATACATGCCTGTAATTCATGAGTTTCAGAGGTAGGGTCAGGAAGATCAGAAGTCCAAGATCAACCTTGAGTAAACAGTGAGTTCAAGGCTACTTTGGCTACAAGACTCTTTGTCACACAAAAAAAAAATGTTTTTTAATAATGAGAACACTAAAAGAAGAACAATACAGAGCCAGCCGTCAACTCAGCCAACTCAGCGAGCTGAGCTCTAAAAGAGCCAAAAACTGCTCTGGAATTCTAGCATGCTCATTTGCATAAGTACATTTGTTAGAGGGAGTACTTTTTGTACAACATATCCTATCCATCAAATTCAAAATCTGATTGTTTTTATTCAATGTGTCACCAATCTGCAATCAAAGTAAGGTGAGGACAAAATTCATAATAAAGTTTCCTAGTGACCTCGGAGTTGCCTTCAGGAGTTTGTAGGTTGTTTTAAAATTAGTTGTATCATTATTGTGGGTCTCATAGGAAACAGAATCCTGAGGCTTTGGATTTTTCAGACTTCCCTGATCGAAATGGTCTTTCTTTTGCCTACATTATACATTTAATTTATGCACAAAGTTTCATTGGAGAAAAAGGTTTTGTTATAGAAAATATATTCTGCTAAAATGTCTTAATTTGATGCTAATACCTAGAGAATCTTCATTTCTGATTCTCTGATAAATGCATTGGGGTCAAAGCTCTTCTAGCTCCCTCTGGATTGTATATGTAACAAGCTGCCGCTGTGTGCCTTTTTGATTCTTCTCCGCGGGTGTTTCTGTCACTAAAAAAGTCATACTCACATTGAATTTTTCAGTCTCTAACATAATACCTTTAATCAGGTCACAGTCAAGTCTTAACCTTACGAAGAGTCAGACTATTTAAAATGAATTAGCGTCTCGTCTGCAATCCATTATCTGTTTATTTCCGATGCTAAGTTTCAGAGGTTAATGTTGTCTGCCTGTTTCCAAATCCTCTTTGTTCTCTTAGTTATTATCCACAGAAACTCATCACCTCACCTTTAGCCCCTGTCTCAATAAAGCTTACATTCGAGCGGCACGGAGTTCCTCACTGTTGCTCAACAGGAGAACCTCCGAGGCTGGTGCCTGGTCATTCTGCTATCACGTTCCTGAGACCCACCGTGCTTACTGCCTTTCATTCTTGTCTGTGACTTGAAGGCTCAACCCTTGTGGACTGAGTACACAGTACAGCTGTCTTGCATCCTTGCAGAATGACTATAGGCCATTAGCTTCTCCTTCGTGTGCCTCAGCTCCTCAGGTTTCATGTGCCTTACACTAAATATAACTAACTTGGCAAGTTGATGCGAGAGTAAAATCAAATAATCTAGCTCTTGAGCGACAGTAAGTGCCCAATTAAATCAATTTCTCATAGTCCGGGTTGTCCTTGAGTTCATTTCAAATGGAGCAGAAAAGACTGTGCTTGATGGATCAGACCACTCAGCCACTGTTTGACTGTTATTGCAATCTTTGCAATAACAAAGATGCAATAAGCAAGAGATGTGGTAAGGCTTAAAGCAATGAATGAAGAGAATGAAGGAAGAGGAAAGGGAGAGGAGGAAGAGAAGGAGAGGCAGAGGAGGAGAAGGAGGAGAGAAAGGAGAATAAGAGGAAGAGGAAGAGGAAGAGGAAGAGGAAGAGGAAGAGGAAGAGGACGAAAGAACAAGAAAAAGGACAAGAACAACCAGAACAAGAAGAACAAGAAGAACAACCAGAACAAGAAGAACAAGAAAAAAAGATCAGGTTGGGATTAATGCAGCTTCTCCAGGGGGAAATCTCTAAGAGTAATCTACCTCTGGATTTCTCTCCTACTTTGATGCAATGACATCCAAAAGCTGGGATAAAAATATTTCATTTTATTAAAGTTTTATGTTAATAAGTTGGCCAAAAAAGAATGCTGCTCCCTGAGGAAAACAGGAACATGTCAGGTAAACAGAAAAGAAAATGGCACATGGCGTAGACACGAGTGCAAAAGAGATGAAGAGGCCCAGATTTTAGCAACGAGAATACGTGATAGAAAAGGAACAAACTGTTAATCTAAACCTCATGCAATTTAGTGGAGGCTGCCTCTCCCCTGTGCCACGGCTGCTAAGATTGCCAGCATCAGCATCCACTTCGCATCTGTGCTCAGATGTATCATGTTCAGATCGCTGCTGTAAATGAAGCCGCTGAAGGGCTCAGAATCTGGCTTAGCATCTGTTATCCCAAGAGTCTCCGATTCCCTAACCCTACTCTAACCTAGACGGTGTCAGTCGGGCATGGATGCCAGACCTATGCTTACCTTATTTTCCCAACTACGGTGTAACATTTCTTAACTTTCTATGAAGCACGCGGTAAACAGAAAGACAAGTGCATTAGGAAATGCAGTTGCTCTCTCAGTTTCCTATCATAAAATAACGAAAGAGGCCATGAGTGCTTTAGGGGTTTGCTGTAGACTGCATCAGAGACATCATCCCACTGCTAAGACATCATCCTGCAACTAAAGGGAGATTTTCAAGAAAAAAAGAGATGTAGTCTCTCAGACAAACATCCCAAGTTAGCATGCTTCTCCCAAATGCACCTCCTAATTCCCAAACCCTGTCATTTTTCTGCACTTAGAATTTCCTCCATTATTTCCATTGTCAGATTCAGATGAAATGTAAATTCCTCCATAAAGATTTTCTGCTCCCTCAGTCTAAGATTAACCTCTAATCTTGTGACATTCTGTGGAGCTGGTTGTCTATCCACCCCCTACAAACGGCAAAAAGCAACAGTCGTTCTTGAGCAATCATTTCCGTTATTCTTTTTGTTCAAATCTTCTTTTTTGTTAGAAGTCTCCTTTCCTCTCCTTTACTTATATAGCTTCCTCATTTGTATTTGAAATAATAGGTCGAGATTGTGAAAGTATTATTCATTTATTAAAGAAAATTTAGAAAATAAAAATTATGAAGATAACTTTGAAGCAGTTTTAAGATCCACAAAGCAAATGGAAACTGATGTTTATGGTAGCCAGTTTCTGGTGTTATAAGAAAATGATTGGAACTGAGCTATTAATGGGAAGAGACTTTTAGGTTCAAGAACATGGTTTGCATCTGCTTAGCTCTGGGCAGCTTTACATGCACACATGGATGGCCTTGTGACAGGGATGTGTGTGAAGAAAAGAAAGGACATGGAATATTGGAAGCCATGAGATAGATGAGTGGCCCCTAATAGGAAAACCATTTTACATTGAATAGCCCCACTCCAGGAGTATATGGGACTCCACAAGTTGGGTTTAATATATTAATTTCTCTTTAAAAATAATGTTATGAAAGGGGGAGTGAGGAGATAAGGTGGACATGGAAAAAGTTAGGAAAGGGAGTTAGTGGCAAATAAGATCAAAATGCATTATATGAAAATTTTAACTAATTAATAAAATATGTTTAAAAATGGTGGGACCTAAGACAGTAGGTCAGCTTAGCATCTCATCAGTGAATGAATATATAAAGAAAATACAGCATATGTACATAATGGAGTTTTATTCATCCTTAAAGAAATAGATTAGGTGTAGCAGGAAAATGGGTGGAACTACATAGCGTCATGTAAACTCCGAAAGGCAGTCACCATGCTTGTTAGTTCGTGTGTGGACCTAGGGGAACAACAGCAAAGAGACATGGAAATAACTGGAGTTCTGTGGGAATGTAGAAAGTAGAAGTGGGAAATAAGGTCCAGGATGATGGGTAGTAAATAGGATCCAAGTACATCACATGAATGGTTGGGCGCGCCATCATGAAGGGCTTGGCTGTTTATAATTAATGTATGGTGATTTAAAGAAAGAAAAGTGACATGAGATGAAGCTGGTCTTGTGGGAGATGATTGGGTCATTGAGCTACTGCTCTCCAAAGAAACTAAAGGCATCCTCATGGGACAGGAGTTAGCTCTTTGGAGAATTCTTCGTTACTTTAGCTCTTTGGAGAATCCTTTATTATTTTGAGACAATAAGTTTGCCCATCCTCTCTCAGAAGTCGTTCCTTATCCACAGTTTCTCTGTTGTAGGTGAGAACTGAGTAAGACCTTCCTTCTCCTTACTAGAATATCGATAGGCTAGATTTTGTGTATTTCTTACATGGACAAGCACAGGTTTTATAAGCTCATCAGTGCAGTTGTCCTAGTATGGCCAGAAGACACTATTTGACTCTGGTCCTTTCTGATCCTTTAGACTCTTTCCATCCTCCTTTCCTCAACACTACCTGAGCGGAGGCCACTGTGCATGTATTCCAATTGGGGGAGAGATAATAGTGCAAGTCTGACCAAAAATCCAAGGTTAGTGAGACACAATCCCCAGCGATGAGCCTACTATTGTTATATAGATCAATAGATACAATATCAAACTGTCCTCTAAACTGCTATCTCTCTATCCATAATAGAAAAGTATGGTTCTCAGGATGGATGCGTCAGAGAAGTTTCTTAGTGCAATGAATAGTGTTTGGGATAGAAATTCACAATTGGCCAATTTGTATAGGATACATGTCAGTAGAGTATTCTGCCACAAATAGGCCCTGCCTATTAAAGGATTACACCATTCTCCCTACTACCACTCTGAGGATCTGGCTTCTAACAAATGGAGAAACCCAGACCATATTAAAACCAGAGCAATGCTCTTTACCACCAAAGACATAAATTAGTTTTAAGTAAGCAGGTGGGGTTGTAGATATTGCATGTCATATGTAACCAAAATAAAGCTATTAAAAGTTATAAAAAATGCCACAGAAATGTGCTCAAAAATACCTGAAATTAATAAAGACAAAATTAAAGAGAGACATAAAATTCTCAATATATTTTACAAGATTATAATCATTGTAAAAATCTTTCGTAACTGAAATGGAGTAACTAGAGGTCAACCAAAGGAAAGAACTAGATATCCAGATATTTGGAAAGTAACATATTGTTAAGCTGTACATTTGTTTTATTTTCATTAATTAATTTACTTACTTATTCACTTTATCCACTCCTCTCAGTCCCACCCTTTCACCTCCTTCTCCAATTCATTCCTTCCCTGAGGAGACAGGGAGTTTCCCACCTCAGGTATCAACCCAGCACTGATACATCTAGACTTCTCAGGACTAAGTGACTTCCCACTGAGGCCAAACAAGGCAGCCCAGCTAGAAGGAAAGATCCAAAGTCAGGCAACAGAGTCAGTCAGTGACAGCCCCTGCTCTAATTATTGTGGGACCCATATGAAGACCAGGCTGCATATCTACTACATAGTGTGTAGGGGACCTAGATCAAGTCCATACATGTTCTTTGGGTGATGGTTCAGCATCTGTGAGCTTCCATGGGCCCAGGTTAGTTCACTTTGTAGGTTTTGTGGTGCCCTTGACCATTCTGGCTTCCTCAATCTTTCCCGTGACTCTTCCACAGGACTCCACAAGCTCCATCTGATGTTTGGCTGTGTTGTCTACGTCTATTTCCATCAGCTGCTGGTTGAAGCCTCTCAGATAACAGTTGTGCTAGCACAATGGTATATCATTAGTAGTGTCAGACGTTGGCTCTCTCCCATAAGGTAGATTACAAGTTGGGCCAGTCATTTGTTGGCCACTCCCTCCATCTATACTCCAACTGTATCCCTGTTTATCTTGCAGGCAGGGCAAGTTTTGGATCAAAGGTTTTGTGGGTAGGTTGAGTCCCTCTCCCTCCACTGGAAGTCTTGCCTGGCTACAGTAGGTGACCACTTCTGGCTCGTTACCCCTTCCTGCTAGTAGTATCAGCTATGGTCACCCCATATTCTCCCAGGAGCCTCCCCTAGACCAGGTCTCCAGCTTGTCCCAGAAATGCCTCCCAACACCTATTGTTCTTCTCTTTCCCAGCCTTCTCAGCCCCAATCCCTGCTCTCCCCATTACTGAGCCTCAGCTCCATTCACCTCTTCATCCCCTCTCCCACCCAGGTCATTCCCTCCATTAACATCTGGTGTCTATTTTATTTTCCCCTTTTAGTGAGATTCAAGCATTCTCCCTTGGGTCCTCCTTGTTACTTAGTTTCTCTGGATCTATGTTTGTAGCATTATTATCCTCTACTTAATGACTAATATCCACTCATAAGTGAGGACATACTATGAGTGTCTTTCTGGGTTGGTGTAACAACCTCACTCAGGATATTTTCTAGTTCCATCTATTTGCCTGCAAATTTCATGATGCCCTTGTTTGTAATGGCTGAGTGGTATTCCACTGTGTAACTATAATATATTTTCTATTATTTAGTTAAGGGACATCTGGGTTCTTTCCAGTTTCTGGCTATTATGAATAAAGCTGCTATGAACATAGTTGAGCAGGTGTCCTTGTGAGTTGATGGAGCATCGTTGGGTATATGCCCAGGAGTGGTATAGCTGAGTCATGAGGCAGAACTATCCGGTTTTCTGGGAAACAACCAGATTGATTTGCAAAGTGGTTGTATAAGTTTGCAACCCCGCCAGCAGAGGAGGAGTGATCCCCTTGCTCCACATCCTTCCCAGCATGTGCTGTCATTTGAGTTTTTTACTGCAGCCGTTCTACCAGGTGTGGGTAGAATCTCAGTCATTTTGATTTGCATTTCCCTGATGACTCTGGACGAATATTTCTTTAAAGGTGCTTCTTATCCATCAGAGATGCCCCTCTGTTGAGAATTCTGTTTAGCTCTATACCCAATTTTTAAATGAGTTATTTGTGTTGTTGATAATTAATTTCTTGAGTTCTTTATGTATTTTGGATATTAGCCCTTTCTCAGATGTAGGGTTGGTGAAGATCTTTTCTCATTCTGTAGACTGCCATTTTGTTCTATTGATGGTGTGTGTCATTTACATTATAAAAGCTTTTCAGTTTCCTGATTTCTCATTTACTAATTGTTGATCTTAGTAAACATATATTTGTAGAGGATGAGTCAGAAGGATTCGCAAGGACAATTGTAAACTATGAATGATAATTAAAATAAATATGACAGGCAGAGGATTAAGAAAACTGATGTCTTATTCATAATTGTCAAAACATGAAAACAACCCAACTGTCTATCAACAACTAAATAAGTGTAAGAAAACATTGTCAGTGGGGTACGTTAAACTATAGGAAACTGTGAAGTTGGCATAGAGGATACACAATTGATCAACCTTGAAAACGTTATGCTAAATGGAATAAATGAAGAATTCACAGACATATGCACATGCACATGCATAAACATTTGCAGACATACATACAGCATGTGATAGTGAGTTGACAGAGAAGGAAAGTGCGTTAGAAATTTGGAGAAAAGAGACATTTAAGCCATTGCTTAAGGGTATAGCTGCTTTTAAGATGATGGAAATGCTTTAGAAGCAGACAATGGTTTGTTTGCACTTTTTGAGCCTAATAAAGGGTACAGAGTTATGTACTTAAAGTAGTTGAAATTGCAAATTTTATTTTACCCAAATACAAAGAAATACCACAGAGATCTCACCGGATAGCAAAAGGTTGAGATCTCTCAAGGCCCAGAGATGAGCACTGTTTTATTTTTTATTTTTGCAACCTACTTTTTTATTGGATATTCTAGCATTTCTATTTCAAATGGTATCTCCCTTCCCTGCCTCTCATCCCCCCTCTTCCATCTCCCTGCTTCTATGAAGATGCTCCCACTCCCTCTTCAACACCCTGGCATTCCCCTTGTGAAGGAAACTGAGCCTTCACAAGACCAAAGACCTCTCCTCCTACTGATGCCAGACAATGCCATTCTCTGCTACATATCCAACTGGAGCCATGGGTCCCTCCATGTGTACACTTTGGTTGGTGGTTTAGTCCTTGGGAACTCTGGGGAGTCTGGTTGGTTGTAGAGAAAGGACTGAAGGAGCTGAAGGAGTTTGCAACACCATTTGAAGAACAACAATAACAACCAACCAGACCTCCCTGAGCACTGTTTTGACGTAACCACTGTTTAATTTGTTAAACCTGGAAGTTGGTGAGCCAAATGTGTAGGCAGAGGTAAATTTGTCACCAGTTAATTTTTTTAGCTCTTGATCTTTCTGCTAACATCACCATAGCAAGAACCTTTACATGTTGTTAGTTCTATGTGCAAAGTGTACTAATAGACATTGATTTCGTGTGACACCATAAGATCAAAGGAATGAATTTATGGTAGAATTACAGCATAGATAAGCCTGAAGAAGTCTATCTTAATTGAAAAAAACCAGAAAAGAAGATTGTGAATTACTTTATTCCATTTGAATGAGATCACCAGAAGACGCCAGTTTGTAGAGAGGAGAAAGACTGAACCTTGGCTTCTAAGTGCAAGAAGGAATGGGTGAGACACTTAACAAGTGAGAGCCTTCACATACAAGTAATAGAAATGCTTTGGAAATAATTATGCAACATTATGGAGTTGTTAAATTATACAGTTGCTGACTTTTAAAAGTCAATACCATGATATGTAATCTGTACTGTAATAAATTCTTTAGAAGTCAAATTAAAGGGTTTTTATGGGTAAAGGAACAAGTGCCAAGTATCAAAGTTAGTCACTATATTTATATACAATTGCGACTGTTTTCTATTCTCCCCCATTATTTTTGCCTATGCATATATCAATTCTACAGTGCTTTGCTTATTGGGATTTTATAACAAAGCATAAAATAGGATATTATGAGTTCTCTTTAATAATTATTTTAATAGTGATTTGACTACAAGCACATACTTTTTATAGTTAGATTTCCTTTATCTACCCCAAAATTAATCCCATTGAAATTTTGGGTAGAAATGCATTAGAACTACTGAAGAATTTTTATCTTATTGGTTTGAATATTTACATCCATAAATGCAACATGTTATATCCATGAAGCAGTTTCATTTTTCTTACCACTAATTTGAAACTTTCAGCACACATATTCAGAATCTCTAAGGTTTCAACCTAAGGAATTTTTATTGAGACAATTGAAAACACTACTGTTTTACTTTACCTTTTTATCTCCCAATTATTTAGCATTTATGCTTAGAAATACTAATTTGTTATGCTCTCTTTAAGTAGTGCAACCATTCTAAATTTGTCAGCTATACTATATTTTTATTCATTTATTATTCATTGTGGATTCCTTACTGGTTTCTGCTATAGATAATTATTGTATGTATAAAGGAAGGCAGTTTTATCTTTCCCTTTGAAATCTATGTACCCTTTATTCCTTTTTTGTCTTATTTCTCTAGCTTGGCATTCTAAGAGAAAGGTCTCAGAATAATGAAGTTTGCTCTTGATTATAAGGAAAATTCCATTTTTTTTCACTATTAAATGCAATATTAGCTATAAATGCCCTTATGCTGAGGAGTTGAGAACATTTATCCACATGTGAGTGCTCATAAAGACAACTATTTTTTTCAAATATTTAGACTCTATTGACATGATCCCTAATTATTTTGCATTCAATTTAGTTTCATGGGGACCAGAACTGAACTTTGTTTAAGCCAGCTTTGTGGCCTTGTGACACACTCTATTTGAGCATGACATAATTATTTGCCTATATTGATATAGTTGGTTTACTAGCCTGTTTCTTTGAAAAATTTTTTGTTAGAACTTGGGAATCACAAAAAGTTAGTGAGAGTTCCTGTGTGACTTTAATGCACTTTCCTTCCAGCAGTATCATATAATCATGGCTCAATTTTCAAAGCCAAGAAAGCATAGTGCAAGACTATTAAACAAACTACAGACATTATTTGGATTGTCATATTTTGTAAGTAATAGCCTGTCAGTATAGTGCTATGAAGAGTTATCAAGTACAGATTCAAGTACCACCACAATTACCATGGCAACCTATGCTATTAACTTTAAAATTATGGCAGACCATCCCATATCTTGAAAAATAACATTTGAAAACTCAAATGGATACCTGAAATCCCAAAGTACAAATCTCTATAATGTAATGCATTCTCCATATCAATTTGCATATTAATTAAACACTGCTAACTGTTGCAGTTTAAGATAGCATAACTAGTATGATTTTTCTTTACTTTTTAAAATAATGGATTTATTTTTGTTTTATGTTCATTGATGTTTTCTTGCATCTATATCTGTTTGAGCTTGTCAGGTCTTGGAGTTATAGACAGTTGTGAGTTTTCATGTAGGTGTTAAGAATTGAACCACTCTTCTGGAGAAGCAGCCAGTGCTCTTAAATGCTGAGCCATTTCTCCAGTCCCAGGGTTAATTTTTGTTTGGGGAGTTTTTTTGGTTATTGTTGTTATTGTTGTTGTTTTCTTTATAATTTTAGGGATAGAGGACTAGTTTTGTTGTGGATAGCTCTGGTGCTGTTTGTATTTTGATGCTAATTCTGTTTCCCTAAGAGGGGCTGCTTGGGATGAGGAGTGAATCCCTGTACCTTTACTCAGATGACTTCATGAGATCCTTCCCCTAACAAATAAAGATTTCTTGAAACCAATCACTGGGTGAGGAGTAGGCGGGACTTCCGGGTCAGAGGGGGAAGAGAAGAAGCTGAAAAAGATTACTTGCTTTTAGACCAGGGGAGCTTGGAGGGCAAAATGTATCTAGCAAGAGGCCCCGTTTTTGAGGGCAGATCCGCCAGGATTCACCACTAGAGGGGTTATATTTAGAAGAGCTTACGAAATTAAGATGCTTCACCCAGAGATAGAGTTACCCGTTGGTTCTAAACTAAGTTTCTGTTGTGTTTTCCCTCACCTGACGACTCAACTGGGTTGGGGAGAGAAAGGTACAGCTGCACAATATGGGTTTGAGAGGAGAAGTGCACCCCCAAAGCTGTGGGAATTTGGAAGTGTGGGGCTGGGGTGACAGCAACCCGCCAAGGAACTCAGGGAGTCAGACGGAGAGATTTCAGAGCACCGGGGTCAGAGGGCCTGCTGGCCTGAGAACAGGCAATGCCAGCCTACCCATTGGTGCCCTGCCAGCAGTAGCGTGGGTTAGTGCTTTTTTAGCTTTTTCATACTACAAGTTTTGACCACAGATCTGAGTAATTTTTACATGTTTTCTTATAAAATGAGAATGTGATCCTTTTCACTTCAAGGAATCATGACTTCTCTCTCTTCTTTCTCAATTGCCAGCATCACTACATTCTGAGCCATTATTAAATGAAATGCCAGTTCCTTGAAAAAGAAGATACTACCATTCTGAGATGGTACAGTATAGCTAAAATAATCACTAGGCAAGTGCTTGTTGAGGCATTTGAAATGATACTAGATTACTTTCAATTTTTATTTCCTAGTTATTTATCCTTAATATTTAGAAATATAATGATTGTTTTAGTGCTGTAACATCCAGACAGTGTACAGTAGATGTTTTCCAGGACATAGGGACATCATAATTCTCAGGATACAATGCAATTTAAAATTTACCAATGTCATTTATTTCTAGCAATTTAAACTCAATATTTTTAGTTGAATGTCTGTTGCTAAAATGCTGACTATAAACCTAGGCCAAATGTAGACCACCTTTCAACTTCATCTCCTCTCAGGGAAACCCTGGGTAGCCCCTGAAACTTTTTATTGCTACCATTATTTACAGAACTCTACATCAAATTGAATGCAGCATGGAGGTTGACCCTCCCACCCAGACTCCTTCCATCTATAATTGCCCTGAGTACTATCTACATTGTACCTATACCCAGAGTTTCTTTTCATTGCTGAGTTGCACTGAGGAACATGAACTTGCTGTTGTGGATCCAGTGAAGAACTTCTGAGCTGTTGTTCAGTTGGAGGTGATTACAACTAAAACTGTTAGGAACATTTATGGGAACACAATTTCTGTTTCCTTAAGTGAAACACTCAAGAATGTAGTTGCCAAGGCAAGAATTTTTGTGATTGCTTTCCTGAGTGCTTGGGACATTTTTCTTTCATACCAGCAATAGGGACACCAGTCGAGTGACATCTGCACTCAGTCCAGGTACCAGGTACTATCAGCACTTCATGGCAATTGTTATAACTAGGGCTGTTTCAGCCTGTGTACAAATTGAATTTCTCCAATGGTTAAAAGTGTTTGATGTCCTTATTTATTATCCATACCCACTCTTTGGTTAGCTGTGTGAGATGTGTGTGTGTGTGTGTGTGTGTGTGTGTGTGTGTGTGTGTGTGTATGTGTGTGAATAATAAATGCTTCTACCAAACTTGTCACTTATTGATACTTGTTTAGCTTTTTTACCAAAATCAAATATTTAATTTATCAAAATATTAGCTATTAGATGATGATATGGTTTCATGCCTAAGAAATCTTTGTCTAACCCTAAAACACACAGACATCCCTTCATGTTTTCTTCGTACAATGCCTTATCTGAATAAAAATAGATTTATAATTAATTTTGAGTTAAGTTTTATAAACTCTGTGAAGCTAGGTTTGCTTGTTTTTATTATGGTTTGAGCTTTCTCGTCTGAAACATATGGATACTTAACTGCTACTCTTATGATTTCAGGGTCCAGACATGTGAGAGACGAGCAGGTCTTGTGGGCTTAGGATACAAGTAGTTATCATGGGAGTGGTTGTGCTGTGAAAGTCAGGTCTTCAAAGCTGCCATCTCTCGCTGGTAACTCTACTCATTATGGGAGGTTTAGCTCTATATTTCTGGGAGTTACAAAATATCTGGATGTAGTTTTACTCTAGTTATCTAGTATTTGTAACTCATACAAATATACGATTTTACTGGAAGTCCTTCCTTTGGTATTTTATAATATTTTCATTTTATTTTTCAATTTTGTGATATAATAACTAAGACTCCTTTTACATTTTTAATATTTATACTTTTCTTTTATGTATTTTATGTGCTTATCACTATATTTACGATTGGATAAACTTAGTTTTAGGTCATTGCAGTACATTGCTTTTCTGTAGTTGCCTCTTGACTCTGTCTTTAGAACTTCAGTAGCAATTGCTCTTATTCAGAATCCTGGAGTCAGCACCAGATGGATATAGTGCAGAATTCTATCAGAACTTCATAAAACACCTAATACCAATACTCTCCAAACTATTCCACAAAATAGGCTCCTTCTATGAAGCCACGATTATGCTTACACCTAATCCACACAAAGTCCAAACGAAGAAAGAAAACATCAGACCAATTTCCCCTATGAATATGATGCAAAATTTGAAGCAATCCCATTAAAATTAGGGACTAGACAAGGCTACCCACTCTCTTCCTATTCAGTGTAGTACTCAAAGTCCTAGCCAGAGCAATTGTACAATGGAAGGAGGTCAAAGGGATATAAATTGTAAAGAAAGAAGCCAAAATTTCACTACATGCAGATGATATGACAGTATACTTAAGTGACCCTAAAACTTAGACCAGAGAACTCTTAAACATGATAAACAACTTCAGCAAAGTAGCTGGATATAAAATTAACTCAAACAAATCAGTAGCCTTCCTCTACTCAAAGGATAAACAAGCTAAGAAAGAAATTAGGGAAACGACACTCTTCACAATAGTCACAAGTAATATAAAATATATCAGTGTGACTCTAGCAAAGCAAGTGAAAGATCTGTATGACAAGAAATCAAGTCTCTGAAGAAAGAAATTGAAGAGGATCTCAGAAGATGGAAAGATCTCCCATGCTCATGGATTGGCAGGATTAATATTGCAAAAATAACCATCTTGTCAAAAGCAATCTACAGATTCAATGCAATCCCCATCAAAATTCCAACTCAATTCTTCATAGAGGTAGAAATAGAAATTTGCAAATTCATTTGGAATAACAAGAAACACAGGATAGCAAAAACTTCTTCAACAATAAAAGAACATCTGGGGGAATCACCATCCCTGACCTCAAGCAGTATTAAAGAGCAACAGTGATGAAAAACTGTATGGTATTGGTACAGAGACAGGCAGATAGATCAGTGGAACAGAATTGAAGACCCAGAAACGACCCCATACACCTATGGTCATTAATCTTTGAAAAAGAAGCTAAAACCATCCAGTGGAAAAGACATTTTCAACAAATGATTCTGGATCAGCATGTAGAAGAATGCAGATCGGATCCATTCCTATCGTCCTATACATAGCTCAAGTCCAAGTGGATCAAGAACCTCCACATCAAACTAGATACATTCAAACTACAAGAAGAAAAAATGGGGAAGAGTCTCAAACACATGGGCACTGGGCAAAATTTCATGAACGGAAAACCAACAGCTTATGCTCTAAGATCAAGAATCGACAAATGGGACCTCATAAATTTTCACAGCTTCTCTAAGGCAAAGGACATTGTCACTAGGACAAAAGGGCCACCAACAGATTGGGAAAAATCTTTACCAATACTACATCTGACAGAAGGTTAATATCTAATATATATAACAAACTCAAAAATTCCACAGAGTCAAATAACCCTATTAAAAATGGAGTACAGAGTTCAACAAAGAGTTCTCAGCGGAGGAATACCAAATGACTGAGAAGTACCTAAAGTAATGTTCAACATCCTTAGTCATGAGGGAAATGCAAATCAAATCTGTTAGGTTTCCTGGTTCTATCCAGGGTTTTGGCACCAATCTTAGTTTTTAAATCTTAGCCCATGCCTGGACAGAACATACACCATGGTTCCATGTGGAGAGGTTTAATGAGAGAAGAGTAGAAGAGTGGAAAGGCGGCAACCATGGGCACGTGGAGGCAGTGGGGAGGGGAAGAGGACAAGAGCAGCAAAGAACAAAGAGTAAGAGAGAAGTAAGAGAGAGAAAAAATAGCAAGAGGAAGAGGAGCAAGCAGCCTGCGTGTATAGTCAGCTGTTGCCAGGTAGTTATGGGGGTGGAGCTTAGACAGAATACCAACAAAAACAACCCTGAGACTCCATCTCATACCAGTCAGAATGGCTAAGTTAAAATACTCAGGTAACAACACACGCTGGTGAGGATGAGGAGAAAGAGGAACAGTCTTCCATTTGTTGGTGGGATTGCAAGCTGGTACAACCACTCTGGAAATCAGTCTGGAGGTTCCTCAGAAAATTGGACCTAAGGACCCAGCTATAGCACTCCTGGGCACATACAGAAAAGATGTTCCAACATATAACAAGGACACATGTTCCACTGTTCATAGCAGCCTTATTTATAATACCCAGAAGCTGGAAAGAACCCAGATGTCCCTAAACAGAGGAATGGATACAGAAACTGTGGTACATTTTCACAAAGGAGTACTACTCAGCTATTAAAAACAACGATGTCATGAAATTCATAGGCAAATGGACGGAACTAGAAAATATCATGAGTTAGTTAATCCAAACACAAAAACCACATATGGCATACACTCACTGATAATTGGATATTAGCCCAAAAACTCGGATTACCCAAGATACAATCATCAGACCACATGAAGCTCAAGAAGGATGAGCAAAGTGCAGATGCTTCTATCCTTCTTAAAAGGGGGAACAAAAATATTCATAGGAGGGGATATGTAGACAAAGTTTGGAGAAGAGACTGAAAGAAATGCCCCTCCTAGGGATCCAGCCTATATACAGTCATCAAACCCAGACAATATTGCTGATGGCAAGAAGTGCAAGCTGACAGAAACCTAATATAGCTGTCTCCTGAGAGGCTCTTCCAGAGCATGACAAATACAGAGCTGACCACTAAACTGAGAATGGGGTCCCTATTGAAGGAGTTAAAGAAAGGATTGAAAGAGCTGAAGGGGTTTGCAACCACATAAGAGTAACAATACCAACCAACCAGAGCTCCCAGGGATTAAACCGCCATCCAAGCTGGAGAGATGGCTCAGCGGTAAGAGCACTGACTGCTCTCCCAAAGGTCCTGAGTTCAATTCCCAGCAACCACATGGTGGCTCGCAACCATCTGTAAGGGGATCCGATGCTCTCTTCTGGTGTGTCTGAAGACAGCGACAGTGTACTCACATATATTAAATAAACCGCCATCCAAAGAGTACACATGGACAGACTCATGACTCCAGCTGCACATGTAGTGGAATATGGTCTTGTTGGGCATCAGTGGGAGGAGTAGCCCTTGGTTATGCCAAGACTGGACGCCCCAGTGTAGGGGAATGTCAGGGGAGGCGGGGAGGTGTGAATGAGTTGGTATGGGAACACCCTCATAAAAGCAGGAGGACGGGGATGGAATAGGGGGTTTATGGATGGGAAACAGGGAAAGGATAACATTTGAAATGTAAATAAACATATCCAATAAAAAATTAAAAATGTTTCCATCTTAAAACAGGAAAGGAAGAAGAAGAAGAAGAAGAAGAAGAAGAAGAAGAAGAAGAAGAAGAAGGAGAAGGAGAAGGAGAAGGAGAAGGAGAAGGAGAAGGAGAAGGAGAAGGAGAAGGAGAAGGAGAAGGAGAAGGAGAAGGAGAAGGAGAAGGAGAAGGAGAAGGAGAAGGAGAAGGAGAAGGAGAAGGAGAAGGAGAAGGAGAAGGAAGGAGAAGGAGAAGGAGAAGGAGAAGGAGAAGGAGAAGGAGAAGGAGAAGGAAGTAGTAGTCTAGGCTCCTTTGAGACACAGAGACACAGTAAAGAAGTGAAACTTCGTAGAAGAGAGTTAGATTATTGTTAGTATGTTCTTGAAGGAAATAGTGAAATTCTCATCTTGAAGTCTCGCTCTTCCTTTCTTTCCTTTTCCTGGTCTTATAATTGAGAAGCTGAGAAGATGCATTTGCCACATATTCCCATCCTGACAGCCCTGAACAGGATCGAAAGCAATGGGCCAACTGATTACGGACTGACTAAATCCTCTGATATATGTGCTTAAATTAAATCAACTTTTTTTCCTTATAAGTCAATCTTCTTAGATATTATGCTATGGTAATATTCCTAAATAAAATCTAAGGCACTTGTCAATCTTTTGCCTTTCTCCCTTTTTCTTGTCTTAAATGAAAATTTTCTGTTAAACTGTAAGTTTACCATATTGATGTTAAAATTTTCCCCTCTTGTTTTTATTCTGCTAAACTTATTTAATGTATTCTTTTATCTAAAATATTGTTATTTTTCTTAGCTCTAACGTGAAAATTATTTTCCCATCTGGGGCTTCTTTATCTAGGTTCTAACCCTTAACTTTAATTAATTTAAAAATGCTTTTGTCCCCATCATAGAATGCAATAGTAATAATTGTGTTAAGTAGTTCTTTAATTGTTTTAACTTTCTAGAACACCATTTTATTTTATTTTATTTTATTTTAAGTATTGGTATCATTTTCATGGTTCTCTGTACATTCCAAAATGTTAGCTTTTTTTTTTTTTTTTTTTTTTTTTTACATTGGGAAAGCTTTGTTACCTGAACTCTGTGGTCAGTTATAGCCTGCAACATATGGGGTTGGAAGTCACTTCTACATCGGCCCAATTAGTACACATTATAGATTTCTAGAGGTATACAGTGTCTGTAACCTTCCCACTATTCAAACCATCCACAAGCAATTCCTTAACATACAGCCATGGCTGCAATCCACAAGCATTTCATTTACAAAAATGACAGTGTGTCAGGTTTGGCCCAGGGGCTGCAGGGTGCTAGCCACGTCTCTGAAGAATTTTCGATTCTGTTGTATTTATTTCAGGTTGCAGTCTATGCACTTGGACTCCACAGAAAACTGTGTTTTCCATCTGTGGGCAGAAGTGCAACTCTCCAGTCAATTGTCAGAGCATTTGTTATGCTGCCTGAGAACTACATGGATCTACACACAGAATTGGGGAATCACCCATCCAGGTCTCTGCTCCTGAATTCTCTTATATCCTTTTGTGTCTGGGATTTGTTTTCCATTTCCTCTGGCTGAAAATGTGGGGTTGTTATTGAAGCTTTGCTGAACTGTATTTCTATATTCCCTCTATGAATTGAGCCCATCCTTGGGGCAAAACTGTGAAAAACAAACAAATAAAAAATAAAAACAACTGTTGAAAGTTCAGTTTTGACTTCACTCCCAAATCCATCTGTGTCTTTCTTTTATACTTAAGCATCTCCCAGTATTTATTTATGTTGTGTTTGTGTTTAAGGGTTTGGCTATAATGACTATGGAGATGGGCCTTAGTAGGATGAAACCACTAAGGAAGATCCAGGTTCAGTGAACTTCCTTTTCATACACAGAGCCTTCGCTCTATATAGATCTTGGATACAGGGACTTCCTTCAGTTCTTCAGTGGTTTCCCATGACTGAAGAAAAGTTCTAGAATTATCAGACACGCTGAAATTTTCTTTAATTTTTTTTTTTTTGCTTCTAAGCAACTGATAGATGTTAGAATAAACTTAAAAGTCATCATCTCTTATCAACCTGTTGGACAAGTGATGTTTTGGAGATAAAATGACTCACCCATTTCTTCACAGTGACAATGGAGATCTGAGACTGAGAGGGGCACTTGGCATGAAGTTTTATGTATGGCATGCTATCTCCCTTGGTCTAATGGTATCTCCAGATGACAGACAGAACAGAAGAGATGAGTTTTCCTACGAAGGGTGTGTAAGTGAAATGGAAAAAAAAAAATCTGATTAGACATATAAAAAAGACTGGGCTTAAAGAAAAGTAATGAGACTTACTCTAGGCCATTAGGAACCCACCAAAACATAAAAGAAACCCGGCTTCTCACCAGGCCCTGTGCTAACCATAAGCTCCAGTTTTCTTTCCTAAAATTACATCGAGCCTTTAAAAATATTCTGTTGGTTTAAATAGATGGTGAAATCCCAAGAATAGATGTGGCAGAAGGCCATAATTAGAAGGAACCAAGAACTAGCAAAGAGATCAGGGACAAGGAAATACAACAGATGGACCATGGATGTATACAAAGTTAAAATAAGTGCAGCAAGTGACCCCAGTGTCTGGGGTGCAAGCTGTGGGTGTCTGGGTATATAAGGAAAGGAAACATTTTAGAGATGAGGGAAAGAAATGTGTTCTCAACTGTTCCAGTTCTTTGTTCCAGTCCTAGTTTGCTAGCAGGTGCTTTTGTTCTCGTCAGAGGAGGGGGTGCATGGAGCAAATATCATCAGGACATCATTATTTTTAAAGACCACGGTCATTTAAAAAATCAGGAATACTTAATAATCAGGATACTTGTATTAACCTCAGCCATATCTTTGGCTGAGATACATAATAATATCTGATAGAAAATATAACTGTTATCAAAATAGGTTAGCATGGTGCCAAATACTATGTGTGTCTATGGTGTATACCTGTTTTGCTTAGGGTACTTGTGTGGGGTGGGAGGATTGCATTGGGAGAATTACTTACAGATGTTTGCAATTTGGGACATATAAAAGAATGCATGATTTTTCTTAGTGAGCATGTAACTATAAAACTACTTTTACTGAAAATGAGAATATATAATACTGTTTTGAGTGTCTGTGTCAAGCACAGTTCTCAGTAGCTTTATATATATCATCTCATCCCTCATCTCTATGGGAGAAGTGCTATCTTTATTTCCCATTTTAATGCCAAGGAAACTGAGCTATAGAGATGTGGGTAATTTGTCCAAAGTCATCCAACATATTGATCATAAAAGCAAGACTTTTTTAGCCACTAACTTTTTTTGCAGCAGATCTCAGTGTTGCTGCATATTAGAACTATGTTCAATGCTTTAAAAAATATGTGCAATTAAATCATGACCCAGGCATGCATGCATGTACTCTACGTTTAGTTTTTACAGCTCCCCCCCAGAGTAACTTCAATGTGCAGCCAAGGTTTAGAAAGACAACTTCACTGACTTCTGTACAAGAAGGTGCAGAGAAACGAAGTTTTGGACTTAGTGGAAAAAGGGCAAGATGTTTACGAGTTAACCAAATTCACTTTTACTGGAACGGACTATGAAAGGCACTAATTACAACTGCCTACACCCTGTGGAAAACATCATTTGGAAAGCAGAGAGGAATGTAAATGAAGAGAGCACAAGTGAAGGAAAGAAGGCTTAACTTTACCCAGATTTCATTTAGGATAAAAGGTCAGGATCTTGTTGCCCCAGCAAGCTCAGCTGATATAGGCATTACTGAAGAGCAGAGACAAAAGAGATCTAAGGTCCCCACATCTGCATCTGAGCCCCAATAGAGCTCTGGGTCTAAATAGAAGTAGAATTGTGTTTGACTAAAGGAGTCCTAATCTATGCTTGTTCCTCCCATCACTGACCTATTGTTGCCTTGGGTCAGGTCCATCATGTGTGGTGGTCTGTTGTGTTGTAGAATTGGGTTCAGTCTTCCTGGGAGGTTCTTTCTCTCTCTGGCTGGTACCAAGGACTTTCCTTTCCCTCTAGCATAAACTTCCCAGAGATATTTCGATTTTCTTAGACCTATTGTTTTAAGAGTCTAATAGCCAAATGATATGATGTGTTTATAAGAAGATAAAGAGAGGAGGGATATGTTCTGTTGGGTGTGTGGTGAGGTATGGGGGAAGGAGGTGCCTTGGCTTGCCCATGCTGAGGCATCCCTTTCACCTGAGGGACCAGACCAGTATAGTATAGAATTATTCAGTTTATTCAGGGGAGTAGGGATAGGGGTAGTTGGCAGACAGGATAGTAGAAAGAGAGAGAGAGAGAGAGAGAGAGACAGAGAGAGAGAGAGAGAGAGAGAGAGAGAGAGGACGGGGCAAGCAGCCCCATTCATAGTGAGCTATTGCCAGGTAACTGTAGGGCAGAGCTTAGACAGAATGCTAACAGGATGAGTTGCATGCATTTATCTCTATTTACAATAGTTTCTCACATGCCAGGATGGCTACAAAGTCTAGACAGAGCCTCTGGGGCTCTATTGGCCCTACTGTTGATATGTTTACCCATTTCACCTCTTTGTTACAGCATTACACAACTGAGAAAAGGTGTTAAGTAGACATTGGAATCCAATGTCCCTTAGAATACGGTTGTGAGAACAAACTGGGCTCCTCAGAGAAAGCCACTGACAATGGGCCTTTCGTCAATGATGACCCTGAACTAGGGGGGATGGTTCCAGAGGCGAATCGATTTCTGGAACACCTGGTCAGAGGAGATAATGGAGCCCCAGCAGAGCTGGTTTGTGAAATTCTTCAAGGTCTCAGCAAATATAATGAAACTAGCATAGTAATCAATCAACATTGTATTAATATCACTTCTTGGTCCCTACCAATCATATTAGAAATTACCTAACCCTTCTAGAAAATTCCCCTAGTCCTGAATAAAAAGGGGGCCTGTGAGCCCCTTTGGATGAATGCATGCTGGTTATTTCTGCAGATTAAACACTCTTTGCTTTCGCATACTCTTTGAGTCTGGGGCCTTCCTTCAATGATTCTTGAACCCTAACATTTCTAAGAGTTGGTGTTTATACCTGTGACCCAGCATGGCCTTTATTTTGTTTTTATTCTGAATGAAATATGAATGGAAACTTCATGAGAGCAAGAAACATGTCCGTTCCTTTAATTGCATGCCCACTGCTGAGTTTAATGACCCATGCAAATGCATGGAGTGATCTTGGTATTCTTGAAACTACAGCTATGCTTTATGCATCTGCATTTCTCATGGCTTTTAACTCTGCGACTGGCTTAGAGACTGTTCATCAGTTTTCTGAATTTTGAATTTCACCAAAAGAAAAAAAAATAATTCAAGTTTAAATTGTACTGAAGTTCAGCATCTCTCTATCATCTGGTTCACTGGCCCTTGCCACTTACATGGATAATTGAGACAGAAGTTGTAAGTAAATCATTTTAATAGCTCAGTCTATCTACAGCCGTTTATCCATCATAATACGTGCTCGATCCATTCTTTGCTTTCCATGAGGTTATACGATTGCTTACCTAAAGTCAGAATTTCTCAGCATGGCTTCACTGCAGTTTCTAGCTCTACCCCAACCAAATGTAGCTGCCTAGGAAGGAAAGATTCTGTTCATAAGGATTTCAGGTTAATCGAGTCAGCTGAAGTTAAGAATAATAACAGATATGTTGAAGTATGCTCTTGCATCCCTGTTTTTATTTTCATCTTCTCCCTTTCGGTACTGTATGGGCTAGTTAATCCTTCTGCTCACATTGAATTGATTCTCCAGCAAGTTCAGGAGCCAGCTTCATTAGCAAATAACAAAGGGCATCCTTGGTGTGTATTTGCAGCTTCCAACTAGTTATTCTGAGATCCAGCTGTTTGTTTTAAGCATTTGCTCAGAGTCATTTTAGTGACTTAAAGTCTATGATTAAAAGCTTGCACTGTGAGGACCTGAGAAATATTGAAAGAAAATTAGGGCCATCACAGGGATGGGATGGGAGTTCAAGGCACAATACAGTTTTTTAATGGAATCATAGTCCCCTGCAACTCATAAGGCTTTGCTTTAAGCTTTCAGACTGGAGGACAAAGTCCCCTGGAGCACAAAGAACAGGTAAAGTAAGCAAGCTGCAATGTAATCTCCTTGATCTCCAAATACAAGAGAAGAGAGGGTAAGTATGCCCAGTTTCAAGTGCAGAATCTGAGATCTCAGGGAAATATTCTAGCTGATGTGGATGGACATGAATATCCTTCATGCTGGAATGTAAAGGGATTACTTATGCTGCTCTAAACCACTCAGGAGGCACAAGTCTAGACATAACAGTTGCTGTCTGGTAGACCTAAGTGCCTTGGTATCAATCACAGGAATACATGGAAGTGATTTCTTTTTTTCTACCCAGCTAAGTTATGTATAAAAATCCAATTCTCTGAATACTTTAAGGCGAATCCCTCCATCCTATGTGCAAGGTTGACTTGGCAAAAGCCACAGTTGGCAAGCTTGTTTTCCCAGTGTAAATTCCAGTAGAGGAACTAGAGCTGAGAGTGTTCCTGACAAGGGCAATGGTAGACACGTCACTGACCCATAATGCTGTAAGGCTCGAAGTGAGGAAGTGAGTCTTAACTACCCGGAAGACCCCCATCTGTACCTCCCCCCAAGAGAGACACGAAAATGAAGTTCAATGCAAACGCAAGAAGTTTATTTTTCTGGTGCGTTGGGGTCAACTCTCAATCAGCCCCTCATGGCAAATGGCTAGAAGGTGACCCCAAATGGCTATAACAAGCAGTTTTTATACATTTTTTAGTGGTACAGGTTACATCAGTGAGGTTACAGTTTAAACATATTGGCTAAGCATATTGACCTTTGAATCTATTGACTAGCAAGCATATGACATGCATTCGGACTCTATCTGTGACCAGAGGGTCAGGTGACTATCAGTCAGAACATTTTCCAGTTTTTCAAGAATATCCCTGCTCCTCCCGAGAAGAGAGTGGGTAGAGAATGGAATTCGGCCTTACCTTGACCCAAGGTTGGCCTAACCTTGACTCAAGACTTGGTCTAGTCTTGACCTGAGGCAGTGGGTGTAAGGCTGGTAGAAGCCCCTGGAATCCTTCATTCCCCTCTTCTTTTTGTACAAGCTCCAATCTTGGAGTTATGCTTGGGGGTCTCTGGGGACTAACTCATATTCTTCATGTCCTGTTCTCAGGGTCTCATATTATTGGTGTAGGACCATCAGTTGTACTACACCTATTCTCTCTTTTATAAAGGTTATGAGTTTGTTCAATAGGCAGGGGCCAAAAGTAAACAATAGCAGAACAATTAGGGGTCTTAACAAGGTAGATGAGGGTGGTTAGCCAAGAGAACGAGTTAAACCAAGATTCAAACCAGATCTGACTCTGTTCTCAGTCCCCCCACCCCGAGTTTGGTTAGCCGTTCTGTCACCTTGGTCATCATACCACAATTTGTACAACCTGAGTCCCCAGGTTTTTCTCTTTAGCCATCTCATTGCTTCTTTGCCTTTCTGAGTGAATCTGATTATTATTGGATTATTGGTGGCATTTGCGCAAAAGGTATCCCAATATCCTAGGTCTCCCTGGTTGGGTCCCTCAGTAGCGTAATTTCTTTTTACCACGATCAAGTCCCAAGAGGAGGTGGGGTTCCAGTAGGTGTCTTCTTATAGTCTTGCATCCCCAGGCAGGGCAATACAATTGGTCTGGACCCCTGCATCGGTGAACGTCTGCCCAGTTTCTTCCATCTCCAGGGCAAATGTAAGTGGAGGTCTCCTGCAGGT
Source organism: Rattus rattus (assembly GCF_011064425.1). Classification (NCBI taxonomy): domain Eukaryota; kingdom Metazoa; phylum Chordata; class Mammalia; order Rodentia; family Muridae; genus Rattus; species Rattus rattus. The sequence goes on along the minus strand of NC_046161.1, from coordinate 29,104,446 downwards.
GATACCTCTGTGCAAAGAAAACACATCCCATCCCTCTTTCTCCCATATGGGCAGTTTGCTTCCTCCAGCATACCCGTCATAGGTGGGGATGTCCCATGAGTCAAGTTCTGCTGCCAATTGCTACAGGTTAGGCCACCAGGTGTTGAGGGGTTTGGAGGCCATCAAGCAGGCGACCTCATCTCAAGTTCCAGTAGAAACCACAGTCCATGTTAGACAGACCAGTACATGTGGGCAGCAGGAGTGCCCAGGGACTGGGACATCTGTAGGTTTCACATGGGACACATGCAACAAAGCCACAATATTGTCCACCTTGAGGATGTAGGAATGGTTAACAGTACCAGGAAGGGTGCCTCCCACTGGAGCTTTATCAACTGTGCCCAATGCCTCTGGACATAGACCCAGTCACAAGTCTGGAAATGGTGAGGAGTCTCTGGCCTTCCTGGAGGATATAAGGCAGACAATTTGGGCCAAATCTCATGTTGTATTGACTAAAAGGCTTGGAGCCTCAAGAAGAGTTGGGATATCTCCAGGAAGGGCCCAGTGGACACCAAGGGAGTCCAACAGGATTTCAAAAGGGGTCAGGTTAAAATGGTAGGGGGTGTTCCAGGCTCAGAACAGGGCCAGGGGAAGAAGTACCACCCAGTTAACACCAGTCTCCAAGGTCAATTTAATTAAGGTCTATTTTAAGGTTCTGTTCATTCTCTCTACCTGCCCTGAGCTCTGGGGACAGTATGCACAATGGAGCTTCAAATTAGTCCCCAATATCTTTGCTAATCCCTTACTTACCTTAGAAACAAAAGCAGGACTATTGTCTGATCCAATTAACTTGGGCACTCCAAACCTTTGGAAAAATTTCTTCTAATATCTTCTTGGATTCCACAGTAACTATGTCCTGGTTGGTGGAGAAAGCCTCAACCCATCCAGACAAAGTATCCACAAACACTAGGAGGTATTTATAACCCCATTTTCCTGACTTAACTTCTGTGAAATTGACCTCCTAATATACCCCAGGTCATTCTCCCCTAGGTCTCTTGCCCTGTTTGTTCTTGGCTGGGTAAGCATACACTTGCTGACATACCTTACACTGTTCTCTCTGGCTAAAATCCTAAGGTCTGTTACATATATCTTGACTGCTTGGATGAGCTTCTTTTCCCCTGAATGAGTCCATTTGTGCATTTGGCCAAGTGAGTCTTTTGTTTATTTTCTGGGGAGTATAGTTTTCCCTTCTGGAGCATGCCATTGTCCTTCCTATTCTAAGCAATAGGTGGTGGGGTGGCTAGCAATTTGGGCCTTTTCTTCTCTTGTACATTCTAAGTGAGCCATTCCTTAGTCCAATCCCAGTTTCCAGGGAGTGTCTCTTGCAGGCCCATAACCAGGATAGGCTCCTGCTTGAGCCACTTGATCTGCCTGGTTATTGCTACCCGCCATTGAGTCTCTCCTAATGTCCTGGGCAATGAATAATACAGTTGCTGGCTTTATCAGGGCATCCAAGAGAGCTGAGCTAAGATTTCCTGTTTTTCATTTCTTTTCCCTCTGATGTGAGCAGTCCTCTCTCTTTTGATATATAGCCCCCTGGATGTGGGCTGTGACAAAGGCCATCAATGTAGATGTTAATTTTCTTACAGGCCCCAAGTTCCAAGGAATATTAGCTCCACCTCCTGTACCAGAGTGCCAGAGGGTAGAGGTGCAGCCAACTCAGGTGACATTTGTGCCATCTACCATGGCTCGGTCAGAGAGGTCTTTCCTCCAACCATGGGCTTCTGCCAGTATTTGACACTCCTGCTGTAGTGGCTCCAGGTCAGGATCATCGGGCAGCAAGGTGGCAGAATTGAGCCCAAGCAGAGGAGAATCTAGTCCATGTCAGCTGACTGGTGGTCCCAACTTCTGGGTCTTTCTATTCAAAGGTGAAGTACTTTTAACTTTGGGGTGTCAAGGTAAGACAGAAGAAAGCATCTTTCAAGTCTTAAACTGTATACCAAATTCTGGAAGGTGACAAAGAACACAACAGTGTGTAGGGGTTAGGCATAGTAGGGTGGATGTGAGCCACCCTACCATGGTTTACCTCTCTTAAGTCCTGGACTGGGCGACAATCATTATTGCCCAGCTTCTTATATGGCAGGAACTGAGTATTCCAGGCTGAACAGCACTTAGCAACAACCAAAGCTGGAGGAGCCAGGAGATGTGTGGCTTGATTCCTATCCATGCCTCCCCTAACATCAGGTACTGGCGCACCAAGGCAGGATCAGCCTGGGTCTTAAAATCCGCATACACAGCCTGCAGATACATATGACCTAGCCCAGCGATTTCAGTCCAAGCAAGAGGAAACCTTTCCAGCCACCAAGCAATATCCTCTGTCTCTTGGATATTGGTCTCAAATAATTTGTATTTTTCCTCCAGCCTAATAGTAAGGATCTGGACAGGTTCTTCAGCAGAACCCCTCAATTAAGGGCCCTCAGGAAGAAGGTGGATCTGAGCCCCCATCTTGGATAACAATCTCTCCTGAGCAAGGGATAGGAGCAGTCAGGGATAACCATCAACAAGTGGGATACCTGGTCTACTCCCAGGTCCACAATTCTTCAGGTAGTCCATGAATATTGTTTAGTACCAGTGGCCCCTTGGACCCGTGATTTTTTTTTCCTGGAGTCTGGCCCAGCTTGGAGGAGGACCAAGTGCTGGGCCCCAGCATTCACTAAGAATTGGGTGGGTTTCCCTTCTACTTGCAAGGTTACCCTGGGCTCGGGAAGGAGTCTAAACCCTGTCCTCACTACTCTTTGTCTTCCCCCAGGACTAACACCTTCACCATTTGAGGGTGCTTTTCCCAAGGCCTGAGATTTCCTGCACCTGGCTTCCATTTTTTGGGAAATCTCTGGGCCAGTGGTCCCTCTCCTCAAAATATGAACACTGGTCCTCTTCAAGGGGTTTTGTGTTTCTCTTTGGTTGGAGTCTATCTTCTCTGCTTTCCCTAAGTACTGTAGCCAAGATTCTCTGTAAATTCCTTTTCTGTTGTTTTGCTTTTTTCATCTCCCTTTCATCTTCCTTTCTCTTCCTCTGCTCCTTCTCTTTCTCCCTGTAATGGTGGACTTTCTCAGCAACTTGCACTAAATTCCTCAATGACTTATCCTGCAGTTCCTCTAGCCTGGTCTATAAAAGGCATAGTCAGAGTAGTTTTGTGCTCCTTGCTGCTGGGGCCTTAGGGTGTATATCAGTGGAATGCCTCCATGAGCAGCTCTAGAAAGGCTGAAGGCAACTCATCTGGTCTCTGCTTAACCTCACGTACCTTGGTCAAATTGGTGGGTCATTCTGCAACCCCCTTGAGACCTGCCAACAAAGTCTGGTGGTAGACATTCAGGTACTTTTTACCTCCTGGCCTTTAAAGCCCCAGTCAGGTCTAGTCAGGGGAAATCTGTTGTCGATGACAGCCTGGTCAATTGATGGTGCCCCCACGTCTGAGGGGACATTCTTTCTGGCTTCCTGCATTATCCTCTCTTGCTGTTCAATCATGAAGAGCGCTCTCGTGCATTGTTAGATATCATCCCAGGTGGGCTGATGAGTAAATAAAACAGTCTGAGATTAATCAGCCCCTTAGTGTTATCTGAAAAGTGGGGTGTTGGACCTTCCAATTGTACAAGTTGGCTGAAAAGAAAGGCCAGTGTTGCATGTCCTGATTGTAATCCTCATCTATGGGCCTATAGGCTCAGAGTGGGAGGGCCACTGTTGTATACTGTGAAGTGGCCCTTTTGCTCCAGATCCCATGTCCAGTCCCTGTTCTGAGGGTCATTCTCCACCATCCCCCCTTTGCTGTGGCCAGAGGAAGGGGTGGGTAAAGGGATGCTGAATGAAGGTTCAAGGGTGATCCTTGAGGAGGGCCATGGGAACTGGGGCCATGATAAGTAGGTGATGGTGTGGAGGATCCATCAGTATCAGATCCGCTGTGGAAAGGTCCTGGAGGATGTTGTTCTTTACAGACTCATTGGTCTCTACAGGATTCTTCTCTTTCATGGCCAACACATGCAAGAATCTTGGAGACAAAAAACTTTTATCCAGTAGGGTTCATGGGCGTGGGGAGTCCTCTACTAAATCCTTTCAGGTAACCACATAGGGCAATTGGTCTGGATGCCCAAAGGATCTTTCCTTTACTGCTTTGATCACCTGCAAATCAAGGGACCCGACATGTGGCCATCCTACTCCAAAAGTGGGCCATTCGAAGGAGCAGAGAGTAACTAATCTGCCCTTCTTTACTACAACTGACAAGTTCTCTCCTCTTTCCCCAATTCCCTTCAGTGGTTAACTAGGATGTTTAACGGGATATATTCAGTCTGTCCCATGACCATAAACAGTATGAGTCAAAATTCAAGTCTAAGAACACAGAGAAAGATAATCAACACAGACAGTTCACCCTACCACAGGCGCTGAGCAAGTATCCTGCCGATTCTGAAGTCCAAAACCAAAGAGAAAGACAACCAACTCACAGACAGCTTGCCCCTGCTATGGGCACAGAAATCAGGTAATCAGGCAACTCGGCCAGCTCCTGCTGGCATCTAGTCTAACAGGTTCCAAAAGGAGCAGAATCATCCCGACTCCCTCTGGGGTATAGGGAGGTGGGGGCTGAAGGGTCCTCTAGACTCCCCACAGTCACAACCTTAAGGCACGTCTGCCAGCCATAATTTGACTGCACCAGAGGCTCTCTAAGTCTTACAGATGCTCAAGAGCAAACCAAAACCAAGGTAGACAACATGGATACAGACAACAAGGATACAGACAACCGTGGTACCTGACAGCAAGCTTGCACTGTTCTTCTGACCACCTTTCTTTCTGACCTCATAAGGGGTTTGGCTTCCCAGCCAATGCACCAAATATAAGGCTCAAAGTGAGTCTTAACTACCGGGAGTCCCCCTAAGTAAGACACAGGAACGGAGTTCAATGCACACACAAGAGGTTTATTTTTCCGGAGCATCGGGGTTGACCCTCAATCAGCCTCTTGTAGTGAGTGACTAGAAACTGACGCAGAATGGCAGTTTTTATACTTTTTAGGGGTACAGGTTACATCAGCAAGGTTACAGTTTAAACTTATTGGCTAAGCATATTGACTTTTGAGTCTATTGGCTAGCAAGCTTACGACATTCCTTAGAACTCTATCTGGGACCAGAGGGTCAGGTGACTATCAGTCATTCTGCAGTTTTTGAAGAATGTCCTTGTTCCTCCCTAGAAGAGAGTGGGTGGAGAATGGAACTTGTCCTAGCCTTGACCCAAGGTGGTACTTGGCCTAGTCTTGACCTGAGGAGGTGGGTGTAAGGCTGGTGAAAGACCCTAGGGTCCTTCAATGCCACTGCTTAACATCTCAAAATAAAGATGGTGGATCTTCTTCTATATTAAAAGCATCTTGCTTCCACCCCACCCTACTTCTTCACCCTGTCCTAGAAATTATACAGGATAAATGGCTTGAAACATCTTTATGACAATCTCTTAAGGCAAAAACTCCTTGACCAGATATTAGAAACTTTCCTGAATGGGAGAAAGAATCACAGTCCTTTTAAATTTGAATAGAGCCAAGCAAAGTCCAACCCGTCCTGTTCTTTGCTGTGTTCCCTGACTACTTTCTACTTCCCATCTCCCTCTAGCCTTCCAAGACTCTAGGAAATGCCCCAGAGAGGGAAAGGCTCCACTGCTAGTCTCTGATTATAAATTACTTTCCTTAGCAGGAGCCTTATCACATGGTGGAATAGGAGACATTAAGGAGATAAACATGTCCAGATAAGAAATGCAAGGCTAGAGATTTGCCCTGGGGACACAGAAGTTCCAGCTTGACATCTACTTTGTGTAAAACTGTTTTGTTGCTGTGTGGAGCTTGCCCTGCCTCCACACCCCCAAGGAAGCAGTTACCTCGGTAAGCAACCTGATAGACAATTCTGTGTGCACTGAATAAGATCAGAGTCTGGGTAAATATGTATTGCAGTGACAGGATAGCTGGATTTGTTTGTTTGTTTGGCTTTGTTTTCTGTTTGTGCTTAAATGTCATCTCTTACCAGCATGACTTGCCAGCTACCTTGGCAGTAACTACTTTAGGCTTACCTACCTCATTCCTAGAGGGGCCATGTCTTCCAGTGCTCAAGCCTAAAGAAGATTAACTATTAAACAGCAAGACCGACAATTTCATCAGATTATGAGGCTTCTGAAACCCTGAGGATTATGGTTCCCAGCATTCTCTACTGCATTGTTAAGGATTACGGAAAAGCAGTCTCCATTCTCTCTTTGCTTCAGTACGTCTTTTCTGTAAAGGATGTTGTAATTAAGGCATGTAGGGTATTGGTGGTAGATGTTGGGGGTGAAAGAGGAAGAGGGGGTACCATTCTGAGATTCTATATATTTCACATCTTAGCTTTCCTAATCTCTCCTTGCAATAATAAATTGATTTATCACAAAATTATTTCTGTGTATAGGTCTTTAGTAATATGTATGGATATGAAAATACGTATTACAAATATATGAATATATGTATACATGTCTACAGTTGTTAAGTATGTATTTGTACATGTGAGAAAAATATGTGCCATACTATTCTCTTATTACAACAATGCAAAATCATTACAGGAACTTGATAGCCAACATTTTGGTATGTATCCTTTTAACATTCCATTTTCTTAAGTAGCTACACTGAATTTCTTGTTAGGAACCATAAATTGGAGGATCAGGATATGTGGAGCAATGATCCATGCACAGAGCACCATGTTTCAGCTGCTACCAGGTGCCTTCAGTCATCCAGGGTTAGTGACTTAGTTTTCTTTAAATATTGTAGTTGGCCTTGGTCATGCTATCCCTATACCAGTTTTATGAACCATCCCACTCTCTGCTCTCTGATTTCTGGGTTGGGGAAACTCTATGTCAGTCTTTCTTCTACCCCTGGGGCCTCTGGGCATGTCTGGTAGTCAGTTTGGTGATGCACCACGTATTTCTGTGAAACAAAACAAAATACTGGTTGTCCTTGGCCTGTAGTGTCAGTACAGTATGGAGCACATGACAAATCCCTTGAGAGACCAGGGTCTTTCACACAAAACTTATTTCACTCAAGATGATTCTAGTAAAAAGGTCAGCTCTATGTGTATTGACTCCTCAGGAGAAAAGGAAAGACTGAGTTTTCATTTTACCTTGGCCTTGCATTATCCAATCAGCTTGTGCCCTTTCTTCACCATTTCTAAAGTATTACTGTTTTCCATAGTCCATATAGCCATGTGTGTTGGAAAACACTGACCCTGACTGATCCTGTAAGAGCAGCTTTCATTTGTGCCTTGTTTTTCCCATATTTACAAGTATTAGCATAGATTTTTGGCACAATGAGGATCAGAGGGATTAAAGAGGGGATTTGGTAAGATTTTTTTTTCCTTAAAATGCACCCACAGGAAAAGAAAGACCTTTGTCTCCTCTTATCTTGAATGTAATTAAACTGAAATCATATGCTTGGACCTGAGGAGGCCACAGTGACTATAGAGAGAGGACAACATCACCTGGGAAGACAGAGCTGAGTGATGCAAAGAAGCTGATTATGGACAATGGCTCAACTCGCTCCGCACTTGCACTATTGACATGTAAGGCGTCCTGTTTAGGGGCTTCTTTTGCTTACAGCAACTCATAACGCCCCACTTTCCTCTGCCTTTTTATTTCTGCACTGTCATCTCTACCATTTTTTCCTGTTGAAAGCTGAATCCTCAGGTAAGCTCATGAAAAATTACAAAAGACACAGGATGTGTATTTTTGTTTTGATTTTGAATAATCGGAAGCCTCAGATCTAGAAAACTGCCAGATATTCATGTTTTTTAAAAAGCAGAGATCTCTTTTGCATGCCTTTACTTCTTATTCATAGAAACCAATGTAAAACATAAAGCAAATGTTTGATGTTTGACTGTATACCTTTCACAGAAATAAATCTCTAAAGGAAAAAACAGGACCAATCATGGCATGGGCAGAGACTGGTTGAGAGTGAGCACTCCATAGTTACATGTAGTATTTGTCATCTCTACTTCTCCTTTGTAAAAGACAGAATAGAATGTTTATATTATTAAATAAGCATTGTTATAGAGTGATGTGGCTTGGGATCTTGCAAAAACATGAACACCATCATTTACAGAGCCAAGTTGATAAAGGTAGAGAGATAGAGATATGTAGATAATAAATATATAGACATCATATAGATATGGTATAAACATAAAGATATTATATCAATGTGGATATATAATAAATTGAGTTTTTTGGAGAATAGAAATGATGTATTTTTTTCTATTGTATACACTCAGAATACTTCATCACATTCTTAGTATATATTAAATGTTTAAAATAGTCTTTGTTTCTTAGTAACACTAGATACAAACAACTTTTGAACAGAATCAATGGGTTTGTTTCATAGTGCCACAAAGTATTAGATCCAGCAGGTTGCCATTACTGTTAATGTAATGGATACTTATTTAACACCTGCTTTATTCCAGATATGTTTTTAGATTCTGGAAATATACTTAAACATAATACAGATAAGGTCTCTGAACTCAAGAAACTTATAAACTGGACACATTATATTATTATATTATTCATTATACTTTCACTAGACAAAGAAATAATGAAGACAATATCATCTCAAATTTACATAGTGATAAAATCAAGAACACAAATGTTTGGGAATATCTATATACCAGTGAGAATCATCCTATCAGTGCCATGAGATTGAAGAAAAATCCAGGTTGGAACAGAGTACAAACTAAGGCTTTAGGCATCAACAATACTAGTGACAACCCATGGTTTGAGACCAAAGGAGTAAATAGGTGGTAAGGACAACAGTGATGTCATCTAATTTGGGATATGATTTGTCTAAAGTAATATCAGAAGCTTCAAACATTCCTGGATCTGGCCACAATAGTTTCTGTCTGTTCAGTTCTCTGCTACTCTAATGGTTTTATATATTATTAATATGCTTTGGGAAACAGTGTGGGAACAGATCAGGATCACTCAGAGGTCACCATAGCACTACAACTCAATATGGCTTAAGTCCTCAAGATGGCTGAAGTCATGCTGAGCCAAATGCTTATAATGACTAAGGCAAAGGAGAAGAGGAACAATAAAACTCTGAGTGTTTCCCTGAAGTATGAAGACAGCGCTGATCTATATGGATGGACAAGTCACCAACTGTGGTGGCAAAAATAGAGCCCTGAGCATTTGTGTGCTAAGACATGGCAACTTCAGTAAATGAAATATGAGATGGACAATGGGTGAGTACCAGATACAGGTGGGCAGAGAGTGTTAGAGGTTAATAGCATAGGTCTCAGATAAAATGGTATGCCTTGAGGAAAACTGAAAGAATTGTTTGGAGGTGGGGAGTACAAGATGCCCTTCTAAGAATCATTGGGTCATTGTTTGTGACTTTAACCATGGAAGTAGCGATTATAGGTTAAAAAAAAAAAACCTTCATGTAAGGACAAGAAATAAAGAAGGTATTTGACTTTGATTGTGGAGTCATTTGATTGGAATAAAAGGTGTCTAGATAGATAATCGTAATTCTGGGTTTGTCTATGGGGTATTTCCAGAGAGGATGAACTAAGGAGAAAGAGCCCCTCCCCCACACCAAATGTGGACTGCACTTCCTATAACATGGGGATTCTGACAGACAAAAAGAGGTGAAAAAAAAAAAAACTTAGTGAAGGGAGTTCTCCTCATAAAGGAGTGACACTTCTGGAACTGAGGTAAAGTAAATCAAATCATTTCTCCTCTATGTTGGATTTATGTTTTGGATTTGCTTCCTGTTTTACAGGTCAGTGGCAAGAAAAGTCATTAAAATGCATTCTAAGAGCTAATTTGGAAGGTTCGAGATACATTGGTTATAGATGTTTGGCCTATAACTGTTGGGCATGGAGGCTAAGATCCATGGGTTTCTGATGTGTGCAATTAGGCGGCTTCTTTCTGAACAGAATATCTAGAAACGAGTTAAATCAAGGGAGGTCTGAAGAGGCTAAACACACTGGCTCAAATTTCCAACTCACTGATAAGTCTACATATGGCTTGAATTTATCTATGTTGCCTTGAAAAGCAGAGATATCATGTGTGTCTCCTGACAATACAGAGGAATTCAGAAATGTGAAGTCCAATTCCTCACATTTCACTAAGTATGTATACACAGTTAAGTTCTATAATTTCCCAACCTGCAGCAATAACAAATTAAACTAAAGGAGTCTAGAGTCTGGCCCTGTGAGGAATGCAGCTGGGGAATTGGTTAACTGAGCTCTGGAGTATATATTTTTCTTTCTATTCATTTATTTCTCCTGAAAAGCAAATATTCATGATTTTTGATTTAACAATGAGCAAAGTTGTATTTTTATTCCAGCTACAAATATTGGTCACATGACCTAAATACCTTACTTTCTCTTAACAGAGTTTCTCAAGTGGAAATTGAGATAACAGCTACCATAGGATAGTTATTGTGAACATTGAGTAGCTCAGTGCCTGAGAGACAATGAACATTCAACAGACCTCAGCTGTTTATTATTAAATGGGAGTAGTGCTACTGATTTACTCACTAAGGTTTTTGCAAATGTGTGATATTTCCCTGTGCTTTAATATTGAAGTCACTAAAGCCTCAGTGAGTACTGATGAAATACATTGTCTCTGGTGCTTAATGAGCTCTTCGGGTGAAACGAGAATCCCATCTGAAACAGGCTAGGAGACCTCAGCCATATGTCAGTCTAGTGAATGAAGCTAAGCTTCTGATTTTACTCTGGTAACTTAATACCACTGATTATAAATGTGAAAATTACCAATTGTTTGCCAACTAAGCAAAAATATTATTTTCCTGTATTTTGAAAATAAAATCCAACATGTTACTTCCTTGAATTATTTATCCATGGCTCAAGATACAGTATATTTTTACAACTTAAACCAATGATGGTGGTCCAAAGGGGCTCAGCAGACATTTATTTTCAGAGAAATAATAATAATAATGAATAAACTAGGCAGGGTGATAAGACACAGAGAGTACTAATGGATCAAACAGTACAAGTAAAACCTGTATAATGATAACACCAGTTGACATGACAACTACAATGTGACAAATCTCAATAGGTTTTATTCTTAGATAAAATGCCACAAGTAGTTGACAGCTGTTTAGAGGAAGAGAATCAGTCTTATCCAGGGACAGGCCCCCTGACTGGTTATCCAATATCAAATGGTCACCTTTAAACACATATACATAGGAACAACACTAAATAGATTCATTTGAATTGTATGCATATACATGCACACACACACACACACACACATATATATATGTAATTTGATAGGGAACAGGGAGATACATAGGGAGTTTGGTGGAGAGACAGATGACAATAATGAAAGCACAGTAGTTATATACAAAATTCTCAAAAATTAAATAAAATATACAAACAAAGTGCTGTGAAATTTTCTTTTGCTACCTACTCCTACCAGCCCACCCATACTCAGCTAGGAAATCTTGTCTTTCTATCATATAAACTGTACCTCCAGTGTTGATGTTTTTCTCAAGAAAAATGGTTGCTTTCCAACTAGACCCCCCACCACCAAAAAAAAAAAAGATCCTATTGCTGTCCCTGTCATCCTGACTCCCATTATTGTTCTGAAAAGGATTCCTGGAGAGAATGCTTTGTATCATAAAATAATGTGCAATTAGATCAGGACATGACCAGGCTGCATATTAATATTTTCCTGTATTGAGTTATGCACAGAAACCTCCAGAAAAAGCTGCTCGATTGTTCAGTGGATACAACACTGGGACTTACTGTGATTACACATAGGAAACATGGTGGTTGACTATACAGACATGGTCCCTGTCTTACCTTGTTACAAACCAATTAAGGTATATAGTTATTCTTTACTTTGAATTTTTGAGACAAAGTTTCATACTACTCCTGATTGGCCTCAGATTGGTTATATTGATCTTAGCTCTACGTGCCAAGTATTAGGTGTCATCATACATAAAAGTATCTCAATTTTAGTAATTGAACTCTCAGCTATCCCAGGGGGAACCTCCGTTCTTCTCACATCTCTCAACCCACCCTCATCAGATCTGTGGATCCTGAAGCATAAAAGTAAGTTTCCCTTTCCATGCCCATCTTCCCTGCTTACGGAGTCCTGTAGAGCAAGCCAAGCTGCCCTTAGCAGCCTGAAATCTCATGGGGACTTCCATTCTCCCTGCACCTCTTTACGTACCTTCATCAGACCTGTGGATCTTGAATCACACAGGTGAACTTCTGTTTCCCCACTCATCTTCCATGCTTGCTGAGTCCTCTGGAGCGAGTCAAGCTTCCCTGAACAGTCTGCTATTTCATGGGGACCTCCATTGTTCCCCAACCTCTCTACCCACCTTCATCAGACCTGCTGAGCCTGGAAAAGTACGCTTCCATTCCCACACCCATCTTCCCTGCTTGCTGAGTTCACTGGGCACTCCAAGCTGCCTAAGCAGACTCTAAGCTCAAGCAGACCTCCATTCTCCTGCCACCTCTCTTATGTGGCTCCTAAAACATACAGACCTGTGGATTCTGAATCATATAGACCTGCAGATCCAGAACTATACAAACGAACAGATGCCTGCCATACCAGGTCAATCTAGGTTAACCTCCTTTCCTGTACCTACTACAACAGGATCATCCAGGGACCAAACCCATCTACGTGACTAAAGGCCCTTGTAAGAACATTGTCAACAAGAGCCAGGGCAATATGACACCATCACAACACAACTACAGCAAGCTTTAGATATCGTAACACAACTGAAGCACAAGAAAATGATCTTAAATACAATCATATAAAGATAATAAAGGCCTATAAATAGGAAATAAATCCCTTAAAGATATACAGGAAAATGCGATATAACAGATAGAGGTCTTTACAAAGAAAACAAATAAAACCCTTAAAGGTATACAAAAAATACAATTAAACAGGTTAAGGAAATAAATAAAACTGGTCAAGACCTGGAAGTAGAATAGAAGCAGTAAAGAAAACACAAACTGAAAAAAATCCAGAATATGGAAACTCAGGGAAGAGAACAGGAACAACATAGGCAAGCCTCACTGATAGAATACAGGAGATGGAAAAGAGAATCTCAAGAGTAGAAGATTTAATAGAAGTTGATGCATTAGTCAAAGAAAATGTTAAGTCTAAAAATTCTCTGACACAAAACATCCAGGAAATCTGGGATACCAGGAAAAGGCCATGCCTAAGAATAATAGGAATAGAAAAAGGTGAAGACTCCCAATTCCAAGTACCAGAAAATATTTTCAATGAAATCAAAGAAGAAAACTTTTCCAGCTTAAAGAAAGAGATTCCTATAAACATACAAGAAGCTTATAGAACAAGAATTAGATTGGTTCAGAGAAGAAAATCCCTCCAGCACATAATAATTAAAACAGAAAATATACAGAACAAGGAAAGAATATTAAAAGCAGCAATGAAAAGGGGTCAGCTAACATACAAAGGCAAGCCTATCAAAATTATACTCAACTTCTCAACAGAGATTCAAAAAACTAGAAAGACTTGGACCAATGTCTTACAACTTCTAAAAAACAAAACAAAACAAAACAAAACAAACAAACAAACAAAACAAAACAAAACCCACAGGTGCCAAACTACTACTATATCGGGCAAAACTCTCATTAACCATAGATGGAGAAAACAAGATATTTCAAGATAAACCCAAATTCAAATAATGTCCTTCCACAAATCCAGCACTACAGAAAACACTAGAAAAAAGTCCAACCCAAGGAAAATAACTATGTCCAAGAAAAAGCAAAAATTATGTTCCATACCAGCAAAAACAAGGAAGGCACACACACACACACACACACACACACACACACACACACACACACACACACCTCCAACAACATCCAAATAACAGGAAATAATAAACAGTGGTTATTATTATCTCTCAACATCAGTGGACACACTTCCCCAATAAAAAGACACAGGCTAACAGAATTGATGTGAAACCAAAATCCATCATTCTACTGCACTCAAGAAAGACACCTCAGCCATAATGATAAATATTGCTCAGTGTAGAGGTCTGAAAAAAAGTTGTCCAAGCAAATAGACTCAAGAAGCAAGCTGGGATAGCCATTCTAATATCTAATAAAATATACTTTCAACCAAGTTTAATCAAAAGAGATAGGAAAGGACACTTCATACTCATCAAAGTCAAAGTCTACCAAGATGACATCTGAATTGTAAACATCTATGGCCCAAACACTAGGGCATCCTCATTTGTAAAAGGAACATTGCTAAAGCTTAAATGGCACTTTGAGCTCCACACATCAATAGTGGGAGACTCTAGCACTCCACTTTCACCAACTGATAGGTCATCTAGACAAAAACTAAACAGAGAAATGATGAAACTAATAGTCATTATCAATCAAATGAACCTAACAGACATATATAGACTATTTCACTCAATCAAAAAGAATATACCTTCTTCTAAGAACTTCATGATTCTTTTTCAAAATTGAAAGTATAGTCAGTCACAGAGCAAGCCTCAACACATACAAGAAAGTTGAAATAATGTCTTATATTTTATCAGATTATCGGACCACCATGGAATAGAGCTGGACTTCAGCAACAGGGACATCAGAATTCTACACATTTATGTAAACTGAACAACTCTCTATATAATGATTTCTGGGTCATGGAAGAAATAAAAGACTTTCTAGAATTCAATGAAAATGAAGGCACAGCATACCCGAATGTATGGGACACGATGAAAGTGGTGCTAAGAGGAAAGTTCGTAGCACTAAATGCCTCCATAAAGAAGCTAGAAAGTTCTCATACAAGCTATTTAAAAGCAGACCTGAAAGCTATAGAAAAAAAAAAGGAGAAGCAAACACACCCAAGACAAGTAGAAGATAGGAAATAATCAAAATCAGGTCTGATATCAGTTGATTAGAAAAAAAGAAAACAATATAAAGAATCATTGAAACCAAGACCAGGTTCTTTGGGAAAATCATAACATAGACAAACCCTTAGCCAAACTAAACAAAAGACAAAGAGACCGTATCCAAGTAAACAAAGTCAGAAACGAAAAGGGAGAGATAACAACAGAAACTGAGGGAATTCAAGAATCTTTAGCTGTTACGTCAAAAGGGTGTATTTTAAAAAATTGGGAAATGTTAATGAAATGGACTATTTTTCTAGACAGATGCTGCTTACCAAAGTAAAATCAGTATCAAGGAAACTATTGAAATAGCCCAATAACCACTAAATAAATTGAGGCAGTCATTAGAAGAATCTCAACCAAAAAAAGCGTAGGGCCAGAGGGTTTTAGTATAGAATTCTACCAGAGTTCCAAAGAAGAGCTAATACCAATACTCCTCAAACTAGAAAACAAAATAGAAACAGAAGGAACACTGTCAAACTCAAAGACTCAACAAATAAAGAGAACTTCAGACTGTTTTCTCTTATGAGCATTGATGAAAAAATGGTCAATAAAACACTTGAAAACTGAATTCAGGAAAACATCAAAAACATTATCCATCATGATCAAGTAGTCTTATCTCAAAGATTCAGGGATGGTTCAATATTCAAAAATCCATCAACATAATCCACCAGATAAACAAACTTAAAGAAAAAAGCACATGATCATCTCATCTGATGCTGAAAAAAACCTTTGACAAAATCCAATATCCCTTCGTGTTCAAAGTATTAGAGATCAGGGATACAAGGCACGTACCTAAAGATAATCAAAAGAATATACAGCAAGTCAATAGCCAACATTAAGCTAAATGGAAAGCAACTTAACGGAGTTCCAGTAAACTCAGGGATGAGACAAGGCTGCCCTCTCTCTATCTATTCTGTATAATATTTGAAGTTCTAGACAGAGCAATAAGACAACTAAAGGAGATCAAGGGGATGCAATTGCAAAAAGAAGACATAAAAGTATTGCTATTTGCAGATGGTATGATAGCATATGTAAGTGATCCCAAAAATTCTAGCAGAAAACTCCTGCAACTGATAAACAGCTTCAGCTAAGTGACTGATACAAAATTAACTCAAAGAAGTCAGTAGCTCTTCTTTATACAAATGATAAATGGTCAGAGAAAGGAATTGTAGAAACAACACCCTCTAAATATCTTAGTGTAACTCTAACCAAGCAAGTGAAAGATCTGTATGACAAGAATTTCAAGTTTCTGAAGAAAGAAATTGAAGAATATATGGTAGGTAGGATTAATATAGTAAAAATGGCCATGTTACCAAAAGCAGTCTACAGATTAAATGAATCTTCATCAAAATTCTAACACAGTTTTTACAGACATTGACAGAGTAATTGTAAACTTCATATGGAAAAATTAAAAACCCAGGATAGACAAAATAATTCTGAACAATGAAAGAACTTCAGGATCCCTGAACTCAAGCTATACTACAGACCAATAGTGATAAACACTGCATACTATTAGTATAGAAATAGACATGTTAATCAATTGAATCAAATAAAAGATCCAGAAATAAACCCACACACCTATGGACACTTGCTTTTTAATAAGGAAACCAAAGTCATACAATGAAAAAAAAAGGAAACATTCAGAAAATGGTGTTCATCTAACTGATGTCTACATGGGGAAGAATGAAAACAGATTCATATTTATCACCCTGCATAAAATTGTAGTTCAAGTGAATCAAGGACCTCAATGTAAAATCATAGAAGAGAAAATGGGAAATACTCCTGAACAACTTCCTGAACAGAATACTAATGGCTCGGGGATCTAAGATCAATAATTGATAAATGGGACCTAATGAAACTGAAAGCTTCTGCAAGGCAAAGAACACTGGCCATAGGGCAAAACAACAGCCTATAGATTGGGAAAGGCTCTTTACTAACCCTATATCTGACAGAGCTAATATTGAAATATTTATAAAGAACTCAAGAAAGTAGACACCAACAACCCAAATAACCCAGTGAAATGTAGGGTAGAGAGCTAAATAAAGAACTCTGAGCAGAGGAGTCTTGAATGGAAGAGAAGCCTTTAAGGAAATGTTCAAAGTCTTTAGTCATCAGGAAAATGCAAATTAAAACAACTCTGAGGTAATATTTTACCTATCAGAGTGGCTAAGGCCAAAACCTCAAGAGATAGCATATGCTGGCACAGATTTGGAGCAAGGAAAATACTTCTTCATAGCTGGTGGGAGTCCAAACTTTTACAATCACTTTGGAAACCAATTTGGTGGATTTTTAGAAAACTGGAAATGGTCCTAGCTCAAGACCAAGCTATACCACTTCTGTGCATACACCCAAAAGATGCTCCAGCATCTCATAAAGGCACCTGCTTACCTATGTTGATAGTAGACTTAATCATCGTAGGAAACAACCTAGATAGCCCTCAACTGAAGAACGGATCAAGAAAATATGGTACATATACACAATGGAATACTAATCGGCTATTAAAAAACAAAGGCATGATGAATTTTGCAGGCAAATGGATGGAAATTAAGAATATAATCCCGAGTGAGGTAGCCCGGTCCCAAAAGAACATGCATGGTATGAACTCCCTTATAATAGATATTAGCCTTAAAATACAGGATACTCATGGAACACGCCACAGACCCAACAAGCTAAACAAGAAGGAAGACATAAGCAAAAATGCTTGAATCTTACTTAGAATGAAGAACAAAAGACTCATAAGAAGCAGAAGAAGGTAGGTAACTGGGTGGAAGAGGGAATGAGGAGGAGGGGGAGGTGTTCAGGATTAGGTGTTTGGATGAACAGGAGGGATGACCAGATGACCATGAGAATGAATAGATTTTCACCACTGATGGGCATGGGAATGTAGGGGCATCTCCCCAAAGAGACAGAGACCTGGGATAAAGAGGCACCCTGGAGAGGCTGCCTCCTGTGGTATCACAATGGAGTGATAGGGACGCCAACCCTCCCACAAAACTTTTGACCCAAAACTTACCCTGACTATAATAAATGAAGAGATTGGGGGTGGAGCACAGAGAAAGAGGAAATGGCCAAGCACTAACCAGCCCAACTCTAGACCAATTCAATGGGCAACCACCAATTGCTGACACTGTTAATGATACTCTATTATGCTAGCAGACAGGCGTCTTCTAAGAGGGTCCATGTAGCAGCTGCCTCAGAGAGAAGCAGACATCCACAGCCAAACAGTGGATGGATCTTGGGGACCCTTATAGAAGAATAGGAGGAAGTACTGTGGCCCAGAAGTAGATAGGACCTCCGCAGAAGACCAACGGAATCAACTATCCTGGACCTTTGGGGCTCTCAGAGACTGAACTGCCAACCAAAGAACATACACAGGTTAGACCTAGGCCTCTTATATATTTGTAGCAGATCTTTAGTTTGCTCTTCATGTGGGTCACAAACAACTGGAGCACAGGCTATCCACTGCTGTATGTGGGATATGTTCTTCTACCTGGGCTCCTTCGGGAGAGGATGCACCCAGCCTCACAAAGACTTCATGTGTAAGGGTCGGGGGATAACCAGGGGGCCCCACTCACTCAGAAAAGAAGGGGAGGAAGCATGGGTGAAGGATTATTGAACTCTAACTAGCTAGCTGTGTGTGTGTGTGTGTGTGTGTGTGTATGTGTGTGCACATGTGAAGTGCATAGGAAATTAAGAGAGCGAAGATTTGAGTCGCAGTTGTATTATACAGTAGTTGTATAAGTTAGAGTGACAGCTACTGCCCCTTTGGTTCTTCTAACTAGTAGTGTGGAGAAAAAGGAGAGTATATGATGCATAAATCCCTTTTGAGTTTATAAAATTCCATGTCTTCCATGATTGCTATTTCCTGAATAGTCCCCTGGATACATCCCTACAGTAGCTGTTCTGTGTATCTCTACTCTGCCTTGGAAGCCAGGAGCTCTTCTGAACATTCATAAGGAGAAGGATGGGTGGCAGAGTTTGGAAAACAAGAATTATCCAAAAGCAGCCTCAGAAATAACTATTTCTGGTGCCTGTTATAAGTCACATTTAATTTCAACCCTGAAGAAAGAAAACAATTTTGCTGAGCACAGTTGACATACAATGTAAGGGCAAAGTTAGAATCATTGAGAATAGACTGTAAAACATTAATGATTGCCATTTTCAAATAAAAAATGTTAAAGTGATGTTACATCTATCAAGTCTCTCAATACCTAATCCAAACAAAATTACTTATCATGAAATTTAAGAAGAAGGGAGACCTGAGAGATGAAAAGCAATAATATAGGCACATGATTTTATAATCAAAATCACCATTGTGATTTCAGGTTTTTTTTTTTACAACTTTCATTCTATTTGTGTGTGTGTGTGTGTGTGTGTGTGTGTGTGTGTGTGTGTGTGTGCGCGCGCACAGATGTAGGTGTAGGTGTGGATGCTAAAGTCATCAGGGTGGGGTTGGGGATTTAGCTCAGCGGTAGAGCGCTTGCCAAGCAAGGGCAAGGCCCTGTTCAATCCCCAGCTCAAAAAAAAAAAAAAAAAAAAAAAAAAAGAAAAAAAAAAAAAAAAAAAGAAAGTCATCAGGGTAAAAAGGCCAGACTTACCATATATTTCAAGATCATTGGTCTTCTTGAACATGCAAAGAGGCACCAATATACACCAGAGAAAACCAGAAGATAAACAGAAAATAGCTTAATGTCACTAGCCTTGTAGTCTGGACAGTTATTCTTAAAAAAACAAAAACAAAACAACAACAACAACAACAAAAAACAAACAAACAAACAAAAGCAATGCTTAGCCCTAATGCTACATAACCTACAGATAAACTTGGACCTTATCTAGACCTGAACGCTGTCCTGTAAATAGGGCTTTATAAATGGAATCTGAATCAGAAGCGCTGGGCTAGGACCTAAGATTTTTACCTTCTAACTAAGTACCATCTGGTGCCATCACTACTGAACAACAGGGTAAAGAATCCTATAGATCCTGTGTGCAGACACCTTTACGTTGCTTTAAGTCACTTTCACTGTGTTTTCCAGAATTCCATTTTTTCCTTCTTAAAACAAAGCAGGTTTTCCCTGTTTCTAACAGGACTTCATAAAAGTCATAGTAGGAATACTTGAGTCTCATACCGCAGCTCCTACTGTCCCCTATACTTCTCAGTGTCATTTCAGCTTAGACTGAAGGCTTATATCACAGTACTGCCTGTCCCTTTCAGTACACGAGGCTTCTATATGTCAAGCCCTCTTTTCTTTATTTTTTTTTTAATTTCTTGTCCTTTCTTTTTCAGTGTATCTCCAAAATCAATACAGAGTCGTTTCCAGGTTGTATTCCCTTTAACATTCATTCCCAAACAGGTAGTGGTTTTTAAATTTGTTTGTTCTGTTTATCTCATCCACCAGAAAAAGTGTCTGCCTGACATTAACATAAACACCCAAGCTCAAAGCACTACCTTACAGAGACAGCATATGGGAATATATAATTTTAATTCTCTGTTGAGGGCATCCAGAAGATGCCACTTTAGAAATGTACCTTGGTGGCATCTCTGGATGCTGAGAACTTTGCCTTGCCTTGGAGCCACTGCCGAGTGTTTTCTCTTCTACATATCATAGCACCTGAAGGAAATCGTGAGTTCCCTAAGCATGAAAGATGCAAAGAAACAGTGGATTGAAAGGCCCGTTTGGTACCAGTCTAGGTTGACTGACTGTGACAGTACCGGTGACATTTATTTCTTGCCTGCAGCCAGTGCTGACGCCACAGTTAGACAGAAAAGAAGAAGTTAATTGCCTCAGAGAAAAGGTCCCAGCATTAATTGTCACGTTAAAGTTCACATTGCATTAAAGCTTCTCACACAGGTTTATCCAGCAGCTGGCTCAGGGGAGCCAAGGAATCCATGTCTGTACATAATGACTCTCCTCTGGAGGAATTTTCCACTTCTGTGGAGACTGAAATGGGATAACATTTAGCTTAAACTATATTTTGAAAAGCTCAGCATGTCTAAGAAGTCTGGAAAGTGGGGAGGAAACTTGATTTTTTTTTTTTTTTTTTTTTTTTTTTTTTTAGAAACCAGAGACGTTTGGGGCAGAGCAGTCCCAAAGGAGGCAAGAGCACCAGGAAGCAGGCATTCAGGATGCTAAAAACCACAGTCTCTGGACTGTTAAGAAGGTTCTAGGCTATGTGGAACAGTCTATGTATTGTCGTTGACAGCACTAACAACACTTAAAGAAACAATGGCAAAATGAACATTTGATTGGTGGACCACAGTTAGCAATCTGCTGATTACATCCATATCCTAGGTCCTCATTTTCAATTCTCCTTTCTTTGGTAAGGACACATAGACTATTAGTGTCAATCCCACCTTTGTCACAACCTCAGTCCTTCCCTCCCTCCTTCCTTCATGATACATAGGCAAGGCAAATTTATCAAGTGAGATCACTGACATGTTGCCATGCAATAGTTCCACACAACTTTCAACAGCTCAGGGAGGCACTTTTCCAAGCATTAAGGTGGAATCACATGTGTCTTGCAACTTAAAAGTTGCATTTCAAAATGTTTTCACATTAAAGAAGATACTGTGTACAAATTAATTTCTATCATTATGTGATTGGTAAGCCCCTAACAATTTTGAAATCTGCTCCAATTCGCTTCAAGTTTCATTCCTTTCGCCTAGGTTCTCCTAACTTGAAGTTGGTCAGTTATATCCTTTTAGAAGTTTTGGATTATGACCTTAAGAGTATGTGAGGTTTGATTATCAAGTGTAAAAGTTCTATTCCCAAAGAAGAATGTGAAGATTCAGTTCTGAAGAAGAATTAAGAGGGGGAAAAGGAAGAAGAGAAGAAGGAAGAAGAAGAGGAGGAGGAAGATGAGGAGGAAGGAGAAGAGGGGGTTTAGTTCATCTTCTAATGCTCAGGTCACAGTATATCACAGAGAAAAATCAGGGCAAGAACTCAAAGCAAGACACTGGAGCCAGGAACTGAAGGAGAAGCCATTGAGAAAGGCTGCTCCCATCTCAGTCTATTTTCTTCTACAACTCAGGAACTCTGCCCCACGGGGTAGCATTGCCAGCCATGGAATGAGCCTTTCCTTGTCATTCCCTAGTTAAGAAAATGCATTAGCATCTTGCCTACAGACAATCTGATGAAGGCATTTTTTTCAGTTGAGGTCTCATCCTTTTAGTCATACCTAGGTTTGTCTCAAGTTGACAAAAGAGAGAAAGTGTTGGGAACTGAACCGAGGTCCTCTATAAGAACAAGTGCTCTTAACCACTGAACCATTTCTCCAATGGAGAATATTTTATCATCTATTGTTTTATGCTTCCCTGAGTTTTCTTGTTCACTTGAGTTTGGTTTCTGTTCATCCAGCTTGTGTCACTGTTATGTGTCCTGCTGTGCATGTCAGTGAACAGCAACAGGCTATCATGTGGTAGAGCTCTGGTATCAATATGGATGGATTAATTAATCAAGGAGAGTCATGAGGAGACTTGAGCATTAGAAGATGAAATAAAGGGTTGGGGATTTAGCTCAGTGGTAGAGCGCTTGCCTAGCAAGCACAAGGCCCTGGGTTTGTTCCCCAGCTCCGAAAAAAAGAAAAAAAAAAGAAGATGAAATAAACATTTTCATTTCCAACTCTTCTTCTCCTCCTCCTCCTTCTTCCTCCTCCTCTTCCCCCTACTTATCCCCCTTCCCCTTCTACTTCTTTCTCCTTAATCTTCATCTTCTTCCTCCTTGAAATTGTACTTCCACAATCTTCTTTCTTGAGAGTTAAACTTCTCCATTTGATAGGCCAACCTAATGCACTCTAAGGAAAGAATACAAAAACCTCAGAAAGGTCAAAGAATTAGGAGGTAGGATCTTTAAGACGGTGGAATTATGCTAAGCATTTAAAGAGTGTATTTTTAAACTTCTGTTCTTCTAAACTTTAGACGATAATCAAGCTCTTTGAATCACACTGAATTTTCGTTGACAAAGGGTGAACCCAACCCTAAGAACTAAGCCCTGTGTTTCTACAGGATCATCTCCTAGAAAGTGTACTGATTGCTGAAACAAGGCTTATGTTTTCAGTCAAGACATTCAATCTTTTTTGCACAGTTTCTTACCCTTTGATTACATACTTAGCTGTGGCTTGAAGTTATGCCCTCTGTAAACCATATTGAAATTTAATTTTCATTGAAATGGTACTAAGAGGTAAACTTTTAGGATCTGATTTAGTCCCATGGCTTCCCCCTCCACAGGGAAAAATTGATGTCACCATTAAAGGGTGAGTTGAGTTCCCTCCTGCCCTCTCACATTCTAGCATAGGGTAAGGCAGATAGAAAGCCAGAGACAAGTGCTGGCAACTTGATATGAGATGTCCTAGGCTCCAGAACAATGATCCAGCAAATTCTGCTTGTTAGAAGTTGCCTGCTCACACAGAACGAGCTTCAACACTTGCTTTCAACGTCTCCCATTCTGACTCAGTACACACTGTGTACAGTTGTTCTCTGTGCTATGCTGTCCAATCCCTAAAGAGGGTCAAATCTCTTTGAAGGATGCAGGCCATCATGATTCCCTTCTTACAAAATATATTATACATTCTATGTTTTTCATTACTGTTGATTTTGCAGTACTGGGAACTGAGCCCAGAGTCTTCCCTATAAAATCAAGTACTCTACCACTCAGCTACAGTATCCTCAGTACTTATTACTATTTTAAATGTTTTATTAAGCTTTCTTATTTTCTCCATATCTCTGAAAAGTTGAATCATAAAGAGCTGGCCATTGAGCATGGGGGCTGATGTAGCCAGAATATATGGCAAAGATTAAAAAAAAAATGCTCTTAGCTCCATCTTACTCAATGTGCTTACAGGTCTATTCAAACATAATGAGATACAAGATGCTTTAATAAATATATGGCCTGTTAGGGTTTTAGTCAGTTTATCTAAATTAGATGTTGCCTTATGGAGAAAATTAAGAAATTAGGGTTGAGTGTTGGTATAAAAATAAACTAGGTAAAAAAGAGAGAGAAAGAAAAGGAAAAACATGAGTGTTATAGTGCTTCTATTTTTAAGTTTACTACATAAAATATATTTAAAAGTAAATAGTTATTAACAGCTTTCAGATGCCTTATCACATGCCCCGAAACTTTCACCACGACTATTTCAAACTGCAACATAAATGAACAGGAATATCAATGGAAAATAACCTAAAGGGTTCCATTTTACATGTAGGTTGAAGGCTATGATCATAAAACAACATTCAAGTGTCTTTCACAGATAAGCACTGCCTTCTCAGTGCTCTGCATCCATTGAGTATGGCCATCTCCAAGGTGAAGGGCAGTCATAAGCTGCAAGGTATCTGACAGATGAAATATTTCAGTCCCATCTATTTGGTCCAATCAAGATAATCTGTTTTTTCAACTGGTTAACCATTCAATTCTGCCCTAATGCTGTGGGAAATATTACAAGGTATTGAAATATTTTTTACCAATTTGCTATAGATATAATAACATTTTTCAAAATTTCTATTAAAAATTTATTAATTCTTTATCTCTTTTTTCCCCTGTGCCCTTCAGACTGCCAGCAGCCTCTGGCAGGTTTTTTGTTCTTTTTTTATTGGATATTTTTTATTTACATTTCAAGTGTTATTCCATTTCCCAGTTTCCTAGCCATAAGCCACCTATCCCCTCCCCTCCCCTTCTTCTATGAGGTGTTCCCCCTCCCTGAACACCCCTTTGACCACCCTTTCTGAAATTCCCATGCACTGAGAGGTCCAGCCTTGGCAAGACCAAGGGTTTCTCCTCCCATTGCCCAACAAGGCCATCCTCTGCTACATATGCAGCTGGAGCCATGGTTCTGTCCATGTATAGTCTTTGGGTAGTGGTTTAGTCCGTGGGAGCTCTGGTTGGTTGGTATTGTTGTTCTTATGGTGTTGCAAGCCCCTTCAGCCCCTTCAGCTCCTTCAGTCCTTTCTTCAATTCCTCTAACGGGGACCCCATTCTCAGTTCAATGGTTTGCTGCTAGCATTTGCCTCTGTATTTGACTTCTGGCTGAGCTTCCCAGGAGACAGGCATATTGGGCTCCTGTCAGGATGCATTTCTTAGCTTCGTCAATATTATCCAGTTTTGGTGGACTGTATATCCATGTGGGGCAGGCTCTGAATGGTTGTTCCTCGTCTCTGCTCCAAACTTTGCCTCCGTATACCCTCCTATGAATATCTTTGTTCCTGCTTTTAAGAAGGCCTGAAACACCCACACTTTGGTCGTCCTTCTTCTTGAGCTTCATGTGGTCTGTGGATTTTATCATGGGTAATTCGAGCATTTGGGGTAATATCCACTTATCAGTGAGTGCATACCATGTGCGTTTTTCTGTGATTGGGTTACCTCACTCAGGATGATATTTTCTAGTTCCACCCATTTGCCTATGAATTTCATGAAATCATTGTTTTTGATAGCTGAGTAGTACTCCATTGTGTAGATGTACCACATTTTCTGTATACAGTCTTCTGTGGAAGAGCATCTGGGTTCTTTCCAGCTTCTGGCTATTATATAATTAAGCCTGCTGTGAACATAGTGGAACATGTGCCCTTGTTGTGTGTTAGAGCACCATTTGGTTATATGTCCATAAGAGCTATAGCTGGGTCCTCAGGTAGTGCAATGTCCAATTTTCTGAGGAATCTCCAGACTGCTTTCCAGAATGGTTGTACCAGTCTGCAATCCCACCAACAATGGAAGAGTGTTTCTCTTTCTCTACATCCTCGCCAGCATCTGTTGTCACCTAAGTTTTTGATCTTAGCCATTCTGACTGGTGTGAGGTGGAATCTCAGTGTTGTTTTGATTTTCATTTTCCTGATGACTAAGGATGTTGAACATTTCTTTAGGTACTACTAAGCCATTCCATATTCCTCAGCTGAGAATTCTTTTTTTATCTCTGTACCCCATTTTTAATAGGGTTATTTGGCTCTCTGGAGTCTAACTTCTTGAGTTCTTTGTATATTTTGGATATTAGCCCTCTATCAGATGTAGGATTGGTAAAGATCTTTTCCCAATCTGTTGGTTGCCGTTTGGTCCTAATGACAGTGTCCTTTGCCTTACAGAAGCTTTGCAGGTTTATGAGGTCTCAGTATAGTGTTTCTTCAGATCCTAGGAGTGTGTTGGTCATACAGCCTTCTGTGACTGGATAGACCTTCTCTGGGAGTCATGGTCTTGGGCCATCTACATGGGAGTTATCTGGAAACATTGTGCTCACTTTCTATAGAATGTCTTTCTGCTGTGTAAATGTGTTTAACCTTTGAAAGAGAGCAATATGATATTCAACATCCAATGAGGCTCTTCACCTTAGGACTCTGAGCTTCCAGGCACCTGTGTGGTTCCCCTTAAGCCAATAAAAATGTCACTGAGTTGTTAGTTTAATCTCACCTTTTGTCTTGTTAGGAAACTAGGAAACAACAGTGTCAGGCAGTTGTGCCTGGGAACAGGCTCTGTTATATGAAAGCATAGATGTGTTGCTGTTTAGGCCTGATTCATTATGATACTTTCAGGAGTCGGAAAATCAAAACAAGAAATGGACCCATTTCTAAACAGCTATCTAGGAGAATGGCTAGAGTTTTGGGCAACAGCTAAGTGAAAACTCAATATATCCCAGGGTTTGAGATTCAAAAAGATTTCAATATTACTGATTCATTCTACAGTCTTCTGAGGTCATGCCATCCATTTGGGTCTTTCTTTTCTTTCTGTCAGAATAGATGCTAAGCATCTCCTCTCCATTATGTGATGCAAAGAATACGCGAAGCCTTTGAACAAAAATGTATTAGGAGAAAATCACATGTTTACTGTTCAGATTAATTTCTCAATCTGCTGGGCTGAGTTAGATACATCTGGTTTTGTCTTCTCCATGCCCAAAGAAGAGTACTTTGGTGTTGAGCATGCCACATTTGCATAAAGGAGTCAGAGTTTATACACTGTTTGGAAAATCATCGGCTTCAGGATTGCAGATCCCTATCTAGAAGGGGATCCTGGATCGAAGAAAAGATTAGCAGCTGTAACCCTGACAGCTACACACTGCTCAAGGATATGATTAAGATTAAAGAGATAGGAATAGGAGGTCACACCACATCTACCCTTGATCGTTGCTAAAAATGTAAGAGGTAATCGTTTTTAAGCTAAAGAATAAGGCCCATGAATCCAGAATTAAGCATGATCTTAGAGGCTAAGGTACTTGTAGAAGGGTAATGAAAGAGTCAGTGTTCTGTGTTACCACTAGGACATGTACAAAACCACATATCCGTACATCCTAACACTACAGTTGAAAAGTGAGCATCACACCTGATGGGACTATGTTTGGAGGGGAAAAACTAACCCTAGTCAGTGTATAGGTGGAGACTAGAAATTCATGGGTCTAGTTCTGGGAAACCATAGGGACATTTTGGCTTAGCAAATGATGTTGCTCTGTCTTCTAGTTAAGGCACATTCAGGCCATAAACATCCAGGAAGGAATTTAACATCTTAGAAGAAAGATTCAGTGACTGTCACTCTGGTATTCATATCTTTGTAATTACAATACTCAGAGACTATAAATGGATCCGGTTCTTTCACACAACAAAATTCAGACGACTGACGCATGTAATTTAAAGAAGAGGAACTGGATGTGCTGGGGAGGTAGCTCAGTCAATAAGGTAACTAACAAGGGCTCTAAGCTTTGGAATTAGGTGAATTACAATCAGATTATAGATCCTTGCATCGTATCTCAAATGATCTGTTCTCTGCTTCTCCGTTGCATTCATTCGCCAACTATCACATCCTCTTTCTGATGGTGTGGTGATGATGCAAATGAAGCCCAGAGTCCAGCATGGCAAAATTAAGCTATTTTGAGTTACACCTCACTCCTCTTTCACACACTCTGTAATAGACACACAGCAGTATCTTATGAATTGGAGAAGCAGCTACAGGTAGAGTTTTGCATGTACATGAGAAAATGTCATTTGTAATTCATAAAATAGTCGTTTGAAATATTCCTAAAGGAACAGGAGCTGGGATTCTCTGAACTCGCATAATATATTGTTAAGGAACTTTTGAAAAGTCATAACTTTTATTCTCTCTCTCTCTTTCTCTCTCTCTCTCTCACTCTCTCTCTCTCTCTCTCTCTCTCTCTCTCTCTCTCTCTCTCTGTGTGTGTGTGTGTGTGTGTGCGCACATGCGCGTGCCTTGTGAATTGTTTGCTACTTTCCTAGTTCGTAAGATAAAGATCTTACTCACATTATTTTTGAGAAAACTATATTTACAGTAGTGGAAAATAGATCCCAAGCCTTCCAGTCACTGGGGGTATTTCACAGACTTGCATATTTAATCAACCTCAAATTCTTTTAGGAGAAACTTGAGAATAAACAGCCAAGGCATATGATCAACCTGAGAAATGTATTCTGCCTTCCTACCATAAGTCATTCCATCAGTGAAGAGAGACAATGGCTGATAATGAATAGAATACAAAACCTCTTTGCTTCCTGGCAAAAGGGGAATTTCCAAGGGTTGCTATGTCTCAAAGCACATTTTTCTCATAATGTCTTCTCTTCTTTAGCTCAGGACTGTAATTGTCAGCTCTCACTTCCTGATGATTCCCCATGTGATGCAGACCAATGAAGCACTGCCTTCCTTTCCACTTTGTTGATGAGCAAACTCCCAGGGCTTTAATGGAACATCTACTCATAGAAAGCCTGGGGTCTCTCCACTCAGTAAGGTCTAAGGTCTCTATCAATCCTCAGGTGAGACACTGCAATGGAGATATGAAAATCTTGCTCTAGGGCACAAATGATTTCCATACCTAAATTAATGAGGTAATGGAGACAAGGGATTCTATCTAGGTCAGATTTAGATTAGATTTGAATTCTTCTCTTGCTATTTAATGGTTGGGTAGCTTTGGGCATCATTTAAGTCTCTGAAGCTTGGTTTCTTATTTAATTTCTAGTAGGTAAAAGAAATCTCTGTGTGTGTGTGTGTGTGTGTGTGTGTGTTGCCATGTTGCCATTGTACTATCCCTTTCAACGTGAATTTACTTTTGTTTTCTTCATTCTGTTTAATGTCTTTATTATATGTAAATGTGGGTGGCCCACAGATAGAATGGTGGATGAAAGTTCAGCTCAGGAGAGAGTAGATGAAAGGAAGGCAAACCACAAGAATACCGAAACCCTCACAGACTCCACGATTGAGGACATGGTTATAGGTGGACATTTCTGACACAGGGGACACTCATAACTGAGGGTTCAAGGACCAATATTGCACAAATGAAGACTTAGTAAACTTAGAATTTGGAAAGTCCTTCAAAGACAATGGACAGCGGGATTGTGAATGACAAAGGGTGAAGTGAATTGGTTTAGAAAATTCACTGTGGGTTTTGTTTTCGTTTTAAGATTTATCTTTATTTCCATGCATTTGTGTGTGGGTGTGTGTGTGTGAGTGTGACTACATCTAGATTTCTATGCATCTATGTCTTTGCCACTTGTGCCCACAAATTGCAAAAGACTGAATTAGAACCCCTAGTACTGAAGTTACAGATGATTGTGACCCTCTTAACATGTATACTGTGAACTGAACTCACTAGATCTTCTGTAAGAGCAACAAGCCACTCTTTACTGTAAGAGGGTAAGAAAGGGTTTATTTAAGCTTCGGCTGATAGTGCACCATAAGGCTTAGTCAGGGTAGGAACTCAAGACAGGAATTGGGAGATGTGAGCTGAAGCAGAGTTCATAGAGGGACTCTGATTACTGACTGCAGTAAGAACTGCATTGCATTCTTAGCTGCTAAGTGTCTCCAGCCCCCAGTTTGGCTTTTAACAATTTCTGCTGAGTGGTTGCTAAAGTCCTCTGGCTGTACATTTTGGTTCTGAGTCCTCTCACTGGATCTGGTTGGGGAGGGAAGAGGAAGGGGAAATAGAAAACAGAATCCAGGACCCTCATTGAAAGTCTTAGTCTCAATACTAAAGCCATATACATATATATGTTTATATATATATATATGTGTGTGTGTTTTTATCTATATAAATATTTATATAAATAAACACTTGGATTCACAGTGCAGTTGCAGCTCTGTGACCTTACACAAACATACTAAGTTGTTCGTGGACCATTTCTCTCACAACTGCACAGACATACTAACAAACAATACACTGGGTTCTGAGATGCAACAAAATACTTTTGAGATTTTTCTAGAGTTTTGCTCTCAAAAGAGAATATAGCTATTGTAATTATTCACTGCTGCTTCATTTGGTTTTCGACTGGATTTTTTTCAAGAAACCATCCTGATTTAGAGACCAGGTTCATTAAAGAGAAACAAGGATTACAAGTTCTGATGAAGAAGAGAAAAAAGAAAAATGAAAAGAAAGAAAGGAAGGAAGGAAGGAAAGAGGAGGAGGAAGAGGAGGAGGAGGAGGAGGAAGATCAAAGCCTAAAAATTTGAGTGAGTGTGGTAGTGTTGATAGACACTGACAGCCTTTTGTTGGCAGGAAGCAGTTAAACTCTGCTAAGCTTGGTGAGGAACAGAGCAGCCAGGATTGAGGCAGAATAAATGAGGGATGTTCTTGAGCAACAGGCAAAGAAGATGCTCTTAGTATTTCCTACCTTTCTAGACTCTGTGGGACTGGGAGAATTAATGAACTAATATCTATAAAGTACTTAGAGACTATAAAAGAACTGTAGCAATCCCAAGCAGTATTATGATTTTATTAAACATTTATTGAACATGGTACGGAATATATAGAAGCTATGCCTTCGACTCAGAGGGTTAGGGTCTAATGGCAGCATTGTTATTAATCTTCTTGAGGGCTGACAGAATTCTAGAGAAACAGTAAGTTCAACATATCTCAGAAGAATTCAAATAGATGTTGCATTTGGTCAGCATAATTTGTTGCATGAGTTTCTGAAGCATAATTGTACTGCTCTCATAATGCAATATAATACTTTCTCTGATTACGATGATAATATGATAATAAAAACCAAGGAAGGATCATGCCAGACAATCTGTGAGATAGTCTTTGTGTATTTTCTTCGATCTTAAAAAACAAAGTCTGAGGGATGACATTAATATTCCCATCATAAGCATGAGTTAATTGAGGATTAACAAAATGAGGGAAGATTATATCGATAGGAAGTGATGCTTTGAGTAGAGACCAACTTCAGTATCAGGGCTTAGCCATGATCATTTGAGAGTGTTTGATGGCATGGAGTATAAAGTGCCTGTTTAAATTAAAACCCCTTATTATAACTAGCTCTCAGAGACCTCTCAAGCATTTCTGGAATGCTGGAAATTTTTGTATGTGTGCTGGCATGTGATAAATTTATGTATTCTCTTAGGAAAGAATTGTTTAGAAGCTTTGTAAGTTTCATGGGTTTCTTTGGTTGTTTGTCCATGACAGGATCACAAGTAGCTCAAGCTGACCTCAACTTCACTTGAAGCCGAGGTTGCCATGGAATTCCTGCCTTTGCTTCCTCTCTCTCCTGTATATGAGGATTCCAAGTATGTAATACTGTCACTGGCACCGTAAGAAAGGAGTTAACAATCTGAAGGAGATTAAGAAAATCAGGCTCTTCTTGGCCAACAATTGTATATTGGACAGTGTCTAGAAACAGGCCTACATGAGTCTGTTCTTTTTCTCCTTCATGTAGACACTGGCAAAGGAAGAATCTTGGCTTCAGTGCCAGAATCTAGGTTCTTGCAGATTTTCTACATACACTCTCCACTTCCTGTTTTTCAGTCTTCTCATGTGAACCAGAGGTATTGGAGAAACTACCAAGGACCACTATGGTCTAGTCCCAGGCCCATATTAAATACCATCTCTTCCATTCAATGCTCTCAAATACTCAAAGAGGAGAGATTATATTTGTATTTTTTGCTCTCAGTTTGTAATTCTTAGGTTTAGAATCCTATCATATTCATCTTATACCCCATATGTATACCACAGTGCCCAGAATATAGACACGCAGTTGGATACCATCGCATGATGATACCTTAAAGGGCATATATGAGAACATAAAAAGTCACTGGGCTTTTAGTGTAGGCTTCATCTAAACGTAGACTGCTGACCTTGTGATGATCACAGGTAATGAACGCCTACTACACTTGACTTTGTGCTTCCCTTATAATAACAGATTTTGAAGAGTAACTTGGTATGGTAGAAGTTTGCAAAGCTTATAACTTGTACACTTAGGAGAGTAGAGGTAGTTGGCTGTGCTGGAAAAAAATTGTTTAGTTTTGTAGCTCTCTGCAGAAGACACATTGTCATTGAGTTTCTAACTCTCGCTTTATGCAATTTTGCTTAACAGAGAATGAAGAGTTTTCATGCTCACGCAAGCTTAATATTAGCAACTCAGTAATGTATTCAAGTTGCCACCTACCCATATGGCCTACAGATCCTTGGAGGAGCCTAATAGCACAGGAACAATTCCTGCTATGTTAGAGCACCTTTGGCAGTCAAGAGGATAATAATTTTAAACAATCTCTTAGGCTTATATTTTGTGAAAATTCCTGGCTTGTTAGCCTGGCTAATCTTTGATTTATCTCTATTTGAAGAGCAACTGCTGTTATCTCTTATCCCATCTATCCCTGTGGTGAGCAGTGGGACTATGCTTACCCCTGGAGCCATGTCCTGATGAGTCCTCATCACCATGGGAACACTCTTCTTTTGCAGAGATGAGAGTAAAATATAGCCTAAAAATCTCAAGGTCTCTCCTGATGCAGAATCCAAGTTTTCCAGTGAGATTCAAGGATGGCAGAAGGGTGACATGAAACAATGTGCACATTCATTCTTTACTGAAATCCCGAGGAAGCCTTATCTTTAAATAGAGACAAAGAAATGAGATGAATCCTGCTTTGAAAAAGAGTTTAGGTGTTTGTCCAGTGGGATAATCTGTATTTTCTAGTGTCCTGCTGTGCACTAAGATATACAACCTCCATCTGATTTTTCACCTGAACTCTAAGTTTACTATGAAAACAGAGAAACATTCAACATGCCATTTTGCTATACATCCTTGATATCTTCCAGCAGTAAGACTGTGTTATGCATCTCTTTAGTTAAGCAGCCTGACTTCAATGCTTTGATAGCTGGTATCTTCCCCATTTGTTCAATCTGGGTTATAGGAAGACAGTTGTTGTGGCATGAGAAATATCACTTGATTCCTAAATGCACAAGGTACACATTCTTTGAATCCAATGGCCTCTAGAGAAAACCCTGTGTGTTGACTTGCAGAATACAGAGGAAAGCATGTGTTTGTAGACACCATTCCTTCCCTAAAGCATCATTCCTGCAGGAAGACTGTCTGCCCTGTATTCCTCTGATGGCAGAAACCCATTGGGATATTAATATACAAACACTGTGTTTATTTTCATCCCAAGAAATTTCCTGGCTGGAGGTCACAACCATCTGGGAGGGTGCAGATTCCTTTGATGCAGTAAAAAGATATCTCTGCTAAGGAAGCTGAGCAGGTGAAAAGGGGCGGACCCCACTCTCTAGGGTTTAATATTCCTGATTCGGGGGTGGGAGTATAGGGAAAATCTGACAGTTAAGCAGTTAATGACTCTTCTGACAGGAAAGGTGTCATTTATTCTCATGCCTGGGACCAATGTCTGCTGAGCACAGGCTCAGAGAATAATAGTAACTTCCTGAAAATGTCAAAATTCTTGGCATTGGACCTGAATCGATCTACACTCTGAGATCCACATTATTATAACATTTCAGTCCAGTTTCAGTCAAAACATTCAAAGCTGTTCATAACTGAGCTCAGAGTGCAAGTGCATATGAGTCTAGTCTGTGGGCACTCACCGCATCGCCTTTCTGCTTCCTATAGTATTTTATCACATGTCATGCCTTCATCTCCACAAAAGAGGTGGCAACATCAATAAAGCAAGAGGTCATCATTTGTTTGCTATCATTATTAGCAAGAGACAATACAGACTAACACAATCGTATCCAACAAAGAAACCTTGACTATTATTTAATTTCAATGGTGAATTCATAGCAGTTTTTGAAACCCACTATGTTGAGGAAGCTTTTGATAGTTTATACTTTCATGAAGAATATAGGAAATTGAATTAAGAGGTTTTCCATTCTCTGCTATCTGGGATATAGATCAGGTCTCAGGCTGACTGCTGAGTTATGTTGGCAAAATGATTTGGGTAATTCATTCATGACCTGCCTGTTGATCTGTCAGCACAGAGGTTAGAACTCATCACGGTTTTGGTATCATTGAGTGTTCAAGTGCTCAAGAATGCTGGGAATCATGGGGAAATAGCAATATCCTCTGCCAAGGGTTGCTAGAAAGGATTCATTCTGTTTACTGACAATGTGCTTTTCTTCCTTGGAGCTGTGTCTGTTCACATCATTATATGTGCATATGTGCATTCACGTGGGTGGGGATATGTATATTACCTGTTCATGCATGTGTGTACCTATGTGTCTGTGTGTAAATGAGTTCAGAGGCCAGAAACTCAAGGCAGGGATCTTCTTCTATCATTGGCCACCATATTTTTGAGGCAAGGTCTCTCACTGGATCTGGAAGTCTCTAAATCAATTTGGCTAAATTGGCTGCTGTCCAGTGATTTCCAGGAAGCCTTCTTTCTCTACCTCTCCAGCTCCAGGATTACAGGTACATTATACCTGTGAGTACTGAGGATCCAAACTCAAGCACTCTACCAACTAAGTCATCTTTCTCGACTCTTGGATTTTTAAAAGGTGTTTTTGAGTTACTTTTATAGTCTGGATATTAACTCTGTCATGTACTTGAATAATGTCTCCCATTTCGTCGGTTGTGTCTGCCCATTGTTTACTTTCCTGTGCAAACACTTGATATAGGCTGGGTCCTTGCCCAAATTTTCTGCTGTTTGTTTCCTGTGATTTTAGGACACTATACAGAACATTTGTTTTTTATAGCAGAGACATGAAAAAATGATTAAGATCATTAATGATTGAGAAAATATATATCAAACCACAATGAGGTAGTATGGTGTGTGTGTGTGTGCGTGTGCGTGTGTGTGTGTGTGTGTGTGTGTGTGTGTGTGTGTGTGTGTGTGTGTGTGTGTGTGTCAGGATAACCATGGAGATCAGAGGACAACCTACAGGAGTTGGTTCTCTCATTATACCATGTTGCTCCCCAGGATAAACTCCAATTGTCAGGTTTGGTGGCCAGCACCCTTACCAGAAAAGCCAGCTCACTGCCCCTAGAATTCTTATAATAAACTTTTTTAGGAAAGTAAAAAATTATGGCAAAGATAAGGAGAAAAAGAAAATTATTCACTATTAGAAGGTATCTAAATTGGTATATTGTTTGTAGAGAGTAGGATAAAGGTTTTTCAAAAATTAAGTGATCTAAAACAATAGATCACTTATTAATAACATAGCTGTCCTACTCCTGAGTCCATGTATCCAAAGATACAAAATTAAGATAGTAATAAGAGGAATGTGTGCCCACGTTTATGTTGTGTTTACAATAGTTAGGATACGGAATTGTCTTAGGGGCATTTGTTCTAATTTGATTTCTATTGCTATGATAAAACACTAACACAAAACAATTCAGGGAAGGAATCATTTGTTTCATTTTACACTTTATAGCCCATCATTCAGTGAAGCCAAGTCAAGGACTTGAGGAGGGAGGAACTAAAGCAAAGACCATGGAGGAATGCTGCTTACTGGCTTGTCCCAGACTCCCATTGTATTATCTTTCTTAGACCTGCGAGGGGTGGCT
This sequence comes from Rattus rattus, assembly GCF_011064425.1. Lineage (NCBI taxonomy): Eukaryota > Metazoa > Chordata > Mammalia > Rodentia > Muridae > Rattus > Rattus rattus. The sequence continues at coordinate 29,068,831 of NC_046161.1, read as the reverse complement.
CCACTCAGGTGAGCTGTGCTCTTATCCATCAATCCATAATTAAGAAAATGTCATACACACATACCCACAGGGCAATCTAATGAAGGAAATCCCTTAGTTATGACTCCTTTTCATCAGGCATATCAAATTGACAACCCTGATCACCAACCACAGCATATTAGATCTATCATAGGATGTTAGATTTTAAAATTTTGATTTTCATGGAAATGTATAGGTATTTGTGTTCAATAATAGGAAGTTCTAAGTTCTGACATTTGCTGTTAGGCATACAGAATTGGGGGGGTACTATGTATTCTCTCATAACGGGAAGCTAAAAAGTACTATTGATTTGAAAGTATGCTAGCATTCCCTCTTCATAAGGTGCAGGCGAGATTGGAAAGATTGGTTGCTTGGCTTTTTATCAATGTATATTGCATGATTGTGAGAATTATACTGAGTCTATTGATTCATATTAATAAAGTTGAAATATATTATTTTTTAGGGAATAGATACTTTCAGAATGGTCACTATGCCCGTTCTGCACTATTCACACCATTTAGTGACTTCCCTTCCCATCAGAAAACCACCAAATTCATTCTGACTGTCAAATTGCCTCTATTGATTTAATCTCCCATCTACATAAAGAAGAACTTAGTCTTCAAATGATATTGCTTTTGCAGATGTTAGACTGTCCATGCAGAATATCACTGTGGTCATCTGATGCTAAGATCAGCCACTCCAGGAAGACTTGTCTGTTTACCTTAGCCTAGCAGACAATGTCCCCACACCATTACTGGTTTTGTATGTAGCATTCATCATAATTAATTGTGATTCATGGCTTTCTTTTATATACCACTGTGGTTCCAAGAGCTTTTGATAGTTATCACTGTTTTACATGCAATTAATATGTTTTAACTGTTTAGTACACTTAGTAAGAAAATAAATGTTCAGTACATACTTCTATACCAGAAACAAATTAAGAATTCAAAATGTTCTGTTCGACTCACTTGGCATAATCTTAAAATATTTTATTGGTTGCTCTGCTATTGAGATACAGTCCTAGCAAAACACTTTTTTAATCTCAAATTTTGAACCTTAAGAAATCTATGTAGCATGAAAAAAAAATCACTCTTACCCTGGGCACATCGTGTGACTCTTGAAATTTGTGAAGCTGACATTTGTGGTTTAGTTCAAGTGCAAACCGAATTCCCAGATGCTGAGATACGGCAAGAATAAAGGTGAATAGAAAAGAAGGGCAGCTGAATGCAGACTCTGGAAGGAAACATGTAAAATTCAGAAGGTTTTGGAAGGTGAACTGATTGGTGGGGACTGATATCCAAGTCCTAGAAGCCACTTCAGTGTCAGAACCAGCATGTCACTGAATAAGAAAGGAAGCCATACTGTTTATTGAGAAAAATCCCCACAGAAGAAATTTCCACCAGGACAGAGGTTGAGCAGGATGTGGAAATGTTCAAGAAAGTTGTAGCTAGTTTATCACCTCCGAAAATAAATTATTTTCTTCCACAAATCAGTTCCTCCCCTAGACTTTACCAGATTCTTCAAAGACTACCATTCTCCCCGGAACTATAAAGTGGATATGGCTCTTTTGATACTTTTTTATTTCCAGTCATGAATAATGAGTCACTGTTCATTTATATTCAATATGTCATAGATACTTTGGGGTATTAACTCATTGAAGATATACAACAGTCCATTTGAAGTTGGTAATCACATTTTTAAAATGGGAACACTGAAGCAATGAGGCAATAAATAATTTTCCAAAGATCACACACAGTCAGTGTTTATACCCGGGCAGTCTGCTTAATGAACTCACACTCATAAGTAACATAGTACACTGCTGTCGATCCTCAGCAATCTTAATGTTGAACTATATTACATTCTTATCACGAGTTGATATTCCCATATACCAGTTTGGTTGTTACTCTGTTCCTGAATTCCAAGATCATCCTAGTAAGAGTCAAGCCTGCAAACTCTCCCCTATTGCCTGCCCATCAGATTCTTTTTTATGTAAAGGATAAATTTATTTATTTCTAATGAGACTCTAGAGTCTATAATATCTTAACCCAGTCAAAGAGGTAAGTTTTTGTACTATGCTTTAGAAGATTATTAAATTATTTTTGAGAAAAACTCTAAATTTTACTCTATCCCACAGTTTTTATTTCAAAGTTTTCACTATGAAAAAACACCTGTTATTTAATTCTGACTGTTTAGTAAAACATGATCCCAATAGTTATTATCTGTGAGCATAGTAGTATCCTCTGTGCCTTGAGCATTGCTAAACATCCTTCTGAATTCCATAAGGTGAACAAAGGGCAGAAATGAAAGTATATGTGATTCATGTAGAAAGCTGAGAATTCATGGTAGATAGGTATCAATGGAGAAGTGATTGCTAAGTTACAAAGGAGTTCCTCACAAAACCATGAAGCTTGTGGATATGAAGAGCACAGGATGAAGGATCAGTTGGAGCAATACATTGAAATGCAGAGAACAGCACGGATGAATAGGACTTGACTGAAGACCAGTAAATCTAGCAGGAGTGAGCCAGTTACTTTTCCTATAGCTGTGACAAGAAGGAAACTTGAGGAAGGGAGGGCTTATTTGGCTCAGAGTTCAAGGTAGAGTCAATCATGGCAGGGTAGTCACAGCAGTAGAAGCTTAAGACCTTGCATCTACAATCAACATATAAGACTGATGACAGTTTGCTCTCTCCTTTTTATATAATCCATGATCCCAGCTTAGTGAATGGTGCCAGGAAATGAATCGTCCTACCTCACTTAATCTAATCAAAACATTCTACCATGGACATGCCCAGAGACCCATCTCCCAGGAAACTGTAGATCTTATCACACTGACAGCGGAGGTTAACTCACGCACATGCACATGCAAATGCACATGAGTCCTCACATGTTCAATGCACACACAGACACAGACATACACATACACACACATGTACACACATGTGTATACACACGTGAATAGTTAAATTATTCATAGAATTGCAAGTAAAGAGTATGCTAGTTTGTTTGGGAACTAGAGAGGTCACATCCCACCTCACAAATCCATTGTTTCTCTGGATAATAAGGGAAAGAACAAGCAAATATTTCTTGGAATCACAGTAACAACATTAAAATTAAGAGTTATTATTTTTTTTGGTGACAGGGTCTCACTATGTAGACCGGGCTTGACCTCTTTCTACCTCTACCTCCCAAATGTTGGTATTAAAGGCATGTAGCACTAGGCCTTACTTTCTGAAAGAAACTAAACAGAAACAAAATTAGAAAGGTGCTCGTTTTCCTCTTCACATGCAATATGTATCATCTTTTAAATTATACTGGAATATACCATTGGGAAAAGCAGTCTATCCCCAAAACACCATGGAACAGTAACAAAACCAAACAAATGCAAATAAATGCATATAGATTCATTGGGAAAACAGAGAAATTTAAAAAATATTACTTTGTTGTTGTTTCTAGTCTGGCATGTAGATGTTTGTTTTTTTTTCCCCATCTTTACAAGTGAAAAGTTAAACAACTACAAAAAGTATTCAAAGTTTTGTTTGTCGCCATCACTCAGACTGATATTCCAAAAGCAGCAATCAGAAAAGACTATAACTTTCTAGGGCAAAAATGGACCTGAGACGTGTACTGGGGAACCAGTACCTCGCAGGGAAATCTGAACTAAACCAGACCATGTGAATTCAGTATGGACAAATCTAAGAACTAAAATCTCAGGGGGACAATTAGCCACGGACGACAGTACAGTGTATAGTGAGTTTGTGTCCACAAGCTTGACTACATTAAAAGCTGGGGTATATTTTCTTTTGTGCAGAAGCAAGGAAAGGGGTCAAAGAGCCCTTCTGAAATACATCAAAGCTTCCTCTGCTGTTAGCAATATCTTCCATGAGGGGAAATTTTATAGCCAGAACCCAAAGTCAGTACCTAATTGACCTGGAACTCCCTAACTGACTCCTTTTAGTCATCCATCTATAGCAAAGTGGGCTGAAAAGTGCTCGTGAAGCTTGTAGCCCAGAAGAACAGACTCACCAGAAGACAGAGACTTAACCAAAGGGCTATGGATGTTCTCTATCCCTCCATCTTACCACCTCACCAATGGTCTCTTCAGGATTACTTCTTTTACCAAGTACGTCACACTCACTTTTCAACAACAACATACTTACAGAGACTACTCAAAGAGTGGATGAAAAAGTAGAACAAACAAACATCACATCCAAAGTAGTAGAAAGCAAGATAGTTAACATTTTCATGCCAAGAATTTTTAAAATACTGTGACCATTATACTGTGTTTTCATATAAGAAGTAAAATGCATGCCGTGACAGATGGATAATTTAAACAGTGAGAGAAAATTTGGAAGAAAGGGTAAAAGAAAAAAGTAATGCTAAAGATTTTTTTTAAAAGCCTACTGTAACAGAAATGAGTCATTGATGGAATTGTTATGGACCAAGCACAAGTTCATATGAAAGAACCTCTGAGCGTGAGACAATTTCAGTAGACACCTTTAAGACTGACAAGCAATGAGAATATGGTCAGAGAAAAGGAAATAGAGAAGAATATCCAAGAACCAAGATGAAACTATAAAAGGCATGTATATGTTATGGTAATATCAGAGAGAGAGAAAGAGAAGGAAATATAAATATTAGAAATGAAGGTGATTGAAAATGTGTGCAGTTTTCAGGTCCCAGGCTACAGACTCAGTAAAAAAGAGAACTAAAGAAAAGGAGGAAAATAGCCTCAAACACTATCCACAGAAACAGCCTATGCAAAATACATAAAATCAAAGACAGGCAGCACGGTTAACAAGAGCAATTCCTAACCTGTACTGGAACACCCCATGTGTTGCTAGAAGCCTCATAAGCAAAAAGAAAGTAAATTTAAGTACTTTAAGTATCAGGAAAAGAAAAAGGCCAACGTGGAATTCCCTATCCTTAATAAAACAATTATCCTTTAAGATTCAAGGAGAAGAAATCTTTCTTTTTATTTTATATAAACAAGCACTGATAAAAGTTCTCAGACACAAATTAGTAGACTTTGTTTTAAGTAGACCTGTGCTGTAATCAGTGCCAAAGGAGTTCTTCAGAAAGTAAGAAATGATGTTTATTAGAAGTTCAACATCATACTTAGAAGAAAAATATTATTTATTAGCTAAAATAAAAAAGAAGGCAAAATAATTTTTTCTTGTTCTTTTAAAATTATGTATTTGCTACACACACACACACACACACACACACACACACACACACATGTTGTGAGGTATCATATGGGTGCTGGAAACTGTACCTGAGCCTTCTACACGAGCATCAAGTGTTATTAACCACTGAGACACCCTGTAGCCCTAAATTTCTCTTCATTCTTAATCTAGCTAATACATAATTTTTCTTTATAATAGTAACAACAGCAGCACACGTGATTATGAATGAATGTATATTCACATATGTATGTGTACATATACCTGCATCTCCACATATATCTACATGCTTATTTATGCTTCAATACGCTTATGCATATGTAAATGAGATGTTAGAAATGAATAGGAAGAAAGAATTGAAGAATTGGGATTATAAAACTGTTACAAAGCAAAGTCTATGGTGGGCTTTAGTGTTATCTGATAGTAATCCTGGAATTTCTATTATGGACTATAGAACAACTCTTTTTAAAGGCAAATGGAGTTTTGAGGAAAACTTTAGTGATTAAGAGCATTTAATGTTTTTTCTGGTGGATCCTGTTTCAGTTCCAACATAAAATCAGGAGGCTCAAAACTGGCTGTGACTTTAACTGTAGGGGATCTAAAATCTCTGACCTCTGAAGGCATCCTATACATGTACATATAACCACACAGAGACATAATTTTAAAGAGCAGAATGTGTCAACTGTGTGTTGTCTACAATAAACTCAGGAAAGTCATTGTAAATATAAAGACATATATATATTATTAAAATGGGCAATGCAATGTCAACAAAATGGTAATGAAAGAAGAAAATGAGTAGTTTTATTAGCTTTATAGAGAAAATCTTCAGCTCAAGATCAATTGTCAGAATTCAGAGGAGCATGATAAAAAAATAACATTGTGGGAATTAAAGACATTAAGAAAGCAGTCATTACTCTAATGATAGCAGTGCAGTAGTGATCACTGAAATGTATGGAAATAACATCAGAATATCCAAATGCGTAACTCAACGAACTAACAAAATCTTAAGTTGAATTAGATGACTGTACCATTGGAACTAGAGACCATCACAGTCATCTCTCATAATTGGGCAGATCTAGAAGGGAGGAAGTCAGCAAGGATATGGGCAAGTGCAAAGGACTGTCAATCAACTGGATATCACTGACATCTACAGAGGTTGCCATCCACCAACAACTGAACACACATTCTTAGGATCACATGGGATGCTCACCCAAATGGTATATTCTGAGCCACAGAACACACTTAAACAAATACAAAGAAATAGAAACCACAAAATATTTGCTTTCAGACTTCCAGTTACATGAGAAATCAGTGTCAAAATGGTGGTAGAACAAAAACCAAGCTGCATGGACGCCATCACATCAAAACTAAACAAGGTAACCCAGAAGGAGAAAAAGTGTTCCACAAGTAGGCAAAAGTGACAAGGGCAGTCCCAATTCCCACCGTTAGGATCTGCACAAGGACACAAAGCTACTCAGTCATGACTTACATGCAGAGGACCTAGGCGACAGCCCTACAGGATCCCTGTACATTCCTGAGATCAGGTCACTTGATTTTGTGGGTCATGTTTTTCTGATGTGTCCCTGACCTCTCCAGTTTCTCTGGTCCTTCTTTACTCTTTGCTGCAGGACTCCTCAAGTTCAAGTGTTTGGCTGGGCTACCCTGAATCTGCTCCCTTCAGTTGCTGGATGAAGTCTCTCTGGTCTCTTTGATGATGATTGTATTAGGTTCTGGTCCTAGCACATACCCTGCACCTAGGACAAGTTATATGTTGAAGATTTTATGGCTGGGTTCTTACCTCAAAATTAGAAATCTTAAGGTAATGGTTTAATTTAGTTTAAATTAATTCATTTTTTATTTTTATTTTATTTTTATGTATATGCGTGCTCTAGCTGCATGGACACCTGGCTGCAAGAAGAGGGCATCGGATCTCATTACAGATGGTCATGAGCCACCCTGTGGTTGCTGGGAATTGAACTCAGGACCTCTGGAAGACCAGTCAGTGCTCTTAACCATTGAGCCATCTCTCCTGCCCCATGTTTTAATTTTATAACTTCAGAAAATACAAATAAAATTGGATTCTAAAGTGAACATGAAACAACAATATTAGGTGATAAATTAAATTAATAAAATTATAAATGTGAAATCATTGAAGAAAAATCTATGAAAACAAAAGCTGATTCTTCATAAAGATAAATTGAGAAGGTAAACTTTTAACTAGACTAGAAACAAAACAGAGAAAATACACGTTACTAATGTCAGAAATGAGAGAAGACACCACTGCAGGTCTCTGGGATATTAAAATTATAAAGATGTATTATGAAAATATTAATAATGTGGATGAAATATAATTCCTTGAAATACACAGTCCTTCTAATATCATGTAAGAAAAAAACCTCTATCTAAGTAGACAGAAGGCATTCCATATTCCTTACCTGAATAAATAGAAGGGCAACTGTTTTTTTTTTATAACACAATTCAATATCATAAAGATGTTCCTTCTTTCTAAATCAATTTATAATTTAATGTAAACCTAATTTTAAAAGTGAGTTTCTGAGAAGATAGTCAAATTGTTAATAAAGCAAAGATGAAAGGCAACATGAAAAATTATGTTAATACAAGAACTAAGAAATGTGGGTGGTGAAGAAAATGAATATCATTGCAATAGAGACATGTGCTATTGGCTCCTGAAATTATGGACATGGAAAACAAATAGAACAATAACTTAGCAACAAACATGACTGCATAAAGTTCTAACATGTGACAACACTGGTGCCTGAGTCACTGAGCAGATGATAATAAGACTCTATCTACCTCTCACACCATGCAAAGAATAAAATACAAATGGATTAAATATAAAATATGAAATATAGATAAATGATTGAGTCTATGACCCAATTTGTTATAAGATAAAGCTGTATAGAAATTATGAAAAATTATGTGAATTACTAAAAGACAAAAATCTATAAGATATCTAAAATAGCCAGACTAACGAGAGGACACAGAGAGTGTGTCCAAATTAACAAAATCAGAAATGAAAAGGGAGACATAACTACAGATTCAGAGGAAATTCAAAAATCATCAGATCTTACTATAAAAGCCTATATTCAACAAAACTTGAAAATCTGCAGGAAATGGACAATTTCCTAGACAGATACCAGGCACCAAGTTAAATCAGGAACAGATAAACCAGTTAAACAACCCCATAACTCCTAAGGAAATAGAAGAAGTCATTAAAGGTCTCCCAACCAAAAAGAGCCCAGGTCCAGACGGGTTTAGTGCAGAATTCTATCAGACCTTCATAGAAGACCTCGTACCAATATCATCCAAACTATTCCACAAAATTGAAACAGATGGAGCACTACGAATTCCTTCTATGAAGCCACAATTACTCTTTTATACCTAAACCACAAAAGACCCAACAAAGAAAGAGAACTTCAGACCAATTTCCCTTATGAATATCGATGCAAAAATACTCAATAAAATTCTGGCAAACCGAATCCAAGAGCACATCAAAACAATCATCCACCATGATCAAGTAGGCTTCATCCCAGGCATGCAGGGATGGTTTAATATACTGGAAAAACCATCAACGTGATCCATTATATAAACAAACTGAAAGAACAAAACCACATGATCATTTCATTAGATGCTGAGAAAGCATTTGACAAAATTCAACACCCCTTCATGATAAAAGTCCTGGAAAGAATAGGAATTCAAGGCCCATACCTAAACATAGTAAAAGCCATATACAGCAAACCAGTTGCTAACATTAAACTAAATGGAGAGAAACTTGAAGCAATCCCACTAAAATCAGGGACTAGACAAGGCTGCCCACTCTCTCCCTACTTATTCAATATAGTTCTTGAAGTTCTAGCCAGAGCAATCAGACAACAAAAGGAGGTCAAGGGGATACAGATCGGAAAAGAAGAAGTCAAAATATCACTATTTGCAGATGATATGATAGTATATTTAAGTGATCCCAAAAGTTCCACCAGAGAACTACTAAAGCTGATAAACAACTTCAGCAAAGTGGCTGGGTATAAAATTAACTCAAATAAATCAGTACCCTTCCTCTACACAACAGAGAAACAAGCCGAGAAAGAAATTAGGGAAACGACACCCTTCATAATAGATCCAAATAATATAAAGTACCTCGGTGTGACTTTAACCAAGCAAGGGAAAGATCTGTACAATAAGAACTTCAAGACTCTGAAGAAAGAAATTGAAGAAGATCTCAGAAGATGGAAAGATCTCCCATGCTCATGGATTGGCAGGATTAATATAGTAAAAATGGCCATTCTGCCAAAAGCGATCTACAGATGTCAATGCAATCCCCATCAAAATACCAATCCAATTCTTCAAAGAGTTAGACAGAACAATTTGCAAATTCATCTGGAATAACAAAAACCCAGGATAGCTAAAACTATCCTCAACAATAAAAAGGACTTCAGGGGAATCACTATCCCTGAACTCAAGCAGTATTACAGAGCAATAGTGATAAAAACTGCAAGGTATTGGTACAGAGACAGACAGATAGACCAATGGAACAGAATTGAAGACCCAGAAATGAACCCACACACCTATGGGCACTTGATTTTTGACAAAGGAGCCAAAACCTTCCAATGGAAAAAAGATAGCATTTTCAGCAAATGGTGCTGGTTCAACTGGAGGTCAACATGTAGAAGAATGCAGATCGATCCATGCTTATCACCCTGTACAAAGCTGAAGTCCAAGTGGATCAAGGACCTCCACATCAAACCAGATACACTCAAACTAATAGAAGAAAAACTAGGGAAGCATTTGGAACACATGGGCACTGGAAAAAATTTCCTGAACAAAATACCCATGGCTTATGCTCTAAGATCAAGAATCGACAAATGGGATCTCTTAAAACTGCAAAGCTTCTGTAAGGCAAAGGACACTGTGGTTAGGACAAAACGGCAACCAACAGATTGGGAAAAGATCTTTACCAATCCTACAAACAGATAGAGGGCTTATATCCAAAATATACAAAGAACTCAAGAAGTTAGACAGCAGGGAAACAAATAACCTATTAAAAAATGGGGTTCAGAGCTAAACAAAGAATTCACAGCTGAGGAATGCCGAATGGCGAGAAACACCTAAAGAAATGTTCAACATCGTTAGTCATAAGGAAATGCAAATCAAAAACAACCCTGAGATTTCACCTCACACCAGTGAGAATGGCTAAGATCAAAAACTCAGGTGACAGCAAATGCTGGCGAGGATGTGGAGAAAGGGGAACACTCCTCCATTGTTGGTGGGATTGCAGACTGGTACAACCATTCTGGAAATCAGTCTGGAGGTTCCTCAGAAAATTGGACATTGAACTGCCTGAGGATCCAGCTATACCTCTCCTGGGCATATACCCAAAAGATGCCCCAACATATAAAAAAGACACGTGCTCCACTATGTTCATCGCAGCCTTATTTATAATAGCCAGAAGCTGGAAAGAACCCAGATGCCCTTCAACAGAGGAATGGATACAGAAAATGTGGTACATTTACACAATGGAATATTACTCAGCTATCAAAAACAATGAATTTATGAAATTCGTAGGCAAATGGTTGGAACTGGAAAATATCATCCTGAGTGAGCTAACCCAATCACAGAAAGACATACATGGTATGTACTCATTGATAAGTGGCTATTAGCCCAAATGCTGGAATTACCCTAGATGCCTAGAACAAATGAAACTCAAGACGGATGATCAAAATGTGAATGCAGATCGCTCCTGAGAGACACAGCCAGAATACAGCAAATACTGAGGCGTATGCCAGCAGGAAACCACTGAACTGAGAACAGGACCCCTGTTGAAGGAATCAGAGAAAGAACTGGAAGAGCTTGAAGGAGCTCGAGACCCCACATGTACAGCAATGCCAACCAACCAGAGCTTCCAGGGACTAAGCCACTACCCAAAGACTATACATGGACTGACCCTGGACTCTGACCTCATAGGTAGCAATGAATATCCTAGTAGGAGCACCAGTGGAGGGGAAGCCCTGGGTCCTGCTAAGACTGAACCCCAGTGAACTAGACTGTTGGGGAGAGGGCAGCAATGGGGGAGGGTTGGGGGGAACACCCATGGGAAGGGGAGGGGGAGGGGATGTTTGCCCGAAACCGGACGGGAATAACACTTTCGAAATGTATATAAGAAATACTCAAGTTAATAATAAAAAAAAAAAAAAAAAAGAAACTGACCCTCTCCCCATTAACACAGAGCAATGTGACAGCACTGGGCCTGTCTTTGTTTCCCTCAAATAGATGCCACACCTTTAAAACAAAAGAAAATATGTCATAAGAGCTATTAATTTCAACTTTCATTGCTGTATAACAATAGTAGAGATTAAAATAATTTTCATTTTATTAATGAAAGAAAATTGTTAGGGAATAAAGATTTTAAAGGAGAAAAAAAAAATTGTAGTAGGCAATCAGCCAGTGCCAATAGTTTTGTCACATGTACTGATACATAAGGCCCCTATCATTAGTATGTTACAGATACTTTAAAATAAAAAATATAACTCTATGTAAGTATGGCCAAAATATATCAGCAACTTATTTAGAGAATGTGAGTATACTGGGACCACTTTAGAAAAAGGGTGGAAGACTGTGTAAGAGCCAGGGATCGGGGAAGAAAGATAAAGACTGTTCGAATCAGAGGTCATGGAAGAAGGGTAAAGACTTAAGAACCAGTGTCAGGGAAGTAGTTTGAAAAGTTGTTAAAGACAGAGGATAGGAAAGAAGGGGGGAACAGTTTTTTCTAGGCCAGACTGTACCACTGCACTCATTGACTCACATCAATTGTGCTTGCCTGCACAAGATCCAGACAAGAACAAGCCAATTACCATTGTAGCATGGGAAGGAAAATGGCTGCTGAGAGTCTATCACTAAGGTACTGTAGATAGGTGATGGCTTCTGAAGAAAGGAGAGGGAGTTTTAATTAAGAGCACCCAGAAGTTTGTGGGCAATGTAAGTTAATGCTATGGGTTATTTTTCAAAAGAGGACATGGAGTTGATGAAGGGAGTTGTCTTAAATTCTGAGAGGCATTAGGATGAAGATAAGTATGAACATAATAACAATTTGTATGAAATCCTTGAAAAATACTATAATACATGAAATCTTTGAGTATAACACACATACTTTAAAAATATGAAAAATATTGATGGAAGCTCAGTATTTAAAACCTATAAATTAAAAGTATATGTGATATATCTTCTATTTTAGAATAAAATGGATTTGGCATCATAATTTGATTGTTAGGCTCTCTAACAAGGTTGTCAAAAACTGGATACACAAACATCTTCATCATCTACTAGGGGCAAGATTTCTTCATACTTAAGACAATAAAACTGCATTTATTGTTTTCCAATAAATATCCACATTTCACAATCCATAGCATTGTATTGTATAATACACTCAATATCCATTGAAGTGTTGTTTTGTAAGTACAAAATAATTAGAAACCACTTAAATGCTCAAGTATAGAAACTTGGGTAAACTAGCATTTGTGTAGCTTGTGACATATTCGTAACTTTAGAAAAGAATAAGGACTTCTGCATAAAATAAAAGAATATATTGTTAAATAAAAATAGCAAGTGCATGCTTTTGGATAAATAAGCATTAATGATTAATGCACACGCGGGAGAATAGCTAGCTTTATTTTTCACAGCTCTGATGATACACCTACTAAGATAAACTTAAAGAACAGAATTATTTTGGCACACTGTTTCCAAAGTTTGGCCTGTGAGCCTTGGTTCTGTTTTGGTGGGTCTGATATGAGGCGGAGCATCATGGAGTAAACCAGATCACTTCATGGTGGCCAGGAAGTAGCAAAGATAAATGAAAGACCCATGGGTCCCAATGCGCTTCTTAATAAAACATGTGCCATAGCGTTCATTATTGGCTGGGCAACATGACATTTCTTTCAAATCTTTTAACTTCCCCAAGAACCAATAGAGTCCTCACACTTCTGAAACCCCAGTATTTTGTACATAAACCTCTTTTGATGTAACTCACCTCCTCACATTTTTATAGATGCTAATCATCTCCATTCATATTCACCACCATCCTAGTAAAGAGCTTTAAAAAACAAAACAAAACAGTGTTATAATAAGTTTGAACCTCTGGCCAGATGCATGAATCTAATAAATGAGGTTGGTCACTAAAAGCAGAGCATCTCTAAGACATCTTTTTTTCATGGTTTCTACTATCCAAGTCTCTGGAATCGGCTTGAAGGCCTGGATGTAAGGAGTCTTAAACTGACTAGCATGGTTTTACACATGAATAATTCTTTCCTAACTTACCCATAAGGTAATGGAGATGAATGTGAGGTGAATGGAGAGATCCGAGCATTTATCTTATAGCATGTATGGCTTTTTGATTCCTTTAGCCTGTTGAGCCCCAGGAAGATCTTTGTAAAAATATGAAAAGAGTCAGCTCCCAAAAACGGACAAGCACAATGGCAGTTTCAGCAGCGTTGCCTTGCAGTGCGAGACGAGAGAGAAATGGGAAGTGAGATATGTGTCATGTTGGGTGGAAAGTCTAACTGGCTAGACTGAGCAAAGACGTAAAAGGCACCGAGGGCTACTAGTTTTGTGGAAGTTTAGAGAAATGATTTAGACTAGGAAAAAATTGGGCATATCTGAATAATATTCTGGGCATGGGAAAAATTAAAATATGTGGGTGTGAATATATGTTCATTTAATCAAATGTGTGTGTGTTCATACACACGGATGAAATGTCAAATTTTTTTCAGCAGAGAGTATAATTTTCAAAAGGATGCCCTAACCCATATCTCTTCTGCAGAAACACTATTTTTTAAGTATTTAGAGATGTTTTCCAGTATTAGTTTTAAAATATGCAGAAAAAAACCTTAATCATCCCTCTTCTAAACATTTAAGAAAATGCTTAATTTTTTTCTAAACATTCTATTTCTTTGTACTTTACAACAGGGAAATGTGTTTTCTTGTTGATCATTAAACACATATGCACCAACAAAGACTCTTAGGTTCTCTGAAAGCCCCTATTCTCATGACATTTGCTGTAACGTTTTATTATGTTTAGTTAAAAATATAGTTGGGCTTCGAAGATGGCTTAGAAAATGAGGAGGGTGAGAGCACTTGCTGCTCTTGGAGAGGCCCAGATTTAATTCCTAGTAGACATGATTGCTCACAACCAGCTCAGAGGGATCTGCCATCCTCTTCTGGCTTCTGCACTTACCAGAAACACACATGGTACACATATGCAGGCAAAAAGCTCATACACATAAGATAGAAACAAAATATTTTCTTAAAAACATTTTAAAACAATTGGTAAACTGTACGTTCTTTTGAGCCACAAGATGTACGTTTAACTTTCCTTCTGGAAATAAGTTGTGTTTATATCTCTTCTCCTAAGCTTTGTTTGCTTACCTGTGTTTTGAGGCAGGGTCTTATCGTGCTAGCTAGTAGTCTGTCCTCTAATTTGTCCCTCTCCTCTCAGTCTCCTCAGTGCTGAAAATGACAGCTGGATGTCACCACATCCAGGTTAGAGTCTTTTTTATTACCCCTGATGTTGATAACTAAATAAACCCCCTCCCTCTCCCACTCCTCCCTTAGCTCCCTGGGAACCTAACATTTATTTGCATCTAAACACTTTGCAGTATAAACCCCTTCTCAGCATCATAAATTCTGCCTTTGAGGCTATTCATCTGGGAGACTTTTCTCTTCCTGGGTTAGGTCTGGTATTTGCCAGGCTCACTCTGCAACTGTCTCTCTAGATTGTGGAGCATCAAAGGGGGGGTATGCTTCATCTCCTACACTGAGTTCTTTGGGTGTAATTTCATGCTACTCTTGATTTGCTATTTCATTCTTTGCAGTAACTCCTTGCAAACCATGCCCAGCAGGTTGATTACTGGGTAGCCACATGTCTGAACATGCAATTTCACCTCATACTTACTTTTTAAGTCAGCTGTAGAAAATTCTAGGTTGAAGATCAAGGAGATGGCTCAGCAGCCAAAGTGTTTGTTGTAGAAGCATCAGGATCTAAGTCCAAAGACCCCAAAACTGACAGAGAAGCTGAGTGTGGTGTCCTGCATCCAGACCCACAGTGCTGCAAGGGTGGGCAGAGACATATATGTGAGGAGTTTGCTGGCCAGGCAATGGAGCAAAAGTAACAAGCTTAAGGTTCACTGTGAGGCCCTGTCTAAGTGAAGGTATGATGTCAAGCTGAAGAGAATTGCGGCCAATGTCAACCTCTGGCCTCTACATGTACACACACAGGAAAGAACAATTGCACACATGTGCACATATATACACAGAACACATACATAAATAAATGGGACAATTCTAGGTTGTAAACACTATTTCTTTGGTACTATGAAAGCACGCTTTATGTTCATAGTCTTCTGATGCTGGTGTTGAGAAATATAACTCCTGAACCCATGTTTGTGGGTTTTTTTCCCTTCATTTTGTGTTTGTTTCTTTGTTCTTTTGTTTGTTTGTTTCTATCCAGAACCTAAAAGAGTCCTCTACGCAAAGCTTTCGAAACTCATACTTAAACATGTGTCTTGTTTTCTTTTTGTCACCATGAAAATATACCCTGACAAAAACAAACGTAGTGGAGAAAAGGTGCTTGTTTTAGTCCATAATTCCACACTCCATACAGTCTATCACTCATGGAAGTCTACTCAATGGCAAGTGCTTGGGGCAGCTTCTCCCGCCCACAGGCAAAACAGAGAAAGAATGTGTGTGCATGAACTTAGTGTTCAACTAGCTTCCTCTACTCCATAAACTCCAGGGTCCCTAACTAGGGAATCATGACACCCACTTTCAAGCTGGGTCTTCTTATATCTATTAGGGCAATAGATAGACTTTTCCAGAGCTGTTGGAGAGGTGCCTCAACCATTATGAAAGTTTGCTGCTCTTCCAGAAACCTGAGTCTAGCTCCTAGCACCCATGCCAGGAAATCCGTAATGACTCCTATAACTCCCAATCTGTGCTTTGTAAATCCTCCTTCTAGTTCCCAGGGGGACATGCACATATGTGACATAGACCCATGAATGCATGGGAATAACAATACATCTTTTGAGACATTTTTGAAATTGTATTTATATGTATGAATCTTTTACCTGCATGTATAGCTGCGTGGCACCCCCGCCCCCATGTTCCTGGTGCCCTCAGAGGTCAGAAGGGAGTGTCAGATCGCCTAGAAATGAAGTCATGGATGGTCGTGACCTACCATGTGAGTATTCAGAACTAAACAAACATGTTCTTTGCAACAGCAACAAGTGCTCTTCATCACTGAGCTGTCTCTCCAATCATAACATAAGACGTTGAGATTTAAAACTATCACAACATGATCTTTGGTTTTATCTGTTTAGTTTTTTGTTTTCTTTTGTAGTCCTTATCCCTGGTATTCATTGAATCCATTTAATCACAAACTTTGCCTTCCTTAATTTCAGGAATTTAACTTAACTTTTTATTTATTTTTACTATTTCTTTCATTCCATCCACTTTTTGGCTACTTCACAGGAGGTATGTGATTTTTAAAAGTAATTCCTCATATTTTTCATAACAGTATTTTGTACTCTTTGGGATATCTCTTTAGATTTAATCTACAAGAATGAGATGAATTCTTTATATCTGTTATCATACTTTTAATTTCCAAGCACTTGTGGTCTCAGAAGCTCTTTTTTCTATCTCATCGCCTTCATATTCTAAGGATCAATAAATTGAGTCTCAGACCCACGAAGACAGCACATTTCTTAAGATTCCTCTGATCCTTTCATTGCCTCTCTCCCTTTCAATTTCCCTTTTTAATATTTTTGTTTTGATCTTTGTCCTTTGTATGAAAAGTTTCCTTTGCTACCTTAGCCCTTTCTTAGCTGATGGTTAATATCTAAAGAATGAGTTATTAAAAAAAAAAAACTCTTGAAAATGCTGTGTACCCCAGAGGAGTTTCTTGGTGGGTGGAAGCTTTTTCTTAGCTAATGCCTTGATTGAATGGGCCCAGAGTATACCCAGGACACCTTGGTATCCAAATTTCTAAGAACAGTTAGATTTCCATAAGGGAAGCTAACTGGTATTGTGGGGAGTAGGTTTCCACCCCACACAGAGACTCTATGTCCATTCTGATTTCTCATAAAGGCTGGTTGGGGCCTGATAAATGGTTCTGGTTCACCTCTTCCAGTAAAAATTACCAGCATGTCTGAAAAAGACAGTGTCAACTGGGAGCTGGGGACTAGAGGGAATCTATAATCAAGTTGACAGAGAAAAGTATTAGCTACTCAATTAAATTTATTTAAGATAAATAATGAGCTTGCTGATATAAGAGCCAAGTGAAGATCTTGGGCATGGGCATTTTGTGTGTTAAACCTAACAACCTTAGTTGGGAATAAGTACAATATTTTTAATGACAACAGTGTTGATACCATTATTCCCACTTTCTATACTATTGGTGCTTTCTGCACAATCTGTTCTTAGTACTTTTTTCACTTACCTGTCAGGAGTTCTATCCTTGCCATCAGAAAAAGGACATCTTCCTTAGAAGGTCATGTTAACTAGTAGTTTACAGAGTACAAAATGGTCTCCTTTAATTTTCTATGTACTTGAGTGTTTCTACTTTAAACATAAAGAAGCAAGCAAAAAATCCTGGAGCTCTGTATCAGGGAGCTTTGCTGTGTTTAGAAGGAACTATTCAGTAACATCACTCCTAAGTGTATGAATGAGTAATAGGTAGTAATAAAGATGCTATTGCCACTGACTGTAAGACTTAATATACAGAAAGCTAACCATACGCATTTATCTTCTTTTTCTCTCCAAAACCTACTAAAAATGATTCCCAAGGGATTCTAAAAGAGTAACTCTTATAATAGGGAAAGTTACAGCTGTCTGGTTTTGAAAACAGAACATATTAACTAACTAGTTTGAGCCCAGTCCCAAGCAAAAGGCTCAGCCCTTAGAAAAGGGGTAAAGCAAAAAGAAGCAGCATTTCTGCAGCCTACCCTGAACCTGGCCCATCAACAGCAAATGCCAGACATCACAACAGCAGACATAATGGGTGAGGCTGACCACAAACTTTGGAGTTTAAAGTCCCAGTATTGGGAAGCCCATCAGTCACCTTCCCAAGTGCTAAGCAGTGGGCTAACTCTCCTGAAGCCTATCCCTCTCCAATGCAGGGATGATTATTCTATGGATAAATAAAACAGAATGGCCTGTTATGGGCATCAATACAGAAAATATTAGGAATGACATTTGAAACCTCATAGATTGAGATTAATTGAAAAATTCCTGCAGAAATAACCTCCAGACCTTCCTTCATTTTGGTTCCAGAATTCTGCCAGGCATATATCTTTCTACCTAATCCATATCTCTCATATAAGGATTTAGGACACTCTGCAGAATAGCCCAGGTCAAACCTCTTCCTCTATCCACTGATACGACACCCCCTGCCCCACCTTAATAAAAAGAACAACTCATTATTCCATTGCTTTTCAGTGCTTCCCAGGACTCAAGAATGCACATATACCTACCCAGGCATTCCAGCCAGTCTTTTGGAACCTTTTTGTTTAATGCAAACAGACTTTAATGTTAAAAGTATTGATTATCAGACTCCAGACCTTTCTAGAAAACCACTGATTGGAAGATCATTTTAAAGATTTAAAGAAGCTTGAGAAAAATAATAACACAGCTGCACACAAGAACACATCCTAAAATATTATGACTAATGTTTCTGGAGAATAGAAAGATAACTGAGGGGGACCCTGCAGACATTCTCAGCAGGAAAACAAAACACCAAGAGGTGGGTTCAGATTGGCTTGATCAATCTGAATTCAGGAAATTCAATATAAGACTTCAGGAAATTCAACAAAGTATTCCCAACAAATTTAAACACACAGTATTTTGAGGAAAAAGTTTTCTGCTGTAATATAATCCCCAGTCCACAAGGAAGCATAATTACATGGAAACTTTACTCAGAGTACATGTCATTTCCTCCAAGATGGGGGTCTAGAGAAAGGCTACCTGTGTTAGCTTAAGGGCCTAAGGAAGGGTCTGGAATGGTCTTGGTATAATGTAGAGGTTAACTGGTATATTAGCCACTTTCTGGTGCTGGTTGTGGGAGCTTGGGTAAATCTCTAGATATACAGATAATATAAGGGTCATTTAGACTATTAGGTATCTCTGGTACTGGTTGTGCAAGCTTGGGAAGCCTGGTCTGTAATGGCCATTTAGATTATTAGCTATCTCTGGTCCTCTTTGTAGGATCTTGATATGGTCTGGCATAAGAGGTATTACAGATCACTGGGTTATTAGTTATTCCTGGTTCTATGCTTTCTATGCTTTCTGGATGGAAGAATAGTTTGCATCTTGCATACTGAAATGACAATTCTGCACGCTTAACATTCCAGGTTTCCCTAGAGAACAGTAGGTGAAGGGTCTTTCCTGAAGGACTCCCAACAGATACCAAATCCAAGTAGAAAGAATAAGGTGAAGAGAGCAGTGGTGCAACATGACATAAACAAGAAAGGGGGTTGTAAATTAAATATAACCTAAATAGAGTAATAATCATCAACTTTGAAAATAAAGTTAGGAAAATCTCTGGCGAAGTAAAATAATGCAAAGGAAAAACAGGAAGAAAGAAGACATTGATAAATAAAATGGAGTCCAAAGATTATGGGTAAAATGAAGTCTTGGTTGTTAACGTATTAGTTACTAGTCTCACGGTTTGAACAAAATATCTTACAACAGCAATGAGGAAGAAAGGATTTACTTCGGTTCACGGTTCCAAAGTGCACTCACCATGGGGGAGCAGAAGCAGGAACTGCATAGCTGATCATAATTATATCTACAACCAGGAAATAGAAAGTAAGGAACACTGGCTCTGAGTTAGCTTTCTTCTTTCTGTGCAATTCAGGATTCCAGCCTAGGGAATAGGGCAGGCCTCTCTACCTTCATTAATCTGATCTAGATAATCCCTTACGTATAAGTTTAGAGTTTTCTTTTAGAGTGATTCAAGATCTTGTGAGGTTGATAAAAAGCAAACCATCACTCTTGCCTTTGTACAATTAAGAAATGGTGGGATATTTAGGAGGTAGAGTATAGTGGGGAAGCTTAGATCATCGAGCCCCTGACTTTGAAGAAGACTTGGTGAAATGTCCTTCTCTCTCTTCCCACTCTTGGCTGACATAGGTGAACAGCTTCTTATGATCCATGTTTCTGTTATAATGGGCCATCTCACCACCAGCACAAAAGCAAAGGTGACCAAGAAAACAAGGACTGAGACTTTCAAAACCTGGAAAAAAAAAAAAAAAACCTTTCCTCTTTTTAGTCAAGAACTTCAGGTGTATTGGTACACTCTTAGAAAACCGGTTATCAAACAGTAAAGGTAAATTAAGATTGGATACAGGTAATTGTGCTGGACAGAAACATAGCTAACATCAAAGGTCTTTGATAGAAAATGGTGATTGATGATTTTCATCTGCCTGAAGATGTTGAAGACCAGCACCGTCTTCAAGATTCTGAGGGAAAATGATTTCTAAGTTTGAATCCTGCTATTTAATTTTTCAAGTGTAAAAATTCTCCCAAGGAACTTCTTTAAATCGAGATTATCATTCAGAAGGATGCAGGTGGGGCTTCCATTCTCACAAACTCCCAAGTGATTCAAACACATGGCCAACAGATGACACTAGGAATACTAAAGCTTTAGAAGAAGAGAGGAAACGTTAAGAAGCTGAATTGGCTAAGAAAATGACAGATTATATTGGAAGCAAATAAACAAACACAGGAATGTGTCCAAGAGAGCCTGAGATCACAATATGCAGGGAAACCAGAGAACAACCATTTCTACCTGCCTGAGGCAGAGAGACAAATGGAGGTATTCAGTCATGAAGAGACAGGTATTTCAGAGATTTGGGGAAAAAGGAATTTTTCAAGTATCTGAGAAGTCTAGAAAATTTGGAGACATAAAACTGCTCTGAGTGTATAGGAGAAGGGGCACACTTGGGTTGGAGAGATGGCTCTTGGTTAAGAGGCTTGTTACTCTTGGAGCGGATAGGGGTTCCATTACCAGTATCCATGTAAGGTGGTTCACAGCAACCTATAACATCAGCTGCCTGGAATCTGATGCTTCATATGCCTTCTTCAGGCACCCACAAGCATGACTACACACATAGACACACACATACACACACACACACACACACACACACACACGTGTGGGAATGCAAATACAAGGCAATTGTTAATCCTTGCACATTCACAGAATATTTGGTGCAATATTGAACTGTCTGTCATTATTTCAATAAATATGCTTGGTGATGGGTGGGAGGGTCAGGATTCTAAAGTAGATGTTGGTAGTAACTAGCAAAGTGAGGAAATATAGATGATTCAACAATTAATAAAAAGATAATACTGCTCACACATCATGGATAACAAAGACAAAACAAAAAGAACCAGCAATTAGAATTGAAAAGAGTGATTGTGTGGAGGTGGGCTGTGAAGGAATAGGGCAGAGGACTATAGACTTTTACATGAGCCTGCCAGAACTCTCTGCTTTAAACACCTTGTGTGGGCTGAAACACACATGTATGATGTTCTATGGGGACCATAGAAAAAATGGTAACCCTTGTTTTTATTGATCCTTCTGCATTATTCTGCCTCCTTTTTCTCTAAGAAGGACTGCAGGCTTAGGGAACTAAACCCTCGGAACTCACATTCATTGGTTGCTGAATCTGAAGTGTTCCATTTACCTCCATCAGTAAACAGAGACTTAGCACCATGTACTCAGGCCATGAAACCAAATCAGAAAAGGCAACCCTATGCTCTCATGCCCTGTATTTGTTTATCAGGACACAAGGAAAAGTCAGTTACCTTTTAGCAAATAGATGTTACCTGTCAAAAAGATTTTTATCAATGAAGGAAAAGAAATAATGCTACAGCTGCATGAAACCACAGAAGTAAAGTATGGATCCCCCGCCCCATGGACATGCAAGTCTATTAATCATTTAGAGAAATAGGTGGGAATTCGAGATCCAGAAAGACTCTGTGCATTTAGCTAACAAAACTCTTCTGAGGATGCTCTTGGATTCTCCAGCTAGGACCACTCCAAGTCAAGCACTACCAATCATTTTCATTATACACAGAAAATAATGAAGAAATGCAGTGAAATGGAAAAATCCCAAACATCTCCTTCACAGGTAAAAGGGATGGAAATAAATGGCAGAGCTGAGAGAAGGGAGTCCTACAGACAACTTAATCCTGTTTCCTTTTTGTTCTTCAGAAAACTGTTGTGAAACCCTGACCCCAGCTTTTATGATAAAAACCTCAATTTTAAAGAGAATGCCTTATCCCTGGGGCAGCAAGAATGCCTCAAGGGACATCCATGACACCAGTCGGAGACCTTGAGCAGTGTGGTGGTTTAAGTAAAAATGACTCTCACAGGCACATACGTTTGAATGCCTGGTTCTCCCGTAGTAATTTAGTAGAATCACCGGGGAAAGATTAGAAGGTGTGGCATTGTAGGAGTAGTTATAGCCTTGTTGAAGGTGTGTCACTGGCGTGAGCTTTGAGGTTTCAAAAGCCCAGGGCAGGCCCACTCTCCCTACCCCTGCATCTTGCAGATCAGATCTGAGCTCTCAACTATTGCTTCCGTATCATAACTGCTCACCTGCCACCAAGTGCCCCATCATGATGGTCATAGACTAACCCTCTGAAACTGTTAGCAAGTCCCCAGGAAAAGGGGACTTTTTCTAAAAGTTGCTTTGGCCATGTTGTTCATCACAGTAATAGAACAGTGACTAAGAAAAGCAATCTCAGGCAGGAGCTTGACAAGAGGCAACCAAGCAAAAATGGCAGGTCATGGTAGCTGTGCCTTTTCTGCAGAATAGCCCTTTATGATGAAGTTCCATTGAGGCTGGTGACACTTTTTTTTTAACCCATCCCCCCTCCCTACACCTCCCCATTTACCATGCACACACGTGCACTAGCAGGAGGATTCTGCAACCTCAGAAGCCCTGGTGTCGTCATCACTACTCCCACTGTGGATCCCTTCTTGTGGGATTTCCTAGAGAAGCACAGGAAGAAGTTCTCTAAAAGAGAAATTCTGTCGACTGTAATTCGGAAAGTAAAACGTTTACCCAGTCCCATGACTATGTTGCTGAGATCATAATTAGTCATTAAAAAACTTAAAAATCCACAGCACAGTAGCCTCTGGGTTGTCCCTTCCTCAGCTTCTAGGCAGTCCACTCCAGTCTCTTCGGAATGCATCTTTTGCTTTGCTAAATATGAATAAGAAATGTGCTTAAAGTGTGACTTTAAACTGAATTATTTCCTCTGATAACAAAAGGAGGGAGGCAGAGAGGGGGTGGGGAGTGTTCATAAGGCTATTACCATAACTTCTAAATAATCATTCACAAGTTTGTTTTATGATCCATTTATTTTTCTAGAAGAGTCTTATTCTAATTGCATGGTGGTGGTCTGCATGTTTTGAATACCCTGAATTATACCACCACCACCACCACCATCCCCCACACACAGACACATTTGTTGGCAATCAGGCACCTCCATGGTCAGCCCGAGGGACCTGGCAAAAACAGGATATGTCATCAACTACCTGCTCAGAGCTGAGACATTCCCATTGGCCCCTCATGTCACATGTCTTCCTGCACGCATGCACCACATCCCTGATAAAGCGCCCCCCCCCACTGCTGCTTTCCTTCTTAGCTCTCTCCTTCCAGTGGCAGCCTCTGGGTCTCCCCCCTACCCACCCCGGGCACTTTAACCCCCTTTTAATAAGTCTGTTGCCAGGTGTGATTTCCCTGCTTAGATGCAACACCCCCCACCCCCGTTCTCATGTAGGTAATATCTTGGGAATAAACACAATCAACATTGGAAGTAGGAAAGAAGAAAAAACTAGCCTTGGGTTAATCTTTTTGTAAGCAATCCACACACATGAAATTAATATCCAGCCATACCAACTCCGCTGCCTCGAAAAAGAGAGAACTTCAAAGAAGGCTGAACCTCGACTGAAATAGCAGTTCCAACAGCTTGAAAGCCTCGGCATTAGTTAAAAGACAGGAAGTTCTTGCAATCCACTCATTTCTCCATTCTCTTCCCTCATTCATCTGTCGGTTCGTCCTGTGGAGAGTCAGTATTCATTCATACAGCGGAACTCATGGTGAGCATTGCTGTATCCGAGGATCTGGGCAGAGTGCAGAGAAAATGAGAAAGCAGCGCACCAGTCATCCTGCCTTCATGGAGCTGCGCGGCTCACCTGGTGAGCTTGTTAAATGGGGCTTCTGGGCTGTGGATCAAGGTTGGAACATAGAAGTGCACTCTAATAAGCATCTTCCGAAGAGTGGAAAGAAAAGAGCGCCCAGACTTGTCTTTGAGCAAGTGTGGGGACAGAACCATCCTAAATATTAGTATAGAAGAGAATAAGGGATTGCATGACATCGGTAGAGGCATCCTTCTCATTGATGTCCTTATAGCTAATGTTTGGCCATCTTGGCTAGAGGTGGTACTGATGCAATGGCTTCGACTCTGGCAGGAAGGTTCTGTGGGTCCCCAGGAATGTATTGGTAATGACCTCAGGTAAGTTACAGCTGCTAGAGGAATATGCATCACAAGGATTATGCATCACAGGGCGACCAGCTACACACCGATAACATAATAGCATCAGGTGCTATCTTAGAGGGGGAGGCAGCCACAGCAAAGCAAACAAACCCAATGCGGAGAAGGTGCCACCGTTTGACATGCACCTCCCATCCACTCACCCAGTGTTGTTGACAGCTCACTGTGGAGCAACCACCAGAAATGAATTGAAGGGAACAATGGGTCCCAAAGCTCAGCAGGGATCAGTCACCTAGGTAGCTTGTTAAACCTGTTTTCTGGCCCATCTGTTAGCTTTCCTTCTAGGCTCCGCCCAACAGTTACCTAGTAACAAGCCACAAAGGCCTGGCTTCCTATAAAAGAGGCTGTTTGGCCCTTCACACCCCCCCACTCGCCCTCCCCCTCCCCCTCTCCCTCCTCCTGCTCCCTCTCCCTCTCCGGCTCCTGCTCCCACTCCCCCTCTATCCCCTCCCAGCTTTCTCTTCACTTGTTCCCAGCCGGCCTCTCCGCCCCTGCCCTCTCCTTCCCTCAACTCCCCCACCCTCCTTCTTAACTCTCCTTCCCATGCCTAAATAAACTCTACTCCATACTGTGTAGAGAAAGGGATGCTCTCAGCATGGGCCGGCTGGGACACCTCACCATACCTGGCTCTACAAAACATATCATTCATATATATATATATATATATATATATATATATATATATATATATGCGCATATATGTATATATAGTTAGAGAGAGAGAGAGAGAGAGAGAGAGAGAGAGAGAGAGAGAGAGAGAGAGAGAGAGACAACACCATCCCCTCACAAGCATTTGACCAAATGAGTCTGTGACAGGGATCTGGAAGCTGTGTTCCTAACAAGTCCCCAGGTGGTCCTTGCCACTTGTCTGAGACCCAAGGATGGAGAATCTTTGAACTACTGTGCCTATAAGTGATTCACTTAAACAAAGACAGCCTTAAGGGACTTCTGTCCCATGCTGTCTGTAGAACAGATCCCAACCTCCAACACAAAAGACATCCAATGTGGAACCAGCACTTGCAAATAAAATAAAAATTTTTCCCTCTGCAAAAATGGAATTGCTGTTTTCAGCAAGGACGGACAGTGGTGAAATTATAAAACCAACTGTTCTTCCATTTATTTTCCCCTTTTCAGCAGGAAAATCTACAGATTGGGGACTATTTTATCAACACGTGGGGCTCCGTGAAGTAAACTGTTAAGTTTGTCTGCTTCCTTACACGTTTCTCCGAATTTTCAGTTAAAAAAGCAAACGATCATAAAAACCTAATATTGACTCACTTTATTGCAATTAAATATTTGTATCCCCCCTTATAAAATGAACATGTGCACATTCTAATTCCAAATGTGTAAAAAGCTACCAATGAACTGGTTTTAAGTATTTGATATTTCAAGGGTATTCCCTGAGTATGGCATTATATTTTAAGAATCTTCTGTCTCGCCATTAAAATCTTTCTGGTAGAGAAAAAGAATCTATGCAAAAGATGAACAATAATGGAGCAATATAACAGGTTAAAAAAAATAGCTGTATGTGAGGATAGGAGACCAGGTGAGGTTGTAGAGGGAAATTAGCTTTTATTTAATCAAGGTCTACAACAAGGAATGCAGAGAGGGAAACACTGAGTGTAATTTCCTAAAGGAAAGTTGCCCTCAGCTCTCTCTGAAGCATGAACAATTACACTTTATCCCGCTACAACTCCCAGGTGGATTAATAAATGAATCTCTCTACTCCAGGCTAATGTTGCCTGTGCTGTAAGTGTGTAAATACTGCATAGTGCCCTTTTCTATCCCGAAGTTATCTTTTCAGCCTACTTCTCTACCCAGCAAATACAGAGCATCTTAATGCCAAACGCAGCCTTTTCCACACTGTGGGAAGCCAGGAGCCATGCCATGACCGAAGCTAGACAAAATATTTGACAGACATTAACCAGGAGTATGTTTAGGAATGGTTCTCAACTTGGACTCCAGTAAAGAGACACAAGAGAGGGAGTGGGGGTGAAGGGAAAAGAAGCACTGTTTTAAATATTACAGGGGTTTCAAAAAGACCCTGGGTTAGTAACACAGGTTTCATCTGGAAATTTGGCACAAACATACAGTCTCAGACTCCATGATCAATTGAGTACCAATATACAGTCTCAAACTCCATGACCAATGAACCAGAAACCTTTGGAAGGGACACACAGCTGTCTGTGCTTAACAGAGTGTTACAGGTGAATATGATACCCACTCTGGTTTAAGGACCACTCTGATCAATCAAATCATTAAGTTTCATAAACAGGGCAAAGCATTTACTCCCCTCCATGAAATAACCACTTACTGGTTACAAACACTCACTTTGCACTGAGAACCGTACTAATTGCTTTGTATGATTTTGTATTAGTCACGTCAGTAATCCGCAGAAAAGACTCTAACACTGGCAGAATAAATGCACAGGAGTGAAGCCATTTGCCCTGTGAGAAAGAGCTGCTAAGTGATAGATTTAGGATTTCAGTCAAAGCTGTCTAATTCTTAGGCTATAAAACTTGGCATTACTATCGAAAGAACTCTAAATATTTGACATTTTCCCTTCTTTAAAAAAAAAACTGTGATCAGGTGACTACTAAAATGTCAAAATATTAACTCTGACTTAAACATGCAACAGTTTAATATCCTCCATCGGGAAATTCGACAGGATTAGTTAGCAAGGGTCTTTCCGTTAGTAGTCAGTTTTGAGTCATTATCACAAAACTGACAAACCAAATTAAAACGGAGTGAGGAGCACTGCACCTCACAATTGTAAGGGTGCTGGCCCCTGTTCAAATGGCATGTCAAAGATCAAAATCATGAAGAAAGAGAAAGAAAGCCAGAGAGAGAGGAGGGAGAGAGACAGAAACAAAATGGGAAGGAAAAGGAAATGGGGAGGGAGGGAAAGATAGATAAATAGATAGATAGATAGACAGATAGATAGATAGATAAATAGATAGATAGATAGGCAGATAGATAGATAGATAGATAGATAGACAGATAGATGATAGATAGACAGACAGATAGATATATAGATGATAGATAGATGATAGATAGATAAATGATAGATAGATAGACAGACTTAGAGAGATTGACTGAGAAAGACTGAAAGATTGGAGTCATTGAAGCCCCTAACCAGCCCAGCCTAGATGCCCTGCCCTCAATAGACTAAATGAGTGCAAAAGTTGTAGTGAAAAGTAGGAAAAGGAGATTTGTTCCCAACGGTGGGAAGAGGAAGCCCCCGGGTCCATCTTTGGAATCCTGATTTGGGGTTTTATATTTAGAGAGCAAGGCGTATATGCAACTAAGCTGTTCTATAAATATTTGGCCCTGCCCACCACCAACCCATCATTCACTCACATTTGTGTCATCCCCAGTCCCTCCTTCGAGGTGGTCCAAGGTGATCCCATGAGCAGTCAATGCGTAATCACTTGCTGGGAGACAAGCTCCCACTCTTAAAGGCTTCAGCCTTTTCTTTGTTCCAACAGGAGATTCTTAGTGAAATCTCAACTTCCTAGCATCTGCTGTCTCAGTCCTCTGAGAAGTAGAGTGAAGGGCACAGGTTTGTCTTCAGCAAATCATTACTGTCTAGACAGCGGCAATCCCAGGATCTCCCGCAAGAGGATTCCTTCCATCACCTAAGAATTCCTACTCACACTCACCCCCTGAAATGTCTACCTCCTCATAGTGCCAAAACGTGGGACATTTTTAACCTAGCAGTCATTGTAGCAGGGGTTTAGAGGCAAGTCGTGAAAGGGAATTGCTCTGAAACTCTGAGGTAATGGTCTAAAGTTCACACCCACTGCTGGCAACATCAAAAAAGGGTCTCAAAAGCTGAAGCCTTTCATTGGTTCTCCTGCCTCTCACAGCATGCTTGCAGAAGTAATCTTGCTTTCTACACTTGAACTTAGATCTCTGGCTCCTAAGTGGAAGCTGTGTTGTCCTAAATAGTTCCTCGGGATCCAGAGAGGGGTCCTTCTCAGGCCATACTTGATAAAATGTATGTGAAAGCTCCCTGTGAACAGTGAGGACTCCTACATCTGTAAGGCATTACTGTCAAGACCATAGGGACAGAATTGAGCGATTAGGGAAAATAAGGAGGCCAGTTTATTTAAAGAAAGACAGATTATAAAATAATTCCAGACGAGATGGACTCTTTCCATCTCTTTCCTGGCAAGAAACTTGGCACTGGGGAAATCACAGTGTATCTCCAGGTCTCAGTTCAAGTTTTGATTCTGATGTTAACTAGTTTTCATAATTGGACTTGACAAGTCTCTCTTCTTCCCCCAGTTCCCTGAACCACTCTCTGCTGAACAAAAAAAGACCCATCTTTTTGGTTCTCTAACTGCAATCTACTTCATAAAAAAAGTCCCTTGATGGGTTTTCCTCTATCAACATTTCTTCCTTTTCTATGGGCTGAGAGCTCATTCTCTGCCTCACTAACCCTGGACACCCATCCCTGCTCCCTCTGCAGCTTCCCTAGTTGCTCTGGCCCCACTTTCCTGTGTCTTGCTGTGCTCTTGATTATTCTGACCTGACTCACCTGGTCTCTCAATGAGGCAGTGGTTTTCTTACTTTGGAGACATTTTGTGTTCAGCTCAGTGAATTGCTTCCCAACAATTCGTCTGGAAACAAATCCTTAAAGAAGAAATATATACGTGTGTGTGTGTGTGTGTGTGTGTGTGTGTGTGTGTGTGAGAGAGAGAGAGAGAGAGAGAGAGAGAGAGAGAGAATGAATAAGGGTATACATTATAGATTTGATAAATCAAGAACAGAAAAACAAATTGCCAAGATTATTTAATGCCAAGTAAGGAAAACATCCAGACATGTCTACTCAGAGATAATTAAGACTCAGTTCTCTGTGATATTTTGTTGACAGAATCTTTACCTTTAGTTGTGATTATCTTGATTTTGAAATTTAAGCTTATTTTTATTATAACATAGCAGCCTTCTTATTCTCCCAGAGTCATGCTAGATCCCTGAACAAACTAAAAGGAAATCATTAGCATATTACTTATAGTAAATAATATACTCTAAGAAAATGCCATGAAGTTTCCAGCTACATATGTACCTAGGATGGCATTGTCGGGTATCAATAGGAGGAGAAGCCCTTGGTACTGTGAAGGCTCAGTGCCCCAGTGTAGGAGAATGCCAGGGCGGTGAGGTGGGAGTGGGTGGGTAGGAGGAGGAACATCCTCATAGAAGCAGGGAAAGGGGGAACTGGGAAAGAGAATAGCATTTGAAATGTAAATACATAAACTATCCAATTTTTTAAAAAGTAAATGCCATGATAATTTGGTATGCCAGATATGAGAAGACTTAAACAAAACAATGCCTCTTTGACTTTGTAAAACCATTCTATTCTCGGGAAACAAGGCTTGTTGTATCCTGTATTCTCTAAGCCTGCCTGGTCTTCGGGTAGATACACAGGCGACAGTGACAACGTTGTGGGCTGCTTGCTTGTATGAACAAAAATCATAGAGAACTTTCCTTTATTCTATTTTTGAAACTGTAAAATACATGCGTGACTTTGCCGGATAGAAAACTTGAGGCTCTCAATTAGCTACTTGAGAGGATTTGGTCTCATTCATAGATCTTCCTTGCAGAAGCCAGAGTGATTTTTACCCCCTGTTCTGCAACTTTGCGTTTTAGAAAGAAACTAGATAGGCTAAGTAGAAAAGAATGCCTCCTGATAATTATAGCGCCCTATCTTTAAATCCAATTGTATCGGTGAATTTGAAAATATTCCTTCACTCATTATTTATGATAACAGAAAGAGAAATGCCTTTGACCAAAAACCCATCAGCTGCTAGCCAACCACTCTATTTTGCATAGATCTAGAACATGCCAGACCACTTTACAGAATAGACTAGAGCTGATGTAATATTGCATCAGCGATGAATGGGATCAAACCTTGAGCAAGAATGCTTATTTATACACAATTCTTTACCACCATTACCAACCTTCTGGTATGCTAAAATGGACATCAGTACAGGAAGGGTAGGCTACTCTAGTTGGAAATTGGTTCTAATGTTTTGCCTTTTTTTGGCTTCCAGTGTCCCTGCCCTAGCTAGCTTCCATTGATAAATAAGGAATTGCCACAGAGCCATTGGCTGAGCAGGGAGAGGGGGTACTTTTAGATTGTGCAGGCAAGGTTGAGAGAGAGAGACAGAGACAGAGATAGAGAGACAGAGAGAGAGATGAGAAACAGAGACAGAGAGAGAGATGAGAAACAGAGACAGAGAGAGAAGGAGAATTGGCATGGAGGAAGGGTTAGATTTAAGAGGTTCAGGAGAGAAAGCATCCAGCAATGTAGGCAGAAAAGGAATGCAGCTCAGGGAGAGGGTAGGGGAGCAGAAAATAACAGGGCAGCAAAGATTAAAAAATAGATTTAGAAGGTGTTAAGCCAGGAATGCCAAAGAGAAGTGTGTGCTAGCCAAGGGGAAGTTTAGAAGTGCCCAACCATTGAGCTAGTCAAGGCATATCAAAATTAGTTGGTGTGTGTGTGTGTGTGTGTGTGTGTGTTTCATTCATGAATCCAGAGAACTCCTGGGTGGGAGCAGTGCCCGAGTGATTCCTCAGAAGTCAAATCAATTTAATTAATTCACTGCTATACTACTGAGGTCACAGCCCCTCTCTTTGTTTTTTTTTTTCCAGGTGCTGCCTCATTGACTAAATCTCCCTTTTTGGTTTTTCACTGTTAGCCACCTCTTTATTTATTTATTGAGAGTGGGTGGTACCTGGCTTTTTTAGGGCTGCTGGAGTTCTGGCATTTACCTTCAGAAGCATAGTAAAGCTGAAAGGGCATCATGGGAAAGTAAACAACAAATTTACCAAGCTAAAAAAACTTAGTTCTTAGAGGGAATGTTAGAGATGGGAACCTGAGTTTAGAAGGGCACATTGTGTCTCAGGTCAAAGAATTGAATCAGAAGCAGAAAATGACAGAGAATGCCAAAGAGTTCAGGCAAGCTTGAGACTCCAAATCACCATGGCCAGAGCTTGACTGTTTATAGGTCCTTTATGTAGTCCTGCCTTCTCCAGTAGCTCTCACAGCCTTCTTTCCCTCTGCTATTCCATGTGCTGTCACATGCAGAGCTGTTGCTTTCCAGGCTTTCTGCCAACTGATTTGTGTCAATCTTGATACCTCTTTCCCAATGCCCTATTCTCTTGTCACATTAGGATTATAGAAACTGTAGACCATGGAAAGACATAAGTTTGTGTATCTACAAAAAGAAGAAACTATGAGGTCTAATGACACCTCTCCTTTGTATCTTAGCTCTGTAGAATGCTCTCTTGAAACTCTCTTCTGTTCCTTTGCAAAACATAGAATCGACTTCTGACACAGCCGCCAGGGAAATCGTGGCCTTCCTAACCCTTTCTTTGGAATAAAGCATAGCCCAGGATTGGGAGATATACTGGGCAGCTTCTGCAGCTTCTATATTGAACAAAAAAATGTTTTGATCCTATCTTAAGATCACATGAGATGAATACCCAAAGCCCAGAATAAAAGTTCAGTTGAAAACACACCTTTTTTTTTTTTTTTTTTTTGGCTTCTAGTATCCTTTTTTTTAGTCTTTTTGGCCCAAAAAACTGAAACAATAGCACTGGGTTAGTGAATGGTGAATTCTGGGAGACTCCTGTTCATGGTGAAGATTTTGTTACCCACACTTACTTGGAAATAAGTCAAAATGCATTTGCAGACACAGCCAACAAGACAACAAAAGCAAAATCGTAATGCAAGAGGTGATCTTTCTTGTTGACGATGTTATCTGCAAAATGAATCACTTCCAGCAGACAAATATCCGATGCTCCTAGTTTAAAGCTCATGGCTGCCAGTTGAAGAAAATACTGTCTTACTAGACCTTTGCTCAGATGAGACAACAATGGGTCTAGGCAACCTAAAGAACCTTAAAATAGTAGGATTTCTCAGACTGCAGCATGCTTCTCTTCTTAGATGATTAGTCTAGGAAAAGTACCTATAGGAGGAGTGGCAGGGGCCACAAAGGCATCTCCTGCAGGAGGACCTAATTGAAGACTGCCTGAGAGACCAATCAATGATTGTTGACACAGACAATGCCAGTCAATCAGGAACTGCTGTATAGAAGAGATGCTTTCTTGGTACCAATGGGGCTTGGGCAGAGGGTAGTAAAGGAGCTTGCAACAGTGTTCAGGTGAGCTTTCTGTGGTTTCTTACCTGCTCTTGGAGTCTGTGTTGACTCTGCACCACCTCAACCCCAACCCCCCAGGGCAGGTAGGGTCAGCAGCAAGTCTTTCAGGGCACGGGCAGCAAGTACAGCACTTTTACTGGCTTGCATTCCATATGGAAAGTTGGTAGATTACTTAAGTATCATGATATAATAAGCACTCATTCATTGTCTGTAATGGATTTCTCAATAAATCCCTTGACCATAACCCTAATTTTACTAAGCGTGTGCTAAAAGGTCAATAACCCCAATATGGTATTTTCACTGAAAGCGTTCTCCAAGCCATTATTTAACAAGATGATTAGGTTGATTGTATACATCGGCTGTCAGTTATCTTCCTTCCAAACTAGAAATGATCCCCTTCATCTTGTCTTTTTTTCCTACCAAAGTTCTATGGAGAATGTTAAGCAATTCTGGGCAGTGTGATAATAATGAGATAGGTATCTCCCTGGGGCTTGGCAAGAGGTTCGGGCATCACCCATAAGTATACTTACACCTCCACAACCACGCCTTCTTCCTTACTTAGCCCGGTCCCACAAAATTCAGACATTCTTACTCCTTACCTCATTGGAATAGAGTCGTAAATTTAAAAAGACTAGCAAAAATGGGAGATAATTGCATCTTATATTTCGTGAATGCAAATGTGGCGGGTGCTTTCATCACTGTCTCTCCTTGGCATATTAGATCAGATGCTGCTGTCCTTAGTTCTGCCCCTGAGGCAGCAGACCCAGTGATCAGAAAGCTCACGGAGAGCCCAGCGCCCACAAAGGATGCAACTCAATTAGCTCAGAACAGTTCCAGTTTTACAGCCCGGATGGAAAGAGAGAGCAAAAGTGGGAAAGGCAAATCCCAGGAGGCCCCACAGGGAGGGAATCAGGCTCTGCACAATGATGCAGGAAGCCCGAGATTTACAGGGTCACTTTTTGATTACTGTTTAGTCCAGGGTGCAAATAGTTTTGAGAGAATTGCACCCCAGAGGACAGTTAGTGTGAGTGGGATGATCGCCCCCGTGTGACACTGGTTGGTTCATGATGCACGAGGGTCATTGCGATGATGTTGCTCGTTCCCTGGGGAAATTTGTCAAGAAACAGTTGAAGGAAAGCCTCCGGTTTCCTATCCAACATGGCCAACACGGAATTAAAAATACAAATACTTGAAGACTTTAAGCTACCACCCTCCCTTTTTTAAAAAATTATATCATTGGGGCTATGTTTGGAGCATTTTTAATTCATGAGGAAAAACTTTCTTGCAGAATCCTTAGCAGTAACTACATAGTCTGTGGAAATATGTAAATTAGGTAGTGGGTGGCATGGCATTGGTGAAAATAAAAGGAAACAATAACAGCAGCCCCAAAATGTTTGACTATGAATTTTCACAAGTACCTTTTGCCCAGTAACTTTTAAGTGCAATATAGTGATGGCTTTATTTTTAAGACATTACTACACTTTTCTTAACCACTATGTAGCATAGGTCTTTACATGTCATGAATATTCAAGAGCTCTTAAATGGGTATGCAAGCAAATGGTAACTCCTGTGGGGCAGCATAAAATGTCTCAAGGAGAAACACACTGAAGGTTATTGAGGAGAAAAGTAAAAGAGTCTATCTAGGAGCTGACAATGGTCCCGCAGAATATTTTAACACTGATGCCATATCAGAAGCAGTTTCAGTGAGATATAGATCAAACTACACAGATCAAACAACTCACCTATTTAAATTAAACACTGGTGTTTGTTTATTTTAGTGTGTGTGTGTGTGTGTGTGTGTGTGTGTGTGTGTGTGTGTGTGTATACAGGATTTAAGAAATCAATCTATCCTTCCAAAAGAAGTCCTTTCTACTCTCCCTACTTGATTCCCTGATTACCTACTGACCTACTTATTGCCACCATAGATTGTCTACTCTGGCTATTGTACAAAATGAGCCACACAATATGTGACTTCTTTTCTAATTATCAAGTGTGATGAAGCTAGAGTCACCTGGAAGAGGGAACCTCAACTGAGATATTTCTTTTATAAAATTCGACTATGGCACATCTGTGAGCTATCTTCTTGATTACTAATTGATGGAAGAGGGCCCAGCTGTGGGCAATGCCATCCCTAGCATGTGGTACTGGTCTTCGAAAAATGTAGCCAGCAAGCCATGAAAAGCACTTAAGCAACAAAGTGTTTCTCCATGGTTTCTGCTTTAGTTCCTGTCTCCAGGTTCCTGCCTGGTATTCCATCCCTAAATTCCCTCAGGTAATATTATTCACCTGATGAACTATATAACCTATAACCTGAAATAAACTCTTTCTGCCACAAGGCGAATTTGGTCAACATTTCTCACAACAGTAGAAGTACAACTAAACCAGAAATTGGCACTGGGAGTGTTATATTGTTGGTTTAGGATATATGGTGTATAAGCATTTGAAACTTTGGGATGGAAGTGTTCAGAGCTTAATGGGCAGTTGTGGGAACTTGGTACATGGTGTTAAAAGAAAGGTAACATGATGGAGGCCTGTCTCATGGAATTTCAGAAGAAATCAGATATTTTATAAGAACTGTTAATGTTCTGTTTTAGAATAAGAATTGGTAAAAGTAAAACTTTGTTTTACTTTAATAGCACAAACAATTCTGGTTGGCTGGACTGAAGAATCACCTCTGGTACCCAGGAGACCATTAATATTGAGGTGAAATCTTCTTGGATACGTGTCTCAGGGCCAGTAAACAGATGCCAACAGGGGTCACATCTATATCTCAAACTGGCAGTTGAACTTGGCTATGTGTAAGTTTCCACCATGGACATTGGTTTTGGCAGCATGAAAGCTACATGATTGAAATGCTGTAGAGAGTTTTGGGTGCTACTACAAGCTAAGGATTGGCACCATGTAGCAGGATTGGAATCCTAGCAAAGAGGTCAGGAGCCCATTTATGAAGGTGTAGGTCAGTTGCAGTAGTGACCCTAGCATGTAGGAGATGCAAAGACCATCGGATAACCACCAAAGGCAGCATTACATAGGGAGAGGACCTGGCTTAACCCTAGGAGATAATCTATGTGTCCTGCAGCTTGAAAAGCCAGAGAAGTGGGGCTTCCCAAGTCCCTTGGAGCCTAGAAAATCATAAATGACGTCCAGATGCCAAACACTACATGATTTATACTGCAGAATTGGTTTTTTTTTTTAATTTGATTGTGACTGTGCTCTAGTTTTTTCCTTTTCAGAACAAGAAAACCTAAAACTTACTTTGTGTTTGTCCACAGTTAAGAGACGGACATTTTAAAAAGAAGTTGGGCTTTTAAAGATTAGATTAAAAACAAAACGAAAAACAAAAACAAAAACAAAAAAACAAACAAAAAACTGCTGGGCTCTGAAATTGGATCTGTTTGATACAACTAAAATAACCTGAAAGGAGAGAACCTCAGTTGAGGAATTATCAAATTGGCCTTCTTCAAATTGGCCTTCATCAAATTGGCCAATGGTCATATCTGGGGAGCATTTTCATGATGGCTGATTGATGGAAGACGGCCTACACAATTGTTGAAAGTGCCATCCTGAGAAGATGGTCTTAGCTTTGAAAAGAAAGGTAGCCATGATAAGCAACCCAGTAAACAGCATTTGTCTGTAGCTTTAGCGTTGGAGCCTACGTCCAGTTTCCTGTCTTGAGTTCCTACCCTGATCTTCCTCAATGATTAAGTATAACTTGTAATTAGAAATGAACTTTTTCTTCTCCAAGTTAGTTTGGGTCAATGTTTTATTATATCAACAAAAAGCTAACAAGAACATCATGAATTTAAAATCTGTCCCTGTTGTATGTACTGGTATGTAACTCTATTTTTACAGCCATATGACTTTCTGTTGTGCAGACTAAGGTTTTACCTATATGTCCATTCTCTCTTATTCCATTAGGATTGATGCCACCATGGTGATTTGTATTGGACTTTTGGGTAGATATGATCAAGGTCTATGCTTGGACATATACCAAAAAATACAATGATTAGGCACTATGGTGACTGTGTCTTATATTCTGAAAGATTCCCATAATCCCTTCGGAAAATGACTGCCTTACTTTATATTTTCATGAATAACATTTGGACATGTCAATTCATCTGAATTCATGCTAATGCTTGCTATGGCTAATCTTTTCTATTACAGTCATTCTTATGGGTTTGAAGTTATATTTACTTATGAGAGTCATTTGCATTTCTTCAATGCCAAATTATGAAAAAACATCATATGCTTATTGGCCACGTTTATAACTTCTTTGGGAAAATACTTATTATAATCTGCCTTACAATTTGCCTGGATCATTTTTCTTTCTATTGTAGAGTTGTGCAAGTTCTTTTTATGTTAGGGAATCAATCATATGTATATGTGTGTGCGAGTGTATATATATATATATATATATATATATATATATTTTTTTTTTTTTTTTTAACACCCTCCTCCTTTCTCTCTCTGTACTTTATGGTTTCAGAGTTTAACTTGTGCAAACAAACAATCTATTCATAAGGTTCAAAATTTTTCTTCTCATTCTTTTGTTTCATTGATTCTATTTTTACATTTGATCGTTTATGTGTATGTTAGTGATATGGTTTATTTTGTGTATAATAGATGGTGGAGGGTCTTAAGGTAATTTTTTGTGAGTAGATAGATATTCAGTTGTTCCTACTCTATTTGTCAAAAAGATAACTCTTCCCGTGAATTACCATGGAACACTTTTTAAAATTAACTTTTCATATATATTAGGTTTTATTACTTCATATTTCATTCCATTTCTCTATCTCTGGCATGCTTATGTACTATGTACTTATGCCTATGTACTAAAACTCACAGCTTTGCAATGATTTTTTTAAATCTTCAAATGTGAGCCTTACATTTTCTTATTTCTAAAACTTTCATTTGTTCCTTGAGTTTACATAAAAGTATTTATAAACATCTAGTCAACTTTTGAAAACTGTCAACTGGAATTTTGGTAGTGACCATATTAAGTCTGTAGAACAATTTGGATGATAATCATAACAATAGCAATGATAATGATGATGATAATAACACTAAAATTTTCTGTTATATGATCAAGTAACATCTTTCCATGTGTTTCTATTTATTTAGATCTTCCTTCACCATCTTCAATAATGTTGGTAGCTTTTATGAAATTTTGTACTTTTGTTAAATTTATACATAAATATTTTAATTATACTTTATAAGTGGTATCTCCTTATCATTTTCCATAAGGGTATATGCCTGATGTAATTTTTGTCTTGGAGACTTAGTTCTGAATGTGTTCCCCATCTCTAGTTCTTTCTGAACTCTGACTGGCTGGTTCAACTCAATGATTCTAATGTCTCTCCACACTAATTCAATTTGGTTTCTCTCAGCTTCTCACTAAACTTCTTTGCTTGGCTTCAAACTAACTCTGGTAATTTGTTCTAATCTTCTGTCTCCTTCTTATTCCCTAACTTCAACTGCCTTTGAGCAAACAAACTCAAGTCACTGCACTGGACTGCACATACTCAACTGGACTGAACTGAACTGACTGAACTAAATTCCCCATACTGCCCTGAATGAACTCAAGTAACTGAACTCATCAACCTGCCATTCACACTCACTTTCAAAACATTGCTACAGAATTTACCTTAAAGGTGTGTACTAAGGACATGTCAGCATTCCAGCTGGATCATCTACACCTAGGTCTTTAGATGTGATCCCTTGCCAGAAGAATCATGAGGCTGGATTAAAGTTTCTTCACAATTTTCACAATGTTTAGTTCATTGCTAACAGATCTTTGCATATTTATATTATAGTCTACATTTTGATGGGCACTGACACTGACTTTAGACACTGTCTTTACTGTGGTGGTTATTTGTATGGTTGTTGGTATTCCTCCTATTTGATATTTCTGTTGATCCTGATGTTCTATGAAACTCTTATTTGAATCATATCATGCCTGTTTGTATTCAATTCAATTCAATTCAATTCAATTTTTAGCCTATTGCTAAATATTTTATGCATTCAGCCGGTTTTATCACATAGAATACCAAATTGTGGATACATGTAACTTGAATTAATAACAGTAATTTATGTACTATGCCATCGAGCTCCTTGTTATTTTGTTTTTCTTTCGTTTTCCCTTGACATGGACAGCAGTGTTTACAATTACCATTATAGCAGTATGTCTCAACTTTCTTGACTTGTGCATCAATTCTTATTTTTATCCATTACACATTTTATATGCGAAGTCAGTAAAGTATAAAGATACTGTCATATTGCTATTGAAATAACTTTTTCCTAGAAAAGGATTTCCATGATCCCTAGATTCTATGAACTGCACATGACAACTGCTGTAGCATAACACTGGGACAGGGAAAAAGAAAAATCTGATTCCCTACAATGAGAAAAGGCATAAAAGGACAGAAATAAACAATGTACATTTTTAAAACATTCAACTTGGTTAGGTAGAAGTCATATATTTTATTTTTATTACACTTTATTTCTATCATGGGCAAGCATATATCTGACTGGGGGTATGCGTGTCATGGGGCATGAGTGGAAGCCATAGAACATCTTGTAGTATTCAGTTCTCTCCATTCACCATGCAAGTCCTGGGTATCAAATTCATGTCTTCTCATTTGGCAAGAAACATCTTACCGGTCGAACCATTCCACCTACCTGGAAGTCATTTATTATGAATCATCTCAAAAGAAAGACATAATGAAGGCATCGTGATAAATCCTATTTGTCAGTTTGATTGGAATAAGAAACAATTTGGGTATTAATGAAGGCCTCTGGGTCTTTACAACAAGGCCTACCAGAAGAGAGAAGAATCACCCTAAATGTGAAAAAAAAAACCTTATTAAGAAAATGATACTACAATCTTTAAAAAAATAAAATGTAATCTTCCCTTGAGGGATATCCTGATATTGTCTAACACTGTGGTCTAGATCTGGAGCCTCAAAGCTTAGAAAACAGTCTCACCCATTTCTGCAGCACAGTCGTAATTGACACTGTCTAGATATTTGAAGTCTTCACAGAAGCACTAATATGGGCTCTGGAAGAATTGAGGAGGATGCGCTTTTGGGTTCCTACACACTGCAAGAGATAGAAAGGATGGGATTTGCATCAACTATGGCTTTCCTCATCTATGGAACTAGTATATGATAGCCCATGGTAAAGACATCTCTAATTGCTTATTCCTCTTCATTGTACCTATTCTCAAATGTTATTTAGATACAAAAGATCATTTTCTGTACTAACTATTGATCTGATGTTTTTATTTGTATATATGAAGTCAAGCAGCCTCAGGCTACGTAATATAATTTAATATGTTGCTGACCAGTTTTATTTATCTGCAGGGAATATGCTCTCTCTACAAAGAGGGTATTATCTTCATAAAGGAACTTAGCTTTGGGTTTAGAAGCTTCCCATTTTCACTTTGTGGAAATGAACAAGATCAACAGTTATTACAATCAGGACTTCCCATAGCCATAGATAGTAGTCACGTGTCCAGCCAAATACTCTTGGGAAATTTTCCTTCCAAATCTATCATGCTGCACTGGCATTGGCAAGACAACTCAATAGGTAAAGACATGTACTATCACATCTGATTGGGTCGTGGTAGCTATACACCCAGGTTATAGCACAGAGAATTAAATAAGGAAATTTCATCTTTAAATCTTCTCGTATAATTACAAAACTTACCAAAACCAGTA
This sequence comes from Rattus rattus, assembly GCF_011064425.1. NCBI lineage: Eukaryota > Metazoa > Chordata > Mammalia > Rodentia > Muridae > Rattus > Rattus rattus. The sequence continues at coordinate 29,028,113 of NC_046161.1, read as the reverse complement.
GAGGGATAATACTAGGAAATATGCAAACAGCTGCTCTGTTCTCTCTCTCTCTCTCTCTCTCTCTCTCTCTCTCTCTCTCTCTCTCTCCTCTCTCTCTCCTATTCACAGCCCATAGAAGCACACTCTAGAGAGACTGACTGATAAATTGCTCTCCAGCAATTTTCAGAAGATATTTTAACTTTATATGTTTCTTTTTTTTTTCTTTCTAAGAATATGTGAAAAAGAAGAGGGATACAAATCATTTTTAACTTCCTTATCTCCAAAACAAGGAATGGTGTGCTCCCCTAATGGTCTAGAAAATGCAGAAGTCAAATCCTCTCCCAGCTCCTCTGTGTGTCTTTAATTTAGGTAGAGTCCAGAGTCACAGTCCTTTTGTGTACAGAGGAGGTTGACATAACTGCCAATAACACAACCGAGGCACAAGGTCCAGATGGGATGCAGAATTTCTCAGTTCATGCTTCTTACAAGTTTTGTCACCCAAATAGTAAGTATGAGGCAACTGATACATTTATCCTGAAAATTTGTTCTATAAGAACAAAAGACAAAGTAGGTGAAAAGTCAGGTAAATTAATAATTCCAAAATCTGTATTGCAAACAATTTGTATGCCAGAATTAAAAGTTTTCATAATGCTTGCTTTACCTTTTTGTAAAATGTGTAGGTGGGCCCAAGTTTCCCTTAGAATTCTGCAGCAACTCTTATACCATTCCTTCCCACTTTTCCTTTTGCACCTTTTGATTTGCACATTACCCAGGATTTGCTACCCAGGACAGTCCAAAACTGTGTACATGTTCAATGTATGTACAGTGAAATTGTTGCTCCCTGTCAAAATTCCCGAAGTTCTGTGAGAAAAACCATCCTGAGAAAAATGCATCAAGACTTATTGAAAATCCAGCTAAGAAATTAAAAGGCAAAATGCCTCAAAGCACGGTCTGCTTGCTGAGTGCCCTAAGAATCACCCTGAGAAGAGTAACAAGAGAAACAGACACCGCACACAAAGTGATCCAAAGCCTGCACAGATTAGTCAACCAGACCATCATGAAGATGAAATGGCTTGAGAGTGCAGGCAAGGCATTTCCAGAAGACTGACAGGAGCATCTCCTCAATGGAACCCCACAGAGGAGGCTTCCAATGACAAAGATAATCTGGCTCTGCACTCAGAATTGAATCCTATCTAATCAGCATGTACCATAAGCCATCTCTGCAAAGCCACCCTGTAAGAAGATGCAGATAAAAAGAAAAGCATGTAAACTATTAACTGCTCATCTTTCTTCTTTAGGAACGAAAGCATCTTGTGCTCTGAGATGTCACCTTTCTTAAGTGGTACCATAGCCCAATGACTAATATACCACTTGCTATATACCAAAGTGTACTTCTTCAAAGAAAGGTCTGATAACATTAATCATGTTCTTAATAAAGTGCCATGATTGATGTGGTTCCTGGAGTATCATTAATGTGGACATTGCTGATTACCCTTCTTGATGTCACAGGTTGAGGTTTTTGTAAACACTAGCCAACAATCAGCTTCTCCTGTAAAGTATAACAGCAAGAGAAGAAAGTCCAATCCAAGTAGGCTCACCATCAGATTTATGCTGTCCTAGGGGAATTTAATTCAGGTTTTCCTAATTGTAGCTATGGTGAAAGGGGAGGCTAAGTTGAAATCGGCAATCTGCTTGTCATCCTGGCTCCTGTGGTCTATCATTTCCTCTGGTTCATTGTGTGAGCATGAGCTCTCTGCTCAACTTCCAGCCTTGCGAATTGGGACCAGACAAATCTTCATTAGATCTGAGTTAAAACTGAAGGCAAAACATGTCTCCACAGAGTGGACAGTGATACCTGAGAATTGCATTTATACTCCGTTCTTCCTTGTGAGGGTGAAGGGAGGAAAGACATTCTTAACTACCACTGTCAGTCCTGCATGGAGTCATGTACTGGGAGCACCATGTATCAGAACATATGAAATGGGAGAACATTTTCAGATAATATGTAAAGAAGATGCAGGCTACCGAGGTGATGGTCTTTTAAGTCTCTCCTTTGTTTTTATGTTGTATTTTTATTTATTTCAGTGTCTGTGTGAACTGTGCGGAGGCAAGCAGGAGATACCATAGTGTATATGTAGAGCTCAGAGACCAACCTGCAGGAGCCAGTCGGTTGTCGTTTATTTTAGTTTGCTTTGTTTGGTTTTTCTTCCACCACATGGCTTGCAAGGCTTTAACTCAGGTCATTACCCTTGGCAACGGTGGACGTTACCCACTGAACCATCTCATTGGTCCCAAACACAGATTTTTAATCAGTCTCCAATTGCCTAAAGAATATTCTTTGGTTCTCTGAATAGAAAATATAAATGTCTGAGAGAGGTTAATAATAGCGGGAATTACCAGGGGTGAGGTACTTAGTGGCTAAACTAGTGTCTATGTACTGAAGGGGGGACCTGGAGGGGAAGGAGCAGAGGTAGCAGTGAATTCATATGTCTTTAATTGACATATTATTCTGGTGAAAACCTGCATTGCTCGGAACCTTTTCTCTGAGTCCACAACCCACTAAAATGCAAGTGGTGGGTGATTGATATTCCTATCATGCTAGGGTAGCTTATTTTAATACAGTCCACATTATTTTTACTGCTAACAATTATTATTGCTGATAGATTTTAAATTGTGTTTCTAAATTCCCATTGTTGATTTAAGGGAGAACAAATGCCATTATACCTAGTTTCCAGGATGTGCTCAGTGCCTCCAGCGTTTGTGGCTCAAACCTAATTTGTACATTTGCGGGAGGCTAAAGCCAAGACTCTCGTCAGGCCCTTGACCCAAGCAAGATTTCAGAGAGGAGAATCTCACTTGTGCAATTCAACAGGCAACCTTTGTGCCATTACAGCTTTAATTTTTTTTTTTTAAGCTTCAGCTTTTTACAAGACGCTCTCTCCTTTCTACTTCATCTTGTGTCTAGTGGCTTCCTTTTTCCTTTTCCCAGAGCACATGTATATTTAGACCAGCACACTCCAGTGTGAAGGTATGTTTGCAATGACTGCAGCCCAGATAATAACGGCTAGTTGTGGATTATTCAATTATGACTTATCTTATTTCTCTATGGAATACTTAGGACTCTTCTTGGCCGCTCTTTGGTTATTTGTGCAATCATTGCAGGCAAGAGGGCAAAATGGCAATGCATTAAAATTTTTTAATAAAAATAGAAATGAAAGACAATCCCCATAGTTTCATTTCCAAAAGAGGGGAGAGGGGTGAACTTTTAATAGCCAAAGAAAGCTCAGTAGTCGGGCAACTAATGGCTTGATGTCATACTAGGTAAAGCTACTGCACAGACTCTCAGAAAATACCAGAATAGCTTCTGCATCAATGGGAACTCTCAGGAATAGGAGAGGACACTAAGCATTTTGCAATGTTTAATGCTAAATTAGTGCAGTTCTTTCAATAATTCTGGTGGTCAACAAGAAAGGAAAAATGATACAAGGAAAACACAGTTCTGACAATTCACAGAATGTGTTTTTAAAGTGAGCAGCGTTTGTTTTTTATTCTGTATGGGTCCTATTCCCACTCTACAATATGGGAATGATGGCCGACCTGCTATTTTGGAAGGCTAACACTGTGGGCAAGTAGGATTGTCTACCTATTGCCTCACTCCTCGCAGACTCATTCCCTCATTAGCATTCAGTCTCCTGGTTCCTGCTGTTTGTATGTTTCCTCAGACGTCTTCCATTGCAGACTGTATAATCCTCAAGTTCAACAGGGAAGAAGGGAGGGGTCACCATGGCCAGGGCAGGCAGGAAAATGAGCTTATGACAGCATGAAAAAGTCAGAGTTGGTGATGATCGAATCAAGCTGAGAAAAGCAAATAATGCCTAGAATGCTAAATAAATATCTATAAATGTGCACTGTTCTGCACTGACCAAATGATCAAGTGTGACAATAAAAACTAGAGGGGAGAAAAGCATCCTTCATTAGGAAAAAATGAGAAGCTGTGATAATGTTAATTGGTATCAAATGGAATATAGGTCATTGCTATGATGAGTCTTCTACATACAACTGAGTCTTGTCTAGGATCAAGAAAGGTGAATGTCTCAGTTGACTGCAAGCTGTTTGAACTGTGCCTTGAATGAGCATCTCTTAAGGAGTCTGACATAGGAGGTAAGGTTTTTAGAATAGTGATTAAATAGACTTCTAAAAAGGAAGTATTTTACAGGTAATGAGAAAATATAAAAGGAACTCAATTCATAAACTGTTTTTTTGACCAAGTCTTGATGAGCTCCTCTTAAGTTCATTATATTTTTATGCTAGCTTCATGCTTGTGATCCTCCTGCCTCAGACTTCCAAGTGCCAAGGTGACAGGAGTGTGTCATTACACTTTTAGATTCACTTTGCATTCAGAGCTGTCAAGCCATCAAACTTGTTTTATGGAATAAAAGGAAGAGGACAGGATGAGCAGATCTAAAATTTGAAATGCTGTTCCTTAAATAACTGGATTGTTTTACCCAAAAGGCTATACATCCAAAAGTTTTATTTTGCCACTTGTGTGGTCCCTATCTTTCATGAAATGGTTCATACTTAAATCTAGTTTCTCCATCATTGAAATGAGAATCAGTGAACCAGCTTTATTTGTTGTTTTGCATATAATGGTTTTTAAAATACATTAAAGCAAACAGAATTGTGTGTATATGCCAAGAATTAATTAACACTGGCCTCTGCGGTGTTTCCCTGAATGAACTGTGTATAGCTGTGAGTTACAGCTCCATAGAAGTGGCAGGAAAGAAGAGACATGGTGAGAAGGGGCAGGACACCCTTTGGGTACATTGGCACTTTTCAATTATTTATGTGGTTTAACCCTATTAGGGGAAAACTCTGTCTCATAAAGAATTCTCTCTAGTTCTGTGCAATGTGAAGCTTACAGAAAATAATATGGGAGATGGGAGAGGAAGTTGGTGCTTAAGGGAGCTCCTCTGACCTTCCTGTAGACCCATGGTATTAAAACAGGCAGTTTGCTTAGCTAATAATAACTGTGTTCAGGACTTGTCATCTACAAAGAACTTTAATTAATCCTCATAATACCCTGGTGGGCTGCGGAAGGTAAGTGTTATTATGTGCATTTCTTATGAGGCAAAATGCAGGCAGAAACACAGAGAGGAAATCGCTTACCTGGGATAGCAAGTAGAAAGTTAAATTTAGCTCCAAGGAATACCTTTTAAGACCACATGCCTTGCTCTAGAGAAGTCCTTCTTAGTAATGTATCTGGGCCAGAACATGTGGGGACGTTGTTAAGAGATACAGAAGGCACAGGTGGAAAACACAGCCAGACTAAAATACCTTACTGGATACATATGGAATAGGGAGAGAATGAAGGAACAAAAGCAGAGGAAATTCAGCTGGGACAGGAAGTTTCATTTCAATGACAGGGACAAAGTGATAGCCCCCTCCCTGTGTTGTTTTGAGCAGGCAGATATTCATTTCTGAAGCAGTAAGATCTTAAAGTAAAACAAATCAGTACAATACAACCTGATCCTTCTCTCAAGATCTCTCTGTGTATGTTTATAGGGATGGAAGAGGAAATCCAGGTACTGAGCTTTGAATAGACAGGTGGATGGATGGATGGATGGATGGATGGATGGATGGATGGATGGATGGATGGATGGATAAATGACTAGTAGATAGGTGGAGCCTGGATGCATAGATAGATGGATATTCTCTTGATTTTGCTTCTAAACCACTACTTTCCTCTAATGTCTACTTAACATTGTTGGCCTCTGTAATTTCAGCGAAAGACATTCAAAATTCATTGAGCACCTGGCCAGCTCTCTGTAGTTTGTTTTCTCTAAGAAGATACTGGTTCAGCTTAGTAGAGGTATTATTACCCAACCTACAGTCATGTCATAAGAGCTTTCAAAGACTCAAAGAACATCGAGACATGTCTTCTACAACAGAGGCTACAGAAGACTCATGGGTTGTACTGTTATTCAAAGTTACCTCAGGACTAAAAGCCAAGTAATCTCCTTTCTGTGATTGTTCCTATGGCAGGGCATTCTTGGGGCTACATGTTTAATAACCACACGAACAGCCTGTACAAGAAAAGTCTCTGAAGAAGCAGTTACACATCTAGACACTAAGGAGAAGACAGGCTTGTGGCTGAGAATTACCCCTTATTTTGAATTTACTGGTACCAGTTTCAAGGAGTCCAACTACTAGAGCTAAGCTTTATTTCCTACATTCATAAAGCCAACAAGAAAGAAAAAAAAGATGGGGAAGATTTTTTTCCTGCCATCTTCAGGCTTTCAGATTTCTCTGAAGCAATAAATTTAACAGATGCTGTACTGCAAGATGAGAAAGAAAGTGGAATTATGGGTATATTTCCTTTGTGATTTCTCTGAAATAGAATAAACCATGTTAGAACAATCTCTCAAGATCATCCTATCCTTTCTATAGTTCTAAAAATAATATATTAGAAAGGTGAAGGGATAATATCAGAAAAGATCAATCCTCTACTAAGGATAAGATTGGGCCCTGAAATGGGACATGGGACCTATCCAGTGACTCAGGGCACTGAGATAACTTGTCCCAAGCTCCTTTGAGATGATTTGATATGAGTCGTTGTGAGCTAAAGCAAAAAGCAAAAACTATAGAAATTTTTATATTTTGACAGATCTGAGTTCCAGGGAAAAAATGAAACCTCCTTATTTCTCAGGAGTCCGAGGAAGAATGGCAACAGACACCAAAGGGAGAACTTGAAAACTGAAGGCACTGTGAGAAGCTGAGTGAAGAAGCCTTGACGTATGCAGGGTCTGATGTGCCTGTATCTGAATGAGCAGGGCAGTTTGCTGGGAGAATAGTGATAGTCTGACTTGCTGGTTCTTTTACACCCACATCCACATCTGTGTTTTAGAATGAGATGGCAGTCCCTGGTTCTGTTAATGAGCATATGAAGTTAACATCATTCCTTTGCTTCCCAGTCCTCACATAAAATGTTAACCAGCAAAATTGTATCATTTCTCAGGAGCCTTGATATAAGCAAACTTCAGAAGTGGCCCTTGGTGAGTGTAAGTCAACCAATCACTTGTGTGCCACTGTGTGGCAAGGACACGCAGAGAAGAATTCAATTCCTGCTCAAGTAATCACCATCAAAGTCCGTTCTCTCCTCTACCAGTACGCATCACAAATGCTTAGCATGCTTTGCCTATTAGAATAGGCCAGGGAAAGGAAGATTCAGTTGACAGTCTTGATAATTCCCTAGAAATATATCCTTCCCCAGAGTCTAGACTCACTATCCCATAAAGAAATATCTCTTTAAAAAACTGTAGACTTTTAAGACAAAATAGGCATAATCAGCCTCCCCAAACCAACACTCATTTTGGCAAAAATAATTAAAATGAATCATAATTTGTGTGAAAGTCCATAGGGTTGGACTGAATCAAAGAAAGGTACATTTCTCATAAGGTCTAACTTCCTGTCAATATTTCCTATCCTGGGATGCTTCATTTTGGGTGGACCAAGTATTTATTCTTCTTGTGTTGTTTAATGAGCAAGAAAAGCCATTTTTAACAACCAATGTCACATCTTGTCCACTAACTAGCCCTCTTTAATGTCTCTAACTGATTTAATGACTTCATTTTATCTCTACCCACAATGCTTTGTTGACAAAAGTACCATCCATGCCAATTAAGGAAATCAACAAGTTGATGAATGGTGATCTGTTGTACTTATGTAGTAACAAGTTTGGAACCATAAGAAACTGCCTTTAAATCCTAACTTCACCCCCAGGACTGGCTTGTCCCAAGTGTGCACTTTACCCCCTCAAAGCCCATGTTCCCATCTGTACAATGGGAATAACTACACTATTCCCCGCAGAGTGGTTGTGGGATTTAGGTATCATGCATTTAAGACACTCAGCACTGTGCACTTAAAGAGGGACTCAATAAATGTTGGCTATTATTAGCTGACTGTATTACAGTTAATTGTGCATGCAATTTTATCTTATAGGCAATGAGGAACCATTAAAGCTTATTAAGCAGGGAAGAGCCATTAGAAAGGTGGTTTAGAATTCAAACTAGGGAAAGAAGAAGGAAATGAAGACCTGATTGGTGTTCTACATGAGAAATAAGGAAGATTAAAAAATCACCCACTTGGTTGTAATTACTTCTGCAAGCTAAGCAAAGGTTAAGTGGAAATGCCCTGGGATTGGCAGGAGAAGTTGCTGGAATGTGTGCCATTTCATCTGCTACTGGCCCATCCCACCGAGGCTCCTCATAAGCTAAGCACCCACTTCTTCCTGCATCAGACTGCAAGCCTTACTTGAACTGAAGTCTTCTTCTCTCTCAAGAGAGCAGCAAAGCCACACCTCAAGTTTAGGATTCACCCTAATCTTACTTGTCTTATTGTTTCATAATGTAAGAAAAATAAGACACAAAATTTTGAGAATGTGTTTTGGTGTTAGTTATAGGTTATAGTTCTTTTGGTCAAGCTGCAAGTTCCTTGCTACTGCTACTACTACCGCTAGTAGTAGTAGTAGTAGCAGTAGTAGTAGTAGTAGCAGTAGTAGTAGTAATAGTACTAGTAGTAGTAGTAGTAGTAGTAGTAGTAGTAGTAGTAGTAGTAGCAGCAGCAGCAGCAGCAGCAGCAGCAGCAGCAGCAGTAGTAGTAGTATTCATTAATATTCAACCACACCTCACTGCAACTTCTTGGAGTTCCTTAAGCTTTATGTAGACTAACCTGGACTTGTATTCATGGTTCACGCGCCTGTGCTTTCCAAGTACTAGGATGAAAGGTGTGCACTGTCATTCTTTTCATAGGGAAGTGGAGGATACATTTGAATAGATGCAGTGAATGAAGCATTGCCTTAACCCCCCCCAGTAGTAAAGAGGACCACTAGAGATTTCAAATAAGAGATTTAAGTTAAGTGTGATGGGGGATGCCTAATGTGTTAAACAGTAGGAGAAAGCCTCATCCCTCGACAATGGAATGTCAGCAGAGGTGACATTACTATATCATTCTGAGGGACCCTTGACAGCTCTGCTCTCTCTTATGTGAGCTAAGAATAGAAGCTAAATTTGCATGGCAGGGGAAGCATATCCTCCTCTCCTCTAATCCTACCTTGGACTCTGGGAATCCAGAAAGATATCACAAGGAGTTGTGGGGATTTTGCCACTGATAATATCCTGAAATCACTTAAAGAAAACCCATATGCCCTGCTAGACTCCATTACTTTTGACTCCAACATCTCAGTGACCTCTTTTAAAAATGGGATGTGGATCACAGGGAGTTGAAGTAACCCAATAATTCAGGCATCTTAACCATTTTAGGAGAGTGAAATCCATTCAGCCTCCTATGTAATGGCTGCAGAACCTGTCCGAGAGAGAAAGAAATTGGTTTTAACTTACACCACTTGGGCTTTAGAGAAAACGAAAAAGGCAAAAGAAGACAAAACTGTTGAGCATCTCTCACATGTAACTTTTGCTTTGTGACTCCAGCCTCAAAACATCCTGGCATGGACTGAGTCTAATCTCATTAATCATAACTCTGTGATAAATAGAGGGAAAAGGAAAGGAATTATGGGACTATAAACTTGAGATCGAAGCTGGAAATAAAAGCCCAGCAAGAGTATGAAGTTAGCGGTTCCAATGTTGAACACAGAAGAGTTACAGGGAGTGAGCCTGGCCTGAACAAGAACAGAAGTTACATAGTGTTGACAGGGTTCTTAGGGACAAATTCTGTAGTGCCTGGAGGCAGCCTGCTGTGCTTCTGTAGTTGAGTAAAAGGCTACAAGGAGCTCAATAGAGAGTCTTGGGTTAAGTCTACTTCTAGTTGCCACCTGCAAAAGACTATGAGGTAGATAGAGAGATGGTTGTCAGCACCTGCCAAGTCCTAGCCTAACTCTATGATGCCCCTTCCGGTGCTGTGGCTGCTTCTTAATCTCCACCTGTAGGCAGCAGTATCATCCTGATGTCTAGTTCCAATCCTGTTCTTGTTTAGAGTGGGTGAAAACTATAAGGCAGATAGATAGCAGCATCAGATAGTTAACTGTAGTACACTGGGACCATGGCCTCCTAGAAGTCTCACCCTAAATCCACCATTCGCAATTATCTACAACACCATATGTAATATGGACTGATATATAATGGTGACATATCTTTGTTTAAACATTAGGATATAGTTGACATATGATTATGATATACCCATAAGTAGAGATTTTGCATATCATTCTTACTTCACACACACAAATACTGACGTAGAAGTTTGCATCTTATGGATGCTGGAGAGACAAGATTTACCTGTTTTAGACACAATATTCAACTGTGGCTCCAAAGGTAAGAGCTGGTAAATATCAATTCCTCACGCTGCTTTCCCCTTCCCTCTTTCTCCATCATTCCTTCTCTGTCTCTTCCCTCTTCCTGTCCTTCTGTCTTTTCCTCTCCACATCTTTCTTCCTATCCCTTTCACCTATGTGTATAATTGTGAAGAAAATTCACCATATAACTTTGTGATAACCCCTTCCTAAGACAGGAAGTGGTATTTCCAGTGAGATTCTAAATCCCTGAAGTTTTCAATTATGCATATTAAAATAATAATTATTAAAACTAATACTAATCTAGAACATAATTTTTTGCTAAGCACTCTGTAAACTCTAGTTCCCAGCTTGAAGAATCAATTAGCAAATATTAATTACAATTTTTCAAAAATGGAAAAGTCATTGAATTGGCTTCAGTTAGAGGGGAGAAGCCCACTCTCCTTGGCGCCTCTCTCCCTGACAGAGACCATCTTTAGGTTTTGTAATTTTATTACCTGAAAAAGAATGGAGGGCTTTGACAACTCCACATGTTAGGATCAGATCCTGCTGGAGCATTAACAATTGCCCACATTAAGGGCCTGATACATATTCATAGCCTTGCAGAGCTCAGATAAAAATATGACTTTTTGAAATTTTGATTTGTGATCATTTCTGAATCCATATGTACTCATTAAATGCCATTGAATAAATTTTTAATAATGAGCAAGAATTTGACAAATGACCTGCCGGTGCTGAACAAAGAGATTTAACACAGCAGATCTCATACAGAGGAGAAAATACCTGGAGAGTGTTAAAATCCCATTTGTTAAAGTATATTGTATTAGGTTCAAACTGTCCATTTAAAGACTGCTTGCTTATAATAATTATTGTCAAGATGCTGTAGAGTCCTATGTCAGTAGCCAAAGAAAAATTTATTCCATATCTGCAAAACAAATAGGCTTGACGATAGCTTTGTCTGCACACAACCCTGACAGTACTTTCACAGGAAGAAAAACACCATTCTTACTGCCATGTTAAGTTCTCTCAAAGAACAAGCCTTCACTCTGTGTGTGAGCCTGTGTATGTGTGTGTGTGTGTGTGTGTGCCTATGTGCGTGTGTGTGTGTGTGTGTGTGTGTGTGTAGTGTGGGTATGTGTTTGTGTATATGTGTGGGGTGTGTGTGGGGTGTGTGTGTGTGTGTGTGTGTAGGGTGTGTGTGTGTGTAGTGTGTGTGTGTGTAGTGTGTGTATGTGTTTGTGTACATGTGTGTGGGGTGTGTGTGTGTGTGTGTGTGTGTGTGTGTGTGTGTGTGTACACGTGCCTGCTGTTGCACGATATTTATAAGTGAAGCTCCTTAAGTCAAAGGTGGCTAAACAGCGAAGTTTATTTAATTAAGGTCCCATCTTTTGGTGGACCCATTTGTCCCTTGCTGCTTTCATTGTTGGTGGTCATTATTCATTGTTTGATCACTGGGAAACCAGAGGCAACTGTTCCTCTGGCTTCCATTAGCAAATGCAGTATTATTCATCTCTGGTCTCCGGACTGATAGTTACCAAGAGAATACAAAACCCGTTTTCTTTACAATGTTCACTTTCTAATGTAATTAAGGAGGTACATTTGCAAAATAAATAATATTAAACTGTGGGCCAAATCTGAGGATAAATGGCTTTTTTATTACCCAGTGTTTGAATTATCATCAGTGGTGCTAAGCTCCATTAGGATGGCTAACTGAGAGTTATCTTTATAGATTACTAGGTTTTCTACAATTTTGTCTTTGGGGAAATTGAAGAAAACTACACAGATCCCAGTTATTTGAAGTACATTTTTGGTAAATTGCAGATGAAATTCCAAAATAATTGAAAACTGGTAAAATTCAGAAAGTAATGTGGTAAATATGAATATAAAGAAGCAGGATCTTTGACCTGGGTAGATACACAAGGCTCTTAGAGGCTAGCTTATATTATAGGATAAAAAAAATCAGAATACAACGTGTTTATGTGACCTACCAAAGTCACATAACAATGGATACGGGCATTTTTAATATCTTTTCTTTCTGCCTTATAACTGATGACCCTATCTTTATTTCACTAAACCATTCACTAGATATCTACTGCTTCATTACCCCCCCCATATTTATCTTTGCAGGTCAACTGTCAAATATAAAAGAAATACAGTGTTTCAGCAGGTACAGGTATTTGGTCCTAAGCACTCAGAATGTGAAATATATCTACAATCACTGGCCAAGCTGTGATTTCTACTCACCCTTACTGGTAACATCTATACAAGCAGAATCAAGTCTTTTATTTGCTTTGAAATTATTAATTGATGGTAAATACTCAAGTTGGACGTGTGTGTGTATGTGTGTGTCTGTGTGTGTGTGTGTGTGTCTGTGTGTTATTCTGTGAGTACCTGAGTACATTTTTTCTTCCATTTCTCAAAAAGCATTTGATTCCTTGTTAGATTTAGTTTTTTTCTGACAGAAAATATTGTGTATATCACTTTTTTTTTGAGGGCATTCATAGATGTCTCCTTTCTTCATTGCTTCTTAAAACAAATACGTAAAATCTTTATGTTAATGACAACAGCATCCCTTCAGGTTTCCCTGTACAACTGTTCTCTGTCCTGAACTCTTTGGTTTCTTTTCCTCAACACTCTACACCTGGTCTTTCGTGTCTCATTATTTTGGTCTAATAGATTTGAATGGCTTTTTTCTGTACTCTTCAGACATTCAGTGCCCAAAGTGCTATTGTTCCTTATTGAGAAAAAAATCCCTTTCACATATAACTCTTAAATCCACTAATACCATCAACTTCTTACTGTCCCATACCTGCCTCCTGTCTTCACCTTCCTCTGTGTCCAGCATAGGTTTCACTGATCAACATTCACTGATCAACAAATATACGTTTACCAACTCTCTTCCTATTCTCACTCATAATTCACGATTTCATTCCTGCTCATAATCATCAGCCTTTCATCTGTGCTTGAAGTTAAATACTACAAGGGAAAATAACATGATTTCTAACAAGATTGCCTAAAAATCCACTATTACACAGCTATAATGGATTTTATATATTTCTGTAAATACCCCTTTGGTTGATGTCTAATTTTTTATTTCATGCACTTTATTTTCTATTCTTTCTTCACATATACTCTACAACACATATGCTGTCAAGTTGTGCATGTTGCCTACACCTAGGCAATGAGGTATTAAAGGCCATTGCATTATCCAGGGTCTCCAAAGGAGGAGAACTAGCAGGGATTTACTGATTGATTAAGCCAACTTACATTAAAATAGTAACAATAATTATCTCACTCCAAAGAATCTTGTACTTCTTGCCCTTGAGGCTTGGTCTCTCAGTAGTTGGAGTAGTCTCACAGTGGCTATCTTATACCAGAGAGGCCAACAACCCAGAAGTAGTTGCTCACTCCCTGAGATCAGATGGGTGTCTCAGCATTCCCAAACTGGTATAGAAAACTTCAGGGTTCCTGGAGAGCTGCTGGTCCTTAGTCAACAATGGGAGCCTGGAAAACATGGGTTCTGGGATCAGTGAAGTCAACAGAAGCAGCAGAAGTGTCACAGGATAAAGCAACTCACAAGAGGGAAATCAAGCAAGAAATAGCAGATTGATTTTGCCATGCCCTGTATAGCATGGTTGCAACCAGAATGTGCTGCCTGCATTCAGGGTGTGGCTTCCTGCATCAAGCAAGGCAATTAAGACAGTTTTTCTTGTAAGATTTCCTACCCAGGGTATTCTGATTTGTGACAAGATGCCATTGAAAGCAACCATCACAACCACTAGCAGTTCTCCGTTCCCTTCTCTTAGTGCCTCCACCATTCTCTTTAGCCCTCCCCTGTCTCTCCACAGGTATACCCCTTCCTAAAAGTGAGTTCCATTCCCGGGACTCCTTTCTCCACTTACTCAACCAGTTGACATATATTGGCTATTTGGAAAATGTAATGAAAATATCTTCAGCCTCATGGAGAAAACTAGAAGGAACAACTTGATAGAATATTGTCTGTGGGATACGTGTGAGAGGATGAGAAAAATATACTGCACAGAATAAAAAGAATGCAAACATCTACCTACAAAGTTTTTATAGCAATGAATAAAATCGTTATCATTTGATAATCTGTATTGTGTTCCATAAGTGCATTTTAATATGATATTGTGATCCAGGTTAAGAAAATAAGACTACTATTGGACTATTGAAAGAATGAAAGAAATAATGGTAGCTTGGGCAGTGATGATGACGGGTATGATAGTAAGTATTAAAATTTGGAAAAAAAAGTTTATTTTTAATCTCTCTCTCTCTCTCTCACTCTTTGTGTGTGTGTGTGTGTGTGTGTGCGTGTCTGTGTGTGTATGTGTCTGTGTGTGTATGTGTGTGTATACACTGGCATATGAAGGGATTTTAAAGAACAACTTTCAGGAGTTCTCCTCTTCTACCTTGTGGGTTCCAGGGATGTCCCTTAGGTACCTAGTCTTGTTAATGAGTGCCTTTACCTGCTGAGCCTTCTCATAGAGATTTTCAGTTTTTGACAATGTAGATACAGGGCTACGTGGAAATGTCCAGAGTTAGAAGTAAGGTTCTGCAATCTTCTAACTTAGATGCATCCCAGGGGCTTCAAATCAACAAACTAAAAAAGAAGAAAACCACAATTCCAGATACACCATTACCTGGATTCCTCACAAGCCCTGTTCACAGTGATTGGTGGTGCATTGTTTTCTAAAGGTTTACTAAGTGGCAAACCCAGCATTTTTTTATTTCTATTTATGCACAGTTTAAACCCAAGTATTAGGACATCCTGCCATGAGTCATGTTTAGACAGTAACCAAAATGGATTTAAAATACAAGACAAATAATGACCATGTTCTGCTTAAGAGTATCCAGTGGCTTCCTACTTTACCACAATGTAAGACTAAATCTACAGATTTTACTGGCTTTCATATTTATGCCAGCTTTTCCTAACTTAATACACACACACACACACACACACACACACACACACACACACACACACACACACACCTCTTTCTCACTGCCCCCTCTCCTTTATTTGCACTGGCTTCCTGTCAGTTTCTAGCACGTGGTCCCTCTTGCTTTAAAACAATGGCTATTACTCTTCTGTTGATCAAGCTACTATCCATGTCACTTGGTTCTTATCTGCCAGGTGATGTCCTCTAACAGACTTAAGTGACAGATTGTATCAAAGGAAGGTTCTTGCTGTTACTTAAGATGCCTCCTTTGCCCTACTGATTTCTTTGGAAAGTCAAGTTCAAATAAAATATTAAGACTTTGGGGGAAAGTTCTATCTCAAACCAGTGAGGAAGAGAGAGGAAAATGAAGTGAAACAGGGAAGAAGGGGGTAGAAAACAAAACAGAGGTTTGTCTTAGTTAGGGTTCTACTGCTGAGAACAGATACCATGACCAGACAACTCTTATAAGGACAACATTTAATTGGGACTGGCTTACAAGTTCAGAGGTTTAGTCCAGTATCGTCAAGGCAGGAGCATGAGAGCATTCGGGCTGGCATGGTTCAGGAGGAGCTGAGAGTTTTATGTCTTCATTGAAGGCTGCTAGCAGAACACTAACTGCCAGGCAGCTAGGATGAGGGTCTTAAGCCCACACCCACAGTGACATGCCTACTCCAACAAGGTCACATCTCCTAAGAGTGCCACTCCCTGAGCTAAGCATATACAAACCATCACAATGTTCTCATGCAAACCACCTATTTATTGCTTCATGCCAGCAGAGACTCTGCACCTTTTTAGCATAAGGACAATATCTGATAGGACTCTATATCCAATAGGTACAATAATTAGTTTTCTTCTTTGTTTTCTGCCACCCCATCTCTCCAGTGGATCAATATTTCCTCAATGGGAAGTTAATCCATTACTTCTCTATCTTTTGACACCAACTCAGGAAACCAAACCTGAAGTGGAAGTTTCTGATTATGTCACGTGAGGAAGATTCATGTGGTGTTTTGCTGAGGCAGACTCACAGGATATTTTGCTGAGGAAAGACCTATGGAGGACATGTGATTTTGGAGAGAGTATAGGCAGGACTCAACCGACAGTGATGGGTAGCTTGCATAGCTAATAGTGCAGCTCTTCACTGGTCTTGTATCTTAGCTGTTTTTCACTTCATTGAGGGAGACATAGCAGAGAACTCCTGGCATTCCAGTTGCTTTTGGTTGCTCTTGCTGACTAGTGCTGATTTGGCGGAGGCCTGGCAGTTTCTGCTGGATCATGCTGTTGTTGCTGATTCCTGTTTAATGACAATTTTGAATTGGACTATTGATATCTTGACATTACTAAACTGGATTGTTGGTATCCTGAAAATTGCCCCCAAAGAACTACTTCTAAACAGATCTACATCCTCTTGTTCTATTTACCATCTTTTCTTCCCTACCTTTGTACAGTGGGATAGAAGGGTGGGGGTTGTAGCATTTGAGAACACTTATTAAAGTAGGTTTTGCAAAAATCTAAGCCTATACAAGCTCTTCATTCCTGTCTTGTAGAATTGTATCTTTATACTCTTGAGAACAGCCAGAGCCCTAGAGCATGTGCCTAGCTATGTCAGAAAATATACCCATACAGCCTACCATAAAATCATTGAACTGGGACATTCTGTAAGTATGAGGCATGTGAGAGGCATGTGAGAGGCATGTGAGAGGAAAAGATTCAGAAGAGATACTTCAGACACAGCATACATATACCATGTGGATTCTTTCTTCTATGTATTACAAACTGTTAACAGGTGGGAGTGACTGCCATCCTCCGTTTTTTTGCTAAAGAAATGGAGAGGGCAAGGGTCTAAAGAAGAAATGTCAGTGTGCAAACTTAGGAAGACTGGAAAACTCTAACCACTCTTCATTCCAAAACAGCAGAGAGAAACGAGGGGGCTGTTTGCTTCTCTGTGAGCAACTTCAGATAGTTCCTCAATACCTGTGAGAACTTCTGAGAAGTTCTTCAATACCAGGCGAGAAACCATTTATTTTGGTTCCTGGTTTGGGTGGTTTCATTATCCTGGCTTCAGATTGATTGCACGGAGCAGAGTTAGTTAGGTCTCAGCAGTTGGGAAGCAAAGGTCTTAGCTGTAAGAAAAGCAAGATATTGTCCCTGAGAATGCACTGCCAATAACCTAATTCCTTGAACAAGACCATAACCCACCCCCCAATCCTGCCAACTTACAATAGGGAATTGAATTCTGGATCTATCTGTAAATTAAGGCACTTATTTGGTCAAATCTCTAAAGATACCTTCAACCCTGGGAATTCCCCCACATAAACTTCTCTAGTTACTTTTTTCTAATCTCCTATGTGTTTCTTTCTCAATACCATTGAGTTTATGGTCAAAGTTAACTATTGTAGAAGGGAACAGTAATTCTGAAACTCACAAGAAGCTATTAAAAATCATTTACAAACTGTAGGTTCTAGGCTTTAGACTCTAGAGTCTAGAGAAACCATAGTAACCAAAACTGGAGAAAGGAAGAAAGCAATGGAGGGGGTGATGGACATCCTTCTTAGCAATAATCAGTATATCTAATGCAAGAATATACCAGACAATATGGGAGCTTAGACAGCTTTTGAGGGTTGCTGTCCCAGGACAAAAACTGAAACTAGAAAGAGTGGAAAAGTAGAGCTTGCAATGGAATCTTGAGATCATCAGCACAGGGGAAAAAGGGCTTTACCCTACAAGTATACTTGAGACTTTAAGAAGTGAAACATCACCCTACCTTTCAAATGTCTCCATTTCACTCAGCTGTTGTTTGTCTTTTATTTCGGCTTAGATGTTCCAACCCATCTGGAAGCACTGTTTTCTGCATGGTCTGAAAGAAGTGGACCACATTTCTGCTTAAGACTATGCAGTTCTTACAAGGACTAAAGAGGTTGTCATTTTCTCTCTCTTCTGCAATGCTAACTCATTTGTGTAGCTGATTTTTTAAATTAGGTGTGTCTCTTCTGGATTCTCCATTCTGTTCCATTGGAGATTGTGTCTAATTCTGCATTTTCTTAATTGAATTACCTTTAAAAGAATCCTTGATATTTGGTTTGGAGAACTTAGATTCTTCGTTCATCTATATTAATTAAATGACCATTTTTCAATGCTTTGAAAATAATTCTTACATTTTACAATATCTATATATATACATATACATAGATATATTCCAGCCTCAATTTCTATCTTTCCGTAGAAAGCAAATATCTATCTAAGAAATAATGATAAATTAAAATAATAAGATAAAACAAAAATAAACAAGTCAGAATAGAACAAAACTCAAAAAGAAAGAAAAAAGCTAAAGATACAAGAAACAGATATAGATGCAGAAACTCACTCATTTGAACACCTATGAACTCCACAAAGTACACAAACCACAAGCCTATTATATATTAACAAAACCTGTTGAGTTAAATAAAATAAAATAAGTAAAAATAAAATCAAAATTTTACAAAGCCCCTTAAGGGCACTATGAGACAAGGAACCTTCAAAGCTGCCACTGAGTTTGTTTTTTCCTGGCTATCAACTGACTGGAAGTGCCATCTACCTTTAGCTCCCAGGGAATAGACACCACCCAAAGAATACACGTGGACAGACCCATGGCTCCAGCTGCATACATAGCAGAGGATGGCCTTGTTGGGCACCAATGGGAGAAGAAGCCCTTGGTCCTGCCAAAGCTGGACCCCCAGTGTAGAGGAATGTCAGGGCAGGGAGGCAGGAAGGGGTGTGTAATTGGGTAACATCCTCATACAAGGAGGAGGGGGGATGGGATAGCGGGTTTATGGACAGGAAGCTGGGAAAGGAGATAACATTTGAAATGTAAATTTAAAAAAATCCAATAAAAAAAGAATGCTTTTCCAGTGAGTCTCTTTGGAGAAAATTAATTTTTCATTTTCAAGTAACTATCAACTGGTGATCGCTTATGAGTTATGGCTGGGGCATGCATCTACTCCTTTCGGCCCTAGGACCGTATCTGATGCAGACCCTTGCAAGCCCTGTGCATGTTTCCTCAGGCTCTGTGAGTGTATATATCATCAGTACTGCTGTGTTTAAAACATCATTCCCTTGGTGACCTCTAGCCTCTCTGCTCCTACACTCTTTTTGCCTCTTCCATAGAGTTATGAGTCATAACAGGGAAGGACATTTGATAGATATTTCCCATTTAGGGGTGAATGTTCCTAGGTCTCTTAATCTCTGCACATTTTCCAGCTGTGGATGTCTGTATTTTTTTCCCATCTGCAGCAAGAGGAAGGTTCTCTGAAGTGATTGATCCAGTCACTAATCTATGAGTATAGCAGAATATCATAATATAGTGTTGCTACATTCCTTCCATAGAACAGTAGTATTTCTTTTTCCCCTCGCACCCTGGGCAATGTGGTCTGAAGTTCTTGGATACCAAAGCAGTGTTATGTTTACGTTCTTACTCATGAAGTGGACCTTAAAGCAAATCAGATATGGGTTGGTTACTCCTACAGGTTGGTGCTACCATTGGACCAGCATATGTTTCAGGGAGGACAGCATTGTAGATGAAAGGATTTGTAGTTGAGTTGGTATTTGTTTTTCTTTTGGTAGCATGCAGAGTACTTTCTGGGCACCAGAACACTAGCCAATAGGGACGAAGGCTCTATGAAAGCACCAGTTCAAATTCTCCATGTTCAGTAAGCAGTGTAGGTGTTATTTCCAGCAATAGGGCCTTGCTATTAGTTTGTAGGGTGTAACCCATAACCTATGTAACAGCTTGGATTCTTTGGGGATTCCCATAGGATGCTTTTGGCCAACAATTCCATTGGGCCCCTAGACACACTAGGCCAGTGTCTACTATTGTCGGGATATCCTTCTGAGCTTAGCAGAAAATGAGGGACCCCCCTTCCTAAGCAGGGCTTCTTCTCTGATATTGTTTGGGGAGTACAAAACCCCCACAATTTACCTTCAGATGAGATTAAAAATTCGACTTCTTCTCTCCTTCCTCTTTCCCTAATGAGAACACAGCCAGCAAGTACCTGGGATTCCTGAAATGTCTCTCCATGCAAAGGAGCCATTCATAGAGCTTAACCTCTAGCCAATGATTTTCATTTACTCTGATAATTCCTTCCCACTCTCCAAGGTCCATATATACCCCGAGTTTACCCTGAATAAAATAAATTCACACCCACTCAAAATAAAACTATGTGCACAAGCTAAGATCAGCCCAGAGAGCTATTTCATTGGAGATTGTTGGAGAATTCCTTCACCTAAAAGAACTGTAATACTAAGATTTTTGGAGAAGTCCTTATGCCCACACCCTCTCATCCCTGGCACTCACTCCAAGCTGGAACAGGATTATGTAGAACTCTACCTGTTTCCTCCTCTGCTTCATCCTTTCAGTCTGGTATGTAGTGGCTTCTGGAAACCTGGAGAGCAAGGAAGTGGAGGACATGGAATCACAGCCAAGCCTCAAGATGCAATATACAGTCAGTGCCTGGACCGTGGGGCACAGTCAGCTAAGGCGTACCACAGCTGGTGCCCACTGGACCTCCGGTTCCAATAAAAAGGAGTGAGTGTCCCCTGTCTCAGAGTAACCACCATCCTAGCCTTTGGTATCAGCCCAAAGCCCCAAGCCTCTCCACTCAAACGGCAAGCAACCTCTCTCTTTTCCTACACTGTGTTTGGTAAGAGCCATCCTGTGGGTTCAGATAATTTAGGAATTTCACTTCTGAAGATCACATATTCTAAT
The DNA here is from genome assembly GCF_011064425.1 of Rattus rattus. Taxonomy (NCBI): domain Eukaryota; kingdom Metazoa; phylum Chordata; class Mammalia; order Rodentia; family Muridae; genus Rattus; species Rattus rattus. The sequence goes on along the minus strand of NC_046161.1, from coordinate 29,007,136 downwards.
TGTTGGCTTGTGAACATTGACCTTGTAAAGCAGAACAGTGGGAAACATTTTATTTTAACATTTTATTTTAAATGCCTATAGTTTGTTTTGGGGTTCCACTTAGACGTTCTTGCCATCTCTAATAATGACTGCTTGTATCTTCCATTGTAAGCATTCTCATTTGCTTCCCTCCTTACATCGTACCAACCAGATTCTCAATATGATACTGATTGGATTCCCTAACTATAATTCTTATTTATTTATTTATTTATTTATTTATTTTGAAACAGCATTTTGCTATACAGTCCTTACTGGCCCTGAACATGCTCTGCTCTTCAGACTGGTTTCAAATACTCAGTCTTGACAAGTGAAAGATAGGCAAATGCTATGACACTTGGATTAATCTTTATTTTAACAGGAAAATAAATGTTACCTTACTCATTTTCAAGGTTTGATTTTTGTAATTCTTAATTTTATAAAATTACTGAAGTGTTTAGTTGAGAGCTAAAAAGAGGGCCATACAGTTGTGTGGGATGTACTTCCACTCTTGTATGGAGGCACAGGGCTACTGCCCTGTCGTAAGTCCCTCAGTGCCTCCACCCACCCTGTTCTAGTAGAAGTCATTTCAGTTTAAAAACTATGCAGCCAATATTGTGAAAATAGTTACCTCAGCTTCAGTCTTGTCCTTCCTGTTTTTCAGGTAAACATATTAGGATGTGTGGTAGTTTGAATGAAAATGGCCCCGTAGGCTCATTTTTATATTTAAACACTTGGTTTACAGTTAGTGGGTCTATTTGTTAAGGATTAGGAGGTGTGACCTTTCTGGAGTGGATGTGACATCGTTGGAGGAAGTGTGTCACTGGAGTTGGGCATTGAATTTTCAAAATCCCAAGCCAGGCCCCAGTCCCTCTCTGTCTCTGTTGTACTCTCTCTCTCTCTCTCTCTCTCTCTCAGAACTTGTTGCTTGTGACTCAGGATAGAAAGCTATCACCTATTGTTCTAGCACCATGCTTGTTTGTTTCCTGTCATGATGATAATGTACTAGCCATTTAAAACTGTAAAGAAATGCTCAGCTAACCAATTGAATTCTTTCTTTTCTCAAACTTGCCCTGGTCATATCACCTCTTTACAGCAAGAGACCAGTAAACAAGACAGAATGAAACACAAAGAAGATGGTAGGTAGAGAGAGAGAGAGAGAGAGAGAGAGAGAGAGAGAGAGAGAGAGAGAGAGAGATTGAGTGCTGTTACTTCTCTATACATTGATATGGAGAAGGATTGCAGTACTTAAACGAGTTCTGTTGTTTCTGGAGTTTGCAGTGATTTGTGGGAGGAAAATGAGTTAATGAGTCATCAGGAAAAGAAGAGGCAGAGAAGAAAGGAAAAAAAATATCTGAGGAAACAACAAGGCTCTAGGCCTGCCGTTTTGTTTCAACTATTTTCTCTTCATAATTGATATCTTATAATTTCTACTTTAAATGAAGCTTCCCTTTCTTGTATCAACTATTCCCGTCTTTCACTTGTGTGACTTGGTAAGATCCAGAAAAGTTCTGTCTTAGAATGAGAAAAATCATCGCTTTATGCTACTAAACAATCAAGGACTTCCCACCTTTGGTTCAAAAAAAAACTTGCATAAGCCAAAATTATATTCAGCATTTTCAATCACTAAATGTTCACACTATGTGAATTTCCTAGGTAGCCAGAGCTTAAAACTTTAAATACATCAAAATATATAAAGATTTTTGATGGAAATCTTTCTAAAATGCACTGCAAACTTCTTTTCCTTACTAAATAGAATATTCTTGACATAAGTTAATCTTTTCCTGATGACTCAGGGCCATGGGTATGGCTCAAATAGAGTGATGCCCTCAGGGGCGGTTGTGCTACTAAGGGCTATGTGCCCAACACTTACTGGACGTTGGCTGCTAGGCATTTCCAGTTAGCACATCTTCTTTCTCCTCTTTCTGACACCTGTCACATTTCAGTGTGCTTCCTTCTAACAGACCCTACATTGCTGCTACTAATTTATTATCCACTGTAACCTTTGAAGAACCCATGGTTGCCAGTGGAAACCAGGAAAAACAAGGCTATGACATTAGTACCTTAAATGTTCCTAGCTCCAGCCTGAGGAGGGTTTTATTCTTGCATGAGAAGACTGGTGTGAGACAATTTTCTTCCACAAGGCTCAGAGGTCTGGTAGGGTATTTCAGAGGAGGCCATTGTTTTGAAACTACAAATGGACAAAAACCTTACTATAAAAGTCTAGAAGTCTTTGAATTGTCTGTCAGAGAAAACAAATTAGGTATCTTTCCTGGATGACATATTGGTGAAGCTTACTTTCTTTTGTATAGACATTTCCAAGGCCAGAATACATGGTAGCTGGTTTTATTAGCCTGTGGTACAAAAAGAGCTTAAAGAACTAGAGGTTTATTCTAATTCCCTGTGCCATAATGGTGGGGGAGGTGGGACAAGGAAGCAGGAAGATGTGATAGGGGAGCTGCTCTGGCTGTAGACTGTAGAACTGGAAACAAACAGGGTGTGATGGGAAACGAGGACCAATATAACCTTCAAAATCCCACCCCATCTGACCTAGTTCTGCTGTTCCAGACTCACATCTTAAGGTTCCATACTCTCCCAACACAACATGACCAACTAGGGAACGAGTGTTCAAAAAGTGATCCTGTGAGGGACATTTCAGACAGGTAATAATTATAGTTAGCAAAATGGGCTGGACATGGGCACTTTCTCTGTGCTCTAATATTGGATTTAATCAGCACTAGGCTAGGTCAGAAGCTCCTTGATGTCAAAGAAGTGTTTGTAGATTGTTTGGAAATAACAGTTCATTTCAACAGCTAATCTTCTTGTTGGGTGCCTGGAAATCTTAAGGTTATGCTAATGAGTGTCTTGAAGCATTGTACAGGGTAGGTCAGTAGAATTTAAGGCCAAAGAAGAATCTCAAAGTTCCTTCTTTAATTAATTAAATTAAATTTTATACATATCTAAATGTGTTATTAACCTTTATATATTAATGTGAGTATTTTTGTCTTGATTCTAAAACACAAAAATGAATGTCTGAAAAGTTCACACAATAAACACAAAAATAAGTAGATTGTAGTCATGGAATTATTCTTGGCAAGAACTCCATTCTTATTCTTTCTTCTTTTTAACTCTACTGATTTCTTCTTTACTTCCACAAAGGACAGTGACAGGGAACTTGTTATGAGACCCAGATGTTGGAGCATAAAGTGCCAACAATCTTAATCCATTAGGTACTGCATGGCTAATCTTAGTTGTCCACTTCACTGCATTTGAATCAACTAAAGCACAAGCTGCTGAACACCGGGGTGAGCCACCAACTTTTCTGATCATATTATCCCAAATTCCCATCCTAAATCTGTGTCACACCTTCTACTGGCAGCCCAGACAGGGGTTGGGGGAGCCTATCAAGAGAGAAAATTTTGCCCTTTGCCTGTTTGCCCTTATTCTTGATGACAAGTTCATTTATCCTTTCCTTTGTAGAATTTAGAATCAGTTTCTCTGGGCTTCCAAGGTAGACTGAATAGTGGTAGCAACCATGTGGTCCCCAGGAACTCCTGGCCTCAGAGACAGATTGAGACTTGTGAGACGCATCGCCTCACACTGAGCAATTGCTGGATCCTGTGTCTCTATTGTGAGCCAACCCATGTTTGACCACTCAGACCATGTCTTGTAAGTCAAGTTATTAAATCTCATATAAATACTAATATTCTATTAGTTCTGTTTCTTCAGAGAGCTCTGATGAATACAGTTAAGTTTGAGCTTGAGCAACAAATGTGGAGACTGGTGGCAGAATGACTCAGTTCTGCACTAAGTCTAGGATAGCACAAAGTCCTGCCTCCACAGGTTAAGGTGAGCTTGACAAAAGGAACAGACGCTGGGTAGCGCAAAAGCTACTTTCCATACAAGAGAAGTCTGCAAAGGGATCAGATGAGCATTAGCAAATTTACTGATGACTTCTGTTTCTACCTTATGGAAAGACAGAATATTGTACATGAGACCATTGTCACTTAACTAAAACACACACACACACACACACATACACACACACACACACACACACACACACACACACACACACACACACACACAATGACCACTCCAGGAAATGGTGGGCTAGGCATTTTGCAGATTTTTTTTTTCTGACTAGGTGCAGTCCACTATTTTTGGAACTACAGTGAAACTTTGGTTACCTAGCATGCTGGGTGTGTCCCCATGTGACCCAGGTTACACCCTCCTTCACCATCTACTGTCACACAAGATGATCACTTTTGTTATATCAAGCTTGTTACCTGCTATTTGGTTTCTTATGAATTTGAGTTGATTTTAGGAATGTCCAGGAGATCATAAAGTGAAAGAAGAGTAAAATCAGGCTAGTGAGTCTGTCAGATTCTGCCTTTGCGATGTGCTGTCACTCTATGGCTTCACCTGTCTGGTAGCCCTCTGTACTTGGATTGTCCCAGGACCAGTAACTAACCAATCTCTTTTCTTTTCAAGCATTTTGATGAGAACCTGTAGTCACTGCTTACTCAAGAGCTCATCTTCTGGTAGCTCAGACTGTACTGTAAAGCCTCTTTGTCAAGATTATTTCATGCCACTCTTTGACAACTCGTATGCCATACCTTTTTGCTGAGACACCTTGAAAAAGAAGAAGTAAATGAAAAGGTTCTGAGGGAAGAAAGAGGCTGTGGAAGATGCTCACGTAGGGCTTACTCTGGTACAGAACAGTCAAGGTGACACTATCACAGGGAAACATGATTTAGAACTATCCCTTGACAAAAAACTGAGAGGGGAAAATAATTGTAATTCCCTCCCTAAAGGTAAGGGCAGTTAACGAACAGCTCAAGTCAAGTTGGAAACCCAGAGTTATCATTGTATTATGGAATGCTACTTTGAACTCTTTCTTTCCTTATACAATTGTTTGGCATGATGATTGGAAAAGTTAATAAATAAGAAAGTACCTTATAAAACATGAGGTATTATACAAATAGTAGTTGTTATTATTGTTAATCTGCTGAATCCTTCACCTTTTCCATACCACATGCAACAATTGCCATATTCTCTTCTGTAAAACATGTTTTTTGATTAATATCTTTTAAAGGGAGGATTTAATTACAAATTAGCTTGAGAAATACCACATTATGATATGCGGGGATTCATAACGCACCTTCAGAGACTAGGAGCTTTGATAATTGTATTTTTTTATTAACTTGAATATTTCTTATATACATTTCGAGTGTTATTCCTTTCCCGGCTTCCGGGCAAACATCCCCCCCTCCCCCTTCCTTATGGGTGTTCCCCCCACCCTCCCCCATTGCCACCCTCCCCCAACAGTCTAGTTCACTGGGGGTTCAGTCTTAGGAGGACCCAGGGCTTCCCTTCCACTGGTGCTCTTACTAGGATATTCATTGCTACCTATGAGGTCAGAGTCCAGGGTCAGTCCATGTATAGTCTTTAGGTAGTGGCTTAGTCCCTAGAAGCTCTGGTTGCTTGGCATTGTTGTACATATGGGGTCCTTGAGCCCCTTCAAGCTCTTTCCAGTTCTTTTTCTCTGATTCCTTCAACGGGGTCCTATTCTCAGTTCAGTGGTTTGCTGCTGGCATTCGCCTGTATTTGCTGTATTCTGGCTGTGTCTCCCAGAGCATCTACACTTCTGCACTTCTTGTTTCATCCATCTTGTCTAATTGGGTGGCTGTATATATATGGGCCACATGTGGGCAGGGCTCTGAATGGGTGTCCCTTCAGTCTCTGTTTTAATCTTTGCCTCTTTTCCCTGCCAAGGGTATTCTTATTCCCCTTTTAAAGAAGGAGTGAAGCATTCACATTTTGATCATCCGCCTTGAGTTTCATTTGTTCTAGGCATCTAGGGTAATTCAAGCATTTGGGCTAATAGCCACGTATCAATGAGTGCATACCATGTATGTCTTTCTGTGATTGGGTTAGCTCACTCAGGATGATATTTTCCAGTTCCAACCATTTGCCTACGAATTTCATAAAGTCGTTGTTTTTGATAGCTGAGTAATATTCCATTGTGTAGATGTACCACATTTTCTGTATCCATTCCTCGGTTGAAGGGCATCTGTTCTTCCAGCTTCTGGCTATTATAAATAAGGCTACATGAACATAGTGGAGCACGTGTCTTTTTTTATATGTTGGGGCATCTTTTGGGTATATGCCCAAGAGAGGTATAGCTGGATCCTCAGGGCAGTTCAATGTCCAATTTTCTGAGGAACCTCCAGACTGATTTCCAGAATGGTTGTACCAGTCTGCAACCCCACCAACAATGGAGGAGTGTTCTCTTTTCTCCGCATCTTTCCTTTATATAGCATTTTTCAACCTAGAAACCCCGTACGACCAGCAACTTATAATTTAGTGAAACTAGTAGTTCATGGGAACATGCTGGGAAACTCCATTGCCTAGATATTTTTTTCTGTGTTCTCCCTATCCTGGCTCCCCTCTATGGCAGACTAACTTCTATAGAAAGTTACAAATACATTAATGCAGTGATTCTTAGCCTTCCCAATGCTGTGACACTTTAATACAGGTCCTCATGTTGTGGTGACCCCCAACCATAAAATTACTTTTGTTGCTATTCCATTACTGTAATTTTGCTACTGTTATGAATTGTATTGTAAACATTTGTGTTTTCCAAAGGTCTCGGGAGACCCCTATGAAAGGGTCTTTAACTCTTTAAGGGGTCATGACCCACAGGTTGAGAACCACTGCATTAATGAGTCAATTTCTTTCTACCCAGAAATCCATTGAAAATATGCACATATATTTGGTATTCATATGAACTCATTGATTATCCAAATGTCAATGACTTTTTCCCCTAGAACTTCAATAGAATGTAAAGTGTTTTTACAATTGCCTAACATCACCACAACTAATCAGGAAAAGGCCTGGAAAAAGAGTGCCTTAGTAAATGCACACTAAGCATGCGTTGGAGTATGGCGAATTTACCAGGTACTAATCAGAGTTAAAAACTTGAACATTTTTCCAAATGAGTAGATATTCTATCCATACAGATTTAACATAAAGCCATTCTATTCATTTAAAATTGAAGGGGGGACAGGAAGGGGGTGGTTCAGGAGGGGAACCCCCTTATAGAAGAAGGGGAAGGGGATGGGATAGGGAGCTTATGTTTGGGAATCTGGGAAAGGGAGTAACATTTGAAATGTAAATAAAAAATATCCAAGAAAAAAAAAGAAAATTTCCATCAAGACAGGGACTTTATACTAATACAGTTGCCCTTGAACTAATTCTCAACAGACATAATTGAAGAACGGCTGTGCTTAAGCAGGTATCTCCCGACTATATAGCGAACTCAAGATTACTTTGTCCAAAAGATATTTGCTATGAAGTAGGCGAGAACACCTGGGTCAAAGTCGAGCTTGTTTCAGAAGATGTATCATTTGTTACAAGTGAGTATTGCAGTTCTTAATAATCTTTTGCTCAAGGTGTTCCTGTTTCAATTGTTCCCATTGTTCCTGGATTCCTCAGAAGTACCTTGGTATTGTGATTGGAAGAGAGCATTGAGCTTTGAGGTTTAAGAGGGAACAAAAATAGCGAATGGATATTTAAGCCAAAAAGACGAATGTCAGCAGCTCTCAATCCTTAGTTTTCCCTGGACATGAGATCTACCCTCCATAAAATTTTAAGTGTACGGCCCACTAGTTTTGAGCAATGAGCACAATATTATACAGTGTGCCCCCAATACTTTTACACTCCACTAAGACATTCATTTCTATTCATGGCCAACCTGTCCTACTCCCAGATCTCTCGCTATCTTAATGGGAACACACTGGGAACAGGTCAACTGACGATGGCCAAACTGGTTCTACAACGAACAAAGAGTAACCTGGATTTCTGGGAACATCAGACTCAATAAATAGGTGTGTGTGTGTGTGTGTGTGTATGTGTGTGTGTGTGTGTGTGTGTGAGAGAGAGAGAGAGAGAGAGAGAGAGAGAGAGAGAGAGAGAGAGAGAGAGAGAGAGAGAGAGATGTGTGTGTTGAGGTTCACATGCTGCAAGGAACATCCTTACTTCCTGCACGCTGCAATCAATGATGAAAACCGTTCCTAGGAGTTTTTCAAATGAAGATGTGTGAGCACCCTGGCTGCTTTGTTCTTCCTGACACTCACTCATCTTTCAGAAACAGCATCACAGGGTGAGTTTTGCAGAAGAAACAGGCACATGACAAACTGTTTGAACCTATTCTTTCGTGACTGTATTTCTGATAGTAGTTTTTTTCCAAGGTTCAGATGTAGTCCAGTCTGATGTAGGGTTCTTCAGGCTCACTGAGACTCCTTTTCTAGGCAAACTACATTTTAAAGAAAGGCCTGCCAAATGCTTCAGCCTAAAGCCAGTACTTTAATTTGTAATAAAAAGACAGTGCCCACCTCAAGGGCAAGATGACTGAAGAGTTCTTTGATCTTGCTGCGTCTCTGAGTCAGTGAAGTAGGAATAAATCGCCTCTGATTTGCTGTTAATTAAGGGAAGTGACAAGTTCTGTTTATCGGTACTAGACATAAGGGGCCTTATGAATTCCAAAGAAGGCAAAGGCCTGCTTGTCTGGGGAACATCAGTGTATCTTAAAGCAAAAGCTTGTTCCTGGGCAGGTCTGGTGGAGTAGATTAAAGTGGTTTTTACATTCATTTCATTTGGCAAAATTAAATCCTGAAAATGAACATGGAGTTTTGTGACCTCGGCATCATTTTAAGGCAGTGGTGAATGCTCTCCCTCCTCACTCTCTAACAGTGACTCATCCTTTCCTGATGGTGTGACTCACCTTAGGACAGGACACCAACCACCAGCACTTCCTTCTAAACTTCCTGAAACTTGAGTCAGAAGAATAGAGCTTAAACCTCGAGCAAGTCTGTCTTTGCTGATCCAGACTGTTGGACTGGAACACACAGACATTTTGCTTACCTAGGTACCTCAGGAACAGCAGCTCTAGATGAAACTGTCATTCCCAGATGAGTATCATTTTAACTTAAAATTAACCAAATGATAATACTAATACCTCCTCCTCCTACCTCTCCTCTCTCTCCCTCCTCTTCCAACTACTTTCTACACACTCTACAATAGAGTTTTACCACCAGCTCAATTTATTCTTGTGGGTTATTATATATATATATATATATATTCATCAAGTGAAATTGATATAAGACGGCTACGTTCAAATAACAAAATCAACATTGGCAATCAAAACTGGTTTAAGTAAATGCAAGCTGTCCATTGTTCCTCTTTAAATGTTTCTAGAGGTGTCTCTAATTTGTACATCTGCATCTATATCTACTTATGCATGCATACATACATACACAGATGCACACAAGTACACACACATGCACAAATACATACATGTACCCATGGACATAAGCACACATACAAACACATGTGCCCACACAAACACATAATTCATACATACATGCACATAAGCACATCTACACACAACACACACACATGTACACATACATTCAACATCTCATAGCATTAGTATTTCCAAATACTACATGAAATCCATGTGAGATCTAATTCGAAAACAAGCTTTTCTTCAAATTGGAGAGAAGAGAGTCTAAGTAGCCCAGAGATTCCCTCCAATTGCCCATATAGCTTTCTGTGGGTGCTAATCTGTAACACAAGGGAATATGTTCTCAGTTTTAATGCATAGAGAGGCCCACTTGGTCTAATCCCTACCATCTCTAAACCCTTTGGTCCTTTTTGAGAGTTGGGAAGTGGCTTAATCTAAAAGGAGAACATATGAAAGATACATTAAGCATACTGTACTCAGTTTCACCCTTTTATTTTGGGGACCACCTATCCAAAGCAGCAGAAACCTGACATTTTTCTAGAAGTCATGCTCTGTACAGAAGACAGGGGGCCTTTCCTGGTCTTGAACTCTCCAGTTATGGATCGCTTTGTCAGGTCCATTCCCAGTTTCACTCAGTAGGCCCTTAAGCCATGTAGTTCACCTAAAACTTTAAAATGGAGTTTTAGTACTCATTCTGTGAACCAACACAGACATAACAAAATGTTAATTCTCTTGAGACAAAGAGGGTTGGATGGGGTTCATGGCCAGAGCTGTTTGTCCTACGTTCTACATGAACAGAACCATTTTCTAAATGTGCCCCAAGGGTTGGAACAAAAAGAATCAGAAAATAATATTATTGAAAATAAAGGTGGCAGTTCAACTTATTTCTCCATACCAATCTTTCTCTTAATACTCCAAGGAAATGCTGGCAATTTATTCAGCTGCCTAGCACTAGACATCTTAGTGCTTACAGGATAATCTCTATGTACCTTTCCATCCATCCTACAGTGATTTATTTCCAAACATCTCTCCGAGCTATACTTTACATCTTGAATATCACCCAAAGGCTCATGGGTTAATGATTTAATCAGCTCGCTGTGATTTGGAGGTTTTCAAACTATTAAGACGTGGGACTAGAACCTTCCTCTCTCTTTCACTGTCTGGTCTTGAGGTCACTGTTTGTTTTTTAGTTTTTGGTTTGTTTTTGTTTCCTCAGTTATCTACCACAGTGTGTTGACAGGGCACAGGCCTGTGAGCAGCATAAGGGTTGACCATGATGAACCCAAAACTTCTACAGTCAAGAACCAAAATAACACAAACTAACTTTCTTATCACAAATGAACATATCAGATATTTCGTATAAGAATACACCACATAGAAGATAGCCAAGGTTTTAGTTTCCTAATAGATGATCTTTCAGAGGACTATCTATGTCTAGTTTCCCCTCCTTCCTGAGACTGATCATTCATTTTCTCCAAGATTTATTTAAGTGTTCTTAAGGATCCTTTTCTGGTGTCGAGTGCCTTCTTAACTCTTCTTCCTCCCTTTGTTCCATGCCACATTTTCTATAAGTGATGCTTAGAATCACAACATTCCTGTACTGTTATAATAATTAGCATGTTTTCAGTAGATAGATGGATCTATGTAATCAGGTGGGCTTTTTTTGAATTTTACAACAGTTCACTTGACCTTGGTCCAAATGTTCAAACCCCCAATGTTTCATCAATCATATGGACATGTTAAAGATGGCTTCCTCTCTAGGGTGTGAAGATTAAATGGGATAAAATATGCATGCAGAATACTTAATACAGCACGTATTTTGTAACAATGTCTGTTTTGAAAAATAAAACATGTAAGAAGCTTAAAACATAGAGATCCTAAATCTATATGATATCTACTATATTACTCTAAAATGTCATCTGTATATTCTATAAATGATAAGAAGTCATAGATAGAATTAAAAATAAAATTATTATCATGTTCTTTGTGTGCCCTGTCATAAAAAAAGGATTGGGAAGTTGACAGAAAAATTGCATGAGCAGGCAAAAAGATTCCAGTTCACCAGTCTGAAATTGTTAAGTGTAAAGGAAAACAACATTCAATATGTCAATCATTTCTGATGGTGTCACCAGCTTACAGAAGGCTAGAAAGATTCATGTTGATAATCTTGTTCATGAATCATAAAGAAAATGTCACTATATGCCATCTGAGGGAAAGAAGGTTGATAAAACATTTTAAGACCATCTCTAACAAAATAGTTACAGAATTTCATAGCAAAGGAAGACTTGCTTTATATGGAAACTATTTTATATAAAATATCACTTCACTAACAATGTCAAATAAAGGAGATAAGGTTTACTATACATTGTAGTGTACAGAGCTTTTTACTTCTTACATAAATCTTTATTTAATAAACATATTTTGATCTCCAAACAAACTTAAATGTATTTGAATGGATTAAAATCATTATGTCAGAAGAAGGAAATATGGAGAGAGAAAGCTAGGAAGGAAATTTAAATAGAAATTCTGAAAAGAGATGTCATCATGGAAAAGAGAACCCCTATTCTCATCTTAGCAATGTTAAAATATTTATTTCAAAGGTTTTTATTCTGATGAGAACTCTTTTGCTGACAGTGAACATTTTTTTCCTTTATTTTACAGTAGCACTTTACGTTTAGAGAGTTTAAATTTTTTTATTTATTTCTTTTTATTTTGTTTGATACAATATCTGTGCATACTTGTGAGGTACAGCCTGTTTTGATTCATATATGAACTCAGGGTAATTCACACATCCATTATCTTAAATTTTACATTCGCAAATGGAAGAGAGGGCTTGGAATATGGTGTGTTCTGTTTCAGAAACCAACCTAGTCCATTTATTGCCACTTCTTGAAGGCACATAATGAATGCCATGCAATGGCTCTACCTTAGCCTGTTTGCCTCTCCTAATAACTTCACAAGAAGAGTACTATTATCCTTATTTTCTATATTGGGCAAACACGAAAATATGAAGTCATGATCCTGCAACTTCCAAGTCTGCGTTACTTCTCTCCACACACTGTATCTTCCACAATGAGTCTCTGGAGTAGCTATCAGAGACAACCCAGAGCCTGAGAAGCAAAGAATATTGAGTATATCTATAAATATCCTTGGCTCACTGTCAAGAAAATGTGAAATCAAAAGGAAGCACAATAATGGGCGAGCCCGACAAATGCTGTCAGATTTGGAAAGTGTTTCAGATTTGCTGAGAGCTTCATTCAATACACAAAAGAATCCTCAAGAGTCATAGACCCAGCACTCCGTTAGTCCCTATGAATCCCACCAGCAGTCTCAGCCACGTTAAGGGATATTTTCAGAGTTTTCAGACACTCATAAACTGCACCACCATCAATCCTACCATCCCCAGCTATAACTTTTAAAGAGTCCATGCTGAAGCACCGTTAATCACACGGTGGTTAGCACAGAAAAACATAAAAAGCAATGAAGAACAGGTCAGGTCAAGATAAAGGGCGAACCCCAACTGGCTGCCTTATTTCTCCTCCTTTCAAGGGCATAAATTTCCCTGAAGCAGTCTCCGAGAATCACGGCTAGAGCTCTGCATTCTTTGCAGGTCACAGAGAACCAGAGAGCTTTTTCTCTCATTCTGCCTCTGGAGCCACTAAGTATCCACATTCTCTAGCTTGACTTACACACGCAGAAGGCACCATTTATATCAAGTGCTGTCTTACTATGCACATTTAATGGAGGTTTGGATATACGTCAAGAAGGGAGGAAATGTCAAAACTGAAAATCAGTCAGTCTTGATGTCTTTGCTACTTCCATGGGAAACATTGCCTTTTGCTGTCACTGATTAGAGGAATAACACAATAAATGCTCAGGGTGTGACTCCGGGTACGCGCTGCTCATTTGGTCAACAGCTGATGCTTCAATCTGTTAAGCGATACGAGGGAGACAAAAGAAAGCCCACACACAAACTTTGCCCTAAGTAGATTTGACAAACTTGCAAGATAGGCAAAGCTAACATCAATGAAGCCATCAATTTCAGCGCTGCTGATGCAGAGTGAAAACTCTCTTTCTCAGGAAACCACGGCTTAAATTGGACAAACAATAGACCATGTGAAACAATGGGGGCATGTATCTAGTGGATCCTGAGCACCGCTATCCCTCAGTAGCATGTGTAATGAAGAGTTCTGAGTCACCTACAGGACACTGACATGGTTTGAATATGTTCCTCTCTTCCGGAGCAATTGGCTGTTCCAAAGGAGTAAGTGGGATGCCAGTCTGTAAGCCCCAGCTCCTGTGATCTTGCCTTCGTTGATAATGATCTGTGCATTGGCTTGTCCACTCTCATCCGTTGATGGAGGAGCCCGAGCAGCCATAATAAGGAGTGCTGATATCCTAAGTCTAAATTTGTTAGGTGTGACACTTTCTTCTGCTTGGCTTTTGAGAAAAGTGCTGGCTGTGCCTATCTGGAGCAGGTGCAAAGATGTCTTCCTGCCAGATTCTCTCACTACAGAGTATTTCTTTTTCTTCTGTGAGCTTCGATAATTCATATAGCCTTAGGATAAACCGGGCACCTTTTACTATCTAAGATCCAATTGGCCAAGAAGGGAGCTGCTTGGCTTCCAACAACACACACACACACACACACACACACACACACACACACACACACACACACACACACACACACACACACACACACACACACACACACACACACACACACACACACACACACACACACACACACAGACACACACACACACACACACACACACACACACACACTGATATGAGCCCCACAGAGAAAAGTCAACACTTACAGACACTCTGTGTGCATCTCCTCCTGTCTATTCCTCCTGTTATTTTAGAGGGAAGATCCAGGAAAGTTTGTTAGCCGCCCACAGTTTTCACCAACATCTGCAATGGACAGATGGAACCCTGGGAGATCTTTCTGCTGGTTTACATTCAGTCAGCACCACCCACAACCTAGATTTTTCTATCAGACATGTATAGAGTATTTGGGGAAGAAGACTTGTTTCCTCCTCCTTAAAGTGGGAAATAAGGAAAAAAGAATAATTTTTCTTGATGATAAAACCCCCAGTATATTTATACATTGAATTTAAGGGCAAATGTAGGCATAATTTCTAAAAGTCCTTAAACCTAAAACTTTCTATGTTCTATACATAAACTACCTCCTTGTAGAAGGTATGGAGACCTATGGCCCTCTTTTTTTTTTTTTCACAAAGACCTGAATTTAAGTTTGTGGTAGATTGATTATTTAAGGATAGCTTGTTAAAGAGTATTTGTTACAGAATGGAGTGAGTATAAAGATGCCCAGGATACTACCCCTGCTCTCTGGAGTGTGTTTCCAAGTTATCATCACTCATAGATACTTTTGGAATTTGTTGGCATGGGTTGATTGTTATAAAAATGATCAACACCAGGTAATGTCTCTCAAAGGGGAAGAAATTTCTAATCCAAAATATAGAAGCAGCCCTATCATTGAGGGGGACTATAAAAACATTCATTGGCCACAAGACTGCTGCCTTTGTCTGTTTCCCTTGCCCATTCTCTCAGGCTGCAATGAATATTACCCATGTTGATGGTATTATCAACCAGCCTAGGTTAAGCAATACGGGAATGCCCATGGAACACCTTCAGTGGCTTTTGATGCTAAGGTATGTTTTTTACTCCTATGATGTATGATGTAACTTTGATCTAAAAACGATACTTCTATGTGGTGAAGGCTTTGTTTCCAGTTGGGGGCACTACTAGGAAATATTTGAATCATTAAGAGGTTGGGAGATCTCTAGATTATTACAGACACTAGCCCATTTGGCTTCCCTTTGTTCACATTTTAGTTGCCAGAGGTGAACAGATTCCTTGACCATGATGCTCTGCTTCACCTGGGGTAGAAAGCAAAACCAACAAACAACCCTGAACCAAAGCATCTGGAAAATGAACCAAAGCAAACCTTTCTTCTTATAAGTTGATTACAAGTGACAAAAAGCTAGTCAACACATGATGTTTATGCTTATGTCTCTGGGGTCCAGGCTAAGTGATGTCCTATGTCTGGAGCATTGACAACCATGATGTAGAAGATGTGGTCATGTCATAAAGATGACTCTTAAAATTCTGCTCAGAATGAGGTACTCCAGCTCTACTCACATTCCATCCATCAAAGCAAATTGCATGACCAGTGAAGGTTGACATCAGGGGAGCATGGGTCTGTCAATCCTCTCCCGGGGAGAAGAGCAAATATTGTGAGCAGCACCACAATTTACTTCAGGGGAAGTGGAATGGAAAATAAGGGTCGTGGTATGAAAATGCTTCTCCAAATGGAGCAAACAATAAGTGCATGGTCTGCTATTGACACCATGCTGTTTAACTCTGTCCTTGAGCTTCAGCAGACAACAGAAAAGCATTGCAAAGAGAAAAGTCAGATTAACTGAATCTATCAAAAATGTATTTCCATATTTAAAAATATCCCGTACCTCGAGTGTTATGATTCTGAGCATGTCTTCCTGCAAAGGGTACGTCGGGATATACTCCCATAAATCCCAGCATCCCAGATCCCTCCTGTCTAGCAGTGGCTTTGTTTTGGTTAATAAGTGTAGTTTTAGTTTTAATGCTCATGTTTTCCAAATATGTGCTTTCTTGTGAACTATTTCAACACAGTTGATCGGTAAGTGCCACTCATTTCTGAGTGGATTTTCTTCCAAGCATCAAGATCAGAGTTTCTATTAGTCTTTGAACATTTTTACATTCAAACCAACTACATCTGAGACATAGTGGTCCTTGCTTGGCACCTGAACTCTCCCCCACTTGGTTTCTGCATTGAAATCACATCCATTTAATTCTATTAATTTGACTACCATTTTGTCAAGCATGTCGTCTTATGTGTTTGTAACAGTTTTACTTCACTTTCCCTCCACTCAATTGCAGCCACATAGCTACCACTTATAACTAACCATGCACATTTCTTCTATCATTCTTATTCAACAATGTCTAAGCATTTCTTTTCCAAATGGTAAGGTACCCTGCTTACAGGAAACATAATAGTTAAATCACCTTCAAGGAAAAACGTATGGCTTTAAAAAAAATAGCTCTGAGCTTGTTTCTAAATGCTATTAATATTGGTTTTTTAATTAAAAATTTAATAGTCTCATTTTAAAACATTGGCAATATGATACCCAATAATATAGCTACTAGATTGATTCTGCAGTCACTATATTGCACATTGGCAAGGCTAAATGGACACATTCAATTAGCATAATTGATGACATCACTAATACTTTTTGCACAATAGAATTTGAGTGGAAAAGTTACATGTTCCTCTGAAGTAGTAGCTGAGTTTCTAAATTGGAACCCTCAAAAATGATTTCATGACAAAAAAAAGTGGTTAGCAATATGTACATGTCATTTTGACAAGCTTTGTGCTTAAATTGTTAGTTTCTGTAGACTCACCATTATTTAAAATGTCTAATTAAATAGCATGTATCATATATGCTGGCTTATGGGTTTTTATATTCTTTTTAGTGTAGGTTAAATGTGATTTCTTGTGGCTACCATTGTGAAATGTGGTTTTTTTGACTTCTGCTTCTTGTGAACTTTCATTGGTATGAAAGTTTGAAATTCTGATTTGACAACATCTTATGAGACATGAAGAATTTAAAATAGAATTTTCTTTAAAATGATTCACAGGGTGTATTACATATGAACTTAATATTTTATTACTATGAATGCTAAAGTAATAAGCACATCAATCAAATTTAGATTTAAAGTGCATCCAGAATCTATTAATTGGCTTTGGATTATGTCCTTGCAATGTTGTGCATAATGTTTGACTCAGGAAATTGATGTGCATGATAGCATTGAAATTATTTGACTAAAATAAAATCTCTTATGTTCATAGTTATCCATTTTATATTATATATATATATATATATGATTTTCTACTGAGATTTTCATTATTTTTATTTCAATGCATACAGATGTTTTGCCTGTAGGTATGTTCTTGGAAGTTAGAAGAGGGAAGTGTTTATGAGCTGCCTTATGGATGCTAGGAAATGATCCCAGGTCCTCTGGAAGGCAGTTAGAGCTTCTAACTGCAGAGTCATCTTCACAGACCCCCCCCTATTTATTTATAACACATATTCTTAATTATAAGTGAAGCCAATATTTCGTGTGCTCTTGTGCTCTTTAATCATCTTTGTTGAGCTTTCCCTTTTCGAGTTGGATGCCCTCTGACAACTTATAAACATCTCTATCTAGGGTTTTTGTATCTGTTAAATAATTGTCTTGTCTTTTTGATAAGATTATTGGCATAAGGCAAAATTTTTTATGGGATAAGTGTGACAAGTTTGGGTGGCATATGCCAGGTTTACATTTTCTTTACAAAGATTTTCACAATCTAATATCCCTAATGTCTTACTGAGATCTCTGAGGTTCCAGACTAATAGAAGGAGCACTTGTGTTCATAGTTAAAAACTGATTTAAAAAAATTGATGTATAGGTCCTAAAGACTAACAGATCCACTGATGTCCAAAATCAGGATCTGTCCTAAGAACTCAGCACAATAAGGCAAAGTCGAATGGAGCAGGGGATGTAACCTACATGCAGCACTGAAGATGGCATTGAAGCATTTCTTACTTGATCTCAAGGTATCTTGCATCACAAATATTCCTGGGTATTGTGCTTGTTTTCCCAAGATAGCTTGAAATCTATTCAAGAAAAGGCTTCTAATCTCTTCTTTCAATATCATGGGTAGCATTTTCTAAAATCCAATGGTTATGAGTCGAATACAAAGAAATACCACTCCTGAGCATATACCTGAAAGATGCTCCAACATGTAACAAGGACATATACTCCACTATGTTCCTAGAAACCTTATTTGTAATAGCTAGAAGCTCGAAACAACCCAGATGTCCCTCAACAGAGGAATGGATACAGAAAATGTGGTACATTTACCCAATGGAGTACTACTCAGCTATTAAAAACAATGGCATCGTGAACAGGCAATTGGTGGCACTACAAAATATTCTGAGTGAGGTAACCCATTCACAAAAGCATGCACATGGTATGTACTCACTGATAAGTAGATATGAGGGGGAAAAGCTCAGAACACCCAGAATACAACTCACATATGAAGCGTAAGGAGAAGGAAGACTAAAGTATGTATGCTTCAGTCCTACTTAGAAGGGGAAACAAAATAATTACAAGAGGTAGAGGGAGGAAGGGAATCTGAGAGGGAGGAAGGGGAAAGGGAGGTCAGGATGAGGAATGGGAGGAGACAGGGAGGGAGTTAGAAGTACAGAGGGTCAGGAAAGTGAATAGAGGTGTGTAGCAGTGGGGGATGGGGAACTGAGGAAAGCTACTAGAAAGCCCTAGATGCCAGGAAAGCAAGAGGTTACCAGGACCCAGCAGAAATGACATTAGCTGAAAAACCCAAAAGAGGGGAGATAGAACCAGTAGAGACCATATCCTGTGGTTAGGCATGGCCGCTGGTTGAGCGGTGGGGCCACCCACCCATCTCAAAAATATTAACCCAGAATTGCTCCTGTCTAAAGAAAATGCAGGGACAAAGAGTGGAACAGAGACTAAAGGAAAGGCCATCCAGACACTGCCCCACCTAGGGACCCATTCCATCTGCAGACACCAAACTCAAACACTAGTACCGGTGCCAAGAAGTGCTTGCTGACCTGAGCCTGGTCTAGCTGTCCCCTAAGAGGCTCTGCCAGAACCTGACCAATACAGATGCAGATGCTGGCAGCCAACCACCAGACTGAGCACAGGGAAGCCCAATGGAGGAATTAGGGGAAGGAATGAAAGAGAAAGAGTTTGCAACCCAATAGGGAACAACAAAATCAACCAGCCAGAATCTCCTCCCCACAGAGCTCCCAAGGACTAAACCACCAACCAAAGAGTACACATGGAGGGACTCATGGCTCCAGTGGGGTATGTAGCAGAGAATGGCCTTATCAGGCAACAGTGGGAGGGGCCCTTGGTCCTGTGCAGGGTCGATGCCCCAGCCAAGGGGAATGCTAGGGCAGTGAGGCAGGAGTGGGTGAGTGGGCAGGTGGGTGGGTTCGCATCCTTGTAGAAGTGGGGGGAGGAGAATGAGATGAGGGGATTTGTGGAGGGGAAACCGGCAAGGGGGATAACAATCGAAATGTACATAAATATATAATAACCAATAAAAAAAAGAGAAACTTCTCATAGTTTTAGTAGACTCAGCTGGGCCTCAAGTATCAAGTGAAGGTGAACAAGATAGTGCCTCAGATAACAACTGTGTAAATTTAGAAGGAAATCATCATGAAACTTATTTAAGAGCACACAACTTGGTCATATAAGCTTGAGTAAAACATTAACAGTAAATATCCAATAAATACATATTAAATAGAAACATAGAGTTGAGTGAATGTGGCCAAAACAGAACAGTGAGTTAAATATTTGCTAAAAACCCAACAGGATAAGATGCTTACCACCAACCCTGGCAACCTGAGGTAACTCCTAGACTCAAAAGGTAGAGGATGACCAACTCTCACAGATTGTCTTCCGACCTCCACAAGAGTGCCCTGGCATGTGTGAATGCACATACACTAGTGAAAATAAATAAATATAATATCTTTTATTGCAACATACTCAAATTTTTAATATTTTGACTTTCCCTTCTGCATCCTTTCTTAGACTTGAATTCTAATTTGGTTGTCTACATACTGAATACTGTGTTTTAAAAGTTATATATACTTTGGAAATAGTCTCCTGCTCTGTGTCCTGTATTCATGTTTCCTAAGTTGTCTTTTGATTAGCTGTAACTTTGACTTAATGAATGACATTCAATCAGTCACTTTTATCATGATGTTATGAAAAGTCATCTCCGTACCCAAGATTTATAACCTACACTTTTTCCTGGGTTTAATATTTTTGTCTTTTATTCATCACCCAATCTGAGTTGCTTTTATGGAGGATGTAAACTCTCAAAATTAAAAAGTATATGCTAAATTCACTTTCTCTCCTGTAAAGTGATTTTAACCCAACAACATGGTTGCCCTGGCTAGAATATAGACTTTGCTTAGTATACACCTTTAATCCCAAGCAAAGAAGGTAAAGTTAGTTTGTAGAAGGAAGCACCATATTTGAAAGTGATGTCTAAGTGAGATACAAAGTGACAAATCAGAGAAAGATTTAACTGAAGATATGCACAACTCTCTCAAGAACACAGAGAAAAAAGAGGCTACTTAAGAGAAAGCAGCATTGAGAGAAAAAGGAGAAAGGGCAGTTTTACTGGGACAGTTGTACAGAGACAGGTTGTAGGGAGGAGAAACAGCAAAACACTGATGAAGACCCAACAGACCAGAGAATGAGGAGCCAGCAAACAAATTCAGTGAGAAACTAAAAGAAGCTGGATCGAATCAATCAGCATGGAAGGGAGTTTTAGATAGAACAGCTGAGTTGGCCAGCCAGCCAGCCAGAGTTCAGAAAGATCTAAAGAGGTTCAACTTATTCAGCAGTAAGTCTCAGAGGCTTAAAACATTGTGGACCTAGATAACATTATACAGAGGCTGGAGGCTTACAGGAATAGGCTTAGGTTAGCACATGGAGGCAGTATGCCTCAGAGAGGACAGTTACATTAGCAAATACAAGGTACTTTTATATCCCTCACCTTCTCCATGTTAGTGTACAGTTGTCCCAGAACTCTTTCTTCCAATGTGCATCCTTGTTTCATTGTATTATATTTGCTATCTTCTCTAAAATCAACCCAATGCAGATTTGATTTATTTCTTCAATGTCTATTCTGTTTCATGAATCCACTATTTATTATTAGTAGTAGTAGTATTAGCATATTGAGTGACAGGTCTTATAGCACTCCCCACCATTCTTCTTCCCTCCACCTCCCATTCCTTTTCTTAGTACCATTCCTCTCTCTGAGTTCACTCTTCCATTTTCAAATCGTGACATCTCCTTCCTTCCCCACTCCAACTTCCTTAAACCTTCTTTTCCTCCTCTCATAGTACTGATTCGGGTGTTATGACCTCTACCCACACTCATTTACTCATGTATGAGGATGAGAAGCTGGTACCCACGCATGAGAGAGAACCTGCAGTAATTTTCTTCTAAGCTTGGCTAACCTCACTTAAAATAGTCTCCAATTTGATCTATTTTCCTGCAAATTTCAAGTTTCTCAATGGCTAAATAAAATCTCATTATACTTCTATATAAAATTCATATAAACTTTTATATAAATAATATATATATATATCACTTTGATTATCCACTCATGATTGATAGATAATAGGAGGGTTGCATTTTCTTGCTATTATCCAATACAACAGCAAGAAACTTGAATGCACGAGGACTTGTGGGCAAGCATCTTAGATGTTCCAGCATCCCACTTCTCTATTTATACTTCAATATGATATGCAGTACTTGGTATATTCGCAGTAGCATAGCTAGGTCTTATGATGGTTCACTCTTTACTTTCTTAAGAAATCCCTCACTGATTTCCACAATGGCTACCTCCACCAATAGTAAATTAAGTTTCCATTCCCCCTGTTCTTTTGCCAGCGTTTGTTATTATCTGTTTCTTTGATGGTAGATCTTTTGAGTGGGATGACGTGGGATCTCAAAGTAGTTTTAACTTGCCTTTCTCTGATGGCTAAGGATGCTGAAAACATTTGATTACTCACTGTGTTTCCTCTTTTGAGAACTATCTGTTCAATTCATTGGTTCATATATTAATCAGGAAGGGTGTTGTTGCATGTATGTTTTAGTTTCTTTCTACAGTCTAGATAGTAACCCATTTGTCTGAAGTCTAGCTGGCAAAAGCTTTTTCCCACTCTGAGGCTGTCTATATACTATGATGATAGTTTCCTTTGCTTCAGAGAGGCTTTGAATTTCATGTAATCCAATTTATCATTCCTAGGGACAGTTCCTGTGTTACTGGGTTTCCATTCAGAAAGTCCATGTCTGTACCTTGAAGTTTTTTACTCTCAGTTACAGCTTTTTTGTTTGTTTGTTTTGGTTTTAAAATTAAGGTCTCTGGTCTACTTCGAATTTATTTTTTTACAGGGTGACAGATATGAATATAATTTCATTTTTTCCACAGGGGAATATTCAGTTTGGCTAGCATCATTTATTGAATAGGCTGTCCTTTTCCAATATATATTTGATAATATTGTCAAAAATTAGATGTTCACAGATATGTGTGTTTTTTCTACGTGGTCCTACGTGATGTTTCATTGATCAGCCTTTCTGTTTTCATTTTATTATCTTGATACAAAATCTCACTATGTAACCCAGACTGGCCTTGAACTTGAGTTCATGCTTCTTTAGCCTCCTGAGTGTCAGCTGGTTTATTTTTTATTGCTTTGATAATCCACCCCATCTTGATTTTAGTAGCTTTATAATAAATGTTGAACCTAGTGTCTTCAACATTGTGTTCTGTAGCATTCTGTTGAGTATTTGAGCCTTTTCTTCCTATGTGGGAAATTTATATTCAGTTTATACACACACATACCCACACATATACACTCCACAACTCAGTGGAGTTCTGAGTGGAGTCACATTGAATCTATAGATCAAATTTGAATTGCTTATTTCTTAACAATGCTGACTCTTCCGATTCATGAATATAAAATGTCTCTCCGGGTTAAGTTCATTGATTTATTTTATTACAGTTTGGTAAACGTTCCTGCAAAATTCTAGAACCTCTTTTTTAAGATTCCTACTAAGTATTTTGGAATTGATAATTAAGGCCCTTTTATTTTAAACTTTGAAATTCATTCTTTTGCTACTGGTTTGTGGGAACATTGAAAGGAGTTGTAAGGTAAACTTGGTTGCATTGTTTCTGATCTCCATGGAAAGCATCTGTGTCCTCACCATTAAATACAATCAGAATGTGAACAGAGTGAAACCCAAACCCCGACAGTATAAATAACTCAGAATACAATATCTGTGATTCAAAATCCCCTAGGCCCCAATGAGGTTTGAGCAGATCCACCACTAAGAATCTACCATCCATAGTACATATATCTCCTTCTATAGAGTCAAGCCAGCTTCGCTCTAAACCTACTGTTGTCTTTGTGTCCATTCCCTGCTACGGGCATTTCCAAAATGTTGGGATTTTCATTGAAACTTGGCTGTACCTTCATTGCTAACCTCTCTTAGGATCTCCTCAAGCACTCTGACCCTGCCACATGGTACTACTATGCCTCAACTTTTCCTTTGGATCCCTTCAATCCTGGGGCTTCTATTGTAACTTAAGCTTTGCCTTCACCAATAGCTTCTGTTGGTGTCTCATGATACCCAGCCTCAGCTCTCTTCCTTCAAAACTAATAGCACCTCACTAATAGAGATTCTTACATATTACCAACTTCATATGCCCGCCTTAGTCCTCTCTGGCCCACAATTTATGTGTTCTGGCCCGAAGGAAATATTCCCATAAAAGTGTGCATCCATAATGCTGGTTCTTTAATCATAGCTTATTCTTCAGTCCTGATGACCAGCATTAATTACCCAAGCAAAGTAAAAGTTTCACTTTAGGGCGATTCTCAATTCAAAATATCACAGAAATGGCCTTGATTTCTTTGCTTCTTACTGAAACTTCAGAAGGCAAGCCATATTGTCTGCACTTGCTCTCAGCGTTATCTTCTTACGCTCCTACAAAAATAGTTCATTAAGCTCAGAACACTGAATGAATCTTTTAACCCAAAGTCTTTTCACAATCCTCCCCCAAATATGGACAGGTCTGTTACTATCAGACTCCTTGAACTACTTAAGGATGTGGGAGCAGGAACTCATGGTAGGAATATGGAGGCAAGAATAAAATACTAAAACATTGTTTATTGGGTTATGTCCCATGTCATGTTTATCCTACTTTCTTATACACTCCAGGACTACCTGTCCAGGAATGGCAATAAACTTAATGACCCTTCCATATCAATCACTAACGAAAAAATTCTTCCTCACAGGCTTGCATATGGGCCAATCTTATGTAGGTATGTTCTTAATTGTGGTTCTCCCTTCCCAGATAATCAGTATCAAGTTGATAAAAAAAATACACTTTCATTCCTATTTTATTAGTTTTTTTTATCAAGTTGGCTTTTATCAAATACTTTACTTCATTCTTTGTGTGTTAAGGAGATCATACATTTTTCTTCCTCAGTTCAGCAGTAAGGTGGGTTAATTGAGTTTCAAAGGTTGAACCAGTATCTGTGATAAATTCCATTTGATGGTGATGTATAATTCGTTTTGTACATTTATTGGATTTCATTGGCTAATATTTTGTTAAGAATTTGCATCAACGTTCTTAAGAGATACTTATATATAGTTTTATTAGATCTTTAAGGTAATATTGGTCTCATAAAAAGAGGCCAATATCTTCTGAAGAAACAGAAAACTCATAGAGTTTCTTTCATGGCTATTTGGTAGAGTTCACCAATGGACGATTTTGGGCTAAGTTCTTTCTGTGGTACATATGCTAATTATTAGCTCAATTTTCTTAATAAAGACATGTTTAAGCCATTTCTATTGTGTGGGTTTTTGCAAATTGTGTATTTCAAAAAAAAATCAATTTGGGGATTCCAAACTTGCTGTTCAAAGGATTCTTTTATTCTTTTTTTATGTTCAGGGTTTCTCTAACAATTTTCTCTCTGTTAATTCTGATATTAGTAACTCAAGCCCTCTTTTCCTTAGCATGGCCAAAGCCTTATTTTATTAATCATTTCATAAACCAGGCTCTTGGTTTCATTGATTTTTCTCTATTGATCCACAGTTTTCAAATTCATTGCTTCCTTCTCTAATTTTTCTTTCTTTTCTTTTGCACCCTGTGGATTTGATTTTCCTCCTCTTTATTTAGTTTACTAAAGTAGACATTGGGATTATTGACTGCAGATCTTTCTCTTTTTCTGATATACACATTCAGGGCTAGGAATTTTCCTAATGAACACTGCTTTCACCAAGACCCACAAACTGAGAAGCATTTTCATTGTCAGTTATATAATATGTTAACTCATATTTAATTAGCATGGTAGTCATAATGTATGAGTTTTCCACTTTTCTTTCTGTTACTGATTTTTGTCTTAATTCTGTTGTGATCTGAAAAAAAAGCCTGTACAACTTAAGTACTTTTCAATCTATCCAAGTATATTTTATGGCTCAAGATGTGACAATCTTGATTATTCAACCTGGACTAGAGACGAATGTATACCCTGTTCCCCCAAATGAAGGACATCAATTATTTCAGGTGTTTTATATTATTACTGAATATATTGGTCCTTACCTGTATATTTGCAGCCTGCTATGTCTGTATCTGATAGAAAAGTACCAAGTCTCTAGATATAGTTTATATTTCTCCTTGTATTTCTTGTGTCCTATCATTAGGCAATAATGGTAACATTAAGGATTGCTGCTTATTCTCAGAGAACTGTCCTCTCATAATTACACCATAATCATTATTTTTCCATGCTGTGATATCTTCTCTATGTGAACCTTTTTAAAAACTCTTCTTGGTTTTAAAAAAATTTAGTATTTTCATGTTATACTTCTCTCCAATCCTATTTCTGAAACTATTGTCTTTATACTTACTACAGTTTCTTCTGGACATATGCATGTCCATGCAGTATTTAATAAACAGGTACTTATTTAATCAATGAAAGCTAATGTGAAGATTTTTTTTAAATTTATTGTCACAAAATTTTCTTTTAATAATAATCATTGAAACTTTTAAAAATAAATATTCATAGCTCAGCCAGTCTCGAAGTAACAAGTTCCATTCATTTTTTTTTCTGAAGTCTTTGTTTCTTGTGAATTTTGTTAAAGTAGTTTAAAGGGTAGAGAACTCTAGGTTGTATCTGTGATTCTCTGAATATTTTAAGCATTTTACTACATTCTTTTCTGGTTTCTATGTTCTTTGGGAAGTTATGTTTGATTCCAGTTGTTATCTCTGTATAAGCAACTTCACACACAGAGAGATACACACACATTTGCAAGCACACACTTCTATCAAGTTTTTTCTTTTTTCTTTTGATTTTTGTGTAGTTTGTAAATGCTATTCCTAGGAATGATTTCTGAATTTTTAATTTCCATTTGTGTTTCCTAAATCTTTAGTTTGATGTTTGATATAAATTGGGAGAAATTCTTAGTCTTTGCTTCACATGTATCTTCTGTCCCTCTCTCTGGTTTTCTTGTCCTTATTCCTATAATGCATTTGATGTAGTTGTCCTTCTTGAATTATCATACTCTTTCAGCCTTTTGTTTTTTAACTTTTTGTATTTTTTGTTTGTTTTCAGCACTGTGGATTTCAATAGCCTCAGAGATTATTTCCTTAAGCTATTTCCTTAATATATGTCAATCTTAATAATAGTCTTTAATAATAATCTTACCAAAGACATTCTTTATGTCCCCTATGACTTTTGATCTCCAACATTTTGATGTTCTTTTCAGCATTTCTATCTCCTTACAATGTCCATTTGCTCTCTTATGTGTCCTAATTTATTTATTAGAGGACAACATAGATTAATTTATCCTAAGAGGTCATGTGAATGATGCTTGATTGGCAGGAGGTAGCTCTATCTTTGGTGATGGTAGACACCAACAGGTAGGAAAAAGCAGGATAGTGGAGGCCATGACTTTGAAGTTTATGTCTATGTCTTGTTCTTATCTGCTTTCTTCTATTATCACGAGGTGAGTAGCCTCTATCACATGTTCATTCCACCATGGTATTCTGCCTCATGATGGGTTCAGAATGAATGGAGTCAATGGCTACTGACTAAAATTCCTGAAACCATAAGCCAAAATAAATCATTGTTTGCCAGGTATTTATCATCTCAATGAAGATTGTGATACATGCATAGCCACTAGCATTATTGGTTATTGCTATTTAAATTCTCTGTCGGACAAGTCCAATATCATTATCGTTATTTTCATTAATACTGTATCTGATTTTTAAAACTCCTAGATCTTTATTTGTTTTAATTATTTGGTGATTTTTTTTCTCAGTAGAAATGAACAGATATCTACTCACCCAAGATAGGGCACTGATGACAGGTCAAAGAAAAGGTTCTTATTCAAGTCTAGCTTAGGGAAGCAATACATTTATTGGAGTTATTATTTAATTATGGGTGTATGGTTATTTAAAGAAATATCCATGATGCAATGGCAGCTGCATTGTGTGAAAACCCACTTCAGCATGAGTGATGACTCACAAAAGCTGTCTTCCTGGAACTTCTGGAACAATGTTCAAGTAGTATTGCTAAGAGAATTTCTCTTCCCCAACAACTGGAGAGGTTGAATCTTATACATTTCAGGAGCCTCTCAAGCTTGGATCCTTTCAGTTGAGTCCCAAGCCTTGTAAATTTCATTTACTTCCTGAATCTTATGAGCTCCCCAACACACACTTTCTTCCAGGAAGAAATGTGTAAATTCAGATGAAACAATTATATGACCCCTCTTTCATGACGTCCAATTATTTCTGTGTAGGTAGATGCAAGCTGGTTGGAATAACCTAATATAAGTGGGCCCCTATCAATGTATGATAATATGGGAGTGGTGAACATGTCTATAGAATCCTATGTGTGCCGCTCAGCTTTTCAGTGAGCCTATTACTCTAGAAGTGGTTTTGTTCTAGAATGGTTTGGAGCACTTCCTTTCCAAAGATCAGTGAAGTTCTCGTTATTTCTTTTGAGTAGAGGCCATATTGAGAATAATGGTCTACCATATTTAGAAGTAGTTTTTCTTCTTGTTTCTTCCAGGAAGAATGAGACAATTAGCTACCTAGTAGACTCTCATAATGTATACGCTTACAGAAGTGTTGATACTCACAACTGGAAATTATTAGACCTGTCCACACTAGGCCTCCAGTAATTCTTCATTTACAGCTTAGGTTTTCTAGTCAAGGTTCTGGTTCCCATAATGATATCTGCCCTAGTAAGGATGATGCACTGTTGGGGCCCGTCTTTTTATATCACTAACCTTGTAGTCATCGACCTATCTTTGTCATCCATTTTACTGTGGCTTCAACAAGGACTCTTCTTTCATATTCAGTTCCTACTTATTTGGATGTAGTAGCACTTTCCAAGTTTTTCACACATAAACCTAGCAATTAGCCTTTCGAAAACCTGAGGGGATTTAGGGTGCTTAAATATATGTTCATGATTCCGTAGTAGTAGATATATCACTTTGTGCATTTGTCAAAAATTATAGAACTTTTGCTAGTTTGATGATTAATTAGTTAATTGTGACAGTCAAATTGACAGTACCTACAATTCCCTAAGGAGACAAGCCTCTAGGCATATCTGTGATGTATTATTTAGACTAGATTAATTGAGGTAAGAAGTTATACCTTAAATGTGAGCACTACTATTCCATGTTCTAGGTCCCAGAATGTATCAAACTCAGAAAGCTACCTGAACGCCAGCATTTAATTCTCTCAGTGTCCTGATTGAATGCAATGTCACCTGTTGTCTCCACTTCCTGCCTTGATTCATTCTTTGTACTTGATAGGCTCAGAAGTGGACCCTAAATATGGAACTTTTCTTTCCCTGATATGGAACTCTCTACCCTATATGGAGTTTCCACCCAAACACAGAGCAACTTTCCATTCAATGCAGATCTCTCTCTTGGGCTGTAGACTCAAGCCCCAAGGACAAAAGAACCAGAGAGCTGTCAAAAACTCAGGTATTGGATGGAAAACCCAAGCACTGAGTCACAAGAGCAGCAGATGGCGGGCAGCAAATTATATATTGAAGGGAAAAATGGAAGAGAACCTAGGTGCAAAAGGGAGACTGTCTATAAACCACATTATCCTTCAAATTGTAAGATGGTATAATATATGAAAATAATATACAAATAAATCCTTCATCTCTGTTTTAGTTTCCACCCTCAACCTAACACAACCTGAGAATGGGGAAACTCAGTTAAGAAATTACCTACATCACATTGGATCCGGCCATGTTTGTGGGGCATTTTCTTAATTGTAAATTGATGGAACCAAGACACTGTGGGTGTTTCTCAGTTATAGTATGAGTAATCAAGCTGAACAAGCCAAACAAAGTAAGTCACTAACCACCATTTCTCTATAGTCTATGTCAGTGCCTATCTCCAGGTTTCTGCATTGGCTTTCACCATGATATATTATTAGAAAACCTTTCTTTCCAAGCCACTCTTGGTCATAGTATTAATCACAGCCATAGAAAGAAAGAAAGCTAGAACACTTCTTCAAGTAGTCTGTCTACTTATTGCCAGAAATTTTATCATAGCAATGATACAAGTAACAAATACACGCATGAATAGCATATCTTAATATATGCAAATATTAAAATGTTACTGAAGAATTTGATTTGGATGTGAGCAGAATAACAATTCAGGAAAAATGATCCAACTGCATTACAACCCTTCCAAAGGCATCTAGAACTAAGGAACTTTAGAAAGGGTGGCTTCTTTTACACTGATGGCCCAAGGAACATACATAACAACCCTATAGTACTCCATGGCTTCCACCAGCAGTATGTCAGAAACTGCAATTTATGTATCCTGAAAGTCAAAAAGTAAGTATATGGCAGAAGAAGGAAGGTATGTTTACAAGTATTGGAGATAAGGATGTGACAATAGCAAAAGAAAGTGTTGGAGAGATCTGTATGACTATACATTTACAAATAATATAGTTATCTGCATGGATATTTAAAGAACATGTATATGTTTAAAAATGGTAATACGTATCCTGCTGTGGTATCTGAAGGTATTTGTAAATAATGACATCCTATTAGATTTTGTAGAATTAAGCATATGTAGCATTAAACTCTTGATTTCTAGTATTATTTTCTGAGAAATAAAAGCAGGGCTCCTTTGAGGAGTGAGTGATTCTAAGGCTGGTTAGCCTGGAGCATCTCATGCCAGAAAATGCAACATGTAAAACACTGGAGAAGCTGATGCTGCAAACCAGATACAAAAATACAAATGCCAACCGATCTTACTTGTATGTGGAATCTTGTACAGGAAAGCTGGAACATTAATTACTAGGAGCTGGGATGAAATAGAGGAGAAAGACAGAGTTCTTGATCAAAGAAAACACAGATTCAGATAGACAGGAAGACTACCTTTTAAGATCTATTATTACTCTTCAGTATGAATATAGTAGATAAAAATATGCTGTTTATTTTAAAAAAGAAACTGGAAATGTTAATTCTAAATACCTCACAATTAAAATCGTAGGTGAGATGAGTTATGTCATATGGCTTTAATAAATTATATCACATTTACATATATAAAACAGTGCTTTGTAATCCACAGTTGAAGACAATTGTAATTTTTCAATCAAAATTAATATTGATAAATGAGAATAATTTTGATAAATTGGGAAAAATCATAGAAAGCATCATACAGTAATTTAAAAACTATAATAATGAGGCTATGTCAAACAGCCTTGCTAAAATCCAAAGTTGAAACAATTTAATCAAAAAAATAACATTGCAGTGGATTACAAATCAAAGTAAAATAAATAAATAATACAGAGACAGTAACAGTTCTCACATGTGGAAAAATTCTAATTTACATAGTTACTATTCCCCTATGGAGAATTTTTTTACTCCTCACATGTTGAACTGTGCAGTGACTTCCTTCATAAAAGTCCAGTCCAAAACTAGATGGGGCAGGAAGTTACCTTAAGTAAAATTGAACCACACTTGCTGAAGCCATGTGATCAAAGTAAGACTAGCAGGCTAACAGGGATAGTACAGGCACTTGATATGATGTATTGAGAATATTATTCTCTTTTTCTTTGTGGTCCTCCTTGATCCAATTCACAACTGTACCCTACTGTATAAGAAATATTAGATAAATCCCAATGGAGGGACACTCTACAAACCATATAGCCAGCCTTGTTCAAAACTGTCAGTCCTAAAAAACAATAGTCGATAAAACTTCTATAACCAAGACAGGTCTAAAAGGATAGGGCTGAAGATTGTAAGATGGTATCTTGGATAGAATTGTAGGATCAAAGAAATGGCATTAGGCATAACTGAAAATATTTGTATAAATATAGATGTTAGTAAACAAAATGATGATGTATCACTCTTTTGTTCATTATGAAAAGTGGAAGAGGCTAGCTTTAAATGAAACTTGTACAGTATGAAGAAGCGCTAGGTACTGTCTCTTAATGACTTTGCCAAATCTAAACTGTCCTTAAGCATTTAATTGAAAAATTATGAAAAATAGACTATAAGATTCAATAAATAAAATACTTTGTTTATCAAAAAGAATTCTTTTCTTAGTTAGCATTTCTATTGCTGTGATGAAATACCATAACCAAAAATCCAATTGGGGAGAAAAGTGTTTATTTGATTTATACTTCCAGATCACGTGGCATCGTTGGAGGAAGTCAGGACAGGAACTCAAGCAGGCCGGGAACCTGGAGTCGGGCTGATTCAGAGGTCATAGAGTAGTGCTGTACACTTCCTTGCTTCACATGGCTTTCTCAGCCTACATCTTTCTAGAACTCAGGACCACAAGCCCAGAGTTGAAACCACTCACAATGGGTTGGGCTCTCCCCATCAATAACTAATTAAAGAAATGCCTAACAGATGAACCTTAGGGAGGCATTTTCTCATCTAACGTTCCCTCCTTTCAGATAATTCTAGTTCATGTCAAGTTGACATAAGACTGGCCAACATAATTCTTAAACAAAATGAGTGAGACTTCTAAAAGTTTGCTAAAATCTTTAGAGGAACTAATGGAGAAATAATAACCAGAAAAAGAGAGAGAAACCTTCAAAAATGTGCATAAGAAAGTCACAAGATCTAACTAGTTAAAATTCCCATGTGGAGACACTACTCATCAAAACGACACACTGTTGGCATTTGATAGCTGCCGGGGAGACAGATTAATGTTCCCTGGGGCCGTGGCCACTGGTAGGGTCCTGACAATCCAGTGGCTAACCCCATCCCTATGCACATATTAGCAGCACTAACTGGATTTAGAGAGTTTAAACAATTCAATAGAAAAATTGATGAGAACGACACGAAGTTGGGAGGTAGATGTGAAGCATGGAGAGTTCTGAGGAGAGTTTGAGGTTGTCAGGTATATATGACATTTTGATAGATTTTAAATAAACAACAACATGTCCCCATAGTTCCTTCAGTTTGGAGTCAGGCGAGAAACATGAAAATAATTTCACATGACAACTTGTGAACATCAATTCTAGACCATGTGAACACTGATTTTGAAGTGTCAATATTACTATTATTGCTAATGATAATAACAACAATAATATAATGATATAAAAACAATGTCAGATATACCCAAAAGATGCCCCAACATATAAAAAAGACACGTGCTCCACTATGTTCATCGCAGCCTTATTTATAATAGCCAGAAGCTGGAAAGAACCCAGATGCCCTTCAACAGAGGAATGGATACAGAAAATGTGGTACATCTACACAATGGAATATTACTCAGCTATAAAAAACAACGACTTTATGAAATTCGTAGGCAAATGGTTGGAACTGGAAAATATCATCCTGAGTGAGCTAACCCAATCACAGAAAGACATACATGGTATGCACTCATTGATAAGTGGCTATTAGCCCAAATGCCTGAATTACCCTAGTGGCCTAGAACAAATGAAACTCAAGACGGATGATCAAAATGTGAAGGCTTCACTCCTTCTTTAAAAGGGGAACAAGAATACCCTTGGCAGGGAAGAGAGAGGCAAAGATTAAAACAGAGACTGAAGGGACATCCATTCAGAGCCTGCCCCACATGTGGCCCATACATATACAGCCACCCAATTAGACAAGATGGATGAAGCAAAGAAGTGCAGAAGTGTAGATCGCTCCTGAGAGACACAGCCAGAATACAGCAAATACAGAGGCGAATGCCAGCAGCAAACCACTGAACTGAGAATAGGACCCCCGTTGAAGGAATCAGAGAAAGAACTGGAAGAGCCTGAAGGGGCTCGAGACCCCATATGTACAACAACGCCAACCAACCAGAGCTTCCAGGGACTAAGCCACTACCTAAAGACTATACATGGACTGACCCTGGACTCTGACCTCATAGGTAGCAATGAATATCCTAGTAAGAGCACCAGTGGAAGAGGAAGCCCTGGGTCCTGCTAAGACTGAACCCCCAGTGAACTAGACAGTTGGGGGGAGGGCGAGGAGGGGAACACCCATAAGGAAGGGGAGGGGGGAGGGGGGTGTTTGCCCGGAAACCGGGAAAGGGAATAACACTCGAAATGTATATAAGAAATATTCAAGTTAATAATAATAATAAAAAAAAAACAATGTCAGAATAGTAAAGGCATTAATTAAGAAGGCGTAGCAGATGAATTGTCCATATTGGCATCGTTGAATATGTTTGTTTTTATTTTTAGTTAATTTTCTATTGCTACACTAAAACGCCATGACCAAAGCAACTAATCAAAGAAAGTTTAAGAAAATGTATTGCAGCTGGATCTTTTGGTAGCATTTTCTCAATTAAGGTTCCTTCCTTTCAGGTGACCCTAACTCATGTCAAGTGGACATAAGACTAAGCCAACACAGCTATTTAGGGTTTACAATTTCTGAGGTTTTAGAGTTCATGATATCATAGTGGGGAGCCTGGCAATAGGCAGGCAGGCAGTCGCTAAAGCAGCTGAGAGCTCACATATCCAGACATCCACAAGGCAGAGGGAGATTGACTAGGAACGATATGAATCTTTTGAACCTTCAAAGACTGACCCCAGGGATACAACTTCCCTGATAAAGCCACATTTTCTAATCCTTCCCAAACAGTTCCACCAACTGGAACCCAGGAATTCACATATATGAGTCTTTGGGAGCCATTCCCATTCAAACCAGCACAGCAATTTTAACCTTCCTGCAATTCCCAGTGACAGAGGACTTGACAGAGTGCTTTCTAAGGGGTTCCCTCCTATGATTGGACACATGGACCCCTTCTACATCCCTCTGCATTCCAAGGACTTCTGCCCTTTTATCCACAGTCTTTCACTCATGTTATAAGAAAGTCTTGGTTTCAAATCGACAAAGTTATAGAATATATTACTAGATGATGATAAAGCAGGAAATCAAAACTAAGTTTCAATTATGGAAAGAAAATGCTTCTGATCTGTTTCCAGCTATTAACACAGTTCTAAAGTGGAGATGATCAACTATTATATAGAACGGTTTGAGGATTACATGAAATACTGCATGTAAGGAAGCAAGCAGATACCAATGTAAACGGTAGTGCTGTTCTATTATTGGGAAGCTGTTATTTTCCTTCATTACCATCAAAGTTCTGTGCAGAAAAATTGCTTCTTTACCTCCCCTAATCATCTTATTTCCTGCCTCTCCTCCCATAGGTCCCCTCGATACCTTCTCACTTCCATGTAAATTCAAGTATTAATGCCACTTAGAATGTCTACTTAGGAGCACTATTATATCCTTTTCTTTACCTTTTTTAGAGAACATCCCACAGGAGAGAAATAAAAACGTGTACACAATCAAACTAAAATGTATGCAACAGACAAGCTTTAGGGGATCTTTTTTCCATACCTGAAATGCTGACCTCTTACAGAGTGTTAGGCGGAAACAGACAGGTGAGGGAGGTTTGCCTGCCTTGCCCACTAGGCCAATTCCAAAGCTACAGGTCTTCTGGGAGCTCACTTCTGCATTGGATTCATTAGAGAACATCCAGTTGAGTCTAATGCACGAGCCCTGCTGCTGACTTACAATCCTCAGGCAGGCTAAGGTGAGAAGTAGATTTCTGCAGCTGGAGGAGCTGGCAGGAAGCCGGAGGGATGAAGCCCTTGGAGGGAGAGGGGTACTCCATTACTCCTAAAAAAGTAATCATATACAAAGGACATAGGGTAAGTCAGAATGCCAGATGTGGGAAGGAGCATCTGGGCCCCCAGCCACTCAGTGGCTCTGGCTGGGTGTGTGGGAGCTCACGTGGTTCTTAGGGGCATGTTAAGCTCAAGAGCACTTGATTGCAGTAATTACCTGGAAGCCCATCTGATTAATGCTCGCGCCTAACATGTGGTGCTGGAGACATTATTTCTAGGGAGT
Source organism: Rattus rattus (assembly GCF_011064425.1). Taxonomy (NCBI): domain Eukaryota; kingdom Metazoa; phylum Chordata; class Mammalia; order Rodentia; family Muridae; genus Rattus; species Rattus rattus. Next base: position 28,971,760 of record NC_046161.1, on the reverse strand, counting down.
GATAAATGGCAACTGCTTAATTGTTTGGAGAAAAAGGTGATGCCAGTTTCTATTTGGCCAGCTTCCCAACCTATAACCATGAACGCCTTTCGAAGCAGCATCAATAATAGCATTCTCTAGATAGCAGGACCCTATTCCAGAGGTCTTTGTTATAGGCATTATGTCTTAAGTATATTCTCAGGGAAGGCAAGTATAATATGCCTAATCTATTTTTCCCATTAGAGAAAATTAGACATTCGAATGCAGTGGGAAATGTTCAGAGTTCTACAATGGATGTCAACGCTGGGGGCAAAAATGACCCCTGGTGGTCAGGCTGTTAGTAAACTAGATTATGTGAGGATGAATACATTACATTTATAGTGGATGAAGATTTCTTCCTGTGTAAAATAAGACTGACCAGAAAATGGTGTCCGTTTCTACAAGGACCTGCTATGGAGGCTTGTACGCAATGCCAGGTGAACAAAGTCGCTTCTATCTGCTTTCTTACTTTTCAGTTCTTTGACTTCTTTAATGTCTCATCTCTAGAAAAAACTATTTTAATCTCATATCAATCCTTCATTGGATCTTTCTAATTGTTAAAGAAATTCTTTCACTCTTTACCTCCCGCCTGCCTCCCCTGTATTCACCTCCCACCCACTTTCAAGGTGTTGACAAGAGATGGTGTCAGATAAACAGTTAATTAATCAAAACCAACAGATGGGGACGCTGCCGCAGAGAATGGGGAGGACAGCGTCTTCCTTTTTCCCCTTAGCCTTTGGGAACCTGAGAAAAGAGAGGAAACATCACTCCCGTGGGTTAGCGTTTGATTTCTCACAACTCCACGTTCCTCTTTTTTTCTTCACTGGCCCCACCACCTGCCTGCCGCTGACCTCGCCGAGTTAAGGTGATCCTGACAGGAAGTGCTGAAAGGATGTCGACAGAAGTGTTCGATGGTTGAACACGCTGCGCTCACAGCCAGAGTTTTCTCACACACCTGTCCAATTAAGAATCTGGGCCCATCCTGAATAAATTACATTGCAGCTTTTACTCTGAAGTGAACCGAGACATGGTGTACCCCTGCTGCCTCGGCACTCCTCCTGGGACTGTGGCAAGTGCACCTGGGCCAACATCCCAGCACAGGGTGGTGCTCATCTGCTCCATCCAGGTGTGGGGAGGGCGCCATGGCTCTCATCACACATGGCACATAGCATGCTTCCCGCGGGGAGCCAAGTGCCCAACACATTCTGTATGCTAAGGAATTTGTCTTCAGTGATGACATACCTGTGTTTATCTTCATGAAAATGGGAGAGACACAGCAAGCTGGTTCAAGTTTGTACCGGTTTTCATTTTTTTTTAAATGTTCTTTAAGCAAGGATGTTTTCTGGCTTAATTTCAATAAATTTTAGAATGTTAAAAACAGGCACTAATATTAGTGATATCCCGCGTTTTCTGGACTGTTCTCACTGTTAGGATCATACTCCAGGCTACGTGCTTCCCCCTGTCCAGTTTTCTAAACACAAATGTCTCCTGCTAGTTGCCATCACAGATAACAGTAGTCAGTCCTCCAATATTGTGAAATTTCTGTAATATATTTGGGATAAGCAGAAACTCAGCTTAAACACAAGCTGCGTTTGCAACCAGCATCTTGGACCAAACAAGAAAGCATTCATCATAAAGGAATAAGAGTCAAATACATATTTATTGTCTAAAGACAATGCTCTAGATAGCATCAGGGAGCTAAAACACCTTAGCAAAATATCTGCTTCCCAGACTTCTTCATTGCTGTAGCCTCCATAAACTTAAGGCAAACACCTGCAGGTAAGCTAGCAGAAGAGCTAATTAACTGAACCGTATGTGAGAATCCAGTAGACAGAATCTCTGATACCTGTTTGATTAAATGAAGCACATGAGCAAAAATTCATCTCCATTCATCACAGTGTTTCAGCTTCAAGGTGTGCACTCCTCATTAGCATCCCTCCATCCCAAGCCAATGGTTGTTACTGAAGGCAGAAGTGAGAGTGTCGAGTGTGTGTGTGTGTGTGTGTGTGTGTGTGTGTGTGTGTGTGTGGAGGGGGTCATGGGGTTGGTGGGACAGGGACACTCGAGTCATGTGGCAGAAGTACCCTTGGTATGACATTTCACACTACCATAGTCCCTTAGGATGATGAGATACCCCAGGGAAGCCAGACGAGTGACAGCATCCCCACCACAGGAACAGTGGAGCACGGCAGATGTCACTTGGAACTTGTGACACAGAATAGGAGTTAGAAGGCAGGACTACAGGTGCTCTCAAAGAGTAGAGGGGGATTAAGTCACAAAGCATCACACTTTCTACCTACTTATCTCGGGTATCCCTGGATGGATAGATAGATAGATAGATAGATAGATAGATAGATAGTTAGATAGATAGATAGATAGATAGATAGACAGACAGACAGATGGACAGGAAGGCAGACAGACATGCCAGAATGAAGCACATCTCTTGGTGTGCTAACTTAAAAAAACAGAAAAACAAAATAGACAAATAAACAAAACACATGGAGAGATGTTTGAGAGATTTCAAAGAGAAAGGCAATGAACTATTGAAGGTCACATGGGCCATAAGGAAGAATTGGGGATGGGGTTACATTGTTCCTGTGACTCCTACTGGGACAAAATAGAGCCCCATGGACACACACTGGCCTCTTCTAATAGCCTCGTCTCCTACCTTTACACCCTTCCAATAATAAATTCTATGAACTTATCAAAGACTTGACCTATTAATTAGGTCAGAGCCTTCATGATCTAATTGTCTCTGGAAACACCGCCTATATCAAAGACACACCCAGATATGTCATTTAATCGGCTTGACAATCAGAATAACCACTACAGCAGAAACTTTGAAAGATAGGTCACATAACATGGTACACATGTAAACATGACTGTCAGTTAACGACAAAGAATGATACCTAAGAAAATAGGTCACAGCAAATCACAACTATTGAGTTTACTTAACAACATCAAGAGAATGGGATAAACTTCCAGGATGTCAGTTTGAGTTGATATCCTCTAAAATATTTTCAAAAATATTTTGCAGCAGAACTAGAAAATAATTAAAATTTACAATACCTGAGGTATGTGGTGCTGGAGTAAAATTTCAGTTAAAACCGGGCTTCCATCATTTACACCTACCTAGAATGGTTTGCAACCACTACTTCACAATATAGAGCTTCCCTGAGCAGTCAGTCAGGTTATTGTCAAGCAAGTTGAACTCTTCCTCAGAAGAAACCACTTAGTTTTCTATTGCAATACTTTTATTTACCGGTTAATGTACACTTGCCCCTGTTAAGAGAGCTGTCAAAACAGTTGCTGAATCAATTACCAGCCATGAGAAAATGAGAAATGGTAGCACCTGAGTATGGCACAGCTCAACAGGAGGGAGTGACCCAGGGCAAAGATAGAGTAGGAGACAGAAGGTCTGAGCAGAGCTCTTAAGGCAGGTCACAGTCAATGAGATGTCAAATAGTGACCAGACTTCTGCACACCGGTGAAGACAAGTGAATGCAAGGAAGCAGGAATGAGAATGCACCCTGCAGGAAAATTCCAGAGCTCAGTGTGACTGGACACAACACCAGGAAGAGCTTGAGAGGTGTTATGTATGTCCACAATTGTAGCACCGGCAAGGCTTTGGCAGTAAGATCAGGAATTTGAAGCCAAGCTGGGATAGATGCTAAGTTCAACGTTATTGTAGGTTATACAGGGAAATCTTTTCTCAAAAACAAACAAACAAACCAACCAACTAACTAACTAACTAACTAACTAACTAATAATCAAGGTGCTAGAGCCATGACCCCAGCTCTTACAAGCTATTGTTGCAGAAGTCAGTGGCCTTATTTCCAGAACCAACACTATATGTATCATAATTCTATGTAATCAAATTTTGTTACACAATACAATCTAAAAAAATATATTCCTGGGGTTGGGGATTTAGCTCAGTGGTAGAGCGCTTGCCTAGCAAGCGCAAGGCCCTGGGTTCGGTCCCCAGCTCCGGAAAAAAAAAAATATATATATATATATATATATTCCTTCTATGCTGAGGAATGAGCCAGGAAGGTATTGAAAGTCTTTGTTTTCTGTGACTAAATCATTGTGACTTTGTAATAGTGGGAAACCTCTTTGTATTATAAAAACATACAGAGCATAGTAGGAGCACACCGATTCCTATCATCCAATTGCCTTGAATAGAAGCTGCGTTGTTACAGGCAGTGTTCGCTGGTGTTGTACAGTGAGGATGCACAGCGCAGTGTAGGTCTGTTGGTCACTCAGGAAGCCATGGGTTCTTGGGTTGAACAATACAACATGGGCAAACAATGCCAGAAAGACCCCGGACTAAATGTTCATTTGATGCCAAATTATGTTGTGGTGATTTCGTGTTCAGAACCTACTACCATACCCAAATTTCTTGCAACCCCCACAGTGAACTTCATACCTCATAAGGACTGTAAGCAACTTCCCGATAAAGTGCTATTATAGTTGTAAGAAAATGGGGCCGGAAATGCTGGTATAATTTGCCTCTACTGTATTGAACTAAGAATTTCTACTGACTTGAGTAACTTGGCCCAAAAAGACAAGTACCCCCTTGTTCTGCTCCTGTAAGGGTCCTTGTTTCAAATACTTTACATGTAGAAGACTGGGAATCAGAAAAGACCATGGGGAAGTGCCAGGTGAGTGGGGGTTGGGGGGGTCACAGAATATAAGTAGAATCATAGTAAAGGGGAACAATAAAGTAGTGGGGTGACAGGGGGCAGGGGACAGGTTAAGCAAAATGAATTGTGTGTGATGAATCCACATAAGAACTTATGATGTTGCAAGCCATGTTTAAAAAATATGATAAGAATGGATAGTAGTGAAGAGGGTACTTAAAAGAATGGGGGGAGGGAGTGAAATTCTGACAGCTAAAGGTTTAAGCAGAGAAAGAGTCAGGAAGTGAGGCAAGGAAGCGATGGGGAAGCACTAATCAAAAGATCTTTCTAACCTCATCTTTTTTACACTACTTGTTTTGAGAGACCAAACCTACTCCATCTTGGGGCCAGTCAGTCTCCAACTTAGAGAAAAGAAAAAGCCTGAGAACCTGACCTGCAGTAGAACCCACACTGCACCCGTGTACCAGGAAGGAACCCATGGCTTGTCCTTAGCCAGAGTCATTCCCTATTTACCTCCTAGCATCAGTTAATCAAAGATTAGTCTGATTGTTTCTAAGATGTACGTTCAGACGGTTTGTGATTGTATAGTCTTGCTTCAGAGCACCCATCTGTCAGCTTATAGTCATTCTACTAGATGCTTGCTAGACTAGGCAGCCCTTCCCTCCCTCCCTCCCTCACTTGTGCTTATTTTCCTGTGAAAACTTGTCCTGCTCAGAGGGTTTGAGGCTACACCACTTTTCCTTCCTGTCCTTCTATGTCAGGGTTGGATTGGAGACCCTAATGTTATTACATCCGAGATGGCTCCGTGGAGGTCTTTTTGGGTTCACGAATGCTTCCTGGCACACTGTTTGTTTGTTTGTTTGTTTACTCTATTTTTATGTATATGAATATTTTCCATGCACATATGTCTGTGCATGCCTGGTGCCAGCAGAGGTCAGAAGATGGTGTCAGAATCCCTGGAATCCAGGGTCTTTCTGGCAGTGTTTGCTTTTGCCCATGTCCCATTGTACAACATTACTATCCCTTGGTTCCTGAGTGTCCAACACATCCACTTTACAGTGTGCGTGATAGTTAGTCAACGCCATCAAGTGCTGCCCGTAACAGCTCAGTGTGTATTCAAGACAATTGTATGTTAGGAATTGGAGTGTTTTTACTGCACACACAAGGCAGTTTGCCACTCTTACAAAGCCACAATGATTTAATCATGGAAAACAAACACTTTTCAATCTCTCCTGGGTCATTCCTCAGCATGGAAGCATCAGATTAGTGTATCTTTGGATTGTATTGTGGTACAAAATTTGATATTTTTAAAAGTGAATCTTTGAGTCACTGACTTCAGTTTTATTCAATGAATTCAGCAAATATTGGCTTGAGATTAGAACAGAATTTCCAATGGTTTCTGAAATTCCATAAATACTTTTCTGCCATTTCGTACTATGTGTGGAGCAGTGTTGTTAGCATAGGCTGAAAGGGGTCGAAGATGCTCTATGTCATTTAGTGTTCAATACACAGAGCACTTCATCTCTTTATTTGAAAATGAACAAACACATCCACACAGCCATCACGTTGGCGTGCATTTTTCTTCCACAGTTAATCAATGTTAAAATTATATGTGCACCAAAATACTGCCCTAAATTTTTTTGTGACTCAGAAGTAAATAACTGATTTGTCTACTTTATACACACAGGGTCACATAAAAATTTTGCTATGGGAAGGTTCCCAAGTGGAGACAATATGAGAAATCCTCATTTACAGGGTTGAGTGTGTACATGCACATGCTCAGAACTGGGTCTGATACACTCAAAGGGTTCAATACCTGTGAACTGTTATTAACACAACCCGGCTCTCACTGGAGACATGAGCTTCCTTGAGAGAAAGCAAGAGGAAAAGATTAATTCTGCCCTTTAAATGTGAGGAAGTGTCAGCACCAACAGCATTCTACAGGCGTGCCCAACCTCTCAACCTTGTGACAAGAAGTTGTCATCTGCAGAAGTTTAAGCTCAAGACCCTAGGAAATGAGTTATCAAAATGATAACTCGTATTGATTTAAATAGGCTTACAAGTTTCTGTTAGGCAACATTCTTAGCTGTCTGTGGCCCTTGGGCCTAAAACTGTTAAACACTGTGACTCTGAGAGCAGTGAAGAGGGGTTTTTGACTACAGGCTTACCATGTTTACTAACACAAAATAAATCTATTTCACATTTACTTTGAAATTTCTCCCACTTTGCTTTGGCTTTTTTTTTTTAGAGAGTTCTATTATGTAGCCCAGGTTGACCTACCTCATACCCTGGACCTTCTGCCTTGACCTCTCTCCATGGCTAATATTACAGGAGTCTTATTACATCTAGCTGATAGTTCCCTTTAGAGTTGGTTCTGTTCATTTTTTCTTGGTACTCGGTGCTTCCTTTTCCCCATGTCCCTGCTCCCCCAAATGCCATTGAACACACAGAAAGAAAATAAATAGATGAGAATGCATGTACAAAGTAACTCTAATGGAAGCACAGTTTATAAAAAGTAGCATGAACTCGCATGTGACTATTTTTAACTGAAAGAACTTTATCTTGGAAATCTCATTTTAGACAGAATGATTTCATCTTTTAAAAATAAGAAATGTTTCATGGATATATGATTATCAGCTACAACTCTATTGGTGGGAATTTAGGCTGGGTCTACTGCATTTCTTTATACAAAGTTCTGTACTTTATTCACTAGCACATACAGTATTTGACATACCATTGGTATTTCAAGATTAGCATTTGTAATAAGAATTGAAAGATTACCCTTCTAATTCACACTGGTAATATTGTGTTTCAAAAATTCTAAGAAGACGAAATGAATGTCAATTATGTTAACAAGTATTTAATTGCTACATCATGCAGTCTAAACTCATGAAACATCACAGTTCTAGTTTATGAAGGGTTTATGTTTATTTTAACAGAACCCCTGGAAAATGAAATATGTGTGCCTATTTTTTAAATAACTGGGAATATACTTTTACTATTTCAAGTCAATAAGGACTTTTAAAGTTGTCACTTTGCTTTTTCTATAGGCTGGCCTAGCAGTGACTCATCTGGTACTGAATTATTTCTCTTGAACACAGACTCAAACCTCAAGTGTCTTCTATAAAACCTGACCGTCCAGGCTTAAAATCCTTTAGAGAGTTCTCAAAGCATCCCAACGCATGCTTGGTACAAACAGCAACAACAACACGACAGCAGCAACAAAACAAAATATATCAATGTCAGTTCAGCAAGGTGTCCAGGCACCCCACCTGCCTAGCGTCCTAGGTGTTCCAAGAACTACGGTCGCATGAGTGACACACATGCTGCCTCTAGCTTTTAGGGGAAGTGGCTCTGATCCAGTCTACTTTGATGAGACCCTTGCTCATTTCTAAGGGAAAAAACTCAAAAGTGTAAGTTTCAAGAGAAAAGCACAAGAGCTTTAGGATGGCAATCAGACCTTTGCTCTGTATTTACCAAGCCCCTGAGCCCTCCTTTCCAGTGCTATGAAGGAATAAAGCACTAGCTTTCATAACTGGGCTTTCTGTAATGATTACAACAGTTAACACTTGCAAGCTCCTGTTTTCTCATTATGATCTTTCACTTCACATCTTTTCCAGTCACAGAACATATGCTCCAGTGTCAGCAACCGACTTTGAAGTGGTGCAGCTCAGAAGAGGGGGTCCCCAGACCACACTCTGCAGAGCAAACGAGACCTATTTGGAGATGGCCCCGTGTCTGCCAGCTGAAAATCATTTTTTCACATTTTCTTCATTAAATATTAATTCATCTTATCTACATATGTATGATTCTGAATTTTATGAATATACAATGGCTACAAGAAATCACCTTTTCAAAAGGAGGTTGAGAGTTTCAGTAGACTTGAATATTAGGAAAGAGGGATTTGTGAACTTTAATGTCAGAGAGAGCTCGTCTTCTTGATGTGAATTAAAATCTGTAGTGAGCAAATTTCTCTTTCATTTATTCTGTCATTCGGGAGATATCTGCAAGGATTTGCCTGTGTGTGGAGGAAGAGGCACAGAAGTAGAAGTATTACTATAGGTATAAACTAAATTTGGAAATAACAAACAAACAAATACACCTATTTCTGTGCACCAACAGAATTGAACTGTGACAAAAATGTCCTTTGGAACCACAGTCTAAGAATCTGAAAGAGTCCTGGATGAAATACTGAAGAAAATGCAGGGCAACTCCTTACAAAGTCATGGGAAGTGACTAACTATTGTCTTGCGTGATCTCTGTGTTGGGCGATTTTTTTTTTTTGTCAACTTAATTCAAACTACAGTCATCTGGGAAAAGGAAACAGATTAGCCAACATGCAAATCCCTGTGAACAGTTTCTTGATTAAAGACTGATGTGGAAGGGCCCAGGCTGTTGTAGACAGTCCCACTCCTGGGCATGTGGTCCTGGAGTGCTATAAAAAACAAGTTGGACAAGCCATGGGTACTTAGGCAGGAAAGAGCATCCCTCCATTGTGTCTGCACCATTTCTGATTCCAAGGACCTGCCTTGAGCTTCTGTCCTGATTCTCCTCAAGATGAAATAAACCCTGTCCTCTCTAAGATGCTTTTAATCAAACAGAAAGCAAACTAGGAAAAAAATTTTAAATGGGAAATGACGCCACCCGGGTACACAGAACATTGTTAATATCTTTCCTCTTGTTTAACGTTCCTGTTTTCAGAATTTAGAACAATATATTTTCATTCTATACCCCAACCAGCCCAACTCTGTCCAAACACAATCGCTTTCTACCTACATTTTTATTGTCATTTGAAAAGCCCATTAAAGTCAATATATGGTGTCCATGCACTCTCGAATGTGTGGCCTTTCACTGGAAAAGGTTTGAAATACCAGAAGTGAGACTTTGTCCCCACCTTTTCTCAACATGCTGGGATTTTGTCTGACTTGAGCTTGTGGGGTTCTTATGCATGGCATGACAACTGCTCTGACTTTATAAGTACAATTATTCTTCTGTATCTTGAAAAACTTTTTCTTTGTAGTCATCAAAAACCTCTGGTTCTTATAATTTTTCTGCCTCCTTTTCCTCAATGATTCCTAAGCCTCAGGCTTGGGGAGGGGCTGAATACAATATAGATGTCTCATGTAAGACTGAATTTTATGAAGGCTCTTAATCTCTGAATTTTGATCAGTGTGCTGTTTGTGTTAATCAACATCTACCACATATATAAATTTCTTTGATAAGGGTTGAGAGACAGCACTAATTTATGTGTATAGCAGTGCATCATCAGGAATAGTTTTAATATTTGCCCATTTAGAAGAGTCATTCTACCATATTCTCCCTCAGAGCCTATCATTTATTAAAACATAGATTTGGGGCTCTGATAACGCAGGCACCCCTGGGTTTCAACCTGTGTAGTTGCCTTAAATTCAATTTAATGGTGGTTGGTAACAACCATGATGAGTGTACCACTCTTACCCCAATGGATATGTCTTATCACACAAAGGTTTACCGCAGCCTCTGGGTTCACACAGACTGATGGTCAGTTTTCTACTCTGGTAGCATACATAGCATCTTCCAGCAGCATGAAAACATACTTAGAAGTGTTATCTAGCAGATTAGTAATAGAAATGAAGCTTTCAGGTCACTCACTACCAGCTTGATTTTTCTGTGTTCTATGATTCAAGAATGGGTGCCTTCAGCAATACGATGTTACTTTCGAGTTCAAGAGGATAAGAAAGAGCATTGCTAATAGCTTGTGGTGATGGGAGAGACCTCACTGGCTAGCAACTCCAAAAGAAGTAATGCATTCCTGATGTTGGGACTTTTATTTTTTATCCTGTAATGTCTACTTGGTACAATGTTGTCTCATAAAACAACTCTACTTCAACTATTTTTATGTGTAGCATGAATAAATTTTAGAAAGATCCTAAACTATTGTGTTTTGTGTGATGTTTATAAGGGTATTAGTGTTACTCTATCCCTCCCAGTTCTTTGTTTTCTTCTCTGCCCACCCACTCCCCACCTCATTTTATCCTTCCCGCTCCACTATTTTCCATTCAACCTCTTATTCTGTTGTATTTTATTTCTCATACCTTTATATCCTCCCTCCACCACAGCCCCTTACTGACCTTCATATGTATGTCAAATGAATATATGTATGTATTCCTAAACACATGTTGAGGGAGTGTGGTGTTTATCCTTCTGTTTCTGGTTACTTCACTAGTACAATTGTTTCCAGATCCAGCCATTTACTTTCAAATTTCATTTTTCTTAACCGTTGAATGATATTCTGCAACACACACATACTATACCTTAACCACCCGTTCATTTGTTGTTGGACATTGAGACAGTTTCTATTTTCTGCCTATTTGTGAATTGAGTATCAATTGAAAAAAATGGCCTACCAACCAAAGCAATCTGTAGAACCAACACAACCTCCATCAGAATTGCAAAACAATTCTTCTCGAAAACTAATTCTTACATTTTATATGGAAATACAAAAGATTCATGGGGGCCAGAACTATCCTGAACAGTAAAAATATTTGCTAACAGTTATCACTATCCCATATTTCAAATTATATTACAGCTATATAGTAATAAAAATATCATGGTATTGGCATAAAATGATCCATTTATCAATGTAATAAAATTGAGGATTTAACTATAAGACTGAACACCCAAATCCACTTGATTTCTCCCCCCCCCCTCTCATTTAGGTTTTTTTTTTTGAGACAGGGTTTCTCTGAGTAGCTCTGACTGTACTGAAACTCACTTTGTAGACCAAACAGCCTCAAATTTAGAGATCCCACCTGCCTCTGCCTACTGAGAGCTGGGGTTAAAGGTAGGCACCACCACTGCCCGCACCACCACTGCCCAGCTCCACTTTTGTTTTGTTTTGTTTTGTTTTGTTTTTTTAATAGGCCAACAATACACATTGGGGAAAACCATGTCATTTTCAGCAGATGGTGGTTGACAAACTGGCTAGTGATTTGTGGAAGAATAAAACTTGATCCTTATCTGTCACTTTGCACAGCTCCAAGTGGATCAAGGTCATTAACAAATATCTGGTAGCTTAACCTAATACAGGAGAAAATAGAGAATATGCTTGAACTCACAAGCAGACAAAAAGGCTTTAGAACAGGACTGAGGTAATACACGCATTAAGACTGGCAAGTAATAAATGGGACCTCAGAAACTATAGAGCTTTTACACAAGAAAGAGCACCACCGTCCTAGTGAAGAGAGACTACAGAATAGGGGAAAGTGCTTAACAGACGAACCTATGACAGAATTAGACTATAAAATATACACTGGATTCAAATATCTGAACATCAAGAAAAAAAAAAAAAGGACCTAGTTAAATCATGGGCATGAAACTAGGGTTCTGAATAGTTGAAACACAAATGACAGAAAAAAAAACATTTTAAAAAAAATGTTCAATATCCAACAGGGAAATGCAAATTAAAACTTACTTTGAGATTACATCCTTCCCCAGTCAGAATGGCAATAAGTAAATAAATAAATAGCAAATGTTGGCTTTCGGTTTTGAGAAAGGGGAATACTTATTTACTGATGGTGGGGATCCAAACCCCCACTATGGTGTGCAAACACCATGGAAATTAATGTGAAGCTTCCTCATAAAGCCAGAAATGGATTCATCACACAATCTAAACTACTCTTTAAGCCTATTCCCAAAGAACTCTATATCCTACTACAGAAACGCCTGTTACTGTACACGATCAAATTTTAACCTGATTGTTGAAAGTCAGTGCAGTTGATCTCCATTGTACTTATTTAATCTATCCATATCTATATTTTGAAGTAGCCGAAAACCTCAAATGAAAAAGAATATGTCATGACATGGAAAAATACAGAAAATTCAAATGACATTTTCCTCAAGTTGAAAGCCAGAACACCGTGGTTTCTGTTCACTTACTTGCTGTGTGTTACTTGTTTTATGTAATTGTTTCATGACTAGATTGAAGGACTGTGTATCCTGAAAAGCCTTATCAAATAAAGCTTTACCAGAAAAGTGTTTGTTTACTTTTCAGCTACGCAGTGTCACTACTGTGTCCGTGAACGTCCATAATCAGTGGTAAGATACTAATGTGAATTAGTTAACGAGTTTCTGTGTAATTACAGTAGTGAGGCATGGGAAGACGTACTCACTATACCACTAGTAAACTCCCAACGCTTCCTTCTAACAGATCTCATATTTATCTACACACACACATAGACACACACACATACACAGACACTCACAGACACACACACACACACACACACACACACACACATACACAGACACACAGACACACATAGACATACAGACTGACACACAGAGACACACGGGCACACACACACACAGACTGACACACACACACAGACACACACACACACACACACACACACACACAGACACACACACACACACACATACACACACACACGCACACACATACACACACACACGCACACACACACACACACACACACACACACACACACACACACACACACACACACACACACACACACACACACACACACACACACAGACACACACACACACACACACACACACACACACACACACACACACACACATACACACACACACATACACTCATACACACACACACACACACACATACACACAGACACACACACACATACACACACACATACACACACATACACACACACACACACAAATCTGTCTTTTGAAAGCTTTTGACTTGAACAAACCTTTTATTCCTCTTTAACTGAGTACCTCAAGAATACACAAAATTTACTTACCTTACAAAAAAATTCGCATGACTTCATCTCTGCTTTCTTCCCAGTGGATGTTTGCTTACTTAACAGATACATATGTGAAAAGCAGAATTTAATAATAAATTGTTAGTGAAATTTTACCAAAGGAGTAGACTCAAGTCCACTCCTCAAACATTAGAATGTCTAAGAACAATTATATCTAACCAGACCAACTTGCAGTTCATCAAATTTCCTTGATCCTTTATTGCCAGAATTAAGTAGTATGACATAAAATAATAACTGAATATTTGCGCATCGTTTTCAAGAAGAGTCCCAATAATGTGCTCTCATTTCTGAAAATGAACAATCTGAAATGTCATAAAAGCTGATTTACTTTTATCCTTCCAGATTACAAAAAATAGAGAACAAACATATAAGCTTGAATACAGAGAAGGATCTTAGGTAGGAAACCTTAATGACTGAATGAAGAACGGGAAAAGCAGCAAATGACATGACCTGGGGGGACTTTTCCCACACAGGAGAAAATTAGCTGTCTAGCAGAATCAGTCTTCGTTTCTTAAATTTTCTTGTTCTTCTTTGCTTGTTCCTTTCCTGAGGTTCTTACAGGAACAATTGTTTGGATGTTCTTTTAAGTGTGGAAAATTTTCTCTCACTTAGCTGAAATGGATATCATAAGTAAGTTAGTTTGATCAACCCTAAAATTAGCCATTTTGTGTTTATGCCTTTGCTGAAACAACGGACATTTGTTTTCTGTTCATAGGTGCTGGAGAATTTTCAGGAAAATAAAAATATCCCCAATTCTTCATTGGTATAAGACTAAGCAGCTTATTTAAGTGTCTCATAGTCTACTACATTTAGTTTGCCTTTGTACAACCCAGAATACCCAGAACCATCTCCAGCCTTTGTGAGGAAACATTAAAAGAGATAACTCATATTCTGCTGAGTCATCTCCTACCAACACAGGCCTGTCAAGTTTGGCCCTGTTTAATTGTTTCTAAAGTTGTTCAGATGTGCCGTGTATATAATGGCAAGAACTAAAGTTATTAAATCTCTTCATTTTACCAGTGTCTGCTATCAATCAAGTTGCTTTAAGACGGAGGTTTCATTCTGTCTTGGATCTTCCCTTTCTGGGATGTCGCTTCCCGTGACATCATGTCCTAAAGGTAGTCTTCCTTCAGACAAACTAAATGTCACTTCTGAATCCTTTCCTGTGCTTTGACTTCCTTGTTTACTGCCTTGGCAAAAAGGGAATGCAGACCATCATACGCCATCACTTCATAGCCCTTACCCTTGCCTTGCAGCTCACTAAACTTTCTTAGAAAATGACTGTGTAAACCACGGCTGCAACATCCTCTTTTCATGACAGCTCAGACACTGTAAGCAGAACTGAGGTAGGCATGAGTTAGTCCTTCCTCTGCATTCCACATCTCTCTGATCACACCTAACTGTAGGTGCCTACATTTCTTTGCCATGTTCTCTCAAGCCTTGCAAACTTAACTGAGCAAACAGAAGTCTGGGATCAAGAGACGTAGCCACTTAGTTTGTCATATTCCTCAAGGACGGAGGCTGTAAGCAACATTTACATTGCATAAGAAATCGAGTAGCTAAATCAGCCATCTTTGATCACACAGCATGGTGCAGCTACAGGCATTTGTGTCCATCTCAGGTCACTCTGAATCTGTTGTTTCTGAGCTTCTGTCTCCAAGTCTTTGTCACCTGGCACTTCATCTCATAACCCAGTTGGAAAAACCAAGTAGGATAAACACTGTCCATGTCATTTCCCTCCCAAATGCAAATTTCTCCAGCCAGCCTACTGCTGATTATAACACCCTCCAAAGTTTAGTCACAAAGTAATATCATATCCCTTTCATTATTCCATTCCTTCTACACAATCACTAAGAAGCACAAAACTGGCAGGGACCATTTTGCCCCTGTTCTGCCATTTGAGGCTTGAAGAAGAATTGCTCTGCAAAGTGATTCTTAAGCAGAGAGACTGGGTGCCGGGCGCTAAGGGATATTAGTTGCTTGTGTTCTTTTTGGGAAGTCCAGAAGTCCTGAAATATTCAGAAGAGCTTTTCTCCAGCTCCCTAACTATAAATACTGTCATACACCTTTCAAAAGGTAGTAAACTCTTCAAAGAGAGTGATGTTCAGTTTTTCGGGTGTATATAAACACAAAGACACATGCACATTCACACACACACACACACACACACTTCAGCTTAGGAGGAATAAATATAGAAGAATGGAGTGTATAATAACCACGGGCAGGTTATTACACTCTTATTTTAGTTGAGCCAAAATATTCAACCATGAAATGTACAGAACCCAAGCTGGCAGGCAAACTAAAGAAAACGTATTTTTGCCTTGTTTTCTTCTGTGTAAAATTGCAATATATGAGGGTTCCTGAGCATCGTTGTGCAACAATTCACTTTAGCAATCCGGTGTAATACAAGAATCTATTCTCAGAACAACGTTATGTAAATGTATATAGTAAAAGACAGAGAGTACAAAGGAAACTGCAATAAAACATTTTCTTAGAGTTTAAATGAATCCTATGGTTTACAGGGGCTTTTTTGGTCAACATATTAAAAATACAAAATCAAACAGAATGAGGAAGTAGTGATGAGAATACCAACTGGAAAATGCCAGAGGATTGGGGATATGACTCAGTCTGTGAGGTGTCGCTCAAGCATGAGAATCAGTTCACCAGAGCCTAGGTAAAAAGCCACGGGCGTGACACAGTACTCTATAAACTGTGTAGTGTTGGGGAATAGGTACATCCCTGAAGACCATTAGCCAGCCAGCTGAGCTGACTCAGTGAAAAGCAGCTTCAGGGAGAGACCCCGTTTCAAAACAACAGAAATAGACAGCAATAACGGAAAGATACCCAAGATATCCAATGATGACCCCAGACCTCCACGCAGATACACACACGTGTGCACTTGCAACTACATAGAACTACATAGAACTACACACACTAGAAAGTATACATACAAAAATAACCTATATCCAGAGTGATAAAGAAAAAGAAAGAGCAAGCAAGAGAGAGACGGAGACAAGAGACAGAGACGAGGACCTAATGGCAAACCTATACTGACAAAGTTTTTTATCATTTGTTGCCATCTTTATTAGTAAGAGAAAAAATATTAAGTTCCAGGTAGAATGAAATAAAAGTTCAGATGCTAGATTATGTCCACTAAAGTTCATGCATCTTCTGGATTCTCTCCCTATCCTTTGGGAAGTTCCTGGGTTCTCAGTATCCCTGCAATGCAAGTAGACCCTGTTGGAAGTAGCCATGGCTGGGTATTTTTCAGTTTTTCTGGGAGGGGAGATTAAATATAGTTAGTGTTCAGCAGATGTCCTCTCCTTTGAGTTCAACATTTCCCAGGCACTGTCACCCAGCCGCTTCCCAATCAGGATCCCAGTCACATCATCCCTCTCTGTGTGTCTTTAGTCCTGATGTTTAAAATCATTCCTTCATATCTGTCTCCTCTGGCTTAGATGAGACATGATCAGCATCTTGAAATGCATCTCCAGGAACAATCTAGGTCCTGTTAGGAGCTTTCAAGAATGTGGCTGTTGTCCTTGAATTGTTTCTTCCTGAATGTGAATGAGCACTTAGTGATGGTCTCTGTAGATGCCCTCTGGGGAAGCAAAATCATTGTATACAAATCTGGTGAAGAAGAGCTAGAGAGAACACAAGGCAGGATTAGCATGCTAAACCCTGGAGCGTAGTAACTGGGGTTGGGAGTGGGGAGATTCACACCTAGGACTGAAAGGAAACCTAGAGAGAAGTGATCCATCATGATAGTAGCAACTTGGCCTGCATATGAATCTATCACACAGACACAGAGCAAGCCGTAGCCGGTCTAACTCCTCCAAATAGAACCTAAAACAGTTCTCTCTGATAAACAGCATTCCCAAGGCTTATGAAGGAGGCACGGGCGGGCGAGAGTGTCTGCCCTTCAGTGCTTCTTCTACAACATTACTTAACAGAAAATGACTTTCTGAGGAATTACACAAAGACCAGCTTCCCTGTTTACAGTTAATTAAGTTCCAAGACTGCAAAGTAACGTATTAGTATATAGATTTATGTCTTGAAAAATACAAAGGATTCCAATTCCACTAAAAATAAATCTCAGTGTTTATGCTTTTAATATTTCTTCAGATATTAAACAGTTTTATTTCTAATATTCTTGCAACGTCTTTCTTTTTCCTTTTGTATGTTTTCCCCTTTATTTTTATCTTCATGCTGGGGAGTGAATTCAGGGCTTTATGTGTGTGTTAAGGATGTGTTCTCCTACTGAGCTACATCTTGTCTCTTGCATCTCTAAGAGTCTCTAAACCCCAGTTGTCTGTTTTACCACCTTACTCAGTTCCTCATCAACTGCCCTCCAATCCTTATCCTCACACGACACACTTCTAACTTCTAGAAAGGGTAAGGACTTGAATGGTTTGAATAGAGTAATTCTCTAGCAATGTGATCCTTAGTAATTTATTCACCACCATCCCCAAAGCCTTTATTTGAAGATATGATGGCTTGGTCCAGATGCTGACTCTACACTCTATGGATCCCTCTAGGGGCGAATGATTTCAGGAGGTTCATTCTGAGAAGACTTTTGGGGAAAACGTTTGTTCACACTTTCCTCTTCTGAGTGGGAAACTTGAGAGTGTATCCTGGGGAACCTGTGAAAAGACAGATTTCTGAGCCACGCCCCCAGGATATCTAACACTAAGTTAGGACTGAGGCATGAATTTGCATTTCTTACAAATCCATCGGTGTGGCTGATACAACCAACTTACTTTGCAGTAGGTGAACTCCTCAGTTCCAAGTGGGACTCAAATTCTTATTTTCTGAAGTATTTTATTCGAGCATAGTTCTAACAAAGAAAGAGGATTTATGTTTGGTCTTTTTGTCTCTTTGAAGCTCCATTTCTCCTGGGGACTTCTCTTTTAGTTAGACTTTACACATGTTCTTTGCTTTATAATCTGTTGTGATTCTTTCCTTTAGTTCTTTTATCTATTTATCTATTATCTATTATTTTATCTGTTACCTTTTATGAACTATAATGGTCTAGGGCAAATTTAGCTTTGTTTGTCGAAGACTAGGTCCTCTGTCCCTAGCAATGGTGTACAGATTTTCAGGGTGTTGGACATTTCTGTGAAAGGCAACTAATGATTGGCTTCTGGTAGCTCTACTTATTACCTGATGAGCCAGAGCTGTTGGGGTCCAACCCCTGCATGCTCTTTGGTTAGTGGTTCAGTCTTTGTGAGCCTCCATGGGCCTAGGTTAGTTGACTTTGTAGGTGTTCATGTGGTGTCCTTGATCCCCCTGGCTTACTCAATTTGATCCCTAACTCTTCCACAAGATGCCCCAAGATCCACCTGACATTTGGCTATAGGTCTCTGTGTCTGTTCCCATCCACTGTTGGTTAAAGCCTCTCAGGTAACAATTGTAATAGGCTCTTGTCTGCAAGATTAGCAGGTATCTTTAACAGTGTCAGTGGTTGGCTTTTCCCATGGGATGGGTCTCAAGTTGGCCCAATCAATATTTGGCCATTCCCTTGGTCTCTGTTCCACCTTTTTGTCTGTCCATCTCATGGACAGAACAAATTTGGGTAGAAAGTTTTGTGGATGGGTTGACGTTATCCTTCTTCTCCTGGAATTCCTGCCTGGCAACAGAAGTCATTAAATTTCACTATCTGTTTATTTCTCCTGATGCTTACATGGTGCAGAATATGGGTGGAGCTCTAACACGGACACTTTCTTTAAGAATTATCTTTCACTAGTGATTTTTTTTCTGATTCGTTGAAAGAACAGGTATTCACGAGAAAGCCTTTAATTCTTCTCTTTCAGAGAATAAATAAAGTCTATATGAATCTCTTCATTTGCACTCATCTCTACCTTCTCACTCACCACAATGCTAACTTCCCTGCTAACTCAAAAGATTGACTACTTCCATGGCTATTCCTACAACCTTTTCTGTTGATTAATCTCTCAATGAACAGTTCCTTCTCTGACACTGCCTAGATATTCTTCAGTTATTTGAAATCATGTTCTCTGGTCTCATTTCTTTTAAATGTGTTCAGCTGCTTCACCTGGAATAAAAAGCATCAACTTCTTTCGAGGCAAACAGACCTGAGCTTGAATGTTGGCTCTATCTAGGATTAGGATCTCTTCTGGAAGAAATAGATTTGGTTTTTCTGGTTATTTCTAAATCTCTCATTTGGGGGCAAGAACTACTCGGGTGCAAAGATACCTACTTTGGAAGAATGCTGTAATTCTAGTATCAGCGACAGATCATGTAACTGTGCTTGGTGTGTCCCCAAACTAGCATGCTTTAGTCATTAGTTGTTACTGTATATGTTAGTATGTTTGCACCACTGTGTTTATATAGTTACTTATTTGTTATAAATTAATAGGTTGTTTCACAAAGAATGAACATATAGCATGAATTGGTTCACAGACGAAATAAGATATTTATACATGACAAAGGGCCTAGCCCTTATTTTCAGGCTTCCTTATATCTGAATATTTATTTATACAAGCCATGCTTATCAATGGACTAAGCAGGAAGCATTGTCTAGAGGAATAAATACTGATTCATACATAGACCTGGATAAACACTTTCCTGGTAGCTTTACAGAGGATGAAACAGACACACAATTGCTATTATGCATTTTTGTCTCTGTTTTGATTTTTTCATCCCAACATCCGGATTGTGTTTAAACAGAAAAAAAATAAAATGAACTTGCTGCTTTGCTGGTTTTGATTTCCAAGAATGTTTACCGCCAATTCAGCCAGAACCCCCACTCCCCAAAAAATCCCGTTCAATTTCCCCAGTCTCCAATTATTCATGAATAACATCAAACTGAGAAGCAAAAGCTTTTCTTTAGCCAAGAAAGAAAAAGAAAAAGAAAGAAAGAATGAAAGAAAGGAAGGAAGGAAGGAAGGAAGGAAGGAAGGAAGGAAGGAAGGAAAGAAAGAAAAAAGAAAGAAAGGAAGGAAGGAGGAAGAAATGAATGGTGGTTTTCAACCTCCGCAACATCAAACAATGCTTTACAGAAGATGCTGACAAGTTCAAGAGAGAGGACTGTGATTCTAGCAATTTGCTAAGGAAGCCCTCCTTTCCTGGTGTGCTTCTGTGTTAATAATTTAAGGCTCAGCAATTTCTGAATCAATTCTTTCTTTGCTTATAAGAGCTAGGACCAGGTATCTGGATGTCAAGCAGTGGTCCCAAATCCTTCGGCTAAGCCATGGGTGAATTAATGCCTGAAGTTTAATCGTAGCCAAAAAATAAAGAAAGAAATGTAAACATGTTTGGGTTACATCATTCAAAGGAATGAAAACTGTTGTTTTGTGTAGGTATGAAATTGTAAGGAAAATATGATAATTTAGTCAACATTTATTATTGATATCAATTGCCTCAACAAAGTTATAGTACATTTTAATAACATAGCATTTGTTCTGTAAATGGTATCAGTTTCATGGAATTAAGGAAGCATTTTAAATATTTTTATTCCTAAGCTTTTCACATTAGCATTCACTGTCATTTGTAAGCTTGACTTGATAGGTGCATAATTAATCGGGGGCAGTGGATTTAGTTAGGAACTGCTTTTGGAACTCTAGGACTATACATTCTTGTATAATGATGGTCTACACCCTGAGCACATGCTATCCAAGAGACTTAGTATCTCGATAGAACGGTACGAGGCAAACATGCATTCAGCTTAATAAAAGTTAGAGAACTGAATTAAATAATAAAGTAAAAAGAAGAGTGTGTGGAGAGTGTTCTTAAGCCAAACCCCCTACATGGATGGCTGCATCATGGATCAAAGAGGGTTCAAACAGAGTGGGATGGTCCTGGGAGGAACTGGATGAGACATCCCCTTTCACTCTGTTAAGGTTTGAGAATAAATTAGACCAGGTCTGGTAAAAATCGCATATCATATCACGGTCATATTTATGGTAATAAAATTCACTCTATATTTACAATTAGTCTAAAAGGGATGAGCATACCCAGAATAAATGTTTGAAGAAAATGGGTGTCTTCATAAGAGTTGGCAATCATTCAAAGCCTAAAAAAGAGAGTTTATGCACTCTCAGAACATTAACTAGAAATAATTTAGGATAAAATGTATGCAACAATTTCTTCTCATGATCCTATGCACCAAAATAATGGGACTCACAGGTTCTGAGATGTGAACTTGAACTGACTGCCAAAGACCAAGAGGGACAGCTCATTAGTGGGAAAGCAGAGGTGATTCTAACCAGGCATTCCAACACCAAATGGAGTTCAGTTTTTAATATAGCTCATCATCTGTCTTAGTTTTGTTAGGTGAGGCAGAATTTAAAAATTTTAAACAAGTAATATTCAAAGACTAAATGGAATTATTGGTTTGTCCAGATTGTAGCCAGTAGCTGAGAAAAGTTTTAATGTTTTCAGCGAGCAGTGGCCATTAACCGTTCACAGGAATACATTTCCCAAGGGTTTCTTGGGTCTTTGTCTTATTATTTTCCCGTTCTTAACCAACTGAAGCTCAAACAATACCGAAGCCACTTTTCAGTTGCTGAAACAGAGGAGGCATTGGTATTAAAATTACAGGGCCTGAGGTGACACTACATATGCTCTAAGTTTCAAATCTTGGTCTCTTTAATCTGTAAAATCAGAGGTATTAACTGTACCTACCTCAGTAGATGAACAAATTATTACCCAAAAAATTAATAATAATCTCTGCATGAAAGAGAGATCCTTGGAGAGAAGTTAACATTTTTCCATTGAGCAAGTCAGATAATCAAATACCCAATTTAGGGGGAAATAATAAGATGATTTCTTTCTTATAATTGTAAGAGATTAATGCTTGTGTGGTAAATGTCATTCTTTACTAAAACTGAAGGGGAGGACTCCACATGCTGTGTCAGAAATCACACACATCTCAAGAAGAAAATCTATTTTGGAGGTGTGTGATAAAGAAAATCTGGGGTTTTTAACAAGGCCAAGTCATTGCCGCCTTTGCCACCATCTCAGCTGACATAAGGTCTTCCATGTGTAGTTGGCACCTCATAGACCATGATGCATCAGGAAGTAGATGAAGGATTAAAGGTAGACTTCTGAAAATCAACATCTCCTGGTACCAAGTGTTGTTACATCATCTTCTAAGAGAGAACTTGGGAATTTCCTCAGAACTTCAGACACTCAGGAGAACCTGTTAAACTTTATCCTGGGAGACTTTATCTGTGAATCAGCAAAATTCTGAATTGTTAGGCTGTGTAGCCCATAGTCAGTGGCCTTCCGCATGGAGGATGCTGCACAAAAATAAGTGGACGTCACTGTTTCCAAGAAATGGACTTCGAAATGTAAATTTCATTGAAGCTTCATATTGCAAAATATCATTTATTTTGTTGCCTTTCTCCAAACTCTAATGCCATAATAGCCATTGTTTGTATAATGGAGGTTGTCAGGGTAGATTTGGTCCTAGACACAAGTAGTTTGTGGACCCCTAGCTAGTTAAGGACAGCTTATCAGTGGTCCTCAACCTTCCTAATGCTGTGCTTCTTCAGTATAGTTTTTTATCTTGAGGTGACCTTCAACCATGAAATTCTTTTCATTTCTACTTTATAATTGTAATTTTGCTATAAATTAAATTTTGAGTTGTACTATAAATATTTATAATCTATGTTTTCGTATGATCTTAAGTGACCCCCTTCAAACCCCTATGGGGTTGTGACCTACAGGTTGAGAACCACGGGTAAAACAGAGATGCCATTTTGGATTCATGCCTAGGTTCTTTGGACTAATCTGTTCTTGTGTCTACCCTCAGGTCAACTTCCCTCTAACACTGTTCTCTTTGCATGCTATATGTGTGACTTTATCCACATAGTTGATATCATGCTTTCCCCTTTTACTGATAACTCAGCCAAGTCACTACTTATCTTCTTCCCTAATATCCCACTCTCTCTTCCTCTCTACTTTCTGACGTTTCCTGCCATCTTTGATCATGAAGACCTATTCAAGCAGATTATAAACTCTAACTCTCTTGAGAATTCTCAGAGACAAAGAAGACACATTTAATGCAGTTCTTTGTCACTGTAGGTCAATAGGACACAGGCCAGGACCTTTCAGCATTATGGCTAAGAGTGGCAGTCCTTGAGTAGTCCTCAGAGACAGGTTATGATATAGCAACTAGAATCCATCATAAGAGAGAAGGTTGTAATCTGTTCATGATGAAGTGTTTTGCCTGACTAATAAAGGAATATCTCTCTCTCTCTTTCTCTCTCTCTCTCTCTCTCTCTCTCTCTCTCTCTCTCTCCCTCTCCCTCTCCCTCCCTCTCCCTCTCCCTCTCCCTCTCCCTCTCCCTCTCCCTCTCCCTCTCCTCCCTCTCTCCACACACACTATGGATCAGGATGTTACTTTCAACTACCTCTCCAGTACCATGACTGCTATACCTGTCACCATGCTCCCTACCATGATGGTAATGAACTAATCTTCTGGAACTAAAGGAAAGCTACCAATTAAAAGTTTTCTCAACTCAGAATTGCCATATTCATGGTTTCTCTTTACAGCAGTAGGACAGTGATGAGGACAGTGTTTGAACCTTGGATCAATAAAGCTCAGTGTTGGGATGAGGGATCTGCTCAATTAATTTTCCTTTTTTTTCCTGGTGTGTGTTTGTGTGTTTGTGTGTTTGTGTGTGTGTGTGTGTGTGTGTGTGTGTGTGTGTGTGTCAGCTATCACCCCTGATACACATACAATACTCCTCTTTTCCTGGCCAAAAACAGAAGCCTCTAATGTGAAAACCACAAGCCTGTGAGAAAGCACCTGTCTTACCATCCTCCTAGCAAACACCCAGGGACACTTGTATGCTTTCAAATGTACTCATATCTGCTCCATTTTCAACAATACAAGAAAGACTTGGTTTTATTCAACATGCTATCTTGAAATTCTCAACTGTTAATCTATATAAAAATGCAGCAACCAGTATGAGGAAGGTCCTCCCCTAACCCCTGGCGGAAACAGAGCCCAGATGTTCTTCATGCACAGCCGATAGCTGGTTTCGGATGCTCTATTTACTGACTCCACCGCATGCTTGCTTTTGTACGGATCCTTGGGAACAAGAGCACTGAACTCAGATCCAGTAATCACTGGGTCTTCTTATTGTGGTTGCACAGCTTCAAAGAACAATAGAAGCCTTGACATGGTGATAGGGCTTCAAGAGAGGGATCAATTTTCTAATTTGGCTGCCTGAAAATAGATGTAAGAATTCAAAAGACAAAGCTATTTTGGGACACAGGGATTCTGTGTTCTGGTCTGGTCTATTCTGTTTAGGTTTGGGTTTTGTTATGGATTTCTTGTTTGTTTTTCTGCTTGCTTTCGGTTTTCTATTATACCCAATGGCAGTTTACAGAAAGAACATTCTGATTGGACTCCTGGTATGTCCAGCTACTTCAGGTTAGTTCTCTGTTTCTTAATTTCCTTATTATTAAAATGGGAATTATTATAATATATCCTGATTCATTAAGCATTGATTTTCAAATCACAGAAATGTCTACCTACTTACCTATAAGATGCTGTATCCACTTACACATCTCTGTGAAGAGAAGTAGGAGCTGTGCTGTAGCACAGTTGGTGGAGTGCTTACTTAGCACAAATGAATGTCTGTGGTTGACCACAGTACCACATCAACTACAAAAGGTAGCACTTGCCTCTAACCCTAGCATTCACTTTTTAGATAAAGTTAGGAGGACCAGAAGTCATCCCCAGTTTCACAGCAAGTTCAAGACCTGGCTGTGTTAGACCTGTCTCAACAAACAAACAAATAAACCAGAACTGAAATAGGAAACTTACCATGGCTTGATTGGCTCAGTGGTTCAGTGACTTAAAGGTTTCCCAAACAGAGCTGGAGTGATGGTTAAGTTGCTCAGAACATATGCTGTTCTTGGAGAGGACCACAGGCATTCAGTTCCCATCACCCACATCTGGCAGTTCACAACTGCTTGAACTCCATTTACAGAGGATCAGATACTTTCTCTTCTGGTCTCTGTAGGCATGACACATACAGTCAGTCACACACACACACACACACACACACACACACACAGAGAGAGAGAGAGAGAGACAGACAGACAGACAGACAGACAGACAGACAGACAGACAGACAGAGACAGAGACAGAGAAACTAAGACAGCGACAGACTCAGAGATACAGAGGTAGACAGAGTCAAAAACACACACATGGGGAAAAATACATATAAAATTAAAAACGAATATACAAATGCCTCTCTAAATATCATGTCTTGAAGGCTTGATCTCCAAAACACCAACAGTCAGATGTGAGATTTTGGAGAATTGATCAGATCAGTAAGGCTCCAATTCAAACTGGTAATGGCCATTCACAGAGCTCAGTGGGTTATTTAGAAGTGGAAGAAACATTAATAATTGGGGCATAATAAATAATGTATGAAGGGGATATTGTATTTATGTTTCTCTCTCCTGTCTTTCTCTCCTTTCCTTCTGACATCTCCCTCCCTCATTCTCTTTCATAGCTGTTTCTCCCAGGTTGGGATAGCCTATCCTGAAGGAATCATAAAGGCACACAAGCACCGTAATACTCTTAAGAAACAAAGAAGACTTGGGAAGCTACTGTAACTTAAAAGACTCTCACGGCCCTTTCCCACGATTATACAGTCTTTGGTAGAGCAGTTGTGTGTCTTTAATTCAGGGATATCTTTAATGCAGTGATGCAGCTTTGTTGCAGCATTCTTGCCAGGTAGGCCCCTCAGTGGTTCAGTTGCTCTTCTGTTATCTGTTCTCCCGTGAGGAACACACGAGTTCATTAGGGTGGATAGAGGTGGAATACTTTCTGTGTTCTGCCATTACCCTTTCTGTCTGGCCTGATTAGAAAGAAACTCCCCAGGAAAAATTAGACCACACTGTTCTCCCCAGCCATCACAAGACAAGTGTCTTTGCTTTCAAGACTGTGCTCTTCTGCCTCAGTATAGATTCAGAAATAATGGAGCCTAGTGATCATGGAGCAAATCTCTGAAACCAAAAGTCAAAATGAACCTTTTGTTGTCTCAATTGATTTTGTCTGGAATTTTGTCATAGTGAGAGAAAGCTAACTAATCATTGAGAATTTAATTCCATATGTTTTGCACTGTGGCATTTTATTCCAAGTCTATATTTCTTTATAGTGATAAAATTAAAAAAAATCTTATATCCCCAAGTTGCAAGTTTGTTCTCTCTCTCTCTCTCTCTCTCTCTCTCTCTCTCTCTCTCTCTCTCTCTCTCTCTCTCTCATATTTGAAATAATGATTTTTGTATCCTGAACTAACCTCACATTTTCTATAATCAAAGTTGATCTTGAATTTCTACTCCCCCTGCCTCTAATTTCCAGGTATTGGGACTGTGTTGCCCAGGGGCATGTGTTACTATGCCAAGTTTTTATAGTCCTGAGACAAGAACAATGGCTTCATGCATGTTAGATAATTATTGACCTGAGTTATATCTCTAGCCTGCAGGACCTCTATGGATGATTCATTTGCCAATCATACACAGGTAAATAAGAGTGAGGCTAGAGTGTGGCTAAGGACCATAGGGACTGACTTAGGACTTGGACCCAAAATCCAAATTATAATAATGGAGACAAGGCTGCACACTCCTACAGTCATCATATACACTTAAATCAAAGGGCTTTAATGGCTTGGAACCTAACTTTAGCATCATGCTGTTCCAAGAGCTCTCCTAAGCTGAGGTTTGAAATCCCAACTTGTTACAATCTTCTGCCACCTTCTCTTGTAGCCACCAGTACTCCCCTTATTCTGCTTGGTATGGAGAAAGAAAGAAAAAGAGTTTTAATAATTTCCATTCCCTTCCATTTATCAGAAATGGTCAAATGGCAAATTCAAATATGAGGGTTTGAGAACCATAATAAGACTATGGATATTGGTAAGCAGTAAAGATTTAATTAT
The DNA here is from genome assembly GCF_011064425.1 of Rattus rattus. Classification (NCBI taxonomy): domain Eukaryota; kingdom Metazoa; phylum Chordata; class Mammalia; order Rodentia; family Muridae; genus Rattus; species Rattus rattus. The sequence continues at coordinate 28,944,373 of NC_046161.1, read as the reverse complement.
TATCTGGTCATTAAAACCATTATCCTTTCTTTACCAACTTATAATAAGATACAAGCAACAAGATCCATTTCCTGAATCAAACACCATACCAGGCTGCACCTAGATGTCAGTTCTAAGCATGGCCCCTTCTGCATCACCAACCTGTATCTCAAAGGCACAGTTGTTTGGCCATTTCTCCACATACATTCCATGGCTAAAGGCAGAGTGGTTACACCAAATATTCTGAGCGAGAGCTCAGAATAGCAAGGGATGAACACTCACTAGACCTTAGTTATTAGCTCTGTTCTGACAACTGTTCTCCTTTGGTTATCTGGTTGTTTTGAAATTGCCTTGTAGTGAGGCTGGCCTTGGTTGTATATCAATCCTCCTGCCTCAGCGCCTTGAATGCTGGGATTATTGCATCATGCATCACCACAAACAGCTCTGCATTCATCAGTCTTAAGATTCTGTACACATGGACTCTAGGCACCCAGACAGGGGATACAGGTTTTCTGACTGGGGAGTGGCTCTCAAACCTGTTAACAGGATGGAGTAGTTCTCTTCTCTATGAGGCCTTTACCTCATCCACATTGGTCTTTGCAGGGCCACCCTTTGTGAGAACTCTGTAACTCAATGCCAGCCTGCTGGTTGTGAACAATTCAGGGCCCTGCAGGGTTCTTTTAAATTCAAAATCTGTTGTCCAAGGCTTCTGTTTGTTATTTGTTTTCCTAATACAATTTTCTTTAAAAAAAATATTGGGCCTCTGATCTGTTTGCTTCTGTTCAGTTCCCTGGGCAGGAACCTTAGGAAATTATTTTTCAGATATAATTCTAGAGCCTAGCTGATTTTTGTTTCTTTAATGCCCCTTTTCAATTTAAGAGCTACTTCCCTGAGGTGACATGGTGTAGAAGATGAGAAGGCTAGACTCTTAATCTGATGTTTGCCTTGAGTGATTTTTTCCTCCACTGAGAGCATGTGCCTTGAATCATTTCAATCAACGATGAAGTGTCTGAGGGTCTTAATTTTTCAATGTCTTTTTGAAAACCAAATCTTAATTTTCTGGGATTAGAAGTTTGAAAAAAAATTCAATCAAACAAGGATCTGAATTTCTAGGCTGTTTATTCCTGCTATTTTGTCTGAAAATCATCCAATTATGATTTACTGTTCCACACACTATTAGTACTTTGATTCCCAGTGTCTTCACCAGAATTATAAAGTCACCAAGTTTGGGGTTTCTGTCTAGGTACTACAGAAGTGCCACTTCACTCTCTTGTTATGACATAATATCTGAACATATTTACAGGCTTTAAATGATAATTTGATATGAGTGTACAATAGTAGAGGAATGAAATCTGGGCGAAGAGTATTTCCCCTGCTTTGAATTATGAATGGGTAGTGGTGTTTTCATACTCTTCTGGCGACTTCAAAGTTAATCATAGGTTGGAGGAAACCAGACAAAGTCTTCCTCTCTTTTTTAACGCCTGCCTTTTACCATTCTCTGATGGTCACTGTGACGTTCTGTTGCTCTAAAAGACTGAATTTCCCACTTCCATAAGTGAGAGAACATGTTGTGTTTGCCTCTCTCTGTGCCTAGTTTATCCCAGGTTTGGCTCAGAACGGCTCAGTATTTTTTTTTTAAAACAGTGCTTTCTGACTCATTCAGATGCCATATGGTTTTAGGGGTTTTGTTATTGTTATGATAAAAGACTATGCTTAGTATAAATTTTCCTATGATTTAAGATAGCATAGACTTTGTCATAAGAACTGGAGACCAAACATAAATAATTTACATCTTACTTAGCTCAACCTAGGCTTCCCAGCCCTCCACTAAGCACATGCTTAGTCCCTGGCATCCTTCAGTCTTGCAGCTCTAAATTTAAGGTCACCTTGCTTCATTCAGACAGTTGAGAGAAGAAGGCAGATGGATATGAATCATGGGCTCAACTGCCAATGCTCATACTGAGCATGCTCTGTGCAATGGTCGATCATAGATGGAGAAGGGGTTCATTAGGCCCTCCCTCTTGCCCCTTAACTATTGGCTGTGAAAAGACTCTAGAACATGGAGCATGGTTGTTGATAGGCAGCCTTATCCATCGGGCTCCTAACCCTTAATCACACAGTAGGTCCTGTTTTAATTTAGTGAGTCACAAAGCAAAATGAATAAATGCAAGTGTGAAAAGGAGATTTGGGGGAGAAAGGTGGATAGAAGGGGAGGTAAGAGAGAGTGAGAGATGAGAGTGGTCAATATACATTATGGACATGTGTAAAATTGTGAAAAAATAATTTTTAAAAAGAAAAATGGCCACATAGGTATTTAAACCAAGACTCTTTCAATGGTTTCTACATGAAATCTTCTTTTGACAAAGAAACTTTTTATATCTTACTACAAAAAAGATATGTGAAATAAATACACAAATAAAACATACTCTGATAAAACTAAGAGTTGCTAAAATTCAAGTAAAAAAACCACCTGTAAAACAAAATGTTGATGATTATATTAGTATAAGGTAGCAAAATTTATTTTTCAAACCTTTGCATATGCAGTAAGAACACTACAACTTAGGAGTTTTGAATCTGAGCCAAGATGTTTTAGGCACAGTTCACTGGCATAGTGTCGTGTCATGGCATGCACAGTACAAAGCTTACACATTGTGTGGTCAGAACCAAGACTGCGGTGAAGTCACGTGATACAACAGGGCCCATGGTTTCAGATGTTGTGGTCTATGGTCATCAAGCTCCATCATTTCTGTGTGATAGTGAGCAGAACATTGTGGAGATAACATACGACAAAGTTGCAGCTTGGAAGGAATAAGAAAGAGGAGAGAGAGAAGGAGGAGGGAGGGAGGGAAGGAGGGAGAGGAAGGAGGGAGGAGGAGGAGGAGAAAGAGGAGGAAGTGGAGGGGAAGAGGAAGAGGAGGAAATAATTCAATGTCCAAGAGCATACCCTTGAAGACCAACTCATTTCTATTATGTCCTACCTGTAGTTTTTATCATCTCCCAATTCCACCACCTCTGAACCCATCACTTGATTAACCCACCAAGAATCCAGAGCCCTCAAAATCACTTCCCAAAGTCCAGCAGCCCAACAGCCACGTTTGTAGTACCTGGCCCTTAGGAGATATTTTAGATCCAAACCATAACAGCAACTGAGAAATTAGAGTAAGGAATTAGTCATTTTCAATCAACAATATTACATGGATATTATCAGAGGCAAGCAGTAACTTCTGCAGTCAGCCCAACTGTAATGCTATTTAAAGGGAAGGAGTATACATTCAATTTAAAAGGAAGGGACCAATAGAATGGAACAACCATAACAAACTCCAGTGGATTGTTGAGAGGCTAAAGACATAATTAATGCCAAATATTTACCAGAGCACCTGCCACATCAGTGCCTTGTAAACAATATTCATTGGCGCTTGTGTTTTTTATTACTACTTCTTTATATAAAATTGATGTTGGTATAGGAATTAATGTTCCGGTAGGTTTATTCCTGTCCAAGCATTTTATATTCCTAGTTTTCTCATTTTGCTGTATAAACAAATCTAGGCGAGAACATTTTTCTTAGGGAGATTTTCAATTTCTACAAAAAATGTTCTATTTTATGGCTTTTATTAGTAATTTCTCTGACATCTATATTCTGTTTTTTTCCTCCTCCTAAAAATGATTCTTAAAAAAAGAATCAAGCCAACATTCATATTGAGAAATAAATTTGACCAAGGATGTCTCCTCTCTTGACAAATTCCAAGAGGGTATGTTTGGCCTGACTTCTATTTCCTGATGGTATCATTCAGACATACAACATAAAGCTAGCACGTGTCTCTGAAGGGTCAGGGTGAACACCAAGTCTGTAGATAGTCTAGAAACCAGGATAGAACAAGGGTAAAGTTCAAAGCCATTGATGTTTGCCATGTTTTCAATGTGTCCTGCTTCTGAGTCTCCGGGTGTACAAAAGGAAAGAAGAAAAACCTCCGTCTTTCTTGCCAAAGAGCTCCTTACCGTCTAAGTCACACGATGGGAAGCTATGGAACTATATTAATTCTCAGAGAAACAACCTCTAGTGAGGAGCTTAAGCACAAGCTACATGTAAACAGAAACAGGATAAAATAACCTTTTAAATAAATAAATAGGAGCAGCAAGCAGCCATATGCAGAAAGATGGTACCAGTTCAGGATGGTATAAGGTCAGAAACGCAGAGGGAATGGTGTGTGGTGCTTCAATGGAGATGTCCCCTAAGTACGGGAGGAGAGTGGGCATGAGCAGTGGAAGACAAAGTAGCTGCCTAGAAATGTCATTCCCCCCATATTTTCCCCAAAAGAACAGAGGCTTCTGGAGAAAACAGAAGTCTTAACTAACAGGAGTTGAAGAATGAAAATGAGTTTTTTGCCCGTGAGCATGTTTGTTTCCACTTAATGCAATGTCCCTTACTAAAAAGAAATCTTATAAATGGTAAGGGGGGAATAAAAACCCAGGCAAATTACAATGAGCAGCTCCTTGAACTAAACAAACAAAATCTGCTACAAATAAGGTAGCTTGAACACAAACATGCAAGCCAAAAGCAGATCCTTGTGCACGGTGAGGAGACTATGGAAACCAGTGCTAGGCTTAAAGCTTTTCTCTATAACTGCTGTCAAAAAGAAGATACTGGACCTGGGGAGAGGGCTCAGTGGTTAAGAACGCCGACTGGTCTTCCAGATGACCTCTGCCGATCATGTGTCTTACAACTATCTGTAACTCCAGTTTCGGCGGACTCAATACCCTCTTTGGGCACTGTGGACACAGGACACATGGTGCACAGGTTTGAATGCATGCAAAACACCTCCACACATGGAATCAACATAAAATTAATCTTTCTTAAGAGACGGTGTTCACACTGCACATCAGAATGTCCAAAGAAGGTTCTAGTCTCTGAGAGCCCTGAATTCACAGCTGAGGATTTAGAGCTGCATGATTTTAGCGGTTACAAATGGCACTGTTCCTAAAGGAGGAATAAAAGGCAAACTGGAAGGAAAAGATTTCTTTTGGAGATTTGGTGTAAGAGGAGATTTTACTATCGAACAGCACAAACAACGTGTTATTGGGCATGCGTATTCTTCTCTGCCACAAATGAAAACTCAACAAAGAGAACACACTTGGCCATGGTATTCACAGGAAGCACCAAGGAACCAAACAGAGCAGAAATAACAATAGTAAGAGTCACCTTTCCTAAGCTATCCCACCCAACCCAATTCCAAATATGAGGCAGGCAAAGATGTAGAATAGCATTACAAACCAAGCTAAATATTTCCAAGCAAACATTCAGAAACAGGAGGAAAAAAAGCTTTGAATTAGAAATTCATAAATTCAAGGCAAGCTGTGTGTGGTGGCTCTTGCCTGTAAATCCAGTCCTAGGGAAACAGGAGAGAGAGTTACAATCTAAGGCCAACCTGGGCTACATAGCAAACTTTAAACTAACCTGATGTACATAGCGAGAATGAAATCAACTACAACAACAAAAAAATTCCAGAAGGAATTTTATTGAACTCAAGAGAAATTGTTGGGGGGTGGGGTGGGGAGTGGTGGCTTAGGCATGAAGAATAATTCACAAAATGGAAATTTAGCCAGAGTCTCTGTAGATGGCTAGGAGAATAACAAAGATTATTGAAGAAAGATTAAAAACAAGCAAAGTCAGAGATACATGGGGCAGAATATAGAGGCTGGCAAAGGAGGAGCCATATATCTGGGACCCTGAAGAAGTCAAGTGTAACAATATTTATATTTATAGTCTGAGAAAACATTGCAGAAATAAGCCAAAATCTAAATCTATACATCAAAGCAGACAATGTAGTTCCTGAAGAAAATCGCTAGTTAAAAACACAAAAAGAAGTATTTCTGAGACCTATGATAGTGAATACAATACATAATAAATAAATTTCAAAGACTGTGCAATAAAACCAAATTTCAAGGCCAAATTATCAAATAACTCATAAGACAAAATAATCCATTGCACTGTTATTGGATCAGTAACCTTGAAGAACATACATATGACAGCTGACGACATGGCCAGTGGCAGAGATGTTGCGTAAAACATGCTCTGCCCTGGACTCTATACCCACTACCATAAAATATAAATATAAATATAACCACAGAAGTGATTGTTTCCAGCAAGAAATGTCAGTAGATCCCAAATTGGTAAAAGTATAATGTAAAACAGGTTATCAGTATAGTTAATAGTCTTAAAGTGATCTTCTGCAGGGTTTTATCAGTTACAGAATTCCTAACAGGGCCGGTATAGTGGACACTCCTTTAGTGGGGAAAAGAAAACACAGCTGGCTACAGATACTAGGGAATGAGAGCCATACGACATCCTGAAGGTGGCATTCTTGACCCAAATAAATAGCGTGCATGTTGTGGGAGATGCCTGGCAGCTTGAACTGAGACGCAATATCCAGCCAGTGCCCATCTACAGTCCCACCATTGGCACTCAGGAGGCTGAGGTAGGAGAACCTGGAGTTTGAGGATAACCTACCCATACAGAAGGAGATTCATTGTCAATAAAACAAATAAGACTAATTAAGTAATTATGTCTTCCTAAATTTTATATATAAAATCTCGTACAATGTCTCCTATAATATACACACTCCTACAACACTGGGGCAAGAATGCCATGTGTGTTTGTGTTTGTGTGTGTGTGTGTGTGTGTGTGTGTGTGTGAGCGCGCGCTCTAGCATGACAGTGTTAAATGGAATGAAACTTTTAAAAGAAATGTCTTATAAATAATGTTTTGTTGATGGATTGACAGATAATCATAACATTGACCTATAAAAGAAACAATTTTGTTTTTAGAAAATACAAACACAATTTTGGTGGTAAAAGATGATCATACTAATAACTGAAGAAGACTTCAAATATGTTTACTGTTTGTATATATTATACATAAATATGTGTGAATATACAGAATCATGTTTCTATACATGTATGTACCCATATATATGTAGATATATAATGTATATATGTACATAAAAGCACATACAATTTTTCTTATGAGTCCATGTACAAGTGTGTTTTGAGAGAATCAATCATGATACAAGAAAGATAAATATACAGAGACTCTGAAAAAGAGACAGAAAATCTTTAAGCTACTTCTGCAAATATTTTTGGAGAACTATTAAAAATAAACTAATAGAAAAACCAAAGCGAAGTGTAGATATGCTAGTGTGCTTCATGGTGCGATAAGAAACCAACTGAGATTGGTCATTTATTAACTACATTGTCTTACAGTTCTAAGGATGGATAAATCCAAGGTCAAACCCCTGGAACCTGCGAATGTCTCCTTGCATCATCCCACAGGAAGGAAGGAGAGGACAAGAAAGCAAGAGAGCTACTTCACAGTGCTCAAGTGCAACACGAATGGACATCAAGCCATTCATGAAGGCTTTGCCCCACCCCTAACCCCAACATGGCAGCAGTGGAATTGACGTTTCCCTGGCATTCAAACCACAACTGGAGGCTGCCTTTCTGTATAAGCAACAGTGCTATGCTATATACAGCATGAGCTACTAAAAGTATCTCATCCAGGCTACTCAGAAATACTTCCTTTACAAACTTCATAAGTAAAATTGGTTGATTGTCAAATGTGTGATGTCCTGCTCCATCTGATCCAAATTTAATAAAAAACATTAGATCACACTCAGAAAGATTCACACCCTGAGCACTAAGTGACCACAGATAGACTTTATATTTATTTATTTTTTAAAAACAAGCTGAAATGTCACCACACTCGGCAGTGTGACATTTGTCAGTACCATACTGAATGCAACCAATCTGCTTTGGTGAAAGTAAAGATGGGGGAATGATACTCCTTTCAAATGGCGGGACCTGGTGGCTTGCCAAGGAAAAAATCCTTTGCAGAGCTAGGAGCCATTTTATTTAGTTTAAAGTCGCTGCAAACCTCCAGTAAGTAAACCACTTTTTTACCTTCAGCAGAGCTAGGAGACCTATTTGTGAACTGGGCTCTCCGCCTGCATTTGAACTCTTTCTAGCATTGTCCTTAGATGACAGAGGCCTACAGCTGAAAGCTGGACATGGAGGTGAGAAGCCCAAGCCAGGCCACCCTGGATTTCCCATTACCTAGCTTCATGACTTTTACCAAGTCCCATTACTTCCTTAAGCCTCAAATGAAATGCTAGAACGGATGCATAGTTATACTTAGCAAGCCTGAGATTTAACCATTAATAATAATATGAAAGTTTCCTCTAGCCCCACCACCCTATTTCTATGAATATTTCCATTGTAGATTTCTTACAAGTAGAAAGTTGAATTCTTTTATAAACAGCCTTAGAAATTTCACGAAGTTAAAATACCCCTTTACCTGCACATAGTATGCATGTTTGACATGGTTGGTCACCATGACAGATATGACTGTGACTTAAAGAGTTAGGTGTGAATGTACATTTGATAGTTTCCCATACTCCTGAAACTTCATTGCTTTTACAAGAAAACTCAACTTAGTACTCACTTCATTGTACTCTAGCAAGCAGTGTTTCTATATTGGTATTTATACTCCAAATGTATTTTGCACAACTGTACTCACTTTCTGTTACTACTAGGAAAAAAAACAAAGCAAACATAACACTTTAATACAAATTCGCTGACATCCAGCTTTGAGATCTGAAGTGTCGTTGATCTAAACTCAGGGATCTCCAGGCCATCCCTTCTTCTGAAGGCTCTGGGAATGGCCTAGGTCAAGTGCTGGCCAGCTGCCAAACACTGCCCATCTCCTTTGTTTCATGGCCCTTTTTCTTAATCTTGAGGGCTGGGAATGGAGGCTGAAGTCTTCACAGGAATCTTTCTGCATAGACCGACTCCGTTGTGGACTTGAGTAGACCTCTGTGACTACATTACCCGCACCCCCAACACACAAACACAAAATCAAAGGTAATTCTCTCATCTATACTAAAGCTCCTACAAAATCCAGTTTCACTACATTGGGTGTCATGCGCACAGGAATTGAATGGTAACATTTCTTGTGATATTTGATCTAACCACACACCCATGAGAAGTATCAGATAAACGTGGCTATCCTTGCATTTGGTAGGAAGGAAGAACCTTTACACTGAGGTGGCGTGGCAGTTCAGTGAGCCAGCAAGGAGAAATCTATTATATCTTTTGTTGTCAATTCTTCCTTGTCTTAGTTAAGAGTAAAAACACATTATTTTTGCTTCTTCCTAAGTTCTCTGTCACAGATCTCATGCTGGATAAGATTCCCAAGAGGATTGCTGCTTTGTATTCACTTCCTGGCAGCTCACCTGTCAAATAGAATAGGGGACTTTTGGAATCTGGGGAAACTCTGGGAGAGCATAGATACTATTGAAATGCTGCGTTATCTGGTGTTTTTATTATTCGTATTTAATACTGCCACAAACCCTGTTAAGATACTTGAATTCATTGTGTTTCCATTTATTGTTTTCACACCTGGAGGCACTTTTACAGAGAGTATAGTTTTAAAATTGTGAAGAAAAACAAATTAAGTGGAAGCATATTGGGGGGGGTCACATATCTGTGCCTCCCCTCCTACCTACAGGCAGAACCCTTGTTAAATGAGTTGTTTGCTGTACGTTGAATACACATAAGAAATAATATAATAGGTATTACGAACTATTGTTTCAACAGAAAACAAAACATAATATCTTTAAAAAATTAAAAAATGAAACACTTTTCATGACATAGGTTCACCCAAGCAAAATAGCCAGGTTTTAGTATCTAATAAATGCAATGAAGGGGGCCAGAATCTGGGCATTCATTAACTAAAGGCTCAGAGGTGTGTAATTTGCTCTGACCATCACTTCTTGTGTGCATGCTGTATTATTTTGTGTCCTGGAGAGATACAAGGGATGTGTTTCCTCCTCTGGTCATGTAAAATAACTCAACATCCTGGAACAATATCAAACCTGTGCCTTTTCTGTCACTTTGAGTTTATAAATGATCAAAAGTCAGGGGTTGCCCATTCTGAAGTCAAACATAGTTGCAGCTCTGTGAAGATCCCTTGTATTCGTCTGCTAATGTAACTGAGCCATAGCGCCATCTTGGACACCCAAGGGGAGGATTGGTGAGTCAAGCCTTTCCCTCTATGACAGGAGCTCTAAAACTGTCTGTCCAGATCTGCCTTAAAAGTATGTTTTACAGGAGACCTATATGCAAGCACCCTTTAAAAAGAAACAAATGTGCATGAAATGATGAATTTAATGTGTTCAATGCATTCTAGTTTTGTTTTGTATGAGTTCTCTTGCTTATGTACCTCAGGCTGACTTGGAACTCTCTATTCTTCAGTTTCCCAGTTTTGTGATTACAGGCATGATGTGTGGCTCTCTTTTGTTCTCCTTTCTCCTGCTATTTGCCACTTCTTAAAAATATGCTGGCCAAGATCCATTCAATGCATTTTTCCTACTTTGTGACAGATGTTTTGGGGTACACAAAACACATGTCTACTCAAGATAGCAAAGGACCCCATTAGAGGTCAAAGTAACAATTACACTGATGTCCAATTTGGTGAAAAGAATGAGTTTTTGGTTGGTTACTAATAGGAGTTTGAGTTGAGGATTATGAAGAGGAGGAGGCAGAGGAGGAGGAGGAGGCAGAGGAGGAGGCGGAGGAGGAGGAAGAGGAGGAGGAGAAGGAGGAAGAGAAGGAGAAGGAGAAGGAGAAGGAGAAGGAGTAGGAGGAGAAGGAGAAGGAGAAGGAGAAGGAGAGATAAGTCCAAAAGCAGCTTCCAATGGCTGGCCCCGAAGAGTCCACCACAACAAGTGCAGCATTCTTGAAAGCCTTCCATGCAGGAACACTATGCTATTTACACAGAACTTGAAGGCAGATTAACAGTCCAAATAGCTCATTCTCTATGCAGTTTGGCTTGAGAGCCTCAACTACAGCCAGCAACGGTTTACTCACATTTGTACATGGGGTAAGGGCCCTTGAGAATCTTCAAACCTTTTATTCACTTACACATGTGAAATTTTACCATTTAAGGGTCCTGAAGAAATCTTTCAATTTGGAGAAAATGCTGAAATGCAGAGGAACATGCATTACAATACTGCTAATCCCAGGGAGTGGCTGACCTTTGGAAAACTACTGACTCAGGAGCATGGTACTTTCAGGACAGTTAACAGTAACATAACCATAACCATCTTTCATGAGTCCTTGAAAACAGCAGAATCCCAACTTTTCCATATCTGTGTGATGCATCCTGAATGGCTTGGACCTGGAATCCAGATGAGGAAATGAAAAATGTTAGACACTGAGACAGATATAGAGGAAATCTAGGAAAATAAGTAAATACTTTTCAGATAATCAAAATCCATGGCATTTCTTTTCTTTCATGAGCTCACGATTTTAATCATTATCTTAAAGGGATGAACCCTATTTTAATAGTTTTGTACCATATAACTTTCCCTTTTTGAGAAGTTTTTGCTAGCTATAAAGACATGCTTGTGAACACACACCAAATTGAGAAAGCTTTCTTCTGTATAAAATGATGTTGTACTTGCCCACGTATAATTTATACAAATAGCTTACTATCTAAGACACAGTACTTCCTTTTGGGGATGAGATTTGTTGAGAACCAAGAAGAGGTTTACAGAGTTTAGTCAAAAATACCATTTCAACTTATATCTTCCTTACATAGTGTGATACTTAACAATGAGATGGAAAACCATGCAAGTCTTTTAAAAAGAAAGAAGACCCAGGTTGGTGTGGTGGTGCACACCTTTAGTCCAAGCAATTTTGAAGCAGAGACAGATGGATCTTGAGAGTTTGATAGCCAGCCTGGTCCACAGAGCAAGTTCCAGGACAGTTAGGGCCACACAAAGAGTCTCTGTCTCACAAGAAAGAAAAATCCAATGAAATTCCAATTGAATTCAGGTGAAAATCAATTTTAGAAAATAGACACAAAGAAGTTGAGAAAATTCAGGTTCCCTAAATAGTATGCATGCCACCTATCCTTTAGAAAGTCTTTGCGATCTTCCACACATAATAAATCACATTTGGAGACCCGTAGCAGTAGTGGTTAAGGATGACACAGATACAGCAGCCCTCTCTCTCTCTCTTTCTCTCTCTCCCTCTCTCCCCCGTCTTTTTCTCTCTCTCTTTCACACACACACACACACACACACACACACACACACACACACACACACACACACCCCAGATATTGGAAAACAAGACTGCCAAGAGCACATTGTCCTTGAGGTAATTTTAGTAGTTCCAATCCTGGTGTTTGCAGATACACGGAGGGCAGGAAATACTTCCATGACATCCTACTATCAGTACGTAAGCCTTTAAGCAGCACCGTGCTTTTCCACAAAAATACACTTCTGTTTGGTTTTTATGCATTTTAAAACTTTGAAGGTATCACTAACTTTGAAGTGTTCTAATATGTGTAAGATATGTAAGGAGTGGAATGAGAGTGTGTCACAGTCTTAACACGATGAGAGAGTGAGGTGAATCTTTCCTTGTTTTGTTTTCTAGCATGTAAACGTTAAGGAGAGAGAGAGAGAGAGAGAGAGAGAGAGAGAGAGAGAGAGAGAGAGAGAGAGAGAGAGAGAGAGAAGAGAGAGAGAGAGAGAGAGAGGAGCATGAGGGACTGTCCCATTGTTGAATAAAAGGTATAATAAGTCAGAGATGGGTCTATTCAACAACTTATAAAGTTGAAAAAACACAAATTAAAGTGTGCTAAGTTCTCTTCTCCACAGAATATTACTTTAGGTAATCTCAATGTTTAGAAATAAAACTAGGTTTACACTAAATCTAAATTTAAAAACTAGTTATTCACGTTTTAAGGTATTGACAGTAGGATGCTAAATTAAGAGAAAACTCTCTAGCATATTTTAAATAGAATTCAATTTACATGCAACTCGCTGGAATCTTTCCTAGTACACCAAACAAGATCAGCTGGGTACACTGTTTAATGGCCATACCATGAAGGGCACCAAAGACAAAAGTGATTTAGAGTTGCAGCTAGGAATGAGTTTCTACATATTGCAGTTAAATCACAGCAACGCCATATTGTTTTAAAAGTGTGGACTTCCCATGTTAGCATCACATTGCCAGGTTCAATGAGCAGAGTCACTGGAAGGAGACCAATTCTTGATACCATACAACAGGTGTTTCTTCAAGGACCCAAGCAGAAGTCTACCCAAGTGTTGATCAGTCCATCACATCATAAGTTCTTTGTAATTTGAACATGAGTCTTACAGTGAATTGAAAAGACTTAATACTTACAAGCAAAAGGATTGAGAGCAGTAACTTAGTGATCATGGCAGTGAATACTTGTGTGCAAATCAACTTGAGTAAGAAAAGACACATTTGCTCATGCAAACTAATGACTTATACAAGGATAAATGTAATTTAGAAATAGCTGGATATAACTGCTCAACAATGAAACCAATGGTCTTGAAAAATCATACCCTCTAGCTTTTGGTTTGGCCTTCTCATGGACTGACCTAAATCTCAGTCAGTATGATGCAGATGAGAAAAATATCCCTCAAGTCTTCATGAAGGGTTATTTCCATTAGTTTTAATCAGGCTGGCAAAATTGAGTGCTTCTGTGGGCTCACTGAGAGATAATATGACTTATCCAAAGGAAAATATATTTCTTTTTACTGGCAATTCTAACTTATAGAAGTATTGTATGCATTTTTAAAATGTATTTGTAAATATCCTTCGTCAGCAATGGAAGCTATTTAGGGTTTTTGAAAGGCTTCACTGCTTTTCAGATATTTGCCCTAGACATCTTTTACTTCCAGTCTCATGACCACCATTTGGGACCAAGTAAAACAAAATAGTGAGAGTTACGTTGTCAAGAGCATCCTTCACGACGTTCATGAAGAAGAGCATCAACTCTAAGCAACTGTGATGTATTCAGTGAAATTATATCTACAAGGCTCCTACACTGTAATCTGACACGGTGGGCATTTCTCTTCTCAGTGACCCAAGACTCTTGAGGACTGGGATAGGCACTCATGGACCAGACCCTTCCTTTATGAAATATCCAAATCCAGAGTTGCAGAATAGTATGTATGGATACCAAAAGCTCATAGTCAGATGTCACCTTTCCCGCTAGCAAGGGGTGGGGCTTTAGGTCATTCTTCCCAGTCCTTTAAAAGTGTAGTTGAATCATTGGGGCAAAAAGTGAGTGGTAGAATGAGCCAATTTTTATAACTTTGCCACTCTTAATACATATCCTATACTGGCAAATTGTTTTATCTTCTAAGTATATCATTCATTGTACCAAGAATTGCAAATCTGTACAGTCAGAAAACATGCTGATTTTCACTATAGTTTGCTCTAAGGTAATTGCTGGCATAGTCAGGAATATTACAGCTTCACATGACAAGACAGCTAAAGAGAAGGTGACTTTACATTTTTTTGATACATTAGGCTTACAGGGGTCCAGATCCCTCTGTCTGGGCACTCTGTTCTTCTCATAATATTAATCACAAAATGGCCAAAGCAACTACAGATGACATACTCTGCTTATTGGCCAGAGAAAAGAGAAGTTTTCTTTTTAAAGGGTTTTTTTTCCTTAATAAACAAGAAAACCATCTTCTAGAGAAACCATAGTTAATGTAACTAAGCATCTTCCAAATGGAGGCTTTCCATTTTTAGTGTGACATTTGGTAATATCAATCCTTGTCAGTGCTTATTACCAAGTCAGTCATTTCCATAGGAATGGGAATTGGCACTGAATGGCTTTGCCGCCTACATTGAGAGTTAATCTAGCTTTTCTTCCCCATCAATGTTGGGGACTGATTTGCCCACAGACTATTATCATGGCCAGAAAGAAAATAGAATCTCTCTGCTCAGCTATTAATGGCTGCTTGCTCACGCATCCCTCACCAAGTCTGTCTCTTGCTCTTTGACTCACATTTACTCCACAACACTTGGTGCTGTTCCTTGCCTTTACTGGGGCTTCCTGAGCCTGAGAAACTGCTTCCCATTCCTTGTTATCATCCCTAGTGTTACTTCATCAGGAGGGTGAATGTTCTTCGGGATGTCTCCTCTCCCCTGGCCCTCACCATCTTCCTGCTTTCTGTCGTGTGTGTCACATCTGTCTTCTGCAGAACCGCAAATTCTGCCACTACCTTGGTTAATTAGTTTGTGTTGTCCTCAGTATCGCCTGTCCTAATCCTGGAACTAAATGAATGGCTGGAAGTATTTCATTCACCTTTGAATAATAGGTGACCAGCATTGGGTCAAACACAAATAAACATATAAAAGAAGTGAAAAAAAAAATCAAGAAATGACTACATACATCTTAGTTCAAGATAGGGAGTTTGAATTCTATTTACCAGAAAGGGCACAAATTGTTTGATGCTGCTGCTGCTGCTGTTGCTGTTGTTGTTGTTGTCGTCCTTGTCATCGTCATCATCATCATCGCTGTTGTTGCCATCACCCGTTTTTGTTATTGTTTGTTTGAATTGAATCCCAGAACCTAATTCCTATTGTTTACTCTACCTAAGTCAAATGGAGTTACTAACTAACTTGCAGCAAAGCTAGTGGGATTTCAAAGAGCATAGCAAGGCAAGCTGTTGACTACATCTGAGGTAGTGAAACACATCCCTATTATTAGGGCATAATTAACAACTTGCCCCCTTATAGACATTAATTTATTTTGTCATTAAATTAATTAGAATTAAATAGGCCTTTAAATCACTGCTTGTTCCTGGAAAGAGAGATGTGTTTTTAAGTGTAAAGTCAAGCCAAGTTTCCTGTTGGTGTCGTGCCCTCAGGAGCTGGAGCAGAGAAGTTGTCTCTTAGAGATGAGTTTATCAGGCTTCCCAGAGACCATGTTGGAAACAACCACGCATTTCACAGGGAATGCTGGTGTCTAACCTATAATGACGGTGGAATAAACAAATTGTCAATGAGGGGTGACCTATAATCCTAGCTATTCGTGGATCATACCAGGAGAATTTCAAGGTACAAGCCTGACTGAGCTACATTTGGCCACCCTCTCTCTAAAAGTTGGGGAGAGGCGTAAAAGACTGAGTATGTGGATCAGTAGGAGGGTACTTACTGAGTACATGTGAAAACCTGGGTCCTGTCCTCAGTACATTGGGAGGGAGGTGAGGAAAACTAAAAAAGGAATGCCTTTGAAATTTCATAGGTCTGTATCACACAAACTATCTGGGTTTTAAACAAACAAACAAACACACACACACACACAGGCACGCACACACACAGACACATACATACACATATACATGTATACATGCACAGACACAGACACATACACACACACACACACACACAGGCACGCACACACACACGTATGATCTTTTGAGAAAAGGAGGTGACATGCTGTTTCATGGGGACATGATGAACTTTTACTTAGATAATGTACACAAACGTTAAGATCTTGTTGAACTTAGAACTGCTCCTTCATAACCCCTCCCTCTCCCCCAGGCACTTAGAGTTTACCTCAGATAATGACTGAGATAGGTTTTCTCATAAATAAAAAATGCTTTACAGTCTGCAAGCAAAAGCAAATATAAAAACAAAATGAACCTTCACAACTAGACCATTATGTCATGAGCTCTTCAGATGCTCTCTCCATCCACGTGTTCCACATAAATCTGTTATGTGCTCTTTCCTGGGTGTCTGTATATTCTGAGTTCATCTGAGTTCACTTGCTGATTATATGACGCTTTAACTTCTGGTCTTTTGTTTCTCACCAGACCCCACCACTCCCCCATGAAATCCTCCAATTCAAGCCAAAGAAAGCATGTTTACTGTTTATTTTTTCTCTCTGTACAGAAATCAATGAAGAATATAGCATGTGTATGGGCTTGTATTGAAAATATACATTATACATTTAGTTTTTATTATGTCTATAGATTTCCCCTTTTTCAAACAATGCAAATTTTGTACAGAAGTAATTGATTTTCAATTTTGACTCTTAGGGTGAAATCACAGAATTTTAAGTATTTAAACACTATTAAGGCTAAAGTTGTAGATCCCAGCAGTTCTGGAAGAGCATGGGTCAAACTCAGTAATACTTCCTAGCTTGAAAAGCTGCTTGTGAGTTCTGTTAATGAAGATTTGATCAAAGTGTGTACACTCCATGATGAATCCATAATATAGCCCCAATGGGACACCAGTGAGGGCACCCTCATAGAGTCTTATAGCACCTCACCTTCAGAGTCAGAAAGGCAAATATTGGCGGAAATGCAAACTTTTCCAAAATAATACTAATGGTGTAGGGAATGAATTTGGCATTTTGTTTGCATTTGAAGTGAAAGATTTCCCTGTGGAATTTTTATACTTGATTCACATTGGTGCACTCCTCTGATTTCGTGTCTCCTTGAACCCCCTTTCCCTATGTAACATTCTACCCAGTATTTACATCTCACATTAGCTATTTTCTTCCCATTCTCTCCCATGAAGCCTCTTCTTTCCTGTCTCATGGGCCTCTTTCTAGCTTTCTGACCAGAATACGCATTTCCCTCACCTAGATACATACACTTATCAGAACTAGGATTCATACATAAGGAAGAGTTTGCAGTATTTGTGTTTCTGAACCTGGGTTATCTTGTTTACTGTGTTTCCAATTCCATCACTTCCTGTTTCATTGCTCCTCACAGAAGAATCAAATTCTACTGTGTATACCTACCACGATTTCCTTATCTATTCACCTCTTCGCAGACATCTGTCCTGTTCCTTACTGCTGTGAAGAGAGCAGTGGTGGACATAGAAACCCGAGTTTCTGTAGTAGAGTCTAGGGCAGATGCTAAGGGCTGATACAGTCAGGACATGTGGTGGTCCTTCTATTTTTAGTTGTGTGAGGAATAGCCACGCTGATTTCCATGGTGTCTGTGTCACCAACCATGAGTAAATTTAGCTCTTCCCCCATGTCCTCATTTGTATTGGTTGTCATTTGTTTCTCGATGACAGCCATTCTGATACTAGTGGGATGGAATCTCAAAAGAACTCCATTACATTTCTCTGTTGGATAAGTGTATTTGGGGTAGGGGTACTAACATCTGCCCAGTTCATTGTCCCACTTATGGACTAACAGGATCTTTTTGGTTTGTTTCCTGCTATTTTTTTTTTGTTTGTTCTTTCTTTCTTTTTGCTCTTGTTGGTACTGGCTTTTGTTGCTCTTGGTGGTGGTGGTGGTGGTGGTGGTGGTGGTGGTGGTGGTGGTGGTGGTGGTGGTGGTGGTGGTTTTCTGATGCTTCTTTATTGGTTGGTTGCTTAGTGTTAATTTTTTGCTCTTCCTTAAGGTCTCAGTTTTAGGGAACATCAAAGAGCTTAAGCCTACTGTTGAGAGTGGTAGTTGAGAGGGTTAGACTGTTACAGGTTGAAAAATTGGTACTGGATCAAGCCTCAACACTTTAACATTCATGTTTGAATTTTGAAGCAATACATGAGTAAACAGGGATGTGGCCTCCGACTAGAGGTTTTTCTTGCTTACCAACTGACCAGTGATCCATCCTGAGTGATGTTGGTGTAGGTACAGTGTTTACCTTTCCTGACGTAACAAAACTAAAAGCTGATCTGGTTCTTTTGTTTTGTTTTGTTTTGTTTTGTTTTTGTTTAATTAACATACAGCATTATCTGGCTTTTGAAGACCAGACCAAATGTACAGATGGATTGCTATCTAATCGAGCTTTCTAAGAACATTCTGGAGGCTGCATATTAAATGAGAGATTTTACTCTTTACAGACACTAAAAAAGGTTTTCATTGTTTTTCTCATAGTTGACACTTCTAAAAATGTAAAGTCAATAGGATGTAAGCTGAGAAAAAAAGCAAATGGTTAGCTTACTAATTAGAGGATTTCTGCAATGCTGCTTCATATATCCTGTGTTGTAGTCAACCTGCGCCATCCCTTTCTCCTTTTTCCCACCTCCATATTCCCTCAATCCATTAATGCCATTCTTCACTCCTGCTCATTCATTCCCTGTATCCCATCTTACTATGTGTTACTTGAGCTGCAAGTCTGCAAGTTTCTATATAGTCTTTTTATACACTCTTCCTTTCAGCTGCATCAAACACTCCTGTTTCCCCATGTCTCCTGCCCACTCTGTTCCAAACTTCCTGCCTCCAATCTCCCCCTCACTTTTATCTTACCTATATGCTACCTTTTTCTCCACCTTATGAAATTCCCTCCACCAAGGGCCCATTTTAGTTTCCTGGCTTTCATGTGCAATCTGTGTTAAACACACTAAATACTTGAAGCTGAGATCTAAATACATGTGGGAGAGAACATGTGGTGCTTATCCTCCTGAGTGGCCTCACTCAGTAAAATACTTTCTAGTTCTGTTTACCTGCCAATTTTATGATCATATTTATTTTTATAACTGATTAATATTCTGATATATATATGTATATATATATGTATATATATATATATATATATATATATATATTTGTTAAAAGTAGTTGAATGCATGGGCAGACAATTCTGCTCCCAGATGACATGGGTTGTTAAATCAAACACCTGCAGGGGTTCTCTGCCCTCAACACATATACAATGGCACTTGTAGGCATTCACACCCACACACACAATTAATTAACAATATGTAAATGTAACAAGATAACAAGGTGATATTTTAGAATACATTCATTTCCAAAAATGTAGTATTTATTCTTTATAATGTTAAATTTTCTGTGCTTATAAATGTATAAAAATTTAGGAAGAATTAAAGATTTTTGATTTTCAGAAATAATTGGAATACACTGCTATTTGGGGTAAATATTTGACAGGACTGACCATGGTATCTGAATCCTTTATTCCCATGACATTAAATAATTCATAATGTTGAAAGATATTAAGCACACTCTACCTAATAACTCTGCTTTTAAATGGCTATATAATCTATTCATTGACATTCTCCAAATTAAGGACTTCAAGTATTCATTAAGTATGGTTATTAATTCAGGCCTAAAATAACATTTGTAAAATTTCCCTTCAGACTTCTGAATATGTTTTATTAACAGATATACTGACATTGCAAAAAACACCATAAGTATTCTTTTTAACTCATCAATATATTATATTACATCATTTGCAATGCTGCATAGGTAAAGCAAAATGGAGCACAAATTATTTGTGGTCTCCTAAAGCCCAGGCTAGCCTCAAACTTGCTATGTTGCTATGACTTCTCTGAAATACTAGCCCTCCTGTCTCAATTGCTAAGGTTCTGAAACTATAAACAAATACCACTATGCTTATCTTATGAAGGACAAATTCTAGTGCATGCTCTTTGTTCTCTTTGAATTATGTCAAAATAAAAAATTTGAAACTTTTCAAATGACACTGTAAATAAATTAACTGTGTCTTAAGTCCCATGTATTATATATAAAGATCTTGCAATGGGTATAGTGGTAGGTTATGCAAAACTTGATGAATAAACTTGCTCCATAATCTTTCATTTGCAAATGTTTAATGAATGTCATAGAATACGAACGTTGAGACAGGATAGCAGTATGTTATTTTCGAGAAAAAGATCATAGTAAGACTACTAATGATTCACTTGATAATGCCACGTCATTAAGATTATTCCTATCTGCCCCAGACATGGAGATAAAGTTAATGACTCAGAAACTCTGACTGGAACTTACAAAAGCAACCAAAGTGGAGTAAAAATTTTAGTCTTTAACCTTAGGTCTGAAAAAGGAACAGTCTCTCATGTGAGAAAGTGACAAGAGAAGTGTCCTCACAATACCAGCATCACAAAAAACAAACAAACAAACAAAAAACCATAACTCACCATTCCTCACACAAAACAGGATAACTGGGGACTAACCCTTTTATCCCTACTGTGTGGTAAGAGGAACCTAATAACACCATCCCCAGTGGCCAAAGCTTACAGTGCTATCTGACAGTAACAGAAATGAGTCATCCCCATGATTTCTAAGGAATTTTGGTAGCAAGCCATGGCATTGCATTCACAATAACAACATTTATATGGCTACCTGCAAGGCACTCAGCAGAGGTCATATGGGATAAACAAATTCTCATCAAGCAGAAATGATGATCCATTCTCCTGGTGTATATGGAAACCAAATGAAAAAGGTTACAAAATCCATCATGAATACAAAATCAATTCCATTACTGTTATATTATAGATGAACATATAGACACTGAGGATACAAAAAATATCATACCATTTATAATCATTATTTTTTAAAAGAGAATGGAAATTCTTAGGTGTAAATTCAACAAACATGCACAAGGTCTGTATTCCAAAGAGGACACAATATAAATGAAAGAAACTGAAAAGAAGCAAAGTAGAGACCTACAGTATGCCCTCCAACTGTAAAGTTAAACACAGTAAAAATGTCAAATTCTCTACAAGTGAACATAGGAGTTCTAACTTATTTCTATCAAAATGCCTTCATAATTGTTTTAGGTACAGAAAACCAGTCATTCCAGAATAAAATGAGACAAATTAGCCATAATAGCTAAAACAATCTTTGAAAAGGAAAAATAAAATAATTAAGCAATAATAAATCAGATTTCAAGACTCACTATATAGCTACAGTTAGAAAGGCCACGTGATATTGTTAGAGGGACCCATACAGTGATCAACAAAACAGAATAAAAAAAAACAGAGTTATCTTCACCTGATGTTGGATGAAACAAACTCACTCAAGGGTGGAAAGATGACTGTTTAACAAATTTAGCTAGAGAAATTACCTTCATTCTTGAAAACTATCACGAATTTATGTAGCGTTTATGTTTTGTCAAGAAGTTCTTCAGTCAGGTCTGTGTATTCTAAGTCATATGTGTGGTTTTGACATCTCTTGCGATGCTTTTGCTGTCTGTAGGATCTGTAGTAGTGTTTCATTGTTTTACTTAGACTCCTTGACCATCTGTGACTTTTCTTTCCAAGGCTTGCCAAGTTTGTCAAATTTCTGATGTTTTCCAAAACTATCATTTTTGTCAATTATTTTGATATTGTGTTTTCTTTCTGACAATGAAAGTTTTAATTCTCAAAAAAGTCAGCTACACAGTAGAACTCGCATGTTATTTATATTTTTAAAAACTCCATAATAGACTTGCACAATAAGACGGGGCATTTAAATAAAAATTGTGATAGCAACATTTTCATTTATGCTTCTTATTTCCATGTAGGACATTTGTATATTTCCAATTCAATTCCTTCATCAGATTTTTTTGACATGGTTTATAATTTCATTCCCTTAAAAGTCTCTTATGCAGAATAAATGGGCAATTTTAATAACCTTCAAAATGCGAGTTGTTTTGTGTGTGTGTGTGTGTGTGTGTGTGTTATGCTTTGAAATAGTTTCTAAGAAGTTGCCCATATTTTATTTTGTGTTATCACCTAGTTTTACACTTTCTCAGTTTGTATTTCAGTTCACACATTGCATCTGGACTTAATCACTGCAAATAGTACCTAATCTGTGGACATTTCTTTTCCTGAACATGGATCAAATTGTTTTAAGATCATTTATGAAAAAATTCTTTTAGACATTGTACTGGTTCATTTACTGAGCCCAGTGACTCCTTGCATCTCCATTAAGTCCTGTTGGTCTACCTGCAATTTCCTTTAACAATGTCATTACATATTGTTTATTATACCTTTATGTATATTATTCTTTAATGTAGAATGTTGGTGATCCCACTTTCCTTTTTTGCTATTATGAGTTTTTGTCTGCATCTTTCTTTCCTGTTTGTTTTTTAGAACAACGTTGGTGGTATCCTCAATAATTTTCTGGGATTCGTGTCAGAGTGGTATTGAACATGCAGATGAAATGAAGACATATCAGTCTCTAGTATTGATGAGCATGGAGTGATATTTTATATATATATATATTACACATATATATATATATTATATATGATCAAGATCTTCTTCAACGTCTTTCTCAGATATTTGTAACCTCACATCATTATTGTATATATTTTATTATTGAGCTATTGTTTCCTGTATTTAAATTTGAGGAATATTAGTATCATGATTGTTTTTATTTTCTTCAACTTGACACAAGCTGTCCAGCCTAACTGGAAATTCATTTGAAAATAACCTTCCATCATATTACCTGTAGGTAAATCGGTTGGGCATTTTCTCAGTTAACAATTGATACAGGAAGGCCCAGATCAGTCTGAACAGTGCTATCCCTGAGCATATGGTCCCGGCCATAGGAAAAAAACAGGCTAAGCAAGCCTCAAGGAGCAGCTCAGAAAGCAGCACTCTACCATGAATTCTGCTTCAGTTCCTGTCTCTTGGTTCCTACCTTGAGTTCCTGCCCTTACTTCCCTCAGTGATGGAGTATCACCTGAGAGGTATAGGATGAGATAAAACCTCTTCTCTCCAGGTTGCTTTCGGTTGTGGTGTTTTATTATAGCAATAGAAACATACGGTCCCCAGCTCCAAAAAAAAGAAAAAAAGAAAAAAAAGAAAGAAACATAACTAGGACAATTACTATAAATGTTATTCTTTAATTTTAGTTCTATTTTTTTATTCCCGCTTTATAGAAAAGCAATTAATTTTTCTTTAATATTAACATTATGTCCTAGAGTCTTGCTATAATTGCATATTGGTTCTAGGAATGTTTTGTATGTTTCTTTTGGGTTCTGGTTAGCTCTTTGGCCATTTCTACATAAACTATTTGCCTTCTATGAATACTTTGAGATAGTTGACCGTGGCTTTTTTAAGTATTTAAGAAAAGCATTTTCAGCTCAATGGACTTTTCTCTATGAGGATGGGAAGTCTAATTACTTATAAGTCTACATATTAACACCAATGCCGAAAGCCCCTAAATTGCTTATGCCTGAGCATCATTTTCTGAGAATTGATTTCTTTTCATGCTTTTTCTAAATCTATTGTGATGAGTATCAGACTCTTAATATAGAGAATTATGGAGTGACTAAAAAAAAATATCAAATCATACTTCAAGCGTCTAGCCCTAATCGCCTCTGGTCATAATGCATCACTTATGTATTTTCTATGTGCTAAGCTGGACTTGTTGATGTTTTTGTTTTCATTATTTACAGTTTTGAAATTATTCCTATTAATTACATTTCAGTCTTTCTTTCTGTATTTGCAGTAGTTACTTTTTTTATATGATAAGACACCATGACTAAAAGAAAATTATAGAAGATAGGAATTATTTTAGTCATTGCTTCCTGAGGGACAGAGTTGTGATAGCTATTCTTGGTTGTCAATTTGACCACATCTGGAATAAGCTATAATTCAGAAATGGAGAACACACCTGTGAGAGAGTTTTCGCTTGGCTTGAAATAGGTAAATTCACTTTTAGACCAAACCTTTGAGGTAGGAAAACACAGACCTTTGATTTAGACCTTTGAAGTAGGGAGACACTTTTAATCTGGGCCACATTATCTCCTGGAAAGCTACATAAGGGCACGGAAGGAGGAAGATTTTGCTCTTTACCTGCTTGTTCTCCATTCTTTCCCTGGCATTAGGACCTACGTTTTTGGAGTTCTAGCAGCTGAGACATCCATACTTATGGACTGAAGAACTTGTGGATTCATGGACTTTCTGTACAAAGCCTGTCATTGTTGGATTAGTCAGACCATATCCTGTAAATAACCCCTATCTCTCACACACACACACACACACAAACACACACACACACACACACACACACACACAAATGACAGGGGAAACTTGACATGGTTTCAGGAGTGAGCCAGTAGCTGGTCAAATTTTTATGCACACATAGGAAGCAAAGGGAGAGAACAGGTAGGCCTAGGCCATAAACTGTCAAACCCAGGAGCATACTTCATTCAGCAAAGCTCTGCCTCCTGATGGTTGCATAACATCCTCCAAAGGACACCATCAACTGGTGGTGGGGAGCAAGTGTTCAAACACATGAGCCTGTAGGAGCCATTTCTCATTTAAGCCACTGCAGTGTTGTTTTAAAATTGCCAACTTTTCCAGAGGAGACACAACATTAAAATTTAACCCACCTCTGTGAACCTGCTCTCTCTCTCTCTCCCTCTCTCCCCTCCCCCCTAACCCCCAAAGAAATCTGGAACACAGACCACAACCCTGATGTTCTCGGCATCGCAGAAGTTCCTCAGTACTTTTAAGTGGTAAACTTCTTGGCTATGTTTTGCCAGAAACAAAATATGATATTGCAGTCTCCTCCCCAAATTCTGTATTTAGTCACTCAGTAGCCCTGTTCAGTAAACAGTAATATTATCATTGTAAATCCTCAGCTAAGGGAAGCTTAGCATTTGTGCAATATTTAAACATAAATAAAATGCAGCATGTCTGCATTTCAAACCTATGTATGTTCCTGCAAAAGCCTGGCTCTTGGTCAAACTGATTGTTGGAATGGTAGCAAAAGAAACACAAACATTACTTAGCAGGTAATAGGGTGATGTATGAAAACCAGAATTAAAGTCGTGGTGCTTTGAATATGCTTGGCCCAGGGTCTGGCACTATTAGAAGGTAGAGCCTTGTTGGAGAAAGTGTGCCACTGTGGGTATGGGCTTTGAGACCCTCCTCCCAGCTCCTTGGAAGAAAGTTTTCTGTTTGCCTTTAGAACAAGATGTAGAACTCTGAGCACCTCCAGCCCCATGCCTGCCTGGATGCTGCCATGATCCCACCTTGATGATAATGAACTGAACCCATGAACCTGTAAGCCAGCTCCAATTAAATGTTGTCCTAATAAGAGTTGCCTTGGTCATGGTGTCTCTTCACAGCAATGGGAACCCTAAGACAGAAGTAAACACCTGGTAAGTATTTAATGTACATTGTAACATTTAATCCAATTAACTAATCTTTTAAAACTGACCCATGCAATACTGTAACACTCATCTTACAGATGAGAAAATTTATGCTGTGAGAAGCAAATTACAGGTTAAATGTAGTACTTATTCGAGTAACGTCCTGTGGCAAAAGTACAGGTTTCATTATGTACAAATTTTATTTGATATACAGACAGTAGATATATTTTTAAAAGATCATATGCTTTACATAAATATAATTTGTTAGCAAAAATTTTCAACATAAATTTTACATAGTTGCTTAAAGTGCCACTTCGATGACAGCACTTCTTGTAACTATGTCTTATACATGAGCATACGTATTGATGAGAGTATACTTGCCTGAGATAATGGTCCTTAGGCCTCTTAGTATGCTTCGTGCTTTAAATATTGAATGCATTTGCTACAGTACATCCACTGCACCATAATATTAATAAGGGACAAGCTATGAGTTAGACACCATTGAAAACATATCCCCCAGTCATAAAACTTTTATTCTCTGTACCTTCCATTTTCTTACATTAAAATTTTCAAGGTAGCCTTGATTTCCATTTAATTATTATCTTCATTTTAATTATGTTCCTCCAATAAATGGTGCAACTTAGAGACAAAGCACATAGCTAGTGTGTACAAGACCCTGGATTCTACCCCAGCAATGCAAAAACATAAGGAAATAAATTTAGAGACAATCTCTTAGACCCTCCCCTCTCCTGACACTTTAATCTAGCCAGTAAAACTAAATTTTTCTTCTCTGCCATTGAAAGCATTCATGAGTATTTTGTGAGTTTCTAATATATGGCAGGAGGGTCATTAAGTATTCATAATAAAGAGGACCCTTGAAAGCAAGAAGCTTACACTGTAATTGAATAGTCAGTTAAAATTACCTATACATAATTTAATATACAGTAAGCTATGTAGGCATAAAGATATTAAATTTGTGTTATTTTAAGCCACTATATATAAAACAACAGATCAAATAAATTAAAGATAGAATGTATTAGTGTCCTATTACCACTAGAACGAATTGCTATAAATTTAGTGCCTTAAAATAAAACAAATTTATTATCTAACAGTTTTCAAGATCAAAGCCCGGGCTGTGTTTCACTGAACTAAAATTGAATCAGAAGTGCTTCAATTCATTCTCACAAGTTTTAGGAGACCGCGTTAGTCATGTCTTGGATACTGCAGCAGTCTCCTGAGATGATCAAGTTGCTGTAGATGAAGGTTTGTTTTGGCCCATCTTTACGGTTATTCTGGCCATTGTCATTTGTTCCTGTTTCTCTGAGCCTGTGGTAGCACAACATATCATGGCAGTAGTGCACGGTAGAAGAGGCCGTTTACCTCATGGTGGTTACAAAGTGAAGAAAAGGAGAGAAAATCAAGACCCAAAGTCCCAAATCCCTTTAAAGACAAACTCTCAGTGACCTGGGATCTATCCAACAAGCTCGGTAGCCCGAAGGTTCTAACATTTTGCAATAGCTCCATCGACTTGGAACTGAACTTTTCAATCATTGGCCTTTGGGAGTTATTATGATCCAAACTCCAAACCACAGCAGAAAAAACTTGCTTTCTTAAGTTTTATGGCTTACAGAGAGGCCTGAACTTCTCAGCTACTAGATCCTTCCTGTCTTTGCAATAAGCAGCATAACATCTTCAAACCTCTTCCTTGCCTCTATGCCTGCTGTCGTCCTCTCTTCTTCCCTCACTTCCACACAAGTGTCCCACCCCACCCCCATCTCCATCTCCATGTATAAGAACCTTACATTACATTAGGTCCACTGAGCCCTCTAGAATAAACCAACATAATCCTTTTATTTAAAAGAAAAATAAAACTACCACCACCAACAGCAACAAAAAAATAAATCCTAGATTCAGTCTCATCTGAAATTGTCTTTTGTCCTGTAAGGCAAAGCATTTGCCCATTAGAGATGGGGACTACAGCAATTATGTTATGTATCCACAGAGGCAGAACACAGAGCTGTTTTGCTGGGATGGTAAGAGCCTCAGTAAAGACCAGCCCTTCCTGTGAAATGATAAAATATAGGTAAAACAAAGAAAAAGTACTAAGTTCAGAATTCCAGCAAAATTCAGGCTGCTCAAAGAATTAAGTAAAGAAATCGTCCCTCCAGGAGGAAAAACAAAATCTGAAACTGACTGGGATAGTGAAATTCGAATTCAAAACTATATCCCCACCACACCCTCCCATGCTCAGCGAGGTGGGAGCCAAGAGCCAGCAGCAGTAGAGACAGATAGGAACCTGATTGCTTTTGTAATTCCATAAAATCCCCATAGTATGGTCCACATGCTGTCAGAAGAGAGGCTCCCTGGAAAGTCGGAGAAACTCTGAGCATGGTGTTACTTGATCTGACTCCAAGCACAGCCAACATAGGTGCATGCAGGCAGTTGGGCTTGGGGGGGGGGCGGGTTGTGGGAATTTACCCTGAGGGAAGCACAAGTGACTAACACCCCAACTCCCTAGGGTTGTCATTCTCTGGATGGGAAGTTCAAAGTAAAATCCTAGAGACATAAACAAGCGTAGGGTCCTTTTCATATCTCTATACGCTCCTGCAGATCTAAAAGTCTGACTGAGACTTTGTGAGCTTAGGAAAGACAGGAGAAAGGAGAAAATAGTCACTCACCTCTAGCTTACCTTGAGGCCATGAGCAAACAAACCTGAAAGCAAATTTCTTTTTGAAGTTTCAACTTGTATCTTTACGCACAGACCCACAGGGAAAAGAGAAAGAAGATATATAGACAGGACTTCTGGGGAAAACTTATAAATAATCATTGCTAAACCAGTAAATTCTATGCACCCACATAAGCCCCAAGAAGCAAGACTTAAGAAATAAAACCCAGAAATTAAAGAAGAAAAAATGTTTCCAGAGACCTCAGTGATCTTACAATCACTGTATCTTGAAAATATCTGGAAATCTGAATGTTGAGTGAGGTCTCGGGTTCTTGTGTTTGAGACAAAGAATCTCAATTTTTTGTGCTATCACAGAGAGAAAAGATTTGCAAAGACCAATACATTGGAAGGTCCTGAGATATGAAGTAGGAGAAGTGTATGTAAAAGGAGCTACTTTGGCACAAAAGACTTGTGTACAAAAAGGAGGAAGAGAACTTAGCCCAAGCATTCATCATTCTCCTCTTCTTGACTAGAAGAAATGTGACCAACTGCTTTGGGCCCCTGTTTCCATCCATCCCTCCTTCCTGGATAAGATGGATCTTAAATTGTGAGCCAAGAGAAAGTTTTCCTTACTGAAATTGCTTTTGTCAGAACAAGAGAAGCAATTAAAATAAAAGGGTTCAAGAAGAGGTAGGTAAGTTAGCTTGGGGAAGAAACAGTTCCACAGGGCCAGGAGAAGACAGACAGCACTGGTTTGAGCTGCTTGGGTCACAGGTGATGCATCTTTGTTGGCGTCTGTATTGTCTAAAAATTTAATTCAATCCCTATCTTTAGAAATGCATAGCACCGTATGTGCCCAACATGGAAGACTTGGGTCCTCCCAGGGTCAGTCTAGTTCTCCTTTCCCTGGAACTGATAATGCAAACTTAGTGATGACAGAAGCATTGTATGTGTTCTTTATATTTCCATCTCTATCTTCTAGCATAAAGCTGGATATGTATGAAGAATTACAGTGGTTAAAGGGAAGACATGAGCTTTGGGGACATTCAGTTATGTTCATGCCAAACAGTGTGAGATAATGATTTTAAGAAGTATTTTTGCCACTTACACCTTACTAAACTATACCAGCAGATGCTCATCTTCAAAAAACGTGAGGATGTAGACTCCTTTTTACATTTTTTAATCACGTATGGGTTTACATTATATGAGTTCACATAATTTAAACTTGCGATCAAAACACACTGAGTAACATACAGAATTCTCTCAGCATCAGTAACAGAACTCTGGATATCTATGGTTTGAAAATAAGGATCCTTATGTCCCATTACAGTTGCCTGGAGGAACACTGTGTCCGTGCTGATGTGAGCCTCCCTGTCATGTCCCTGCTTGCTCAGCAATTGTACTGCTTCTTCGTTCTCTGTTTTCTGACTTTTCCCTTATAGAAGGAAGATGAATGTTATAAGTCAGAGCATTGTGGCCTAAGACAACCATATCCACAAACAAGGCAAGGTTATCTCTCCATCTATATCCACAAATGGGACAACGTTGCTGTCTTTCTATGTCTTCCTCAAGAAAGAGACTCTTTCCTGGTATCTAACAGAGTTCCCCAAGGTCCAGGTTGTCAGAGCTGGATGGTATCCTTGCTACAAAGAAGTTTAAGAAATCAGAGGTTCACTTTGCTGTCCTTGACTGAGAAAGACCTCCTTGTTAGTCAGAGCAATCATCACAGATGGCTGGCATCATAGCCTAAAGATTCTGAGTCAGACTCTTAATACAGATCTGTGAGGAGTCAATACCCTCAGACTCATAGAAAAACTAAATTTCTGGGCATTTTGTCCCCATCACTCAGCATCTGGATTCAATTTTCCCTATTCCTCAGCCTTCACATAAGACTTGGGGTTCTCAGCACTTTCATTAGGATCCCCAACTCCAGTGAATGACCTGAATTCAAAGGTCATCCCTCTCTCTTCTAGGATTTTCAATCAACTTTCACATTTTAGGAGATATTTTGCCAACTAATGTAAATAATCCAAGCTTAAACATAGAAAGAGAAAACCTTGACTTCCTTCCTAGGAACTTTTAACAAGAAAGGTAATTTCTTTCACTGAGTGATAGTGCAATTAGTTAATTTATGGAGGAATTCCTAATGGGGAGCACTATGGAGTTAGATGTCAGGAATGCTATTTTCCCTTCCCAGTCAAATTATATGTTGCTTGTCTTCTCTGAGCAGGCAAGGAGGAGTACCACTACTTCTGTCCTTTCTGTTTGCTAACCTGCAGGAACATCGCTGTAGAGAAATATAAGGACACCATACGCCAGCACACAACACTATGAATGACCCAGGGCAAACCAATCCCTTAGTTTTAAAGATGCTGCCATCCTCTGCAGTGTATATATTTTATACACAATACAATATGGATAAGTGTGTTACAATAAAGTTTCAATCATGCCAGTACTTTATAGACAATGCGTGTTTCTCAATAACAGGATACCTACCTCCACCAGATTCAGTTGCTTTCTGAAATGCTAGCTTTTTACCGTTTAAAAATCCAAGAAAGCATAATGGTGATTTGTCTCAATATACACACGTATTATACAGCACCACAAACTCCAATTCATATATACATATACATATGTATACACACACACACACACACACACACACACACACATTGTATCCTAGCTGGAAAAATGATTCAGCAGTAAAGAGCACTTCCTGTTCTTCCATAGGACTTGAGTTCTGTTGCCAGCACCTACATCAGATGTCTCATAATTGCCTATTACTCTAGATACTGGGGTTTGCTGCCCTATTTAAGCTTCTGTGACCACTTATACTCATATTCACAAACAGATGCACACATACATCTCTCTCTCTCTCTCTCTCTCTCTCTCTCTCTCTCTCTCTGTGTGTGTGTGTGTGTGTTTCTGTGTCTCTGTCTCTCTCTGTCTCTCTCTTCTCTCTGTCTCTGTTTCTCTCTCTCTCTCTCACACACACACACACACATGCACACAAATAAAATAAATGTATTTTTATGAACATCAATCTTTCAATATAGATTATCTCATCTAAAATGCCTGTGACTAGAGGTATTTCAGATTTGGGAGTTTCTTCCATTTTAAAATATTTGCACCATTTGTTGGCTATGGTTTCCTCAGGAAACAATTCAAAAGGTTTGAATTTTAGAGCATTTAAGACTTTTTTATAAGGGGTGTTCAGCATGTCTATCATAACTGATAATGTCTTAGCACTTACAGGAACTAAAGACCCCAACCCCAAAGACCTGACCCAGGAGCTCAGTAAAGAATTGTATCTCTTACTTTACTATGATCTTTCCCACACATGCCTTCTGCCAAAATGAAAAAAAAATGAAAATTAAATCTGTGTTGTTATGGTTTGAATATGATATGTCCCCAAGAGGCCCATATGTTTAAGCATTTGGTCTCCAGATGGTGGTGTTGTTTGAGGAGGCTGTGGAACTTTTAAGGGTAGAACCTTGCTGTATAAAGTAGCTTGATAGAGAGCTGGTCTACTGCTTTCTGTCACATCTCCCTCATTCTGCATCCTGATGCCCCCATGGGTGTGGAGACCAGAGAACCTAGCAAGCTCCCTCTGTCACTGCCACAGCCGCTCTGCTGCCCTCACTTCCAATCCACAGAGAATTTTATCCCTTTAAACCAACGCAATTCTACCTTTATGTTGCTTCTTGTCTGATAATTGGTCATAGCTATGAAAGAAGTGTGTGTATGATTAACACTTCCTTCTTGTTTTTTGTCCTGAAGGCAAATGTTTTATAAAGTTCAAACTTGAAAATAGTACATATTAGAGTTGACATCATGCAATTCCTTTTCTTGGTCATAGTGACTGTGTGTTGTATTTTGCCTAGTTTATCAACAAATTTTAAGTCTTGACAGAATAGGAACCAGATTTTGCAGGTTGACCAGATGGCTTAGTAGGTGAAGGTGGTTATTACCAAAATTTCCTAAATTCAGTAATCATTCAAATGGTGAAGGAGGCAAAGGACTCTGAAATTTTTTTCCTCTGGTCTCCACACTCATGCTGTACCTTGCGTGTGTCCGCATTGACACACACACACACACACACACACACACACACACAAAACACAATTAATTTTTTTAAAAGAAAATAGGACCTAGGCACTCATGGCAAACAAAATGCTTTGGACACAGACATTCTTGCTGCAGGTGTTGTTATTCAAAGTAGAGCAGGATGCTAGTGGTACCTTTGTCAGCCTGACTAGAATGTCTGACCCAAGGTGTATTCTGTGAGTGGTATCACTCTCTCTCTGGAGAGCTTTCCAA